>NC_045713.1:15025871-15702975 GCF_009834535.1 Camelus ferus
AGTGAGCTGGAAGACAGAGCAATGGAAAATACCTCTGCAAACACCACCAGGACCAGCTCACTCTATCCTGTGAGCTTCCTTCTCCTTGCTTGTCTTGGGCAGGCCTGCTGAGAAGGCTCTTTGTGCTTGGGAATTTGGGGGACACTCCCCATTGCAGCCTTGTTGGAAACATCATCAGAACGTGGGGAGTCTAGTCAGTGGAGCTCTGTGACTAATGAAATCTTTAAGGGCCTCAGGTCCGTCAGCAGGAACGTGAGCTTGTTTGTGCTCATGGGCCCAGGCTAACGGTATGCTAATCTCTCCAACATACTCCTTGAAAATGTCTTTTTAAACAATTCCCTTTTCATTGGCTTCTCTCCTGAATGAAGAGTGCAGAAAAGGGCACTTTTGAGGGGCAGGGAATCAGGTGGGGAACCAAGGGAGGCTTGTCTGTGATTTGCAAGGGGCGAGCACACTGCTTCTCAGGCTCCCAGACCGAGTGCCACCTGTTCCACAACGGGGTGAGGGAGCAGGGCCCAGGCTGTGCAGGGCGTCACTGTGAAACTGGTTGTGGATTGTAGCAATTCATAGGCATGTTGTTCTGAGAAATTTTCCATCCTGGGTTAATGGTTTCCTTATAATTAACAGAAATAAATTCATGAGGGATGGTGAGCTGAAGTGGTGTCATGGGTCAAGGCCAGCGGCTGAGCGGACAGATGACTGCTGACCTGCATAGGCTGTCTGACGTGGGTTAATGCAGTGTTGTTGCAAAGACATCGGCCCTTTATCTCCAGTAAAGGGTGGAAGCCCCTTTGTCCTCTAAAGCGCTCTGTCTGTGGGTGCAGCAACCACCCCTCCCGAGGGGAGAGATGGAGTCTGGGTGGCGTCTGGCTGGGGGGAGAGGGGCATGTCTGAGGGGCCACAATAGCCACTGGCTCCTGGGAGCTTCTGGTCAGCTCAAGCTGAGTGCCCAGAGGCCACCTGGATGCTCCTTAGTGTCTCCTGTGCTTCAGGACAGAAGGCCGTGCTGGGTTCTCTGTGGACGTTCATGAGGAAGGGACGTTCTCTCACGTGGGAGGTTGGGGGCAGGAGATGAGGAGCAGGTGAGCACGGAGCCCCGCTTGCTCGTTCAGCCTCTGCCTCCCAGGCATTGAGGTCTGGGCAGTTTGATGGATGAGATAGACGAGGTCCCTACTCCTGGGCAGCTGGTGTTCTAGTCTAGAGGCAGGCCTTAAATGAGTATAAGCAAGTAAGAGCAGACACTAAAACAAAGAAAACAAGGGTCATGGAAAAGATGACACTGGGACCATGCTGGTGGCAGGGATTGGGTGGGCAGAGGACGACCTCCCTCAAGAGGGGTTGGTGAGCTGAAACTGGGACAGGACAAGGCGGCCGCTCAGGGGCAGAGCGGAGGTTCTGAGTTAGAACCACACAGGTCCTGATAGGCGCCAGCTTTTCTCTTGAGGACAATGAGAAACCAATGACAGATTTTAAGCAGGAGAATCTGATCACACATTCACAGGATGTGCTGGTGCCGGCTGAGGCTAGGATTGTGGCATGGTTTTCTGGGAGCAGGGAGACCAATGGGCAGCTTTGCATTTGTTCGGGGGAAGAATGGCGGCTGTAAAACCGGAGGGGAGTGCAGACTCAGGATGCGTGTGGGGCTGAGGGGAAGCAGGACGCAAATGAGTCTCAGGTATCTGAGCATTTGGATGCAGGCAGGGTCCTAGTGGCAGGGGCACACTGCTGTGTATGTTAAAGTCAGAGTTTCCCAACCCTCGGCCCAGCGCACCCCTAGGTAAGGTTTAGTAATTATTTTAAGGGACCCCTAGGCCAAAAGAAATACCTAACAGTTACATTTATTAAATAGATAAGTCCAAACAAACAATTTAACTATGTTCTAGCAACTTATAGTAGATATTTGGAAAATAATACATATAAACTTAAAATTTTTTTTCATTATATTTTTAGGTAACTGTAATTACTTACAGATGGAATGTGTGCCTCTTGGGCTCTCCTTAAATCTTAGAATCAGATTGGAAACTGCCACCCCTGTTGCCTGTCCCACATTGATGCTCACTCACACAGTAATTGCTTTTTCAGTAACTGTCAGAATCCTAGCTTTGCAGATGTCAAATCACGGAAAGGAATGTAGCAAGATATGAGGTTAAAACCATGAAGCGTCCAAAGATGTTGAGTATCACTGTTTTCCTCACAAGTAAAAGGCATCCTGCTGTGGCTGCACACTCACTAGGGGCGGGGGCGCCTCGGCACAGGCTGGGAGCTGCCGCTCCATGCCCTTTCCTTTTCCCTCGGGGTCTGTTCTGTGGATGTCCTCTCTTCCAGGCCGCATGTTGGTGTGCAAGTCACCCCCACCCCTACTTTTAGGGAGGGCTCACTGGGTCTTGTGGCGCTCACTGTCGCCCTCGCAGCCCGATGGCTTGCATAGAGCAAGTGTCTCTTGAGGCCATTTTGTTCTCGGCTTTGGTGCTTAGAGGATTTTTTTCTTTATCCTTTGATTTCAGCCACATTACAGCTCAGGACCTGGCTCCAACTTCATTACTTCCTTGTGATGCATGTTTCCCCTTCCTGTATCTGGAGCAGGCTTAGTTAACTAAATAGGGTGGCAGACTCTCAGGGCTCACAGAAACACAGCTCACCGCAATCAGAGAGTGGTCTGCTCTCTGCACCCATTTCCCTGCTGATATGACTTTGAAGGATGCCAGCAGCACTGGGCTTCCTCCCCTGCCCTGGCACCCATTCTGCCTCTCCAGTATGGAGCCTGGCACAGGAGTGTACGTCTGACTCCCCGCCATTGGTGTTGGGCTTGGCCCTGTCACTTGCTAAGACAAAAAGAATGTGGGCAGAAGTGGCAACGTGCAGATTCTGAGCCAGGCCTCTGGAGGCGTCATGTATTTGTGTTCACCCCTCTGGAAGTTTCCATCTTCCAACATGTTAGAAGAGCATACCCTGGGTAGCTGCAGTCCCTCTAGCCTGACCCCAGAGGGAGACCCAGGGGGCAGAGACCTCCCCCCTAAGCTACAGGCCTGGGAGCATGGGGAAAAAATGCATATTGCTGTACATATTGAATATTGAGATTGCTTGTTACAGAGCAACAGCTGACTGATACAAATGGAAAAGAGGTACATGAGGGAAAGGCAAAGGGGTGATGGAAATGTCACAACTGTGAGGGTTACTGCTCTTATGGATTTTTTTTTTTTTTAGTTGCTTTCTTCTTAGGGATAAGATGAATTTTTAAGGAGACATGAAATGATTCTTCTGTGGAATAATGTTCTACCTGTTGATCCTTAGGACAAACCTAAGAGGAAAGCAGTGTTGGTTTTATCCCCATTTTACAGATGGAGATATTGAGGTTCAAAGTGGCTGAAGGCACAGTGGGTGAGCCTGGTCTGGGCCCTAAATCCCTGACTCCCCCCGGGCTGTGTTGCTGGCCTCCCGTGGGCCTGACTCAAGAGTAACTAACATGGTGACAGAGCCCGGCACTTGGTGCAGGTGGGGCCACAGTCGGGGCTTTTCTTCTGGCAGTTTGGGGAGGGACGGCAGCTCCCCAGAGCAGAAGGGGCAGCGTTTGGTGGAGAGGAGGGCATGAGTGCTGACAGACGGGGTCTGTGTCTCACATGCTGAGAACTGGAAGGTCCCTGTGCCTGCCAGTAGCTGGACTAGTGGCTGCCCACTGATTTGCCCCCATGCGCCCTTCAAAAGGTCTGGCAAGTGTGTGTCCAGGAAGTAAGCGGTCGAGGCCCCTACTTTGAATACATTGATGGGATTGCTCGGTGGTTGGGGCCTAGATTTTGACACACTTGAAGCTGTCCCAGCCTCAGGGATTTTAAATAGGAGAATCAGCAATCAGTCCTTTGCAAAAAGCTGCCGTGGGGCTCCTGGCAGCTTGAGGGCCAGGCCAGGTGACTGCATCTTGCAGATGCCTTATCAAGGGACACAGGAGCTGACTGGCATTCCTGCTGACAGCCGGAGCTGCCGTCCGCATGTTGTCATTACTTCAGGCAGTCCTGGTCTTGCTGAAGTTGGCTAACTTTGAGTTGTTTTTAATCCTTTCTGCGTTCTCCTCCTTCACAACCAGCTGACCAGATCTACAGTATACTTTCTTGATTTTGACCTTGGTCCCTGCTGACTGCTCCCTAACCTCTAGTCCCTCACAGCCCTGCACTCCCTTTCATACTGCGAGACCCTTTCATCCCAGGGAAGGACCCAGCCTCCCACTCACAGGGCTGACCTTGGAGACCACAACCCCTCCCAAACGGGGCAGAGACCCGTGATGGGCTGAAAAAGGCCCCGCCCCGCCCGGCCCCAGTTAGATCCATGTCCTAATTGCCAGAAACTCTTCACTTTATACGGCAAAATAGGATCTTGAGATGGGAGATGGTCCTGGATTATCTGAGAGGACCCTAAACTCAATCATCTCTTTCTTTGCCAGGGGGCGGGGGAGAGTGGACCCAGACAGTAACGATGGAGGCAGAGATGGGGGTGATGCAGCCACAAGCCAAGGAACAGCATGAGTCCCCGGAAGCTGAAGAGGTAGGAAGGGCTCTCCCCTAGAGCCTCTGGAAGGTGCGCAGCCCTGTGACACCTTGACTTCAGCTCAGTGAAATGGATCGCAGATTCTGGCCTCTAAAATTGTTAGAGAATACGTTTCTGTAGTTTTAAGCCCCCAAGTTTGTGGTGACTTGTTACAGCAGCCACAGGAAATGAATACAAATGGGAAGGTCAAAGACTCCAAAAAGAAATGACTGGACTCGAGGCTTGGCACGGAGCCAGCTGCTGCTCATGTCCTTGTGATCTGGCCAGTTGTGTCACTTGCACCTGGGCACACAGGCTCTCCATCCACCTCAGGAAGGCTTCATGCTGCCTTGCTGGCAAGTGAGGTGGACTGCAGCCCCCAGTGCTGCATTGCACACACGCCGTTGAGCACCTGATGTCTGCAGCCCTCATGACTGACAGATTAGGAAGCAAGGGTTGGAGTTGCTGAGAGATGGGTCCTAGGACAAAGAGCAGCCACCATGGGCTCTATTTGCAACATGGAATGTCTGGCTTTGGCCACTCGATCCAAGGTCATCTCAAGTTCTGCAGCCAGGGCCCTGCCCTCCAATGCACCTGCTCCCCATTCCAGAGAAACAGCACGTGCAAAGGACACGGAGCCTTTGGCTGTATTATTAGACTTTCTAAAACCAAATGCAAATATCATCAGGTGCCTTTCACAACAGCAAGGACCCATGCCTGTTGAAATAAACACATGCCAGCTACCCACCTGCTGGAAAAGCCACACAGGCAGTGCCATTGTTCTGCGTCCTCCAGCTGATGCCCTGAGAAAGGTCACAGATGCCCAAACCTTTAAAACCCCAGGTGAGACGAGTGTTCTCTCTGTGGGGATTTGGAACGGCAGCAGCTCTGTGTGGGAGCTCTTAGCTGTGTTTCTTAACATACTTCCCTTTATAAATTATTTTTTCTTAAAGCAGCAAAAGGAGAAAATTGATACCAAAGAGTATCAATTCGGATTCTTGGCAGAATTCCCATCATATTGTGGAAGTCAAGTTTCAGGTGAGTGTGCTTGGTGCCCCAACGGCTGTGTGACACATGGCCTGCGGAAGGTGGGCACCAGGCCCAGAAGCACCGTGGGGTCCCTCTTGGTAACTATGGCCACTCTGGGGAGAGCCCTGGCCAATCCTGGCTGGGTGGATGTCTGGAGCAGGGAGGGCAGTGAGCTGGTGCCCCACCAACAGTGAGCGCCAGGGGCCTCCTAGGCTGGTGACCCTTGTGGGGCCCCCTCTGCCGGTGGGTGAGGAGTGAGAAGACCAGGGTCCGTTACTTGGTGCTTGGTGTCTGGCTCTCCGGACACTGGTGCAGGTTCTGAGGCTCGCCCTGGCCTGCTCAGCACAGCCCACAGGGCTCACCAGCCCCGCCCAGCTCTGGACTCGGGGAGGAAGCGGGTGCTGTGTCCACTACCCCCAGGCCCACGTACAAACACCCCTCCTGCTCCAGAATGAGGAGTGCCAGACTGATGGGGGTGCTGCTCGCCCTGGCTGGCCTGCTGCAGGTGGCCCTGTCCCTGAAAATAACAGCTTTCAACATCCGGACTTTTGGGGAGACCAAGATGTCCAATGCCACCCTTTCCAACTACATTGTGAAGGTAAATCCAGGCTGGCCTGTTGCCAAGGAACTCTGGGGTGCAGTGGGCTGCCTCTGACAGGCTCAGGAATACTGGGCCAGTGGTCAGTACTGGAGGTGGCTGGGGTGGGGAGGGCATCAAGAGTGTCTGGCCTTGGCTCCCGTTAGGCAGGGGGAGAGGGCCCTCGTCCATGGCTGGCAGTAGAGTCCCAGGCAAAAGCTTCTGGTTGCAGGCCAAGCAGCAATGAAAAGGCATCTGGAGAGCAGCACCTCAGCCCTGTGACTCAGAGCAGGCGGGCTCAGATACCCCGTCTGCCCCTGCTCAGCACCACTGTGGTCTCATCCCCAGATCCTGAACCGCTACGATATTGCCCTCATCCAGGAGGTCAGAGACAGCCACCTGACGGCCGTGGGGAAGCTGCTGGACAAACTTAATGCGTGGGTGACAGCAGAGGGGCACCAGGAGGCACGGGGGTGGGGCGGTGGAGGCGAGACCATCCCTTCCAGGACATTTCAGCCAGGCTCCTGGGATTTGGATGTGGGCAGGAGCCCTGCTGTAGGTGGCAGGAGGGGTCCCAGGGACCCCCTGACCAAGACGTTTGTTTCGTCACTCCAGGGATGACCCTAACACCTTTCACTATGTGGTCAGTGAGCCACTGGGACGCAACAGCTACAAGGAGCGCTACCTCTTCGTGTTCAGGTAAAGCTGCGGCCAGCTCCCCAGAGGGTGCCCACGGGGACTCTGGGTGTGTGCTCCAGGGCCCATGAGCTCCTTCCCCCGAGGCGCAGGGGCAAGAAATGGGGCCACAGAGCAGGGGTCTGAGTTGGGCTGTGCCCCCAAGGCCTCACAACCTGTGCAGAGGCAGGAGAATGTGGTGGGAGCACCATCCCCTGGACCTGGGTTTCACACAATGAGGGGGCACCCGAGCCCCAGGCTAACCGCCCTCCGCAGACCCGACCAGGTGTCCGTGCTGGACAGCTACCAGTACGACGATGGCTGCGAGTCCTGTGGGAACGACACCTTCAGCCGGGAGCCGGCCGTGGTCAAGTTCTCCTCCCCGTCCACCAGTGAGTGCTGCCGCCCGGCCCGGCCCCGCCCTTCCTGGGACTCCTTGGAAGCCCACATCTTGTGCTGTCCCCAAGCCCCTAGGGGACTGGTCTTACATTGAAGTTACTTAGGAAAATGTCCATCCATGGGGATGGTCTCATGTGGCCTCCACCCCAGCCCCTGACACACTACTGAGCATGTGTCCACACCGCTCAGCGTGACTGCATCTCCACAGAGGTCAAGGAGTTTGCCATCGTTCCCCTGCACGCGGCCCCGTCAGATGCAGTGGCTGAGATCAACTCTCTGTATGACGTCTACCTGGATGTCCGCAAGAAGTGGGACTTGGAGGTGAGGCTCCCCCCCCGGCCTTGGGCTCTGGAGGCCCTCATCCTCATCCCTGCCCCAGGCCCACCAGCTGGTGTCTCCTGGTAGGACATCATGTTGATGGGCGACTTCAACGCGGACTGCAGCTACGTCACCACCTCGCAGTGGTCATCCATCCGCCTGCGCACGAGCTCCGCCTTCCAGTGGCTGATTCCTGACTCTGCCGACACCACAGTTACATCCACGGACTGCGCCTATGACAGGTGAGCAGGGCCCAGGCCTGGCACTGAGCCTCCAGGGGGGATGAGGGTGCCCCCATGAGCAGCTTCAGAAATGGTTCCCAGACCTGACACTCACCCTCCTGAGCACAAGTCAGTTCACTTAGAAAACGGAATGAAAGGAGCAGCATTTCTTAGTTGTTGGGTGAAGCACACATGGGGACACTGGAAGGTATGCAGGTTAGTGGTGTGCAGTGTGGGGCCCGAGGGCCCAGGGTGCCCCAGGTCCCGCAGCTCAGTGTGGTGGGGACACTGAGCCAGGTCCACAGGGGCGCTTTAGAGCAGTGGGGGCACAGTGGGGCCATGGGACATTTACCAGACCAAGAGATGATCTGGGGGGACATGCTGGGCCCCAATGTTTAAGGGCACAGAGCAAGACAGTGGGCTAAGGACGACCTTCTTCCATGTCGGGTGCTGCAGGATTGTGGTTGCGGGATCTCTGCTCCAAAGTGCTGTGGTTACTAATTCGGCCGCTCGCTTTAACTTCGAATCTGCATTCGGACTAAGCAACGCTATGGTAAGTGTCCTGTACACACCACAGCTTGAACAGGAGCCTGGGACACAGGAACATAGTGAGATCTGGACCCACTGCTTTTCTCATGGGCTTGAAAGAGCCACTTGCCTGTGGCTCTGGGAGCCTTTTGGTCTCCTCTTCCCAGGCAGATGGGACTGGGCCTGGGTCCAAATCTTGACCTGCCCCTAGGAGCACTGTTTGCAGAGAACTCAATGTTTGGGTATCCCTGTACTCACTGTACGTCTCCTGCAGGCCCTAGCCGTCAGCGACCATTACCCGGTGGAGGTGACGCTGAAGTGAGCCTGATGGAAGTGATCCTATCGTCACGTCCAAGTGCCGGGGATGGAGTTTAAGAAATCAGTGCCTAGTCCCAAGGGTCCCCATTCCTCCCCCTTGTGCCCCCAACCACCATGGCAGCTGGAATTTGAGGAAGGAGACGAAAGGTAGACTTTTCCTCACTACCTGCTTCCATTGTAAGCTTGGGGGTTGTGTCAGCAGAATATCTCACCACCTCAGTCTGGACAAGAAGTCTAACACTAAGAAATACCTTTTAATTTAAGTAATAAAGCTCAAAAGAGGGTGTTCTCATTGGCGGCATCCAGTCCTTCCTGTGCTCCCCTCGGCTGCCTTGCCCCACAGCAGAGGCACACGGTTCCATCTGTCCCCACTCCTGGAGGCATAACTCTGCAGGACGACCTGGGGCTTTCACGGCCCCTGGGCTGCACCCCAGAACCCGGCCAGCCCCTTGGCCTTCAGTGTCGCTCCAGGGCCTTGACCAGTAGGTGGTTCAGGCGGCTGACCATGGGTCGGGGGTCGTCGATGAGCCCCGCTGTGATCATGGCGTTCTCATAGATCTGAAAGGTAGGGCGGCAGCTCTTTAGTGGGTGAGCCACACTGGGTCCCAGGTCCAACCCAGGGACCTCACTCAAATGCAGAGAGAAGAAAGAAAAGAGCTGTTCCTTTTAAAACAGGGATTTAAAGGAAACTGAACTGTCCCACCTGAAAGGAAGAAGCTGGCTTCTGAAACTGGCAGCCTAGCGCCTCAGTTCTGCTCTTAGCGCATCTTCAGGAGACTCACCTGATCGACCAGCAGCTGGGCCAGGTCCGGCTCTCGGTCTCTCAGCTGACTGAGCTTCTTGATCAGCGTGTGCCTGCACCACAGAGACCCCCAGAGGTCAGCTCAGGGCGGGGGGCACACACTCAGCACCACAGAGACCCCCAGAGGTCAGCTCAGAGCATGGGGCACACACTCAGCACAAGGGCCTTTAATTTTGTGTTCTAGTGACTTTTCCGAAATGTTGGGGTTATCAGAACATTCAAAACAGAGTAATAGGATGGTCCGGTATAAAAAAGTAAGGCACATAAAAATTAGAAAGGACATGTAAATGATCCGTTACAAATGATATTCCCAGAAAACCCAAGAGAATCAGTCTAAAGTTTTAACATTAGGAAATGCAATAAGTACCAAAATCAATATAAACTAAACACTACTAAGGGAGAGAAAGATGAGTTTACTGTATGAAAAGACATTTGTTAGTTCCTGGATAATTGGATCATCAATAAAGCTGAAACTTTTCCTTAAATTAATCCATACACTTAATAGGACTCCTTTACATTAAGATTTCTTTTACACCTAAAAAATTCATACAGAAAAGTAAACAAGGAAGAACAGCCAGAAGGGGCTGGAGGAGGAAGTCCCAGTTGTTGAAATAGATCATATAGCTCCAGTAATTAAACAGTTAGTTCTGGAAAATGAAAAGGCACCAGCTCAGTGTAACAAAGTGGATAATGTATAAATGGCCCCATTCATACAGGAATTTCGTTAGGACCCAATAAAGACAGGATAACTGGGCAGCACCTAGGAAGCAAGTTAGATGCCTGTGTGATTACTTAGAGCAAAATAAATCCCAGAACCATCAAAGATTAAATGTAAAAAGTAAGAGCAAAAAAGTATACTGGAAGAAATGTTTTATAATCTGAAGGAGAAGGCCTCTTCAAACAAAATGTAAACCCAGAAGTCAGAAAGAAAAGAATGAGTACATAAAAACTGAATTTTTCTGCACAGGAAAAAATACCATGAATGTAGGAAACATACATCAAAATTATAAGGTATAACTTTTCATTTTTGAGAATGGCAAAAATTGGGAAGTCTGATTAAAACTGAAGGCACTGGGGACAGGCACAGAGGACAGCGGGAGTCTTTGTGGCACCCTGTCTGAGACTCAGCGATCCCTTCCCTCACAGCACTGTCCTCAGCAGCCAGCACTTCAAAAGCACAGCCTGTGTGCTGGGGGCAGGGGGGCACACACAGCCTCTGAGATCCGGGGGAACCTAAGGCAGCCGTGCTGGGGACAGAGACAGGAGGACATCTCACCATTCATGCCTTTGGTTCTTTCGAATTCTAAACCATGTGAACATATTACCAAATTTAAAAGCAAATAAATCTGTAAAATAAGAGTCCTGCAGTAGAAATGAGCATCCTGCACAGCTACCTTATAAAACCACTTTTGTGCCAGAACTAGTTAAAGCAAGTGGGGGTCCAGTCGGCGTCCACTGCTGCCCAGGACTCACCGCTGGGAGCCGCGTGCCCATTACGCCAACCTGGACGGCTCTTTGCAGAAGCGTCTGAGCAGCCACAAGCTAATGGAAATCCAGTAATTCCATGGCTAGTAATTTGGCTCAGAAACTGGAAAAGGAACCTTCCTCCATTTCCACGTAGTTTTAAGGAAATTTATGGTTTTAAGCAATGGAAAAAATTTATGAGAAAGTGATGGTAAACAAATTAGGTACTAAATAAAAAACAAAAATATAAGGCAAAAGTCTAAAAGAATATAGCAAACGGTACGGTGACTGTGGTGGGGGTGAGACTACGGACTTTTTCTTTTTGCTGCTTTCTGACATTTTTGGTAACATATGTCATTTCATTTAAAAAGTTATTGCTTGTATACAAAGTCAATTTCCAAAAAGAAACTGTCTCCATTTACAACAGCAACAGTTAGAAAGTGAAATCTTAAAATATCCATTGAATAAGACACATCAAAGATAAACTATAAAAAATGTACAAAAACTCTAAAGAAAACATGTTACCAAGAGATACTCATCAGAGAAAGATCAGCTGGGAGAGGAGAGATGTATGTAGTTAACTGCATGGGCCACTGGGTATCCACGTGGACTAAGATGTAACTGGACCCCCCACATCCCAGATGAGCCAGTTAGAGACAGGCTAGACCAACACAGAAGGCCAAAACTACAGCCTTTAGAAGGAGATACAGGAGAAATTCATGTCTGGTAAAGAGATTTCTTAAATAAGACCCAAAAAAGCATCTAACAAAGATGTATACATTTGATTATATTAAAATTAAGAACTTCGCACCAAAAGACATCTTTAGACAGAAGAAAAGACAAAGAAAAGATACTTGCAACTGATAAAGTATATATAAAGAACTACCTCTTTTTTTGTAAGCCCAACAGGAAAAAGAACAGTCTCAGAAAGCATGTCACAAGAAAGGCAAGCCCTTGTGGTGGTGGTTTCATAGGTGTCTACATCTATCAAAATTCATCAAATTGTACATCTGGAATATGCGTAATTTACTGCACAGGAACTGTATCACAATAAAGGTGTTAAAAAAAAGAAAAAGAAAAAGAAAGCCAAGCCTAAAGGGTAACGCGTAGGGCTTAGGAGTCTCACACTTCGCCAGGGAAGCTGGCGCCCGCCTTCGGGGAGCAGCTGGCTTGCCCAGGCACACGCCCCAGAGAAGAACATGCACCAGGCAGGGACAAGAACGTTCAGAGCAACCTGTTCCCAACAGCCTCCAAACGGGAACCCTGGATGTCCATCAGAACAGAATAAGTAACTGCAGAGGTAGAGTCGTACCCTGAATGTGATCCCGCCGTAACATGAACTACAGCCACCCCCCGTGGATGGCCTTGAGCACTGAGTGAAGTAAGTAAGGCTTCAAAGGAGACACATGCACAGGGGTCCATCTGCATGAGCTCAGAAAGAGGCGAAGCTGAGCTGGTTGTGTGACGACGCAAAAGTAGACAGTGAGGAAGCGACCGAGACAAGTCAGAACTGTGGCTCCCCCTAGGCGGTGGGACGGAATCCAAGTGGGAGGAAAATGGGAGTGTCTGGCAGCTGGCAGGGCCCAGTTTTTTTTAAACCTTATGTGGGTGTAGTTTAATGTAGTTCAGTTATGAGTGTGTTTATAAATATTTATCAACTGCACAGAAGCTTTCTGCACTTTCTGTGTGTGATAAATAAGAGAACAGCCACTCACATACAGTCGTAAATGGTTACCTGGCAGAAGCCAGCAGCCTCACCTGGGGTTGATCTCCAGCGTGGGCTGCAGCAGCTGAGCACGCTCCTCCTGGGTCTTGGCCAGCTGCCGCATGCGCAGGAAGTGCCGCGCGGCCCCCATCTCCAGCACAGTGATCATAGCAGGGTGGGTGTCCAGTCGAAGAGTCACCTACAGGCAAGGCGGGGATTGAGGGAGGCCTGGGGGTGGGGGGCCCTGGCAGGGTGCTGACCACATTATGAAGCATCCCCAGAGGACAAGGCAGGAGAACGCAGGTCTTCAGGGACGTAACCTCGCAGGCCTCAGCCAGCGATGCCCCTCCCTCCTGATCACCCAGTAAGGGAAAGGGAGCCAAACTGCATCCTGGTTAGGAACTCCCTCGTCTCCTCTCCCTCAAAGCCACCAATTTCTACCATATCAGTTCCCGCCCAACGTCCATCCTGCCTGGTGTTATCTGCCATTCTCTCCTCCACAGAGGCCCCTGCCAAGTCCTCCAGTGACTAAGACCCACCAGGACTAGCCGCCCCATTTCCCCAGCTCTGTCTGCCTCAACCCCGTCCATCCTTCCTGCAGACAATGCTCTCACCCACCCTCTCCCTGTGGCTCCCTCTGGTCTTTATTTTATCAAATACACCTTTTCCCAATGCACAAATGTTCACAACCAGATCTCTGTGAGCAGGCCTGCCTTCCCCTCCTCCCACCCTGCAGGCTTCGGGCCTCCGGGCTCACAGCACAGACTCCGCACAGCTGCTCCTGTCCTGGCAGCACAGCACGGACCCAGCCCCACAGCCTCCCTGCTGTGTGACTTCGGGAAGTGCTCTACCTCGTTTCCCTCACAGGACTCAGACAATAATTCCACCTACCTCCTAGGTCACCTTAAATGAGTTACCGTTGTCAAATAGACACAACACGTGTGCTACATGAAGAAATCCCAGCTGCATGCCTGGCTCCCTCAGAGTCCCACAACGACCTCCTGTAGCGCCCCCAGTCCGCACTCCTCTGCTCTTGGCCATTCCTGCCCTGCACACCTGCCTATCCCTTGGGGCCACCCCTGAACATGTCCCTCAGCCAATGACTCCTGTTCTTTGGTGACTGTCTTTCTCTTGCAGCTCTGAGCTGGACTGGTGGGTTCCTAGCTCATTAAATAAAGCCCACCCAGGTCCCCGTGTCCACCAGGCCCTCATGTCCTCTAGACCGGGACCAGGATGGTCCTGGAGAGGCCAGCCTGGGACACTTCTTCTCTGTTTCCACCTGCCCACCAGGCCCTCAGCTGCTCACCTTCCACTTTCTTGGTTCCCACTTGCTCTACAAAGTGGAGGGACGGGCGGCAGAGCTTGCCTGCCCTGCCTCAGCAACACCCGGGCCATGTGTGGCCACACGCACAGAAGCACCAGCAATAAGCCTGGTCTCCACCTCACACCACAGCTTCAACCACCACCGGGAGAACACCCACCAGGCCCGCAGCCCAGAACTGGCAGGCCTGCCAGCATGTGCTTGCCAAGGGCCACGGCAGCCGGGGGGTCCCCGTCCCTGGGAGGCCTCACCTTCACGTTGGTGACACGGGACCCCAGTGCATTCCTCATCCAGGCCATCAGGTCCTCTGTTTCCTTCTCTGACAGGTGGTCACCAGCTACAGGGGAGCAGAAGGGAGTGAGCTCAGAGGTCATCTCCACAGCTCCCTTCCCTCAGGCTCCCACTGGGGCCTGAAATGTCAACACTCCAACACCAACTTCCCAGCAGGCTCCCTCCACCCCTGCCGGCCACCGGCACAAAGATAGAAGCTACCAAAACACTCTTCATCTAAAATTAAGCAGATAAAATGGGACCTCAGAGAGGACGCTTTTGGTTGCCTGAGGCCCATGGAACTGTTAGGGCTTTAACACTTCCGATTCTCTTAGGAAGCTTGGTCACTCTGAGGGGCAAGCTGGAAGGAGCACTGGAGAGACCCTGGGATGTAAACAGGGAGACACTTCTCTGTAATCATTACAATGTTCCCAAACAGCTTCTTCCATACAGGCTGGTGGCCTAGACACACACGAGAAAAGAAAACCCCCAGAACCCACTGTTGGAGGACAGAAGAGGCCCTGCAGCGAAGTGCCAGCTCCCTGCCCACCCGGCGTCACCTGCCTCCCTGGCCACTGCCCACCCTGTGCCCGAAGAGAAGGGAAGCGAGCCCACCTGGGGAGCCGTCCTCAAACTTCTCCTCCTTGTAGTGGTCGACGACGATGTCCGTCTCCACGGAGATCAGCTTCTTCTTGTCAAACTCACGAAGGTGCAGCAAGGTCAGCTCATCAAACTGCTCATAGCAGAACAGAACCTGCGAGGCCCCAGACCGCGCCCATCAGGCCGGGGGAAGTCTCAGCCCGAGATGGGACCACTAGGGGGCCTTGTGGATAAGGAGGTTCACAGACGGTTCTGGGGGAGACTCTGGCTATGTCTTAGCAGTAGAAAGAGTGCCGCTGTTTACAGAGAAATCCCGTCACCTCCCAGAGAGACGTGAACTAGCAGCCTCCGTGCCCTGGACGCTGGCTCGCAGTGCTTGGGCCTCTGGGTCCTGGGCACATTCAGCCATTTCCCATGAGCACGGGACCCTCCCTCGGTGCTCAGACACCTTTACCCTCCGACCTTGCCCGAGGGGAGGACAAGTGCAGGGAGGCCTGGTCGAGGCCGAGCCTGCCCCTTGGCTCACCCACCTCCGTGTTTTTCCGCTTCATGGCCTCGTAGTAGGGCGAATGCTCAGCCAGGTGCCGGTTGGGGGCACACAGGTAGTAGATGTTGCGGGTGCCGGCCTGCATGCGGCTCGCGTAGTCCGGGAGACTGGTCAGCTGGCCCTCGGGCAGCGCCGATGACTCGTACCGCAGCAGCTTTGCGATGTTCTCCTGCAGACGCACAGAAGCTGGGTCACTGCTTGTTCCAGGTCCTGCCTCTGAAAGTCTCTGGACTCTGGACTTCAGAAGCCTCCGGTGGAGGGAGGAAAGGCACTGGCTGGCCTCACACCCACCCAGTGGGCCCCCATGTCCTGCAGCCGAGGCAGCTCCTGCAGAAGCCTGGCCGGGGTTGGCATTCTGGGCTGGCTCAAGCCCTGGGAGCTCTCGTGCTGTCCGCTGGGTCCCACGTCCTAAGTTCAGGGGACCTTGGAGAGCACCTTCCACCCCAGGGGACCCAGGGCCTCATCAAGAGGGGCTTTCCGGGTGACCCGCGTGCACTGTCCCAGGAGTGGTCACCCTGTTGTGCGCAGCCCACTCCTGGACCCAGCATCCTCCCTCTGTCCTGAATCACAGAGTGCCTCTCAGCCAACAGGGGACAGGGGTGTGAAGCCCACACTTGCCAGCCCTCCTCACAGCCCGAGGATGAGTCCTAGCCCAGGGGGTGCAAGCGAGAGTAGGGTGTATGACTAAGAGAACAGGCCCTGAAAGGAGGGACTTGTCCGTCCCTCCTGTCAGCTGAGATGCAGGTGTGGCCACTAACGGCCTCGGGACTCCAGGAGGGAGCCACTTGTGAGGCTGGGGGAGCAGCAGGGGCCTGGCTCCCTGGGGCCACCATTCTGGACGTGACCTGACACACTCTGCCTCACCTACCCCACCAACTCACCTCCGACAGCCCCAGCATAGACAAGCAGTGGGGACACGGGGAGACGGGGGAGGGCCAGACCCAGGTGGAGGAGTGACATGGTGGGGATGAAAAGTGGACAGACAAGCAAGAACAAGGATCTGGGAGCCCCCGGCTCTAGCTTCATACGCAAAGCTTGCGCTTCATGCACGTGATGGGTCCTCATTAACAAACCAAGTACGCTGACTGACTGACTGACCGAGGGAGTGACTGACTGAGGGGTGATCTGTAAAGCATGGAGAAGAGCCCCTGGCAGGCCGTTATCTACAGACACGACAGAGCAGGTGGAGTCTCAGCGCTGACAGCCAGGAGGGAGGAGGCCTGGGAAGAGCAAGCCAATGTCCAGGCCCCCAGGCCCCCTCACCACCGCCTGCAGAGCCGCGTCCTGGGGCCCCAGACGGTTGGTCATCCTCCGTCCCCGCTGCTGCTCTGGAAAACTCTGACACTGGGAGTGACCACTTAGTGGGGATGAGTGTCCTTTTGAGGTGACAGAAATGTTCTGGAACTAGGTGGTGGAGGCCATACAACCAGTGACCGTACTCAGTGTTGCTAAATTGTTCACTTTAAAAGGTAGATTTTAGGGGGAGGGTGTAGCTCAGTGGTAGAGCACATGCTCAGAATGCACAGGGTCCTGGGTTCAATCCCCAGTACCTCTGTTTAAAAAAACAATTAAAACGTAGATTGTACGGTATGAGAATTACAACTTAAAAACAGCCAGAAAATGATCAGTGGAACAATCGTATAGTCTTTACGTAACTGCACAGGTGACTGAGATCTGGCTCCAGCAGCAGTGCTGAAGAATTTCTACCAAGTGCACCGAGGACACACCTGCACTCCCCACCCCACGAACCAGGTGGCTCGCCCCATCTCACCTTCTGTGATCTCCCAAGCCTCCCAGACCCTCATGGGAGGAGACGCCTCATGCCTGTTCCCCTCTGGCCCTGGGCCGGGGCCCTGGAGGAGGGGAGCCTGTGCTCCTGTGCACGCTGGGTCTGCTGGGGCCAACCTGCGGGGTCCAGAGGCCAAAGAGGCTTCCTGACCCCAGGAGTGGTGATGGGGTGCCTGGGGGTGCCCTCGTCATGTCCTGGGAAGCCCAGGTTTCTGGTCTCCTGCAGCTTCCTCCACAGCTCAAGGCAGCGCAGAGAAAGGCCCGGACACCTAGACCCTACCTTGACCTCCTGCTCGGCCGTGGTCACGATGCCCTCCCTCATGAACAAGCCGTAATCTTCAAAGAACTTGGCATATTTTTCAGTGTCCTTTTTACTCTGGTCAATGAAGAATTTTATTAGCCTCTGCTGTAGAACGCCCTGGAGTTTCCTACAGAACAGAAAGGCATTTATCACGAACAAGCAACTTTCTTAAAAAACATAACCAGAAGGATAAGAAAAACCATTCGGCCCCACTAATAATCAGGGAAGTGACGACACAGACCACTGTGGCCAAACTACAGAAGATGAAGCAGAAGGAAGGGTGATCCCTGGCTAACACGGGATAAGGAGACAAGAGCCCCCTACAGGCAGGAATTTGAGCTCACACACACACCCCGCCCCCCCACCCAACCAGGGCAACAAATGGTCAGCTTGGATGATTCTAAGATTACACCCTCACGAGTCACCAAGATGAATGGACCGTGATTTTCACTAAGCACAGAAAACAGAAAACAATTATGTCCAACAGGAGACAGAAGGTTGAAATGAATGATAAAAAAACTACACAGACATTAAAAATCAATCCTCTAATGACACGATCCTAATGACATGAGAAAGAGCCTGTGTTGGAAGAAAAACCGGAAGAATCCCAACATGGATGAGCCACAGTGCACGTGCAGTACAGCTGTGCGAGGACCACGTGTACTGCTTGCTACACGGTATAGTTTTCCATGCGGACCAATGCTGTGCAAGCAATGTGACCACTTCAGCTCGGGTCTGTACGGGGTATTCTACGTGTGCACTAAAATTATACAAAACGGGTTTTGTGCATCAGGGTGTTTTCCACAAGATTATATGATGGCATAAAATTACAAGCAATTTTATTGCTGAGATTAGGGGTATTTTTATTTCGTTAATAATCTGACTTCCCTTTAAAAAAGTACAATTACCATATATTTCCTTAATGACCCAGGGGAGGGGAACAATAATGGTTAGCATTCATTTAAGCTTTTCTCTTCCACTCCCACCCTGAATAGCTCAGTCCTTCAGCCATAGGGCGGAGTGGGACCGGGTAGCGCCCATCTGTGGTGGGGGAGTCACGGCAGCTAGGATGGGACGGGGAGGGTGTCTGTGCAGCGGGTCTGGGGTGCCTGGCGTGGAGTGTCAGAGCCCAAGGACCCCAGAAGAGGAGATCCAGGCTGCGGACAGTGAGAAGCTGTCAGAAACTCTGGCAGACACCCCCTTAGCAGGCAGCCCACTGTGTGGAGTCAGGGCCAAAGCAGGTGAAGGGAGGATCCAAGCTGGGGGAGGGCAGCGGCAATGGCTGACGGGTTGCATGGAGGGGACTGGTCAGAGGGAGACACACAAAGGACAACGAGGGGCAGATTTCGTTGCAAAGGAAGCAAGTCTGGGAAGGAGCAAGATGGAGGCGGTGCTGGTTGGTATTGGGTGAACTCAATAGATACAGACGTGCTCCGAGCATGACAGGGAAGGGTCAAAGGGCAGAGGAGTCAGCCTGAGCAGGCTCCCACTATATCGGGGACAGTCTGGGCATCAAAATAAACAATGACAATGGATTATAACCCACTGAATAAAACTGCAAATCAATTCATGTAAATAAGTTACAGATACAGGTACCAAGAAATGCACATACATGTTATAAGAAATAAATATGCTGGAAGTTTGACGAAGCAACAAACCACCAACCACACAGAGGTATTAATTACAAAGGGGAAAAGAGAAACTTCACACGTGAAGGCTGTGTCACCGTGGTCGAAGTCGCGCCCACCTGACAGGAGGCAGCAGCACTGGGCTGTTCCCGCACCGCAGCCCGCGGGAGCCTCGCGGCACACGCTGAGGGCCAGTCTACACAGCAGAGGCCTCCGGGTCATGAAAGTTGGGGAAAAGACTGCGGAATTCGGTCGGCCAGCCTCCAGGAGCCAGAGACGCAGCAATAAAGGCGGGTGTGACCCTGGACTGGACCCCTTCCTCCACAGGACACGCCGGCCCGAGTGCAGACGGGTACGGGCCTGAGGGTGAGACTCCCTGACCGCCGGCCGCATGGGAGCAGGGAGGAGGCCCTCTGTGTTCTCGGGGAAGACACTCTAAGATATCTGGGGACCATGGGCACAGGGTGGGCACCTTACTCTCAAAGGGTTCAGGGCAAAAAACGTACTTTGGATCATGTTTCTACCCTTTCTCTAAGTTTCTGATTCTTTAAGGTTCTTTCAAAGATTTCATTTAAGGCTGACTCTGTGGTCCAGATAAATGCTCAGACCAACAGCCTGGCCCTGAAAACCACAAATGGCCAAGTGGTCGACTGGCCGGACACACCTCCGCCCACAGCCTCGGGTCCCACCTGCCGTCTGGGTCAGCCCACAGAGCACATGGCCGAGGTCAGAAAACGTGGGTTCAAATACAAGTTTGCTCACTGATGGGTGTGACCTCTCTAACTCAGTTTCCACAACTATGACATGGAGGCGCAGCGGCTCCCACCTCCAAGGATGACACGGGTTGCATGTGAAGGGCTCGGTAGACAATCAGAATGGGGAGAGGAGAGCTTTGGCCACCCCAGCTCACGCGGATTGAAGAGCAACATCTTCAGGAGAGAGGCAGGTGCCCTGCCTCCTCCACACTGTCAGTGGTCTTCCAGGCCCGAGCTCAGGCGTTCTCCCGGCTCTGGGGTTTCCTTTGCCTTGTCCGCCCAGGGACAGCTGGCCTGGACTCCCTCCTGCCATGGCCACTCGGGGACTGGGTGGCAGGGATTGGCCAAAGGAGGGAATGCCCCCTGGCACCAGCAACAATTTTCCTCAGTGTCAGTCTCCAAACCCCTCTTCTAAAAGCATGAAGTAAAGCCTGGGGGCAAAGCACACACGGCCGAGTACAGCCCCGCTCACCTGATGAGCGCGCTCTCCTGCAGGAGCTCCCGGCTCAGGTTCAGGGGGATGTCCTCGCTGTCCACCACACCTGCGACACACAGGCCCGTCAAGAAATCAGAACATGTGTGGGCAAGAGGGGAGGACACTCGGCGGGGGGCACAGCTCCCCGGCCCCTCGCCGTCCTGCCAATGTCCCAGGATTCACACAGAGCCCAGGTCACGACTATATGATCAGAAGAAAAGCAGGTAAGGTGGGCAAGCCTTTGCCAGGACAAGTTTACAATTTCAGCATCAGCTGGATGCTCTGAAAACCACCTCCTGGGTTTTCCATTCAGATTCACAAACACATCATGGATCAATCAACCAAGACTAGCGCGTGGAGGCAGGAAGCTCCCTGGAAGGCTCTGCGCTGCCTCCCAGGGCTGTGGGCGAGGATGCCAGCTCATCAAAGATGAGCCCTGCCTAACGACAGCACATCCCAGGTGGGGAGCTGCTCCTGGGCCCGGGGCCACAGGGCCTTGGCCCACACAGCACGGCACAGACGCCAGCCTGGTACCTCGAATGAAGCGCAGCCATGCGGGCAGGACATTGGTGGCCTTGGTCTGGATCAGGACCTTGCGGCTGTACAGTGAGACGCTGGAGCCCAGCTCCCGGCTCACATCAAACATGGATGGTTTCTGTAGGCGAGGAAAGGGCAGTGTCAGGTGGCCACAGCAGAAATCTGAGACGGCCTCACTAGGAGGCAGAGCCTACAAGGTCACTGGTGGGGACCCCTTTCCTAGAGGCCACCTGGACTGGGAGATCTGAGGCGGGGAGTCCCGAGGAGGAGGGGCCAGGAACCCGCCGTGTCTGTCTGTTCAAAAGCCCAGAGAGGCCCTGGGAGGACCCCCACACCATGGCTCTGGGCAGCTGCTGCCCCCCATAAAAACGATGACCTGCATGTTTCTGTGAACAGAGCCAAACCTGCTGGGGGTCAGGGGTCAGCAAACTAGAGCCCGTGGATTTGTGTAGCCTAGAATGGCTTTTCAATTTTTCAATGATTGAAGGAAAAGGCACGAAAGAGCGTTTCACGATCTGTGAAAAATATGTGAAATCCAAATTCCAGTGTCTACAGCTTCCTGGGCCCTGGCCACATGCACCTGTCCCGCACGATCAGCCCCAAGCTTTCCATGCCACGGCGGAGCCCTAGGTGCTCACCGCATGCACTTCTCAGAAACGTCCGCCAACCCTGCTCTAAACCAGTGCCTCACATGCTGCCGTCTGCACACACATCACCTCAGCATCTTGTTAAGATGAAAACTGACCCAGGAGGCCCCACGCAGGGCGCGGGGCTCCGCATTCCCAACAAGCCCAGGGGATGCTGGTGCTGCGCCTGCGGAGTACACGCATGGGGAGGGCAGAACAGAACTTCTTGAAGTGGGTAACGGGCAGGGAGCTAAGAGGGCCGCAGGCAAGTAAAGCCAGGAGACCGGGTTCAGCCTCTGAGCAGGCTTCTCTGTTGCAGATGCGGCAGGGCCTCTGCGGGGCTGTGTGAGCCAGGAAGTTTTAGGGGCCAAGTGGAAGGAGGAGGGATGACGTGCGGCCTGGAGACAGGAAGCCCACAGGCACCCTGAGCCCATGTCCATCCACAAAGCCCAGGCCTGCTGGCCGAACATCTCTGTTCAGCACCCCTCACTTTAAACTCTGTTTACCCGTCCAGAGGAATAGGATTTCCTTTCATTCTGATGCTGCCAAGGTCATTTTTGTGAAGTCTGTGCTGAAGGGGAAGCCCACTGATGCCTAAGCCCAGGGAGCAGCAGACGACCCCCGCGAGCCGGTGCCCGGCTCACCGTCTCCGGCACGTAGAAGATGCTGCAGATGTTGAGGGGCGCGTCCGTCTTGTAGTGCAGGGTGTAGCGGGGCTTGTCATGCGCCTGAGCGATGTAGCGGTAGAACTCCTCATGCTGTCCCTCGCCCACGTCCTTGGGGTCCATCATCCAGACGGCCTGGAAGGGGAGATGGGCAGGGACCTCACGTTTCAAACGCAACCTTCCGACAACACGTGGGGCTGACAAGTGGGGCTCGTGGAGCCTGGGGTGGCGCGGGCGACCCCTGGACCCCCGAGGACCTGCCTCCTGGACCCTCCAACTCCGCCCCGCTGACTCCAGCTCTGGACAAGTACACATACAAGCGCCTGTCCCCACCAGCATCAGGAGGACACAGGCGGATTGGGAGGGAGAGTCTGGACAAGCCTGCACGGCAGCAGGTGAGTGGCTAAAGAACACGGCCCAGCTGCAAGATGGGAAATCAGTCATGAAAAGGAAATGCCACAACCAGCACTAATCCTAAAAACATGGTAAGAAGCTGGACACAAAAGGCCACACAGAGTTTGACTCCACTTCTATGAAATGTCCAGAAAAGGCCAGTCCAGAAAGTGGACTGTGGTTGCCAGGGCTGAGGGACGGGAAGGGGAGCGACTGCTCATGGGCGCTGGGTTTCTTTCTAGGGGGATGAATGCTCTGGAATTGACTGTGGTGACAGCAGCATGACCGTGAACACACCCAGGAACACAGCATGCACCATAAAAGGGCGAACTGTACAGTGGGTGACACCAATGCCTCGGGATGGGGTTGGGCAGTGGGGGACCCCCGTCTCATCCCTGCCTGGCCGGCCCAACGCGGACCAGTTGCTCTCCACGGCCGCCTCAGCCCGAGCCCCAGGGCCTCACCTGCAGGGTGTTAATGCGCCTCCCGTTCAGGTACAAGGGGAAGCTGACAAAGTTGCTGTACTTTGTCACCACATCTGGAAGACACAGGAGAGAGACAATGAACACAGGAAGCTTCTGGAGACGACAGCTCTGGAAGGCGCTGCAGGGGTCAGCGCTCTGGGGAGGCCGTGTGCATGCCCTGCACACTCTGGGGGAGCAGAACACACACCCCAGGCCACCGAGAGACATGACGCCTTCTTGGCAGCATGAACAGAGGCTCACGGGCTAACGGGGAAGTGCTGCGCACACCTGGTGGTCTCCAGTGTCCAGACACGGGCAGAGAAAACCACCAGGCAGGTGCGCCTGCGTCTCACACAGGCAGACGACGGAGAAGCCGCGTCACCACCGACTGTAGAAGATGGCGCCCCTCGAACGGCGGAGGGGAAACCTGACTGAGCTGCAGGCCCAGCCCCATGTCACTCACTCCCCGGCCCCCTTTCCCTGGTGGAATGTCCTAGAACGCGCCAGCAAGAGGCACGGCACCACCTGCACCCATGTCCCCAGAGGCCCCGGCCCCGCTCACCTCGCACCCGGGCCTCGCTGGCAAACTGGCTGCTATCGGCCTTGAGATGGATGATGATCTTGGTCCCGGTTCTCACTCCGGAGGCTTCAGCAATTTTAAACACCCCGGAGCTAAGACACGGGCAAGGGACAGTGAGCTCCACCGTCAGCACTGAAAGATCCAGCTCGACAGGACTTGTGGTCGAAAGGAAGCCAGAGTGTGGCTGCTTCGAGCCTGCTGAGCCCCTGGGCCACCATCTCGCTGCCAGGGACAGTCCTGCTGGGCTGCGGGGCTCCCCCATGTGCGCCAGACCCCAGGGAGACGCCTGCCTCCAGGGCCAACCCCACGCGCCTCTGAACCTCTGCCCGAGGCCGGGCGCCCTCACACGCACAGCAGCACAAGAGCAGGGCCTGCTCCATCCCTTGGCCCAAGTTTACTTTGGGCACTGTGGCTGCAGAGAACGAAACAGAGAAACTGCTCTGACTGAGGGCAATGGGCCGCGCCTCTGCCGGGCCCCCTCTCGCCTGCGCTGCTGGAACCACAGTGGCAGATGGAAGACTCGGTTGGGAAAGCAGGATTCAGAAATGACGTTCTGGGGCCCCTGAGATACATGTTGAAATGAGGCTCTGGTATTATCCTCCTCAAACTGTCTCAAGAAGCTCCTGGAACACCCTCCTGGTCAGCCTGTGAGGTAGGCCCAGGGCACAATGGGGACCAAGTGGGCCCTTCCGAGCAGAGATGCCTCAGGCCTGTGGTGGCAGGGAGGCCAAGGGGTCAGAACAAGCCTCAGGGAACAAAGTCAGGGGGTTACAGAGCAGGGGACCCACATGGGCATGCAGCCCCTGGAGCAAAAGGAGTAATTGCTCCCCGAGTGTCAATCCTGGGGAGGACAGCCGGCGTTTGCTGAGGAGAGGAGTCCGACTCTTCCTGAACCCCGCTCTGGCATCACCTGGGACACCTGTCTTGGCAGCCCTGGGGCACAGGTGACATGGGGACCATCGCTTACTCACCCATCTGAAAGCCACTGGTACCCGGGGCTGCCAGCATCCACTGAGCGGGAATAGACCTCGACTCTGTCGGCCACCATGAAAGCCGAGTAGAAACCCACTCCGAACTGGCCGATGATCTTGCTGCTGGCCTCTGCCTGGCTCTGCAGTGCGTCCAGAAAGGCCTGGGGTGGTGAAAGCCAGTCATGGGGGTGGCCCTTCCCAAGACCCAACATCTCCAGCCCCGTGTCTGTTCCTCCAGGGCAGGCTCAGACCATGTTTAATCTTCACGACAACCCCGTGCTTCCCCACCCACTTTCCACGCAGGGGACCTGGCCCAGAGCGGGGAAGGGAGGCCCGATGATCCTGGCTAGCAGCAGTGCCTTGGCCACGGTGGCCCCGACATCAGGGAGACTCCTGAATGTGTCCCCTAGATTCGTGGGAGACAGCACACACCAAAGCCAGGCTTCTTTGTGGCAGCACAAGACACTCAGTTGTTGGAACTCACACAAGCAAAGTTCCTAAGATTAAAAATTCAGTAAAATGCGCACAGTCGTTGCTGTGAACACTGTCAATAGATGGTCTGCAGCGATGGAACGCTGTACGTGGCCCAACATGGTGCTGCTGACCAGACCACATTTGGCTCCCAAGGACCTGAGCTGTGGCTTGTGTGACCGAGGGGCCAGTACATCTTAACTGTGTTGTATTTAATTTTAATTAATTTAAATTCAAACAGCCACATGCTAGCGGCTACTGATGTGACAGCACAGATTCCCTAGATAGAAACACAGCCAAAAATGTAACGGGGGTGGGAAACAGTCACGGTAAGTCGTTTTTTGAAAGAAGAAATTCTGTAAATCACCCATCACTCTGGACCAATGACTGGACTGTTTCCAAGCACCTGGCACAAAGGGCCACGTGAGGCACCACTGAGGCCCACAAAGAACAAAGAGCACTTGTTCCCCAGGAGAGGCACGAAGGCAGCCCAGGGCCCACTCGGCCTCGCTAACCGGGTGGCCCCTCCTGCCTCCAGTGAACGCGAAGCAACGACTTGGAGAAGCATGAGGAGGCAGAAGGGCGATGTATCAGACGTGGCCCCATGGGCTCGGACCCAAGGGCTGGCCGGTCTCCAGCAGTGGGCGAAGTGCTGGCTCCAGCCTCTCCACCCAGCAAAGAACAGAAACCCCCTCCAAGGTCCCCGGGACGACGCAAGACCCTGTGATGAACTGAGGACATCGCTCTGAAGCTGGCGTCCAGGGCGTCTGGGACACACCCTCTCCAGTCTGAGCCGCCCTTCATGGGGAGACCTCAAACCTGAGAGGGGAGCAGCTGCAGCACCAGAGGAAGGGGTGGAGGGGTGCTTACCTTCGACCCCGACCTGGCGATTGTCCCCAGGTTGGACACCAGCTCCTCCCGTGTCATCCCAATGCCAGTGTCCTGCAGAGAGACAGGCTCAGTGCCCAAGGTGGCCGGGGCGAGCGGGGACAGACATGTGTGGACCGCCCGGAACAAGCACATCAGTCACACGGGGTGGGAGGGGCCAGCAGGTGACACCACACATCGTCAGAAAAGGCACGTTGTAGTCACGTCAGCCAGGCCTCACGGGTGAAACTCTCACTAGAGGACAGACACATAGATCAAAGGGACAAAACCGTCCAGAAAGAGCTGCACAGTGTCACGTGATTGCTGACAAAGGCTCCAAGACAATTTTCTGGGGAAAGGAAAAACAAACAGGGCAGAAACCACTGACCAGTCACAGGCAAGAAGGAGGTCTCAGCCCTCACCTCATGCCAGACACAGAAATGGATCCAGAACCTAAGTGGAAGAGCCAAGATGCAAAACTTCTAGAAGAAAGGATAGGAGAAAGTCTTTATGGCTTTAGAATAGGCAGAGAATTCTTAGGTCACCAAAAGCATGAAGCATCAAAGAAAGTCATAAAATGGACGTCATTAAAAACTTCTGCTTTTCAAAAGCCACCACTGGGGGAAGGTTATAGCTCAGTGGTAAAGCGCATGTTAAGCATACAGGAGCTATAAATAAATCAGTACCTAATTACCCTCCCCCCAAACAAAACAAAATTTAAAAATAGCTAAAATAAATTAGGAACGAAAGCTACCACTAAGAAAATAAAAAGGCAAGTCACAGACTAGGGGAAAATATTTGCAAACAAATATCTGATATTGGACTTGTATCTAGAATATACAAAGAATGCCTACAACACAAAGACAACCTGATTCAAAATGGGCAAAAATCTGAATACACATTTCACAAAAAAGATACACACACAAATGGCAAGCACAAGAAAAGATGCTCAACACCATTAATCATTGGGGAAATGCAAATTAAAACCACAAAGAGATACACTGTTCACTCACTAGAATGGCTAAAAATAAAAAGACTGACAGTGACAAGTGCTGACAAGGATGTGCAGCAACTGGAATTCTCAAAGCAGGAATGCAAAATGGGACACCCCTCTGGGGAAGTTCAGTGGTTTCTTACAAAGGTAAACAGACACTCACCTTGCAGCCCCGCACTCCCACTCCTAGGTATTTACCCCGGAGAAACGGAACATACGCCCACATGAAGGCCTGAACGTTTCAAATGTGCACAGCGGCTTTCTTCCTAACATCCCCTAGTGCTCACCAGCTGCTGAGCGGACACACCAACCATGAGACCCACACAGTGACCACTTCTCAGTGACAGGAGCAGACTACTGACACTGCAACAGCACAGAAGCATCACTAAAGCACTGAGGCAACTGAGAGAAGTCAGGCCCAAAAGACTACATCCTGTGTAATTCTGTTTACGTGAAATTCTAGAAAATATACCACCACAGGGACAGAAAGCTGATCCGCGGTTGACAAGGGGTGGGAAGGGGCAAGGGATACTGGGGGTGATGACATCAGTGGTATGCGTGGTCCCATGAACGCATATGTTGGTCAAAACTCATTGTACACTAAGACTTGGAGGATTTTACTGCATGTAAATTATACCTCAGTAAAACTTCTGAAAACAACAAGCCAGACAGGCAGACACATACACAGAGCAGAGAGAACAGGTGACCAGAAGAGCAGCAGTCACACCCGGAGCCAAGCCTTCCAAACCGCAGGACGCACGCCCCACAGTCCCACCTGCGCCCGGGCAGCAGGTCCCAGAGCAGCTGTCCCGGGAAGGTGAAGTCCCTTAGGCCCACTGCCTGATGAACCCCACTTTTGCCTTTCTAACTTTTTGACCTTAAACTGTTCAAAGGTTACAAGAGCCACCAAAAATAACTCTGCATCTAAAGTAAGACTGTTAATCCAAACAGTGGGCTGCAATTAAAAATAGTAGAGTGGGGAGGGTAGAGCTCAGAGGTAGAGTGCGTGCCTACCAAGCACGAGGTCCTGGGTTCAATCCCCAGGACCTTCATTAAAAACAAATAAAATCCTATTACCCCCCCAAAAAAGTATACAGTGCTGTACGTCAATTATATCTCAATAAAACTGGGAGAAAAAAAAAAGAATGATTTTTAAAAATAGAACCACAGAATATTCAGTAACCTGGGAAATATGCATTGCAAGAGGAAAAGTATGGCTAAAAATGTGAAGAGGACGGCTGACCTCTGAACACCATGGGTTTGAACTGGGCGAATCACCTCTTCACGGTTTTTTCAACAGCAAGTACCACCTCCATTCAGTACTGCACTGTCTGCGGCTGGCTGAACCCGCGGGTGCAGATCCGCGGATTCCCAGGAACCGTACAGGGAGGACCCAGGTATACAGAGAGCACACCAGAAGCTATATGTGCATTTTCAGCTGTGGGGAGGGTCTGCTCCCCGACCCCAGTGTTGTTGAAGGGTCAACTATAGATTAAAAATGAAGAGAAGGTATAGCTCAGTGGTAGAGCACATGCTTAGCACGTACAAGGTCCTGGGTTCCATCCCCAGTGCCTCCACTTAGAAAGTAAACAAATAAGTAAACCTAATTACCTCCCCCCTTGCAAAAAAAATTAATTAGAAAAAGTAATAAAGTGAATAAATTAAACTTTGGGGGGAGGGTAGAGCTCAGTGGTAGAGGGCATGCTTAACATGCATGAGGTCCTGGGTTCAATCTCCAGTACCTCCATTTAAAAAAAAATTAAGCCTAAAAATGTGTTTAGCTATGAAGATAAACACACAGTTCAAAAACTTAAATAGACATACGCTAAAATGTTAATAGTACTTACCTTGGAATGATGGAGTGAATTAAAATTTTCTCCTCTTCTGCTATCCATGTTTTCTAACTTTTCTACATTGAATGAATGTTTTTACAGGAAGTTAATAGTGAATACAATCAGCAAGTCACTGGGACCCAGAGACACGACAGAAAGGAAGGCCTGTGTCCCCAGGGTGGTGTGTGGAAAGGCCGGCGGCGCCCGCGTCAGGACACTGGGGAGAGGTACCTGGATGGTGATGGTGCCTTTCTCGGCGTCAGTCTGCAGGTGAATCTCCATTTCCGGCAGCGCTTGGCCTTCAGACACCAGCTTATGACGCAGCTTTTCCAAGGCGTCACTGGCATTGGAGATCAGCTCCCGTATAAACACCTACGGCAGCGGAAATAAGAAGCCGGCACTGCAGGGCCCATTGGGTTAGCGGCACCTGCAGCGACTGTTCAAGGCTGGGGCAGAAATGCCCCAGAATTGTTTAACCAGAAAGACTTCCCGCTTTGCTCAAAGGCAGTTTCTCCAGGGCAGAGCACATAATGATCAAGGACGCTCGCACCTCCCTGACCTGGCTGTACATGCTGAAGTCTAACTCTACTGCTCCTTCCTGGAACGTCAAGCCCGGAGTTAGGTGTCGACTGGTTAACTCCAAACGTCAAGGACCCTGTGACACGACTTCTTTTTCAACCTTTGCCCGGGGATGTCAAAAGATCCCCCAAGTATGTTTCTTCTGCTCTGCTCTTACAGTGGCTTGGTCATTCATTCACTCACTGGTTTCTTTAATCTCGTGGATCATCACAAACCAGACCTGCCACGTTCTGGACAAAAAAGGGCCACAGGCTCAACTGCCGACCGGTGTCTGGAAAGCCCTTTCCCCCCGACAGGCTCCCTGCTTAAGGAGAGACACAGCACACGGGGGGAGAGGGAGGAGGCGACCCGACCCCGAGAACAGAAGCCGGATGCCACAGGGACACCAGAATATAGAATTTAACAGGACAATACCTGGAAATACTTCCTAGAAAGTGCCTTTTTGTTTTGGGAAGTTGGGCTTTATCCTTCGCTAAGTCTTCTTTGTGTTTTACAACAAAGAGCATGGAAATGACGGCTCACTGGTTCCCCACTTCTCCGTGGAGGAGCTGTCACCCCTGGAGGAGCTTAACCTCCTCAAAAAGGCCCCTGGCAGCTCCTTTCTGCTCTGCTCCCCACAAGGCCAGCGGTCTTTGTCCTCCCACCTGACACCCTACAGACCGTGGTGGCTCCACCAGGTGACGAGGGGAGGAAACCCAGGGCCTTGGAGCACATGGAAAGCACCACGGAACAGATCTCAGCAGGGCCCCCCACGTCAACATCTAGGGGACTTTTAAACCAGCAGCAAAATTCATTAATTCCCAGATTCAATCTAGCCCAAAGAATCATCTGGATATATTTGTCCATAAAACCCAACAGACTTCGATAAAAATACTCTCACTGGCAGCCAAGATCAAGCCCGTCCAAATGTAACGCATTCTCACAGCTAACGTGTTGTCTGGCGCCCCCACAGCGGCGTAAAAGTGGTCTTGCCAACAGAAACCTTGCTAGTGCTGGGGATGATGACAGGCACCGCACCTCTTTTTCTGAGTACAAGGAACGGGCAACAATGTCCAGAAGCTTCTTTGTCTCAGCCTGGAACTCATGTTTGGAAACGGAACCTAGTAATGAATCAGACAAACCAATAAAGTTTAATGTCTTTTTTCATGGAAGAATATGCTATGTAATATTCAAAAAAATGTTTATGGTAACGAGTTTTAAACATTTTTCAAAACAGTGAACAAAAAGGAAAGAAAGAAACCAAGTCTTGGGCTCAGGCAGGAAGTCTCAGCTTCAGAACAAACCAGGTGGTTCCCTCTCCTCAGGAAGGGGCGGAGGAAGCACAGGCCTCACCTGCCTCCTCCCGCCCCCCCTGGAGCCGGCACGCCTGGGGTCAGGCTACCTCGAGGGGCTGCCGAGGCCTGCACCTCGCCCGCCTGTGAGACCAGCCGACTCGAACATCCAGGCCTGGGCTCCTACTCCTGAATACAGCGGTTTCCAAATTACTCACTTAGAAAGCAGGATAACAAGAAAACCTCATTTCTCCTCTTAAGCCAAACTTCAAAGCTTCTGTCGTCCCATTTGAAAGCCAGAAATGGACCAACGTGAGGACCAGCTCTAGAGACTGCTCTCCATACTTCTTAGGAATGAAGGACAATCCGGAGTGCAGCCCTGCGTCGGCGGGGCCAGTACTGAGTTTACGTCCCGCTTCCATGATTATTAGCAGATGTGCCATGAATCACCATGTAGAAGGGGCCCCGCGCGAACTCACAGGCGACCACCAGAGGGGGCACGACACACCAGGATGGAAGTCAGAGGTTCCTCCTGAGACCAAAACGCAGGACACATTGTTTTGGGGAACCCTCCCTCCAACCAAGACCTTCTTTCCTCTGAAGCGAGTGGGTGGCTCGATCATTCATTGCTTCTGCCTTAAAAAAACTCCCCCTTACGAGCCAGCCACTAGCCAGCCAAGACTCCCTGGACAAGACGCAGCCGCACACGGTACCCTGCACGGTCTCCGAGCTGCGGATGATGGAGTGGAGGGGCTCCTCCTTCGGGTCCTCAGCCACCTGCGAGCTGAACAACCGTCCGACGTAGAAGCTCAAAGCTGGCCTTTGCCTGGGACTCCATGGCTGGGCTGGGGTCCTCCAAGGACACAGAACTGGTTTTCCTGAAAAGACAAACATGCAGAAAGAAATGAGTTAGTAACACATCAGGAAAAGACTATCCTAGTGTGTTCATGTCCAGTCTGGCAGATGCTGAGGGGGATTTCTCTAAGGCAGGCTGTTGCTTGAGAGACTCAGTGCACTAGGAGAAACAAGAAGTGACTGAATGCTGTGCTGGCATTTTCGCGGATAGTTTTAATAACACATCCTCACACGTGTCAGATACCAAGAATGCATCAGAACCCGGGGCAGAGCTGCGGGGGCGAGCAGGTGTCTTTGGACACCACTTCCCACATACGTTCCCTGGTGAGATTGCACACAGACCCACCCAACGCACGTGTCCTGGTGCTCACAGCCCCTCCCGGAGCCTGAAATATGACAGACCACCTCCCTCATCACATAACTATCATGGAAAAGGGGAGAAAAATACCCCAAGAGAGATCCAAATTTTTAAATAGTGATATTCTGAACCAGTCTCATCATCTTCTAAAGAATCATCAATTATCTTCCTTTCCTTTTTTGTCCAAAACTGTCAGTTTTTTTAATTAGTGTATTTAAAACCCGCAAGCCAGCGAATGAGCTCCTCCACCTTGTAACCAGCAAAAGGACTAGAATTGTCCTTGTCTTGGTTTTCTGTCACTTCCTGCTCAGCACAGTGGAGCCAGGAACCACTGCCAGGGAAGAAGGGAAAGCCATCCGTTTGACATGCTGTCCCCAGCCTCGCTTGGCTGACAGACGCTACAGAAACACACCTCCACTCTAGCCGGCAGGACAGAACCAACCCTTTCGCCAGCACCACTCACCCGACTCCTGGACCACCAAGCCAGGGACTGGCGCTGGTCGGGAGGGGCTTAATGCCTGGTGTTTTCAAAGCTACAGGTCAGACATACAGGATAGTCTGTGTGGACGCCCAGGCCATGATGAGCTGCTGTTGCACGCTGTGGACTACACACGTGTCACAGTCAGGAAGAAATGACATGGAATGTCCAGAAATAACTTGAAAGTTTAAAAAATCAACATGTCGACTTCCACATTCCTATGAGGTATAAAAACCTGCCTTTTAAGTTTATTCTTGGATTTATAATAAATAACATGACCTTAGTCTTTACCTCTATGAAGATTACCTTACAACATCTATCCCAATTCAGAAAATAGTCAATTTCCAAAGAGTCTAAATATTTAATTCTCTGGCCTAACTACATTTTTCACTTTATTCATACAGCTAAAGAAACTCCTCAAACTGGGGTATTTCTTCTGGAATTAAATATTTGATAAAAAGTTTTTTAACAAACAGTCTACACCAGGCCAGGCAAGGGTGCTGAAGTCCCTATGATCCCAGCCTGTGAACTGAGCATATGAGAAATGATGCCAGCAGACTAGGGGCGACCCCACACTGCCTTTTCTCCCAGGAACAGTGCTCCTGGGCACATGTGGAGAGAAAAACAGTTCCCCACGGGGACCCTCTGCTTTAAAGTATGGTAGGACTTCAGGACAAAATCAGAGACGGGGGTAAAGGAGAGAAGTTTGAGGGATGCAAGACTCCGGCTGGGCCTCAGGTCGGGGTCTGGGTCCCAGCTCTACAGGGAGCAGCCCTCCAGATGCACAAACGCGCAGGTGAGCGCCGGGCCATGGAGCCCGGAGCCATGGAGGAGTCCCTCCAGGAGAGAGGGGAGCGAGCTGGGTAAGCACAGGTGGGCAGGGTTCGTGGCCGCACCCCCACAGGAGCCAGTACACACAGACCAACCGAAAGCAGTTTAGAAATTCTTACATCTAATTAGTACTCCTCTTACCACGTTCCACCTAACAACCACACCCTATTACCCAGCCCAGGTAAGGGCAGAGATGGTCATGCGGAGTCCCTTCCAGCAGGGACACAGAAGGAGCACTTATCCTGGACCCCTGCCCCTCCCCGCCTCATGGGCCTCCCCCAGCTCTGCTGCGGCCACTCTTCCCCGCACAACTCAGGTCCAAAGGCCTTTAAGCAGGTCTCCCCACCTGAAACACTGTTCCCTGAAATCCGTCACTTAAATGTCAACATATCAATCTTTCAACACCAATTTTATCTCATCATTTCCGATTTCAGAGGTCAGTCCTGCCACAACCTCATCAACTCCAAACACTTCAGGCTGGCATTCCAGGCCCTCCACCAAGCAATGCCCCAAATCTCCAGGAACCCGCCTCCTCCTGCCCCAGCGTAGCAGGTCTGCTAAGGAATTAAGTGCCCTGATCTGCTTGCATAAACCCACTAAACTGACATTTATCCCCACTTCCTGTCTCAGACTTCCTCTGGTCCTTTCCTCGACATTTGCCTTTTGGTCCCATCAGGAAACAACAGGTCCCTTTCCCTCATCCCAGCTCTAAACCATCCTTACCCACAGGAAACCAGAAATCACACGAAATCAAACAATTGAGAGGCTAAAGGCTCTCATTATCTTCAGGCTCCCACGAACTACCTGTTCTAAACCCACTCCCAGATTGCAGGAAGGGGCCGGCACACTTTTTTACTTCCAGGCTTCTGTGTACAAATGTTTTAATCAAGAACACATCTTAGAGATCACTCTGTTCTAGTATATTTAAAACTGCTTTTCTTTTTATAATCAATAGTCCACTGTAATGGATAAGTAACTAGTGCTCAATCTGTTTCCAGCCTGGTGCTGTTAAAAATAATGCTCCAAAGTGGTAAAGAGTTTGACACAATATTGTAAAATGACTATAACTCAATTAAAGAAATGTTTAAAATAAATAAATAAATAAAAATAAAAAACAGGAAAACAAAAAACAAAAAACCCCGAAGTGGTAAAGGGTTATCTACCGCGTACTTACCCTTCAAGGAAGAAAGGAGATGCGGGAAAACATCCTCTTTCCACTATTTTGTGCAAAAGAAACACGGGAAGGATAAACCAGAACCTAATGAGACTGTGTGTCCGTCTCCTGAAGCTGCTGTGACACAGCACCACGGACAGGGCAGCTTACCACAGTTGAAAACCAAAGTGTTGGCAGGGCTGATTCCTCCTGGGGACTCTGACAGACAGCCTGTCCCCGCTCTCTTCTGGCCTCTGAGTTGCCTGCCACCCTTGACCCACCGCTGCCTCCCTCAAATCTCTGCCTTCATCATCACATGGCCTTCTCTTCAGTGTCTCCTTTGTGTTCAAATTTCCCTCTTAAGGTCGCCTGTTACACTGGATTTGGGGCCCAGTCTAATCTAATATGATTTCATCTTACTTACCTTATCTGCTAAGACCCTATTCACAAATAAGGTTACATTCACAGGTGCAGGCAGGGGAAGGATGTGAACATGACTTTTGGGGGCACACAATTTAAGCCGTAAGAAACTGGCTGCTTACAAGGGATGTATGTTAGTTTCCTGGGGCTGCTGTGGCAAAGCACCACAGGCCAGGCAGCTGAGACAACAGAAATTTATCATCCCACAGTTTTGGAGGCTAGAAATGTAAAATCAAAGTATGGGGGAGATGGGACCTCTTCCTTACAGCAGAATTACAATTAGGAAATGTGTAAGGATGATGGAGACAGACAGTCGCCACCAGGCAAGCACTGTATTAGTTGTGACAGGTATAAATTGTTGATGGATGTTCACCAAAACAGAACATTTCCAGAATCTTGAAGTATCCCCACAAGACATTTCTTGATCTCAAAGAGAAAAACAGCACTTCACGGGGGAGAAAGTGGCAAATAACCCTGAACAAAGTGAACACAGTCAACATCATCAGGAAAGAGACGTATCCACACCCTGCAACCCCGGGTGGTGAGGGGGCGCCGCCTGCCTTCTGCTGTGTTCTTGCCAAAAAGACATCTTGATCTAATCACAAGAAAGCATCAGGCAAACCCAAGACAGGGAAATCCTCTAAACAACTGGCTGGTGCTCTTCAAAAGTCAAGGTCCTGAAGGACAAACACAGACAGAGGAGACCAAGGAGACATAAGGACAGGATGTAGGACCCTGGGGCAGCAAAGGACATCGACGAGACACCTGGCTAAATTCAGGTGAGAGTGACATGTTACTGAACAGTACTGTGTCAGCGCTATTTCAGTTTTCAATCACTATACCCCAGCTCTGTAAGAGACTAACACTAGGGGAAACCAGGAGCAGAGGAAGGGAAGCATGTGTACTATTTTTGCAACATCTCTGTAGAGCGCAAACTATTTCAAAATTTTAAAAAGGACTCTAAGGAATATCCCTGTACATGTGTCATTTCATTTATGCACAAGTATACATCTGAGTAGACACTGAGAAGTGGAATCAAGTCCAAGGTTATGTGCAGTTTAAACTGTGTTCGATGCTGCCAAGACACTCTCTAGAGGCTGTCAGTTTACATTCCCACCAGCGACTATGGGACTATTACCCCACATTCCTGCCAGGATGGTACCACTATGAAACTTCTAGATCTTTGCCTACCAGTCAGATAAAAATTCTACTGTAGTTTCATTTACATTTCTCTTATTATGAGCAAGACTGATCATCCACCCATATTTTAAAATACCTTCTATTTCCTTTTTTGTTAATAAACTGTTGATATCTTCTGATCATTTTCTACTATATATTTTTTTCTTACTGATTTGTGAAGAACTCTTTATATATTAAGGAAATTAGTTTTGTTTGTAAAGGCCTTCCACATTCCAAGATTACATATAATTTTCCTATGTTTTATTTTTCCTATCCTTTTGTCTTTCCCCCCCCAACTTAAGACTCAGAACACTTTTGAAAGGATTTAATATTTTGTTCATGATGGGAATAATGTAAGACCTCACAGTTGGGAAAAGGGAATAAGCAATCCCGTATTTCCAACCAGGACTTTAAGACTTTCCATTATAATTCCAAGGTTATATTAATCAATAGCACTGTTAAGAGCAGATTTGATTTCAAGTTAAGTGAACTTTCTACAATAATTTTAAGAAAAAACCAATAGTGTAATAAGTCTGCCTGAACCAGATACAAACATACTTCTGCACGGTATCTGTCTTCATGTTTTCCCCTACACCCTAGAGGAAAAACCACAAACCTCAGTGTCAGGCTACAATGTCTTAGTGTTAATCTGTTTAGTGGTCTGCGCTCACACAAAATGGGAAGCACTGATAGTTTGAATCTGAACCACCCCCCTCACACACACACACTCACACCTGCCAGTGCTCATGCTGCTTCCTCTACCTGCAACCTCTTTCCACCTGAACTGCTTCAGGCAATTTGCTTTTTTTAAAAAAATTCTTTTGGGGGGGGGGTTAGGTCTGTTTGTTTATTTAATGGAGGTACTGGAGATTGAACCCAGGACCTTGTGCGTCCTACGCAGGCACTCTACCACTGAGCTATACCTTCCCCCTCCGAACTGCTTCAGGACCCAGCGTGAGGCCCCCTCTTCCACCAAGCCTCCCCATCACTGCGCCCCACACACAGGACACAATAATCTCTCCCTACGGTAAATTCAGAGCCCCTATTTTTCATGCTGCTGATTTAGAACTGCTGTTATGAGCCAGCTTGTGGCATTTTTTCTATCACCTTTTTGTTAACATAATATCTCACCAAATTAGGGCAGGAACAGGCTTATATTCTTTAGTATCAAATTCTCGAAGGCAAGAACATCCATATTTCTCTGCATGCCAAAACATCTGAAACTTGTTTTTTAAACAATCATGAAACTTTTTATCAGCATAAACATCACTATGCTCAAGCAGAAGCACATCCGATCGGCCAACAGATGGCGTTAGTGGTCCTGCACGGCCATTGTGACTGGTGAGCAAAATTAAAAATGCAACTGCCAACAGGGGTGGCCAAGGAAGGCAAATGAGTGAAAACACACTGGGTGTGTTCTGTTCTTGTGCTTTGTTTTTGTTTGTTTGTTTGTTTTAAATCATCCACATTTCCTATATTTCAGTCATAGTTCTTACTATGGTTTTCCTTTATAATGGCATCCTAAATGTACTTTAGATACAGACACATTTTTAATATTTTAAGCTGTAAGAAATACACTGATTGTTTCTCTGGAGTTACATATCCCAGACAGACACTCCCACTTCACAAGTGTGATAGGGACAAGAGTGATTTCACTTTTCATCTTTACTACCACCTCCTGTTTGGCTGAGGTGTATCCTACCAACCAAACCTATGGATGACAACCAGGACCTTAGGAACAACAGAAGGACCACATGAAGGCTCTGGAGCATCAACAAAAGCAGGCAGATTCTGGAGGAGAGTCGATACTCGGAAGAAGGGACAGCACAGAATGAGGGCGAGTTCAATGAAGGGTCACTAAAACTCCAAGACAAAGCATGCACGATGTGCACTTTCTGGCTGGAAGAACCAGAGGAGAGATTTAGAAAACCACGGAGTCTGAAAAGTGAAGGGAGAAAACCCCAGAAAGGTGACTCAGAGAAAGGGAGCCCTAGTTTGGGGAATAAATTCTTCTAAGCCTGTGGCTGACCTCCTTAACTACACATGCGGAGAGCAAACTGCAAGCAGCCCAGTTAAGGATAAAAGAGTCAAACTGCTGCCTAAGAGAAAGTGTTTGCAGTTGGGGGCCAGCCACATTAATATCCACCTTTAAAATAACAGCTACTCTTCAAAGGAATATAACAGAATCCAGAGACTCCACAAGGCAACCACCTTAACGTCCAGGATGCAATAAAAAGTTACCTGACACATAAACAGAAAAATGCAGCCCCTACTCAAAAGAAGTGTCAGTCAATGGAGACTAGTGCCAAGAAGACCCAGATGTTGGTATCAGAAGACAGGGGTCTTAAAACAGACATTATAACAATACTATATGATATAAGGTAAAATGCTCAAAATAAAGTATGAGGAATCTCAGAGACATAAACTATAATAGAAGAACCAAGTGGAAATTCTAGATATAGAAAATACAACCTCTGAAATTTTAAAATTAACTGGAAGGCTTAACAACCAAATGGAGACAACAGAAGAAAGGTTATGAACTTGAAAATAAATTGATAGAAATTATTCAGTGTGAAACAGAGAGAAAGAAAAAGATTAAAAACAAATGAATGGGGTCTCAGATATATGTGGGATAGGAGAATGAAGTTTCACATACATGTAACTGGAATCTCAGAAGGAGAGAAGAACAAGAAACAGGGAAGAAAAAATACTTGACGAACTAATAATTTAAATTTTTTAAATTTAAAAATTTCCCCGAAGTTGGTCAAAGACATTAAATAAATTCAGATTCAAAAAGTTCAATGAACCACTAGCAAGATAATATCAAAGAAAAACATGAAGGCACATCATAATCAAACTGCTGAAAACCAGATAAAAAGAGAAAATCTTGGAAGCAACCAGAGAGCACGTTACATGGGGGAACAATAATTTGAATGACAGCTAACTCTTCATCAGAAATAATGGAGGCCAGAAGACAATGGTACAACATCTTTAAAGCCTTCAACAGCAGACCTGCACTGGAAGAAACGCTACAGTTCTTCAGGCTGAAAGTAAATGATGTCAGGTGGAAACTTGGATCTTCAGAAAGGAATGCAGAGCATCAGAAATGGCAGCCTAGGTAAACAGAAAAGAATTTTTCTCCAATTTCTTTAAAATATATACAAACAGTTTAAACCAAAAATTAAAATATTGTCTAGTGGGATTTATAACATATATACATGCAATGACAAATGACAAACAAGGTGGAGAGAGGAAACACACCTATATAATTGCAAGGTTTTTACTGTTTATATGGTATATTACAATACTAATTCTAAACAAACTGAAAAGTTAAGGAAAAACATTGCATTCTCCAGAGTAACCAATAAAAAATGAAGCAGAGTATGGCTAAAAAAGCATCAGGGTGGAATTCTAAAAAATATTTAAACATAAATATTTACCTGATCCAAAAGAATGCAAGAAAGGTAGAAGAGAGGTAGAGATAATGGTAGAGATAAATCTGACTATATCAATAATTAATTTTAAGTCAATGGACTAAACACTCTGATTATAAGGCAAAGATTGTCAGAATTGATAAAGCAAGACTAATTATATGCTGTCTATAAAACAATCACTTTAAATATAAAAACATATATACACTGAAAGTAAATGAATGGAAAAACATATACCATGCAAAAAGTAAGCATAAAAAGGCTGGCGTGGCCATATTAGATGAGACAAAGTAGACTGCAAAAATAACAAGTATTACCAGAGAAAAAGAATATATCAGAATGATAAAAGATACAAGTCATCAGGAAAACTCAGTCACAAATCTGTCTGCCTAATAACAGTTTCAAAATAAATGAAGTTAAAACTGAAAGAATTAAAAGGAAGAAAAAACAAATGCATGATTATTGTCAGAGATTTTGACACCTCCTCTCAATGAATGACAGAACCAAGAAATAAATCAGGACACAGATCGTCTGAACTACAGTATGAAACACTTTTGCTTGAAGGATATTTATAGAGTACTGTACCCAACAACTGCAAACTACAGTTCTTGTATGGGATATTCACGAAGACAGACCATAAAGTGGGCCGTAGTCTCAATAAATTTAAAAGGAATGAAATCATAGAGAGTAAGCTCTCTGAATATAACAGAATTAATTTAGAATCAATAATAATAAAATACATAGGAGTCCCCAGGTATCTGGAAATTAAACAACATATTCTAAATGATCCATGGGTCAAAGAAGAAATCACAAGGGAAGTTAGGTAATATTTCATACTGAATGATAATGAAAATGCAATATATTAAAAGTTGTGGGGAGAAACTCATAGCAGGAAACTTACAGCTTTAAATGCTTATGTTAGGAAATAACTCTAAAACCAATGACCTAAGGTTTCACATTAGAGAAAAGCACAAAGTCAACCCAAATACAGGAGAAAAGAGGAAATGACAAAGAGCAGAAATCAATAAAATAGACAATGGGTAAACAATGGGAAAAATTAACAGTGCCAAAGTTGATTCTTGAAAAAGATCAACAAAACTGATAAGCCCCCAGCTAGACTCATCGGGAAGAAAAGGACAACACCCATTACCAACACCAGGAGTGAAGGTGGGGTCATTGTCACAAGTTCTACAGGCATTAACAAGGCAATAGGGAAACATTATGAACAGAATTATGTCAAGAACTTTGACAACTTAGGTAAAATGGACAAATTCCTTGGAAAAAAAAATTATCCAAAGTGACAGATGAAACGGAAATTCTGAATTGCTTTATATCTAATAAAGGAATTAAATGTTTGCAAAAAAATGTTTCTAAATAAAATTGTAGGCCCAGAATTTCTACTGAAGTCAAACTATCCATCATATGAGGAAGAAATAACACCAATCTTGCACAGTTTTAGAAAATAGAAAAAGAAGGAATTATTTCCCTTCAAGTTTTATAAGGACAGCATAACCCTAACATCAAAACCTAACAAAGACATAATACACACACATACAATAAAAATAATACACCGATATCCCTCATGGATATAGACATAGAGGTCCTTGCCAAAATATGAGCAAGTAAAATCCATTAATATATAAAAATGATGCACGTCATGACCAAGCCAGTTTATCTCCAGGATGCAAGGCTGGGTTAGCACTACAGGCAGAGCTCGGAGATCCTGCAGGTTCAGTCCCAGACCACTGCAATAAAGCAAATCACACAAATTTTTTGGTTTCCACATATACAAGTTACGTTTACACTATACTATAATCTATTAAGTGTGCAACAGCATGTCTTTAAAAAATACATACCTTAATTCAAAAATACTTTACTGTTAAAAAAATGCTAACCATCATCTGAGCCTCCAGCGAGTCGTAATCTTTCTGCTGGTGGAGGGTCTTGCCTCAAGGTTGATGGCGGCTGACTGATCACAGTGGTGGCTGCTGAAAGTTGGGGTGCCTGTGGCAATTTCTTAATCTTAGACAATGATGAAGTTTGCCACATCAATCTCTTCCTTTTACAGAGGATTTCTCTGTAGCATGCAATGCTGTTTGATAGCATTTCACCCACAGTAAAACTTCTTTCAAAATCAGAGTCAGTCCTCTCAAACGCTGCTGCTACTTTATCAACCAAGTTTCTATCACATTCTAAAGCCTTTGTTGTTATTTCAACATCTTCACCAGCAGAGTCCATCTCAAGAAACCACTTTCTTTGCTCACCCATAAGAAGCAACTCCTCATTCATTACAAGTCTTATCATGAGATTGCAGCAATTTTGGTCACAACTTTAGACTCCGTTTTTAATTCTAGTTGTCTTGCTATTTCCGCCACATCTGTAGTTACTTCCTCCACTGAAGTCTTGACCCCTTCAAAGTCATCCAAGAGGGTTGGAATCAGCTTCTTCCAAACTTCAGTTAATGTAGATATTTTAACCTCTTCCCATGAATCATGCATGTTCTTAATTCTTTCCAGAAGGTTTTCAATGGACTTTGCCCAGATCCATCAGAGGAATCACATCCATGGCAGCTATAGCCTTATGAAATTTCTTGAGGAACTGAAAGTTGAAATTATTCCTTGATTCATGGGCTGCAGAATGGATGCTGTGTTAGCAGGCATAAAAACATGAATCTCACTGTCCATCTCCATCAGAGCTCTTGGGTGACCAGGTGCATGTCAATGAGCAGTAATATTTGGAAAGGAATCCTTTTTCTGAGCAGTAGGTCGCAAAGCTGGCTAAAATACTAAATATCTGTAAACAGATGTGCTGTCATCCAGGCTTTGTTGTTCCATTAATAGAGCACAGGCAGAGTAGGTTTAGCATCATTCTTAAGGGCCGTAGGATTTCTGGAATGGTAAATAAGCACTGGCTGTGTTTCAAAGCCACCACCTGCATTAGCACCTGACAAGAGAATCATCCTGTCCTTTGAAGCCAGGCATTGACTTCTCCTCTCCAGCTATGAAAGTCCCAGATGGCATCTTCTTCCAATAGAAGGCTGTTTCCCCTACATTGAAAATCTGCTGTTTGGTGTGGCCACCTTCATTATCTTAGCTAGATCTTCTGGATAACCTGCTGCTTCACCTCACATTTCTATGCTATGGAGACAGCTTCTTTCCTTCAACTCATGAACCAACCTCTGCTGGCTTCAAGCTTCTCTTCTGCAGCTTCCTCATCTCTCTCAGCCTTCATAGAATTAAAGCGAATGAGGGCCTTGCTCTGGATTAGGCTGTGCCTTACAGGAACGTTGTGTCTGGTTAGATCTTCTATCCAGACCACTAAAACTGCCTCCACATCAGCAACAAGGCTGTTTTGTTTCCTTTTCATTCATGTGTTCATTGGACACATTTCGGGGTGGGGGGTAACTAGGTTTACTTATTTATTTAGAAGAGGTACTGGGGAATTGAACCCAAGACCTTGTGTATGCTAAGCATGTGCTTTACCAATTGAGCTATACCCTCCCCCTGGACAAACACTTTTAATTTCCTGCAAGAAATTTTCCTTTGCCTCCACAACTCGGCTAACCAGCACAAGAGGCCCAGCTTTCAGTATGTCTTGGCTTTGGACACACCTTCCTCATGCAGTGTAATCATGTCTAGCTTTTGATTTAACATGAGAGACATTGTGACTTCCTTTCACTTAAAGACTCAGAGGCAGGATACTGTAGGTTTGTTAACTGGCCTAACTTCAGCACTGTTGTGACTGAGGGAATAGGGAGGCCCGAGGAGGGAAAGAGGGATAGGGGAATGGCCGAGTGGTGGAACACACAACATTCATCGATTAAGTATGCCATCTTACATGGGTGTGGTTTGGGGGTGCCCCCAATCACAAGAGCAGCATCGGAGGTCACTAACCACAGATCGTCATAACAATAAAACCATAATGCCGAAGTTTGAAATACTGGGAGACAGAGACATGAAGTGAGCAAATGCTGCTGGAAAGATGGTGCTGACAGATTGCTCGACCCAGGGTTGCCACAAACCTTCAATTTGTAAAACACGCAGTCTCAGTGAAGTACACCAAAGCAAAGCACAATACAACGAGGTAGGCCTGTAGACAGTCAATACAATTAACTCTACCTACGAAATAGTAACAGCAAAAGAAATGGTACTAATGGACCTAGAATGAAGGAGCAACTGAGAGCACAGGTACTGGATCTCACTGCAGAGGGCAGGCCCACCTGGAGGAGGCAGCAGACCTTCCATATTCTAAAAGGTCGTTGCCACTGTGAAATGTGGGGCAAGATTCTCAGAATTTGAATTTTTCAAAAGAAATAAGAAACTCAAATATTGATGTCAAATCTAACTTTAAATGTTTGCAATTATGTTTTAAAAAATGTTTGGACTGAACAAAATTTGTTCATAGCCAGAATTAGCCTGCGGTTGCTAATCTGCAACTCTTTTCTAATCTGGAAAATGAAGCTTGTGAGAAAGTTTGCCAACAAAGAGAGAAATAGTAATCCTTCAAAATAGAGGCTCTTATTCTTATTTGGTAGAAACGAGTCAGGAAACAACTTTCATAGAAAAAGGAGATGATCTTTAGGACCCTGGGGTCAACACAGGTTGGCAAATGTTTTCTGTAAAGGGCCAGAAAGTAAATGGTTTAGATTTTTGAGCTGTGTTGCTTGATTCTGCTGATGCAGCAGGAAAGTGATCACAGAAAACAACTGGAAGAATGGGTATATCTGTGTTCGGCTAAAACTTTATTTACAAAAACAAGCAGTAAGTCTGGTTTGACCCATGGGCCTTCATTTGCAGAACCCTGGGGTAATTCATAAAGGAAAGACTGGCATGCAGCGAAATGAAAATCACAACTGAAACATCGCCTTGCGATCATCAAATTGATGAAGATTTAAAACCTCTGGAAACCCTCACCAGTGGGGAGGAGGAAGGGGGAGGGGGCAAGATGGAGGTGGAGGATTAAGAGGTACAAACTATCAGGTATAAAATAAGCTACCAGGATGTACTGTACACCATGGGGAATATGGCCAATATTTTATAACAACCATAAATGGAGTATAACATTTAAAAATTATGAATCACTACATTGTATACTTGTAACATATAATATTGTACATCAACTATACTTCAATTTTAAAAAATGATATTGTAGAAATAAAAAGAAAAATAAACAAATGGGACCTAATTAAACTTACAAGCTTTTGCAGAGCAGAAGAAACCATAAGCAAAACAAAATGACAACCTACAGAATGGGAGAAAATATTTGCAAAAGATGAGACTGACAAGGGCTTAATTTCCAGAACATATAAACAGCTCACACAACTTAATAAGAAAAAAAACAAACAACCCAATCTCAAAATGGGGAGAAGACCTAAACAAGAATTCTCCAATGAAGACATACAAACGGCCAATAGGCACATGAAAAAATGCTCAATATCACTTATTATCAGAGAAATGTAAATCAAAACTACAATGAGGTATCACCTCATACCAGTCAGAATGGCCATCATTCAAAAAGTCCATGAACAATAAATGCTGGAGAGGCTGTGGAGAAAAGGGAACCCTCCTAGGCTGTTGGTGGGAATGTAGTTTGGTGCAGCCATTATAGAAAACAGTATGGAGATTCCTCAAAAGACTAAAAATAGACTTACCATATGATCCTGCAATCCTACTCCCGGGCACATATCCAGAAGGAAACTTATAAATTCAAAAGGATACATGCACCCCAATGTTCACAGCAGCACTATGTACAATAGCCAAGACATGGAAACAACCTAAATGTCCATCAACAGATGACTGGATAAAGAAGTTGTGGTATATTTATACAACAGAATACTACTCGGCCATAAAAAATGATAAAATAATGCCATTTGCAGCAACGTGGATGGCCCTGGAGAATGTCATTCTAAGTGAAGTAAGCCAGAAAGAGAAAGACAAATACCATATGATATCACTCATATGTGGAATCTTAAAAAAAAGACAAATGAACTTATTTACAAAACAGAAACAGACTCACAGACATAGAAAATCTACTTATGGTTACCAGAGGGGAAGGGGGTGGGAAGGGATAAATTGGGAGTTTGAGATTTGCAGATACTAATTACTATATATAAAATAGATAAACAACAAGTTTATACTGTACAGCACATGGAACTATATTCAATATCTTATAGTAACTTATGGTTAAAAAGAATATGAAAACAAAAAAATGTATGTTCCTATATGGCTGAAGTATTGTGCTGTACACCAGAAATTAACACAATATTGTAAACTGACTATACTATAATAAAAGTATATTAAAAATATGATATTGTAAGATAAATACATTAAAAAAAAAAACAAACCTCTGGAAACTCCAAGTGTCAGTGAGGATGAGGCAGTGGGAACTCTCACAGAGTTGATGGAATGTAAATCCAGACCAACTTTGAAAAAGTCACAATTTTATAGTAAAAACACACACTGTAAACCCGGCAATTGCACTCTAGTTATGAACCCTAGAGAAATTCATCGGTGCCTCCGTGAGGCAGGAGGCCTGCACAAGGAAGTGCACTGTGCCTCATTTATAAAAGCCCCAACTAAAACTACCAGGATGGCTTTGCCTGGGAAGCGGGCTAAGTGCCAGTACGTTCGCACAATGGACTACTTCTCAGCCGTGACGTGGATAAACCCTACAGGTGCTGCTCCCTCAATGAGCTGTACGTGCAGTTCATGTACTTTCTGATGTGTATCTTATTATTGAACACACACAGGATCCCACCTAACACTCACCAGACTTGCAAAGATTAAAAAGTCTGAGAAGACCAAGCACTGGTGTGAGTGTGGGGCGAAGGAGACTTCCATTGTCTCCTGGTGGGGTCCCCAGAAACGCAACCATTCCTCGGAGATAATTGTGCATCACCGAATAAGCTGGAGCATATCACATCATCCAACACTATACAGAATGAGGTATACGTCAGGAATTCTACATAAAGAAATGAAGGTGTATTAACACAACAAAATAAGCAGGGACAACTAATGAACGTTATCATGGATAAAGCTTAGAAAGCATAATGTGGACTCAAGAAAGCAAAGTCACAGCAGAATATACACGGTATGATTTCAATAAATTGTGTGTATACATATACATACATATGTGTTTATACATATACACAGGCAGAAGTAAAGAGAAGGGAATAAAACCCAGAAAATTCAAGTCAGCAGTTACCTCCAGGAGAGAGAGAGGATGCATCAGAGAGGGGCACACAGTGCCTTCCAGGGACTGGTCATTTCTATTTCTTAAGCTGGTCAATGGGTATTCACTTGATGCTTCTTTTAAAAACTGCACATACGCATTTTACGTGCATTCCTTTTCAAGTGGAATGTATTTCACCAAAAGAAGAGAAAAGAAGGAAGGCAGGCAGGCAAGCTCTGGGGGGGGGGGGTACTTGCCACCAGCTTCAACCCTCCCTGGGTCACTCTGAACTTGCAAACAGAGAGATGTACACACAGCCTCTGGGAACCCAGCCTGACTAAGCAGAGGAGCTTCCCGTGTGTGGCCTGTGGGGCGACACGGTCGGGTACTGGGTGTCCTTGACGCCCGCCACAAAGGGGAGTATAAGCCCGAGGTGTAGCCCAGCCTGCAGGTTTGAGGTGAAGGCAGTTGCAGGAGAAGGGAATGGGGCAGGGTCTGGCAGGCCCAGCACAAGTCAAGGCCCCTCGTGGGCATTCTGCTCCAATTCTAACCACGGGTAATCTTCACCAGCTCAGAAGAAGGGAGAGAAGTCAACAGGACTGCACCGTGTTGCTTTCAGGAGCAACTCTCAGACAGTATTTCTGGTAACCCAGCGGGGAGACCACTTACGGCAGCAGGAAATGGCCTGAGTCCTGGGGAAGGTGATTTGGCCATATTGGTCAAGGTTACAAGTGCATGTACCTTCTAATCTGGCAATTCCATTTTGGGACTTTATTCTATGGATATAGCTGAACCTGTGTATTAAAAAAGAGATTAAAGGCCATATATTATACCAAATGCCTGGAAACTACCCAAACATCTGTCAACAGAGGACTAATAAACTCTGGTGCCTCCCAACATGGGACCACTACTATGATGTGGCTATTTGGAAAAAAACAAAACAAGGAAACTCTATGTACTGATAGAGCAAGCTCTCTAATATCTATTATCTGAACAACAGAACATGGAGAAGTATATATCCCTGCAGAAGAAAGATGTATATCTGTACATACTGTATGCATAGAAACACCAGAGGCTGTACAATAATTGTGATGACCCATGAAAGGGGGGGCAGGGAAACGGAAGAGAGGGGGATCAAGCTGAGAGCAAGACTTCTCACTGTATACCTTGTTTATCTAACAATTAATAGTTAATTTTTCAAAACAACAAATTCTAAGAAAATGTGGCTGTCACAAAAGGGCTAGCCCCTTCCCACCGTCAATGTCAGGCTCATGAGAAGGCCCCGTAAAAGACACAGCAAATAAGGATCCAATGTAGAGGACCCCCATGAATCAGCAGCCAATGACCAGGCTGAGGAGTCATCAGTAGAAGGTCAGCAAATACATTACATACATAATAGAATACTCTAAAACATAGAAAAGTGAGGCAATTACAGGTGTAAAGCACTCTGATGCTGAATTACTTCTAAGATTTATTAAGAAAAAACCTGGTCCAGAACAGGGGTTTCCCTATGTCACCACGGTGTTTAAATACACATGTGTGTGCGCACACACATGTCTATTGTCTCATAAGCCAAGCATATCTCTGTGAGGACACCCAGGAAACGGGCTTCGGGGGCTGCCACCAGGAAGGGAACTGGTGGCTGAGGGTAGCAGGTGAAGAGATGTGCTTTTCACTGCACACACCTCGTATCCTTTGAATTGTGCTATGTGTATCCATAACCCATTTACAAAATAACCTATTTATAAAACTATAGACAAAAATTACCCAATTACAAGAAAAATTTAAAAATTTAGTAGGGACATAAAACACATTTACAAAGGGATATAAAAAGCTTGGGGAAATGTCCTTGAATAGTTAGAGTAAATATTTAAAGGTGTCCATTATCTAAATTAGTCTATATTTTTAACATGATCCTATTGAAAATTCAAATAGGACTTTTTTTTTTACTATTCAATCTAATTCTAAAATTCATATGGAAAAATAAAAGTGCATAAATAGCCTAGAAATTTTTGAAAAACATGAGGAAATACTATTATAAAATATTAAAGCACATGAATTGAAAGCCACAGTATTAAAATTAATTTCCTCTCTCACTTATTAAAACAAATTCAAGATGGACTATAAAGTGAAAATAAAAGCTGAAAGTACTAAAAGAAATTGTAAGAGATTTTACAAACCTTGACTGAACTATAATTCATCCAGTTAAAGTGTACAAGTCAATGGTTTTTAGTATATTTACAAAATCATCATCACTATCTAATTCCAGACCAGTATCACCCCAGAAGGAAAGTCCATACACATTAGTAGTCACTCCTCATTCTCCCTGCCCCCAGCTCCTGGCAACTACTTTCTGCCTCTATGGATTTGCCTATTCTGGACATTTCACATAAACAGAAGCACACTATATGTGGTCGTTTGTCTGTGGCTTCTCTCACTTAACATGTTTTCAAGGTTCATCCACATTGCAGCACACAGCACACCTCACTCCTCTTTATGGCTGAATAATATCAATTATATGGATAGACCACATGTTTATCCACTCATCAGCTGATGGACAATTGGGCTGTTCTTGCTTTTTGGCTATTATGAATAATGCTGCTATAAATACTGGTATACATGTTTCTGTGTGGATATGTCTTAAATTCTCTTGGGTATAAATCTAGGAACGGAACTGCCGGGGCAAATGGTAATTCTACGTTTAACCGTTTGAGGAGCTGCCAGACTGCTTTTCAAAGTGCTGCCCCATTTAATGTTCCTGCCAGCAGTGCGCGAAGGTTCTAATTTCTCCACATCCTCGCCAATGCTTGTGTTACTGTCCGTGTTTTTTATTACAGCCACCTGGGTGGGTGTGATGCGGTATCTCATTGTGGTTTTGGTCCGCATTTCCCTAAGTAAGGGCTAATGATATTGATCATCTTGAGATCTTTTTTTCCCAATGGTTTAAGAGTGAGTAAACTAAACAAGACACATAGCCCAAGAACCATAAATTTATGGACCACATAAAAACTAAAGTCAATAAAGTAGACCTTAAAAGAAAACCAGCTGTAACTCTGTGATGTGATGGGTGCTAACTAGACTTATTGTGGTGATAATTTCACAGTATATACAAACATCAAATCATTATGTTGTACAACTGAAACTAATATGTTAGATGTCACTTATATCTCAATTAAAAATCTAAATTTTAATGAATAATAACAATGAGCAATAACCATACGAAAAAAATTTAAAGTAAATAGGCAAACACACCAGGGGAAAAAAAAGGCTGAAACACACGACAGAGGGCTAATTCCCTTAATACAGCAAGATCGCTTACAGATCGACAAGAAAAAGGCCAACGGTGCAAAAGAAAAATGGCAATTCACAAAAATGATAAACATCAATGGCTCTGAATCACAGAAAAAGATGCGTGGCCATATTCATAACTAAAGAAATACCTTTAAAACAAGATTGCATTTTCATTACCAGACTGACAAAAGATTTTTAAAATACTGTTATGCCAGCACTGGTGAGGTGTGAGAAATTGTTGGTGGGACTGCTTGTGATTTAAAAAAGTTAAGCCTGGAAACAACCTAGAAGTCCATCAGGAGAGGGCTAAATACAGGAAGGGCACACCCCGTGGAACACCAGAGCTCTGTGCATCTGGATACAGCATGGGAGACGTGTAAGGGGCAGACCGCATATGGCCTGTGCCCGGAGTGATGGTGGCACATTGGTCACTGCAGGGGCTTTTTCTGGCACCACTGGGCAGTGAGCTGGGAGTCAGGGTTGAAGATTTTTTCCTGGTAGCAGTCTGTTCTGGAAACCACCACTATGTTCTCACTAACACAAATGTAGAAAGAAGTTTTCTCAGGAAACTCCTAGGAAGTTAGCTTTAACTCTAACTCAACACCTAGTCTCACTAACTACCCAAATCTCTGTGGAGTCAGGCACCAGGACGAAGTGGCACTATTCTAACTGGACCGCTCGAGGGCGCCCCCCAGTGCGGCCCCTGCCTCCCTGCAGTCCGTCCAATCTGCCAGCCTGTTTCTGCCTCAAGACCCCAGCACCAGACGCTCCTTCTGCTGGAAATGGCCTTCCCTGGGCCCCTTCACCTCCTTCCAGGCTTTGCTTACACACCACCTTGCACAGGAGGCCTTCCCCAACCATCTCAGTTCCCACTTCTATCGCGACCCTCTTCCGGCTTCGGTTTCTACTCATTGCATAGCCATGTGGCACGGACTTGTCTGTGTCTGACCCCAGTCTACCTCAGGGCCACAGAGGGCCAGGAGTCCTGTCCATCTCGTCCCCTGGGGGTCCCACAGCAGGCACGTCAGATGTTTAAGGAAGTGATGCTGCCACACGATGGAGCAAGTGTACCAGTGGGTGGGACCGTCTCCTACCTGCATTTCTCCCATGATCATGGTGGAGTTGGAGCAGACCCCTGTTAAACACGGGGTCATTTTCTCAGAAGATACAGCCAACGTGACACAAAGTGTTTCTCAGCATGCGGGTCAAGATTGTTGGTTATGCAACCAATTCAGTGGGTTAAGTCAGAATTTTTTTTTAAATCAAATGCAAAGTAAGAGAATGTATAGCATAGTAAGGGTAAGCATTTACAGAACTCTTTCAGCTAAGTAAGCACACACGGTTGTACAGTGTACATGTACGTGTATAGCAGGTCACAATATGAATGCTTTTCTTAGTGGAAGCACGTGACAAAAACAGTTTGAAATTCACTCATCTAATACCAATCTAAACATTTCTAAACCAAAGCTTCAGGTACCGTAGAAAAAATTTTTAAAGAAGTTTACTTGTAAAGTTTAAAATTCTGTAATGAAAAGGAGAATTAATTCTCTCCCCCAAAGGGAAAATATGATACTGGAAAAACTGTAGTTCTTTGGAATGTAGCCTCTAGCTTTTTTTCCAGAACACCTCCAATTATTTCCCCATAGTTTTATGCTTGTACGCATGAAATGCTCTGCTTCTCAGTAAGTCAACTCTGAGAGCTTCATTCTCTCTCAACTTCCCCCAGAGCCACAGGTTAGCTATTCACATCTGAAATTTCTCCAAACATTTTGTTTCTTAAGTTCTGCCATCACTTCAGGTAAGATTTGTGTTAAGTATATCAATATTCCAGACAGAAAGCTCTTCACTTTCTATTATATCCAATAAAGCTTTGTAGTCCCTCAAAATTTCCCAAGTTCTTACCTCTGGCATTGCCGAACATGTTCACTGTTTCTCAAACCTTACTGTGTTTCACAGCCTGTTCTAATCCTTTTGTCCTAAGCTGTACCAACACTCCAAGAAACAACTCTCTGAATACAAAGAAACTTAATAAATCAAAAGGGAGGGGCAACTCTGAACAGTCAAAACATGGGACATGAAATCGACATGCCAAGCTTCAGCTATACAAAAATGTTTATGTCCAAGCTCAAAATTCTCCTCTTTTAAAACATTTGCCAGCAAGTTTCATGATCTAGTTTCCCAACCATCATATGAAAATGGAGAGGAGGAGGGACCCCGGCTTCAGAGGCCTGGCAGGTTAAAATGGGAGTAAAGTAAAAGACGCTAAAAACACAAATACTCAAGATGTGGTTTCAGTGTGGGGCACTTGATAGACAAAGGAGTTGTCACACCCCAGTGGTCCTGCAGGGGCCTGTGGATTAGAACAGAAGACCATAAACTAACATTCATAACGACCCCGAAAACATCAAAGGAAGGTTCAGTTATGTTCCTTTTAATGATTAAGTCTTCCAGAAAAAACTTCTAATCATAATGGTTAAAACAAAATGCTTTACTACTTCACAAGTCAGTTTCATGGAAAATTCCCCCAGGCACTCTGTTCCCTGTAAACGCCGGAGAACGGCGAGCGTAAACTCCAGTGACCATGCGCCTTCTTCATTCCTCCTCTGCAGCACACAGCCGGACCTCGCTGCCCAGCTCCCTGGGGAAGACTTGCACCCTTCTGTATGTTCTGAACAACATTCCTGTACAGCCTGCTCTTTTAAAACATGGTATTCATTTTGGCTATCTCGCAATTTTCAGTATTCTAATCACATCTCTTGGTTATACAGCTGCTAAATACCCAAGCCATTCCTTCAAAATTAGTTACTACAGCCACAACTCAGCTACACTTGCATTCAACTTACCTGATCTGCAGGCATAAAAGCAGGTGGAGTCACGCCCCCAAGTGGACGCTGGTTCTCCAGGCCACAACTTCCATTGTAATTTCTAGTGGCTTTGGCAGAAATACCAGCCATATCAGAAATAAACACCCTGAAATCTACCTTTACTAAATGCTAGAACTATGGGGAAGTCCCTGTGTGGACTAAGCAAACAGCAGCTTCCTAGTAAAAGGCAAGTGTTCTATATCAACACTGAGCAGAACGGTGTTTAAGAGAAATTTTAGCTGACTACACTGAGGGCATCAAGGATGCAATCCAAGAACACCCTCTGGCTTTGAACTTAAAGCATCTCACTTGAGGGTGAACCGGATATAGTTTCACTGATCCCGAGTCAGTATTTTGGTTTGAGACAAGCAAACACCACCACTGGCCTCAGTAATACCCTCCTCTGTTCTGTTACGACCTGGTATTTCACATCTAGGGAACGAGAACTGTTAGTTTTCCTTCAGTGTTTACTCATCAACCTGACTTCCCTCCTCTTCAAGCTGCATTCCCTCTGTTCTTGCCCAGGGGGAGCAAAACACTTGGGGATCTTCCTTTTGTCTTAGTTCTGATCAAATACTCAGCCAGTAACTAATAAGGTCTTTGCTAACCTATTACACTTGGGTTGGTCTGATCTTTGGCAGACAGCTCAGATAACTCAGGCCCCTCATCCTAACCAAGTGTCCCACTGCCAAAGGGCCACCTGGTGCCTCCTGGACAGCTGGCCACACATCCCTCCACTGTCCATGTGCTTCTCTGATGCTGGCCCTAAGTCCCAGCACCGTGGTTTATGTAGTTGGCACTGACACTCAGCGTCTAAGCAGTTAACCATCAAAACCTTTATTGCCATGTTACATTAGCAACACGAATAGCTGCTTTAACGAGAGAGTGAAATCTGACTGGCAAGTGCTACTTCCCTCCATCCTGGAAAGAACAGCCTGGCAACACCAGAAATTTTCCTGAATTCTTGTACAAGAGGTGTGAGGGCAGAAATTAAATAGCATGCCCCACCACCACCCCCGTGAGAGTAGAGGGAGGAAGCAAAATAAATCAACAAAATGATGAAAGTACTAAATGGGAGTCTGCAGTAGGACAGGGTTCAGGTGGGGCTCATTCTGGAGAATGAAACAAACCTGCAATGCTTCTTGGCCCTACGACAGAGAAAGCTCACTCCTGTGACCTTTCTGGTGCTTGGAGTGGATTCCCCACCCCTAACAACTCTCCCTTCCAAGGCAGAAAATTCCAGCAAAGCCTCTAGCTTACAGAGAACAGAAAAGGCAGAAGATGTTAATTCAAGCACCAACCAGGCCTACAGCGGCTGCCTCACTGATCTCGTTCTTGCGATGCCAATTGTGAGAATAAGAGCATCCAGGGTAATTAGGAAACACGGCTCAGAGCTGTTGTGGTCACTGCTGTCACCCAGCCACGCAAAATGACCAACCCAACACCCCACCTGCCTTACAACACAGTCACATTTGCTTCTGGAGACTGAGTCTGTCGTTGATTTTTCAGGGTCATATCTCTTCTTTGGAAGGTAGGTAGCTTTCTTATTTGTCTACCAGCAAATCAGCAACTTCTGATACTCGCTGGATCTCTGGTGGAAAGATTTGATGGCAGTTTATATTTTTATTTGCAACATTATGTTTTCCAGATTATTCAAGTTCTGATATCCATACTCCCCATAATGAATAACTAAATTTTACCAAGGGAAGGGATTACTTGGTGGTTGAAATACTGTTTGTCCCCAACTACCAGTCAACTCAAGCTTCAAGAAGAGATATTATCTGTCTCTGACATCTGTAATCTGCCACCAGGTCCTGAGGGCACATGAAGTCAGGTGCATGTGGTTGTGGTCCTCAGAGAGACTGCAGCTGGCTTCTCCAAACACTGGCCCAGGCCCAGCACTCTGACTATCCTGATTACAGAACGATGTGGTCCCAACCCACAAGTTTATATCTAACAGAAGAGAAAGGACATAATTTTCAGCCTCATTCACCCTCACTCCCCTATACGCCTAGTTTCTTGTCAAACCAAATTATTCAAAAGCACCCTCTTACCCTGCACCTAATGTTTTCAAGACTTGGCCCAAATATCCTCTCTTCTGTGAAACTTGAAAAACAGTCAACCACATGTTTCTATTCTCTGATACACCACATATGCCTCCAACGTGGCCCAGCATACTGCCTGGCAGCCATATGTTCCCACTAACCTATGACCCAACGGCAGGGTCATACCACCTTGGAAGTTCCAGAGGGCCTTCTAAATATATTTGCTGAATAAACTAAGTAATGAGCAAAAGTGAAAAATAAAACGTCCGCAGTCAGAGACTCTATCCCACAGAGATATTCTAAGTGCAAGAAGCACTAGGATGATGGTGACCTGAGGTCGGAGTCCTGGATGTGAAGCCAAGGCTGAAAACTGGACAATACCTTCCCAGGAAAAGAGAAAAAAAAAATACAGGAGAATTCTGAATTTCCTATATAGGTGAATTCTACTTCAACCACATTCTCTTCCCCCCAATGCATAAGACATATTCTTGGCTAGATTCACCTGTCACTCAATCCATCCAAACAACCGTACCTTCACCCTTATACACACAGGTGACAATGTCAAAGGCATCTGCAATACAGAGAGCTTTCGAGAACAGGTTTAGTATCTCAGATTCAAGAAATGACTACTTGAACCACCGTGACAAACTGCAGAAGGAGAGGATACAGATTATAAAGGGAAAGAGAGAAAGAACCAGAACAAAACTTGGCAGGAAACCAATGTATCTTCACAATGGAAATGACCCCACATGGTACAAAGAATGAATTACAAACACACATGAACAGAACATCTTAGAACATGAAAAAAAACAAAAAAAGAGAAAAGAATCTTAACCTCTAGAGAAGGGGGAAAAAACAAGTCAGCTACAAAAAACACACAAGAATCAAATTGGTATGACTGCTCACCTGCAAAGAAGATGCTAGAAGAAACCACAGAGCAGTATCACTCTTTGAAGGAAAATTACTTCAACCTGGAATGCAATAAAATACCCAGCCAAATGACTCCACAAGTATGGGCACAAAATAAAAATCTTTTTACACATGGTGGGGCTTAGAAAATTTACAACCAACTGACTTTTTCTGCAAAACTAACACAACGGTATACTCCGGTAAAACAGGAAATAAATCCAAAAAGGAAGGAAGACGTTGGATACAAGTAACAGTAATAAAACCTACAGTTGTCTTATCTGTTAATACACATTATTTAAAAAAATCATTGTAGGGGAGGAGGGTATAGCTCAAGTGATAGAGCACATGCTTAGCATTCATGAGGTCCTGGGTTCAATCCCCAGTACCTCCTTTAAAAATAAATAAACCTAATTACCCACACACACACACAAAAACAAAACAAAAACAGAGACAACACCAAAATTTAAAATTCAGGTAACAGAAAAAAGTGTAAATGATATGAAGAGGAAATTCACAGAAGATATACAGTCATTAAACAAATGAAAACATTCTTATCAGTATCCATGCAAATGAGAGTTAAACAAGATACAGTTTACAAACCACCGGTTTCAAAAAGATCTAATATCCAGTGTTGGAGAAGATGCCTTGATACAGGTAGTCTCATTCCCTGCTAAGGGGAATATAAATTGATAAAACCTTTTTGAACAATTTGGCAGTATCAGCAAACATTTCAAATACGCAAGACTACGAACCATCAATTTTAAAACTCTTAATTCTGTAATTCGAAAGAAATGCCATACCTGTACACAAAGATTAAACACTGATACATTCTAGGCAGCACTGTCACGACCAAAAGAACAGAAATAATCTTTACCACTCCCTCAATAGGATAATGTTAAGGAAATGATACATCCATAACACAGGACACTACGCAGCCACTGTAAACAGTATGGAACCGGTCCATACTGACAAGAAAAGCTGTGTAAGCCATGCTGGAGCTTTAAACAACAACAACAACAAACTGCTGCACAATGTATATACGGTTTAGGCCTTTTTACGTAAAAATAGTTAGGCAGGTCTATTTACGTATGTGTCTAACTGTGCAGAGCCTGGAAGGAACATCAACATGTTCACCCGTGGTTACTTCCCAATGGGGAGTGAGAAAGCAGAGATTGCGGTCATTCTTTTCTTTCAACATTTATTTGAGCACCTACCGATTCCAGGCCCTGAGGACACGGCAGTCAATAACCCAGAGTCCACGGGCTGCATGAGGGCCCAGGTGCCGGGTCTCTGCTCGGTTCGCTGCCGCGTGCCGTGCCAGGCCGAGTGGGCACTCAAGTTTGTGTCGAATGAACGAGTGACCAAGTGGCTTATGCATTATCCGTGTATAAATCAACTTGGGGGAGGAGAGGAATAAAAGCGCAACTAAGGGACTGAAGTCATCATCCTGGTGGGGTCCGTTCCCAGCGCACACACACCCTTCGATTTCAACTCCTCGAAACTGCCTTCGGCTCCAGCAGCGAGGAGCCCGCGGCCTCTCTACTTCAACCCGGCCCCAGGAGCTGGTCGGGGAGAAGCCTTTGCTGCAGTCACGTGGGCCCGGACTCAACCCCGTCACCTACGGGAAAACCCCGGCGGGAAAACCCCGGCAGCCCAGCCCCGGGTCGAGCCAGGTGACATCAAGACGCACAGAGCGCTCAGCGTTCGCCGCTCGCCGCGCGCTGGGCACATCAGTCTCACAGAATCTCCCACACAGCGCCTCCCACGGAGGAGAAAATCGGCTCGGGACTCTGGGGAGCTCCGCGCGTCCCCATCCCTGCCCGCTTTCCACCCGCCCTGCCCGGCCGCCCTCACCTCCCCGGGCGGCCGCCAACGCCGGCGCCCGCAAGCAGCGGCCCCACAGCAGCAGAGCCCGCAGCTCCCGCGCCATGCCGGTTCTCCTCAGCGCCCAGAGCAGCCACGCGCGGCGGGGCCGGGGCCGGGGCGGGGCCTTCGCCGGGCGCGGCGCGGTGACGTCACAGTGCGCGCCCGGCTGCCCGGTCCGCTGCCTGCGCGGGCGAGTGGGCCGGGCTTCCGTGGCGCGGGCGCGGTCGGCCCGCGAGAGGACAGTCGGGCCTGGAGGCGGGACCTCTGCGACCTTGTGTCGCGTTGTCAAGGGCGACGGGCAGTGAGTGCTGGGTCGCCCTGGGCACTTGTCCACCAGCTGGGCCTCAGTTTGTGCGTCCCAGAAGCGGGCAGATGTTCCAATCCACAGCAGAGGGTGTGAAAAGGCGGCGCCCAAGCAGAAGCAGTTAATACCTCTGGGATCCTTTCTAAGACCTGGGCCACCCGTCCAGAACGCTGGAAGTCAGTCTGTTCCAACCAACGCAGGCCAAATAGCTAAAAAGCAAAAGGGAGACTTGCATGCTTGACTTGGCTACACCAAAACTCGAGAGCCAACGCCCACCAGCAAACTGGCCTTATTCATTCATTCCAATTCTCTCGCCCTCCTGGAGGTAGGAGTCTCGTCGTGGATTCCGACCTTGAATTCCCTTTCTTACGAGAGTTTCAAACCATGTAACATGCAGATTCTCCAGCACTGCCTGAAGTGGGGTTCAGGCGGCTCCCCAGATGATTATGAGGCACACTGAAGACTCGCTGCCACGATCAAATAATTGCACAAAAACAGGTTGAGATTGTGACAGGATATGCAAAGTACAGAAGCCAGGGGAGTGTCCCCCCGTGGGACCTGGACCTAGCCAGGGCCACAGGAGGGGGTGTGTCCGGGAACACTTCCAGGTAGATGTCAAGGGTGATCCACAAGTTCCAGGCTTAAGCAACAGAGAAGGGGAACATAAAAGAGGTGGGCAGATTTGGATGGAAGAGCAGGAGCTCTCTCAGCTGGGAGACTCCAGCTGCCTCCTGACACCCGACCCCGCACCCTCCAACACACACCCCATTCTCTACACAGCAGCTGGATCATACACTCCTCAATCAGGGTCTTCCAGTGGTTTCCCAGCAGATAATCAATTCCAAATCCCTTATGCCTTGGCCTCCAAGCCCTGCATAACCAACCCCTGCCTCGCTCCCTCCTTCCCCACACTCGACACTGAGCCAGTCTCAGACATAGCATTCCATTCCCAGGATGTCACTGAATCAAGGTGTCTCACCCTCACATTTCATTTGTTCACTCCACTCAGGAAATCATCTGTTTTGTAAGAGCTGACACATTGGTCTATGGGGCAATAGATCTAGCTTGGGGAGCCCTTTTATTTCAGGAAGAGGAAGTGGTATTTGGCAAAGGAAGGAAGGAAACCTAGGCTTTAGTTAAGGATGTTGGGGGGGCCTCTGCTGAGACAGGCAGGACCCAGGCTCTGTGGAGGGCAAACCTATCAGGTTCCAGACACACCTACCTGGGCCTTCTGTCCTCTCTTGGCCTGTGGCCTTCAGAGACATATCCTCAGCCACAGATCTTTGTGATACTGGGTCCTCTGGTAGCGCAGGGAACTGTGGCCTTTTAAGGTGCCCAGGAATCCAGGCCAGTCTAAGGGGGTCATGAACAGATTTCAGCCCCTTTGCAGACAAGGAAAATAGAAGAGGGAAAAAATGATTAGATGCAGATGTGCTTGAGCAAAATTGATGGAGACTGGCAAGGAGTTGCTTGGAGAGAGCAAGAGAGAGAAACAGGACAGGAGAGAAGGAGACACCCCCCTCCCTGGGTCTCCAGACCACCTCTGTGGTCACTCTGGGGTTGTCCATTCCTTCTGCAGAAGTCACTGCCGTCCCCTGGGGTGAGCTGAGGGCTGTGAAAAGTGCCAACTACACTATTCACAACAGCCAGAAGGTAGAAGCAACCCAAGTGTCCACTGATGGATGAATAAAGAAACATAATGTGGTATATATTTACAATGGAATGTTATTCAGACTTACAAATGAAGGAGATTCTGACACATGCTACAACATGGATGAAACTTGAGGACATTATGCTATGTGAATGCTAAGTGAAGCCAGTCATGAAAAGACGAAATACTATATGATTCTGCTAACACGAGGTAGTTAGAGTAGTCAAGTTCATAGAGACAGAAAATAGAATGGTGGCTCCCAGGGGCTGGGGGAGGGGGACTGGGGAGTTAGTGTTTAATGGGGACACAGTTTCAGTTTTGCAAAATGAATAGAGTTCTGGAGAGGATGGTGGTGATGGTTGCAAAACAATATGAGTGTATTTGATACCACTGAACTGTACACTTAAAAATGATTGATAGTAAGTATGATTTATTTTTTGCCACAATTAAAAAAAAATGCCTACTGCAAAGAAAACCCCAATGTGACTAACTCCCTTTTTCTTCATTTCTTTGTTCAAAGCACTAACTCCTGGGTGAGTTTCTCCCTTCACCAAGCAACATCTTGAGTGTTCCCTAGGAAGAGAGGCTCATGGCTCTAGGATACTTCTTGGCCTGGAGAGGAGCAGCTGCAGCTTGGCGGCCTTTGACCAAAGCCTGAAACGCAGTACCTCTCCCTGGGTTTCTGAAGCATCGAAACGTTCAAATTCAGAGAAGCACAAATGGCCTGCTGGTACCTCACAGGGTTTTGTGCATTTCTTAACGTCCTTTTCATCCTTTGCAGTACTTTGATGCCAACTCAGAGTGAGTTGGAACTCAGAAGACTAGTATTTTGCTGATTTGCTTGACAACTAGCTCAGTGTGTTTGACAAATGTCAATCCTGCCAACTTCAGAGACCTGCCCAAGGCAGCACGGCTCCATCTGACCCCTGCTGGCACACATGCTGAGGCTGGGACTGGGCCAGAAGCAAGACCTATGGCCCTTCGTGGAGGCAGGTGCAGCCACTTAGCAGGACCTGGCCTGGAACTTACTAGATGGCTCTGAGGCTTTTTCTCTAAATGGCTTGTTCTTCTTTGCCAGTGGCCACTTTTAATTCTACCATCAAGGACACTGGGAATGTCTCAGGCTGATTCCACAGGACCCCCATCCCCACCCCAGTCTGAGGGGTGAATAGACATGAGGTCTTCTCCATTTTCATTCCCTACAGCATCAGCAGTCATTCCAGGCCCCTCTAGGGGCTCCCTGGTCACCCACTAGCTGGGTGGCCTTTGGCAATCCCTTCTCCTGTGGGGCCCTTCCCCTGTGATGGCTGCCTGTGCTCCCTACAGGAGGGGCAGGAGGGGCCATCCTGCTGGGCTCCCAGCCTCCCTGTCCCATGTGACCAACGTAAGACAGTTAGCTGAGCCTGGATAACCACGAAATATCACTGGAGGGCCCTTGCCTGAGTGACTGTGGCTCTGGGGAAGGCAGGTAGAGGAGGCAGCAACTCTCCCCCCGGCATTTCTGCCACTGAGGAGACACCACCGGGTGAACTAGCCTTGAGGGCATGTTTTGAAAGGTGCATTTTTGTCCTGGCAAAGAACTCAAATCAGAATTTTTCCCAGCTTGTGGATGACATCCATTTTAAGAATAAAAAGTGTCTACCAGCCCTCAAGTCCACTGCATCTATTGCTTATGAGAAAGAGGACAAGTGAGAATTCGTTTGGTCTGAGAGACTGCGGGGTGAGAAAGCCACACTGTTCCCCGCGTGCTTCCACCATGTGCCCGTGTGAGCCTGGGCCAAGCCGGTGCTTCATACTTCCTGGAGCCGCAGTTCTCACCTGATGCTTGGAGGGAGCAGAGAGGCTGTGTGGGAGCCTCTGCCTGCTCGAAGGCTTCTTTCCCCGCTTGACATGGCTTCCTGGTGGCCGCAAGGCCCCCTCCTTCAGTGACTGCTCCATGCCAGCAAAGCCCTGCCTCCCTGAAGGACTGGCCCTCAGCCTGGGCACTTGGGCCTCTGCTCCAGACAGAGCCCTGCCCAGCTGGTGTCCTGAGCAACACCTGGTGTCAGGCCCCAGCCAGGGGGCAGATTTTGTCACGTTCTCCTCCAGAGACTGTGTCTCCCCAGGTGTGAAGAGGGTCCCCTCAGCCAGGATTCTCTGGTCCAGCTGGGTATGGAGGACAGGTGGAAATGCAGACTGTTGGGTATCTTCCCTCACTCCTCGAGCGGAGGGGACCATGGTCCTGCAGCAGCCCCTGGCCTCTTCCAAGTGGCGGGTGCCATGCCTACAGTTCAGCAAACAGGAGGGATGGACAGACCCTAGCGCTGACTCCACTGGGAGCCCAAGAACAGGCAACAGCATGTTTACAGGGCCTGGAGACGGGCTGGGGGCAAGGCACCCCTCCTGCTTCTTGGGAGAAGCAAGCATGACGTGACTCCCTTTGTTCTTTTCACAATCTGCATTTTAACCAATGCGCTTCACAACCAGGACGTCTCCCTGCACCAAACAAAATGGTTGGGATGCCCTTTCCAGGTAGCTCAGGGGTTTAAGCCCACTGGGGCTGCTCAGGGCCCAGGTTCTGCCCCAGCTCCTGTCCTGTCCAGACCTCAGGTGAGAACCACTTGCTCCAGCCCACTCTCCCCACACCCATGTCTGATCATGAACATTAAAACTAAGGCAGTTTCCAAGCTGAGAGGGTTGTTCTTGGTCCTGTACAGCCTGGCTACTCCATGCATGAGGGCCGGCGGCAGCAGCCTCCCTGGAAGCTTGCTAGAAACGTGCAATCTCAGCACGTGGCCCTCAGTTTTACAGAATCAGGATTTTAGCAGGATCCCAGCCAATCAATCCGCGTGCACATTAAGCTTGAGAAATACTGTCCCGGGGAACACAGGGCAGTAGAGGAAATCGTGTGCTTCCTGAACCCTTGGCCCTGACGGAGACTATTCGTTTCCAGCACAGACTGGCTGCAGTGCTCCAGCTGAGCCGAAGCACCTTCCTCTGAGACTTGTCTCTGTCAACTGAGTTCCCCAAGGGCTGTATGTCACTGCCTAGGATCTGCTCAAGATAGACTTGTGCAGTGAACAAACATGGCGCTCATTTGAACATCAGCTGGAAGCAGCAGATCCTGAAGCTGCTCATTATAGAGGGAAAGGGGCCCCAGCTCAAGTGTCACTTGCATCCTTCCTGCCCGCTTCCCACACGAGGACCCCTTCTCTTCACCCAGGAGACCAAAGTTCGGAACTCGAGTGTCCAGAGGGTGGGAAACAGTGAGAAGCAGCCTCCCAGGGAGCCTGAGGAGTCCCCTGTGCCCCTCCCGCGGAGGCCTCCCGCTCACTGGTGACCCCGATTCTGGCTGCTGAACACCTGTCAGCTCTGAATGCTTCCTGCATGGACGCCCGGCCCCCTCACCTCCCTCCTCCTTACTCTACATTTCCTGGCTTTGGGAGCACGGCTGCGATGTGAGCGTCTGGTCCCCAGGACTCTCCCTCTGTCAGCAGGCACCCCTCCTCGTGCAACAGCACGTGAAGCAACCCTCCGTCTCCTGAGGGCCCCGAACCTGTGCCCAGATGTGAGGAGCCCCGGGTGGGGTGAGAAGACAAGGAGGGATCCAGGCACACACCCCTCGCCATCCTTTCCAAGGATGTCCTCTCTGGACATTTTCCTGAAGGGCGTGTGAACGCAGGACCCTCACCCTCACCTGGAACATTTTCTAAACATCACCACCTCCCCGGAGGATCCTTATCACCGATTCGCCCAAATATAATCAGTACAACAAAGTCGGTAAGAGGCTTCCTGGTTGCTCGCCTGGGACCCACGATCAGTTGATAAACCCCATTTCCATCACTAAGCCCTCTCTAGGTGTTGGGCGGGAGGTGGGTTAGGGTCCTCTACACCCAGAGCTTGAAGCTGTGGACACCAGGGTTGTCTGACTCTGCCAACATTTCTTTTCCTCTGATGCTGAAGTGAGCCGGGGCACCGGACACAGGCAGGCTGAGTCCCAAACAGTCCTTTAAAGGACCTGGTTACCACGTACTGTACTACCGTCTTGGATGTTGGAGGGGCTGCAATGTACCGCCACGCCCTCACTTCCCCAAGGCACCCCAAAGTGGGTGAGCCTGTGGAACAAGGAGGGGAGGCAGGCACGAAGGATAGCTATCAAGGCTGGGAGGAAAAGCTCTTTCCAAACACAAGGGTAGCTTGGCTCAGGGCAAGCGGCCCACGTCTGCCCTTGGTGCTCATGAGTTCAGGCAAATCTCTGTCTCCGCTTTCCCACCACATGGCTGGGCATGCGTTCGAACAGCACTTGTGATCTGGTATCACATTTGATGAGGGCCCGGGGCCATTACTCCCGCACCCCCACCCCAAGAGGCTTCAGGCACGCACTTTCTATAATCTGATCTCTCACCCTCCAGTCTCTCCCTAATCCCCTTACATGTATACCACCTCCTTAATCAAGGTGTTCTAAGCTGTCAGCACCCTTTGAATTTTTCAGTTTACTGGAAGCTCCATTTGCATCCTCATCTTTTCGAAGTCCCTCAGTCTTGTCTGTCTTTGTCAGCCTAAGGGCTACATCCACTTAACGATTAGTATCTCGCAACTGACCTGTTTCCCTACTCTCGACTTTGCACAATGAACTTCTGGCTGAGTAACGCAGTGCAGTGAACGCGGGGAACCCGGGGAAGGTGCATGTGGCTTTAGGACCCCATGTGGACTCCGTCCCCTTCATCCTGCACATCTCCTTGCTACGGTGGCACCGCTAGGGCATCTGCACCCCAGCACTGCCCTTGGGTGAAGTCCTCCCTGGCTACCCCCTCGCTGCACCCAACACTCAGCTCCTTTCCTTCTTCACAGTAGCTTATTTTCCCATGCAGCTCTAAAAGCACATTTAGGTTCAAATGAAATCTTTGGTTCCACTTTATAGCAATCAAAAGGTTAGGAGTCTTCAGCCTGAGATCTTAGCAGCCTCTTCATCTCACGTTACCCAGCTGTTGCAGTCCACTTTTTTTTTAAAACATGCTAAATGCTCAAATACATAAAGACACACACTAGACAGAATCAACTGAGCCCCTTCATCTTACAACTGTTTGCTAGGCTAATGCCAAGGGTTGTTAGCCAACTGGAACCATCTCTGAATCCAAGCAGTTTTACCAGCTTTTATTATAAACACCAGCACATTCAAAGTTTCCTCGTTTTGATCACAAATATAGGACTTTTTCCTTCTCTTAAGTAGACTGCGTGTGAGACACCATGTCGGGGCTTTCCAGCTTTCACAGAAACTTCTTTCCGCCAAGTGCCAGGTTAGCATCCAGGCCACACCCTCTGGCATCTGGATTGCATGGGACTCCAAGAGGATGAAGTTGGTACGCAGAGATTTGGATTCCAGGATAACCTGAAAGAGACTCCCTACTGGCCGGGTTAAAGGGCTGCCTGTCTGGAGGCTGGACTGCAGCTGCTTCTCTGGGCCCCAGATGGCCCACACTCCTGGTCTGAACACGGGCTCAGCTCAGAGCTTTCCCCTCAGTGCAAAAGGCGACTGGGAAGAGGGTCAGGGATGTGAGACTCGAGCACACTGAGCAAGGATGGTGTGTGGCCGAGGAGGGCACGGCCCTGCCTCCCTCTTGGGGATGGTCTTAGGGATGCGGATTGGCTGGTGGTCTTAGTCTTACCTGGCTTAACCTATATTAGAACATTTGAAGCTCTGTTAAAACCAATTTCTGAGAACTTTTTATCAAATTTAGACTCCCAAGTCAAGTATTTTGAAAATATCTCTGGGAACATGGAGCCAAAAGGAAAGCTATTTGGGTCATGATTTCTAAGTTTAACACCTCAACCCCTCGACTTAGACCACACTCTGGTTGGGGAGCAAGGAAGTAGGACCGGACTCGACCCGCCTGTGCCTGGGAAGGGGTGTGCAGACTAGGAAATTCGCTTCGGCTCTTGTGGTGGTGACGCTCCTCTCAGATGTGATTCTTGTAGCGTTCAGGACCTCGAGTGTCACCCCCTCAGTAAGGGCCTCTGGAACTGGACCCAGAGAGGAGGGGTGGGACCAGGCGGCCAAGTGAACAAGTGTTGCTCGAAGCTGGAGGCCTGTTCTCATCACAGCAGGGCTGGTGGCCAGGACTCCACATCGTCCCCCCGGCGGCCTCCAGGGAAGCACCTCGCTGTTTGTAGAATGGAGTGGAGAAGAAAGGACCAGAGGCTGTGGCGGCATCCTCCCCTACTGAGCCAGGATTGGGGGTAGGCCAGGAAGCACCTCCTGTCCCCGGAGCACCCTTTGCAGCAATTCCGGGGTTGGTATATAGGCCGTGGGTGGGCGGGGGTGGCTGAGACGGGGAGTGGATGGGAGACAAAGGGCTGTTTCAGGCCCACTCGTGTCCCTGACTCTGGGTGGGCTTCTCCCGTGAGCAGTGAACCAGGACCTTCCAGGCCTCGGCTGAGCCTGGCTGCCACCCCCACAGCCATCAGGACCGCGGCCCCCACTTCTCCTCTATGAGCAAACAAGCAGAATCATGTCTTACAAAGAACAGACTCCAAAAATATATATAAATAAATAAAAACCTTAGACATTCTTACAGGGATCTTAAAGAACAGAATACATGTTAAAAACTTCAGTAATTTATATCAATTTTAAGCGATACTTTATATACAATGGGAGAAAAAAAAAACACATGCATAGTCCAAATACAATGTTGAAAACAGCATTTTCATAACAAAAGACCCCGAACACGAAGTGTTAATACCATGTACATGAATTCAAGGACCACCCTTTTTGTCTGTTGCACACAGTTTATTTAACAATATGATATAAGAAATGAGTTGGTACTTTACCATTCTATACAGTGATTGAATCTTCTTGAATTTTCTTATTTATAGTAATTATAGCGCTTGCATGATTTACACTAGAATTGCTTTTCCTCATTTCAAGTTTCACATAGAAGAAAGAAAAGGATGCTTCTTCTCTATTAACATTAGCATGGTCTAAGAGAGTGATCATCCCTATTTTTGTCTAAAACCAGTTTTATCAGAGAAACAAAGCAACAATTTCTACATCTGCAAGACAAGAGTTTGGCTTAAGCCAGGATGTATAGATAGATGTGTGTGGGTGTGTGTGTGTGCACGCAGGAGCCAATTCCTATCGTCCAGGGTTAATACTTGGAGAACGCCCACAGAGTTCACTATAGAAAAAAATCTTCCCGCAACATCAGAAAGTTACCGGGATACATTATAAGCTTGCATTATTTCAGGAATCAGTTTCTGAATATTATTTTTCTTCTCACTTTTAAACATAAATGTTTAAAGTCTTGAAAATACAAATAAAAAATATGAATATAATGAACTTGTTTTTCCCGTTAAAAAAAGGCATGAGTCACCAGCAATGACGACAAAAAGAATCCAAACAAAACCCCCCTCCCCCCAAAACAAAACCAAAACCAAAAAAAAAAAAAAAAAGAAAAAAAAAAACAAAACCAAAAACAAAAAGAGAGAGAGAGAGAGAGAGAGACCAGATATTTAAATCAACTGGTTTTTAACAAAAAAATATATTCTTTGTATTGTTTTTTTAAACAGCAATCTACCCTTCCACGGCTTGGAAGTAGCAGTTCCATCTAGGAATAAAAAGAGCCTAGATGCCTGGATTTCAGTACAAAAGGTCCAAGAACATGAAAGGGAAAAAAAAAATGATGCTCTCACAATGCTACAAACCCTCCACAAACTTTTCTAGGGTATCTCCTGTGGTGTCGCCGACCAGGGACAGCTCACTGGACAACGCACTCCTGTTGGGGGTGTTCAGCTGGGGGAGCATTGCACTCTGTTCGGGGTTCCCCAAGTGTCCCTGATCTATGGAGCTGGCCATGGTGACTGCGAGTCCTGGGTGGGGAGAACCAGTCTGGGGCGAGACATGGTGCGGTGAAGGCTGGGGCTGTATCCGTGGCGACGGGCTGGAATGTGGAGGCTGGGACTGGGGCCGTGGAGACTGGACAGGGGCCGGAGACCGCACCTGGCTACTAAGGGACGTGGCCATCTGCTGGCCGGGGAGGTGCGAGGCCTGTGGCTGTCCTGAGAGCATGTGCTGCTGGGGGCTCATGGGGTTCGGCTGGCCTGGGGACCCGATCTGCTGCTTCATCTGCTGCTGCTGCAGAATCCGCTGCTGCAGGGCCTGCTGGATGTTGGGGGCGCTGTCTGCACCCAGCCCCGGCTGCCCCATCTGGCCAAGCTGTCCCATCTGAGCTGCCATCTGGCCCATGGAGCTGCCCTGGATGGGGAGGTGCTGCTGCATCCGCTGCTGCTGCATGGCCGGCGGGTAGCCTCCGGGTCCTTGAGGCTGCTGGAACTGGCTGTGCCCTGCCATGCCCCCGGCCATGCCTGCGCCACCCGGTGGCTGCTGCTGCTGTTGCTGCTGTTGCTGCTGCTGCTGCTGCTGCTGCTGTTGCTGCTGCTGCTGCTGCTGCTGCAGGAGCTGCCTTCGCAGCATCTCTCGGTACTGTGGGTTCATACTCGCCATGCTGGGGTTGTGCCCCGGGTTCATGATGTTCAGGGCCTGGCCCTGGGGGTTGAGGCCACCCATTGCCTGCTGCTGTGGAGGCACGCCCGGCCGAGGCCCGCCGGCTTGCATGGTGTTCAGGTTCTGCAGGCTGGGCTGCTGGTGCAGGCTGGGCTGGGGCTGAAGGCCGGGCTGGGCCTGGAGGCCAGGCTGGGGCTGCAGGCCAGGCTGGCTGGCCACGTACTTGGCCGTGCGCTGTTTGATGAAAGCTGCCATCAGCTGAGGGTTGGACTTGAGGATGTTGAGCACCTGCTGCTGCTGCTGTGGGGAGCTGGGTGACTTCAGGGTCCGCAGCAGGTCCTGCAAGGCCCCGGGCGAGATGCTCCGGGGTGGCTGCACACTGGGCATCCGTGGCCCGGCCACAGCCGGCTGGGCCTGCATGGACATCACAGGACGGGGCATGCCCGGCATTGGCTGCTGCTGGGGGATGGGCGCTTGCTGCCACTGCCCAGGCGGCAGGTTGGGCACGACGGGCCCACTGACCTGGTTGGGTCGGGGCACGTTCAGGCCCACAGGGGCCATCTGGCTCACCGGGGTCACCATGCCCGTGCGCCCCGGGGGCATGCCATTGTTGATGTTCACCCGGTACAGGTGCTGCTGCTGCTGGGCTTCCCGCTCGATCTGCCTGGCGGCCTCCACCGCCGCGGGTGGGGGCTGGGCAGGGGGCGGCGGGGCCGGCACCTGGTTGGTGGGCTTCCCGGTGGACACCGTCGTGGGGGGCTGAGTCCGCGCCACGTTGGGGAAGCCAGCTGGTGACATGCTGACAGGTGAGGGCTGGGGCTGGGCGGGAGGCTGCGGTGTCTGGGGCGTGCTGGGCTGCTGTGTGGGGGTCCCGGGCGGTGCTGAGGTAGGGGAAGGCAGGCTCTGCTGAGGCACGTTGCGGGTGTTCATGGTGGCCATCCGCCGGCGCATGAGCTGGGCCTGCTGCAGGCGGTGCTGGATCTGCTGCTGGCGGAGCTTGTGTTTGATGTTGAGGCAGAAGGGTACGGGGCACTTGTTTTCTTGGCAGTGTTTGGCGTGGTAGCAGCAGAGGGCAATGAGCTGCTTGCACACCGGGCATCCGCCGTTGGTCTTGCGCTTGCAGCCCTTGGTGTGCTGCACCACCCGCTTCATCTTCTGGCAGGACGGCAGCGAGCAGTTGGCATTGCGGCACTGGCAGGCGTGCACCAGGGACTGGATGCAGCGCTGGATGCTCAGGCGCCGCGACTCCTGGGGGCTCTTGGACTGGGGCTCGCCTTGGCTGCTGCCCTCGTCGTCCAGGCCCAGCCCCCACTTCACCATCTTGTGGGTGTGGCTCTTTGTGTTGTAGCAGTTGATGCAAAGGTCATAGTCCTGCGGGTGAGGAAAGAGAAGAAGCCAGTGTCAGCACGCGGCCCAGACCAGGCCCCTGCCACTGGGTCTGCTGCCCGGGAGACTCACAGATGCCAAACACGTCTGCCCCCCAGAACCTCAACTCCTGGGAACACTCTGCAGCCCAGAAAGCTCCGAAAACCACTGATGCATCTACTTGGCCTCGCTCACCAGCCGGCCCCCAGCATGTGCACAGTGCACGGGCTCACGCATGCACAGTGTGAGGCTCTGCATTTGCCCCAGGCTCTCAGGTGTGCCGGTGGGCACTGCGCCCCTTCCCATCCTTCCTCTGCTCCCTGGGAAGGGCATCTAGACCCACTGTGTCCTGCTCCCGTGCCCGGCCTAGGAAGCCTTGACAGTGAAGGAATGGCTGAGGCCGTGCCCCTTCCCTCTCAAGTGCCCCTGAGACTGCTGAAGTACCAGGGGCCAGTCCCCACTCTCTGGGGCTGCTGCGGGGTGCCAGGGGACACTGGGGCTGAGAAGCCACCACCAGGAGGGAGGCCCAGGGCTCACACCATGGCAACATAATGCCCCCTCCCCAGGTTTCTGAACGCTGCCCTGAGAGCTGACAAAGCAGTGGATCTGGAGATGAAGCCCTGCAACCAGGACCGCTGACCTTCTCACAGAAAGGACGTGGAAATCCCTGCAAGAGGGAATGAGAGGCCCAAAGGAGGCTGCGGAGAGCAGTGGGGAAGGACGAGGGCACTACAAGTGCTCTACTCTGCCCCAGGCAGAGGCTGCTCTGGGTGCACGTGGCTACAGGGACTGTCTCAGGTGCCCTCATCAACAAGGCAAGGGCTGGGCGGGAGAACAGAGCCTGTGGATGGGAAGGCGGAGGGTCCGAGACACTCCAAGCCAGGGACCCTTCTGTGCAAGGGATAGCCCACAGCCCTTACACAGGGCCAAGACCCCTGGCCAAAGGAGCCTAGCCTGACAACGGCAGGGCACCCCCAACTTCTCTGCAAGGCTAGACCTGAGGGCACCAGAAGAGGAACCAGTCAGAATGCCAGTGGAACCAAAGCACCATTGTGCCTCTTCCCTCTCCGTGCTCCCACCTGTACCATGAGGCCTATGGATGGCCCAACACAGAGCCGGTGCTGACCGAGCATAGGGAATAAAATGTCAAAGTACTCTGTGATCACCCATCTCCTCGTCCTGGAAAGGTCAGCACAAACACGCCTCCCAGGGAAGCTCACTGACTTCCCTCCATCTCCGAAGACCAGCCCTGCCTGGTGAGGTGCTGACAGCACTGCGGACACTTGTTGAAGACCCCAGTGTAATGCTCAGCTCGGTCAGGACCAGCGGCCTGCCTGAGGGGAGACCAGCTGCTTCTTGTCCTGGAGGTCTGGCGATGAGCCCCAGAGCAGGAACACAGCGGGAACCCAACCAACATGGAAATGAACCCCAAAACACAACCTCGTAACCAATGGTACTGAGAGAACCAGCGGACAGATAGTTATTCTTCACTTTTCCCCTGGAAAATGCCACTGTTTAAGAGTTCACCTGAAACGCAAATGCACAAAGGGTGCCTGTGGACCTTGCCAGCTCCGCTAGGGTTGGGGAGCCCAGGGCTCACCTCACACACGGTGCAGTGCCAGCGCGTCTCCACATGGTGCTTGCACTCGTTGCAGGTGTAGACGAAGCGGTCCTGGCCCTGGGTGTGCAGCTCCACCAGCATGCAGAGCGTGGACCATTTGGAGCGCCGCAGGGAGGAGAACTCCCAGTGCTTGTCCCTGGCCAGGGTGAGGAAGGCATCCCGCCCATCCATGAGGTCACAGCTGAGCAGGGGGTCGGGGTCAACGATGGGGGGCAGCGTGTTGATGACAGGTCCGGCATGGAGGTGGATCACAAAGAAGACCTGGGGGACAGCAGAGCGGGGCGGCGTCAGTCCCGTGCAGAGGAGGAAAGTGTCAGCCGGCCCAGCCTGCAGGACCCAGCCGACCTGACTCCTGCTGCCCTGGGGCTGAGGTGAGTTGGTGACAAGCCAAGTGGTGCTGCCTGGCCAGCCAGCTCTGCCTCCCGGGGGGGGCTCTCCCACTGGGCCCGCGGTGGGTACCACAGAGCCGCCAGGCCTTCCCCGCCCCCCGCCCTGGCTGCTACCTCTTTGTGCTTCTCCATGGTGGCGTAGAGCTTCTGGGACAGGTCGTTGGACACGTTGGGCATGGTGGGCTTCTTCTTGTTGGCTCGGCTGATGCTGCTCTTATTCTTATTGGTTTTCTTGTTGTTCTTTTTCTTGGCATTCTTGCTGTCGCCCTGGCTGCCCTGCAACAAGACTCAAGGCTGTCAGCCCCATGCCGTGTCCTCCTCCTTGCCCGGCAGCGAGGCCACCAGCTCCCGGCTGTGGGGCTCCAGGAAGCCAGGCCTGAGGCAGGAGACCCGAGCAGGCCCCGACCTGAGCACCAGCTGCACGGCTGGAAACACTGCTGCTAAAGAGGCACCACGGTGACAGAGACATAAAGCAAATGCTGCCTGTGCCACCCCAGCCACACACCATGTTACCTCTAGAGGGAAGAACACACATGTGACACTAGTTGGGGTCTAATAGCTGAGGGGGTGGAAACCATTTCTCCTTATTCCACATCTTCTACTGGTCAGAGGCAGGCACTCCTCCTTGACGGTCACATGGCTGGCGGCCGCCCCCTCAGAGCCCCTCCCTGAGGGAGCTCAGCTGGCAGGGCACTCTCTGCTCCCACCACCCTCCATGAGCCCTGGACACAGGAGCTGACTCAGACCACCTCCCGAGGTGCCCGGCGGTGGCTGACACCCAGAGGGACCTGGGTTCACAAATTGGCTGTCGTCCCTCTCCCGCAGGCACTCCGAGTTTCCACTGAAATCCGGCCCACTCTTCTAGGTCAGCTCCAGCCCAGAGGAGCGGCATCTCCAGCCCTCTACCACCCCACGCTCCGGGGGATGATGGGTCCCACCTCCAGGGAGGCCCAGCAAAAGGCAGGCAGAGAATGATGACCACAGCCCACGAGCTCTCCTCAGTGCCCACGGGTACTTGTCACATCCTCATCCACGTTTTCTCCCTTCTGGAAGGGGTTAGGGATACTCTCTGGCAAAAAGGACACACTCCGAAGTGCACTCTGCTCGGCACAAAGCAGTCAGGCAGACATTCAGCTCCAGACCCCTGGCTCCATGCCCGGCCCCAAGCTCTCCTCCGAGGGCCCCAAGCCTGCACAGCTGTTAACAGGCATCTCAAGATCCACACACCCGCAGTCAATTCTTGACTTCTTCTCCCTGCTGCTCTCCCCTCTGCCTGCCCCTCAGGGAGAGGCGGGAACACTGATTCAGGTCTCAGGCCCCAGACCCAGCAGGCAGACTTCAACAGGATTTTCCTCACATGCCACAAAGTTCTGGGGCTGTTACTCTCAAAACATTACACATCCTTCTCATCGCCTCATGCAGCTACAAATCCAATTAAACCACCATCACTGAACACCGGAAACACAGGACACTCGCTCCCAACTCAGACTCTTATGTCCTCCTCTTCCTGCAGGAAGCTCTTCCCCTGGATCTTCTGGGTTCCCTCACCAGTCCATCTTTGCTCAGATGCCACTTCCCCATGCGTCTTTTCTTCCAGGCTCCTAGATCCTCTCAGAGAGGACCACCCATGCATTCATTTTCTTGTTTCTCTTACTAGAACGTACACCCCGTGAGGGCAGGGATGGGGTTTTCCTCAGTTCCCCACTGCACCACTGAGGACGGCACCTGTACACGGCGGGGGTGGGGGAGTCTGCGACGAGGCCTGGCACACAAGGGTCTCCTCCTCAAGTAGTTTTCCAGGTGACGTGACTGGTCCCTGACCATGACACTCTTCTAGCAGGTGACTTGCCTCCAGCTCACCCCACACCCAGTGTGTAGGCAGTGACAAGGTGAGGTCATGTATGAAAACACCACCACAGACAAAGGAGCCACGTCCTGTGCACCGAGAAGCCCGCACTCCCTCCCTTCAGCATGCGCGCCCGGGCCCAGCCTCACCTCCGTGGTCTCACTGGCCGCGGTGCTCTCCTCCTTCTTCCTCTCCTCTTCCTCCTGCTCCAGCTCCTTAATGCTCTCCTCCAGCACGTTGGGCCAGAAGTCACCCTCAAAATAGGGCAGCTCCTTGGCGCTGGTAAGCCTATCTTCAGTTGCTTGTTTGAAAATGTCCTGGAGGGTGAACAAGCACAGCGGTGAGCCGAGGGGCCTGGGGGCCGCGACTCCGGGACGGGACCACCCACTCCTGTGGTGCCCGGTGTCACAGGCCCCGTGACAGAACTGCCTCCAGACTGCCAACCGAAAGTCTCAATGGACAATGGCAGGTACGATGCTTCTTAGTTTATGCTTCCTAAATTTTTAAATTTCTGCCTTCCAATCCTAAGTGAACGCAATTCTACCACGTGTGAGCAGGACGTGGGAGTGGTGGTGATGGAGCCCCCCGCCCCCACTTCGCGTGGGCACCTTGTAGTCATGGATGATCCGCTCGGCGAAGGCCTTGTCCAACATCTTCTTGTACCACTCCTGCAGGCGCTTCGGCTTCGGGATTTTCTGATCAGGGGGGTGGCAGTGGAAGATGTAGTCGTCTCCCTCACTTGGGGGACAGGCCCAGATGTGCCCTGTTACATACCTGCAAGACACACACACAACTCAGACCGAGGCAGTGAGTGGAGTCGTCCCTGCCTTCAAGGAGTAACAGCTGAGGAACAGGGATCAAAGCAAGCACGGAAATAAATATAAAGAAAAACAAGGGAATTACAAAGCACTTCTGGCCGAATGTGTAACAGGCTAATGAGGTTCCAAACTAGTGTGAAGGAGCAGGTGGTGAGGGTGAAGCCCAGTCTCTAGAGTGTGCAATCACAGCCTGGACACTGGCCAAGAGACCACCCTTTTGAGTGGGCACATCAGGTAGCGGCTGAGACTGCAAGGGAACCTGTGGCACAAGAGAGAGCCTGAGAAGACGGCGCCTCAGCAGTGTATCGGGGGCTTACACCAGGGATGGGTGCAATGAACTTCCTACGTACTTTCTCCTGCACACTGGAAAGGCAGCTCAGTATTTCTCTCTAACGTGTTAAAGTCAGAATAGATCTCATTCATTCTGTTCAAGACACTTTAATCAAATACCTCTTTTTCAAATTTGGGAAAGAAATGTGATCTAGAACATAAAAAAAGAGATAGAAAAAGAAGTCGGACACAAGAGACCACATCTGGTAGGATTGTATTCACATGAACTGTCCAGTAAAGGCAAATTTACAGAGACAAGTGTATTAGTAGTCACTGGGGACAGGGGTTGAACAAGGATGAACAGCAAATGGGCACAGTACTCTTACTGGAGGGATGACAACAGTCTGAAACTGATTTATGGTAATGGTGGCATCACTTGGCAAAGTTACTAAAAATCACTGAAATGTGCACCTAAAATAAGTGAATTTTATGGTACATAAAATACACCTCAGTAAAGTTAAAAACAATAAACTGGAGTGGAAAAGAACACAGAAGGCAAGGAAAGCACACATGCTGTGCTGGGGACCCTAGACCATCGTGACACAAAAGAGCATCTGGAAGGGGGGGGGTCTGGATAGAGACGTCTGAATCCATCTAAGGATATTAAAATGAAAATACATAAAACCTTAAAAAATACTTCTGTTATTTCATAAAGTAAATATACGGTGAAAATTAAAAATGGAGTTTTTATTAGTTCTGAATAATTTGAATCAAACTCACCCCAATTTCTTCACATACTCTAAATATCCAATAAGGATCTCATGGTAAACGGCTGTTCGGAGACATCGGGGTCGGAAGAAATGAATACTGTCCAGATAAGATATGTACACACGCCTGGGGACGGGGCAGGAGAGAAATTAATCGAAAGCTCAGGTTATCCCCTAAACTTGAAACCAAACATCAGGATCCAAAAAAAGCTCCAGAAATAAGTTCTGTTTTGATAGCATTTACACTGGCCACAAACAGGATCTCCCATCACCAACCACTACTACTGTAGATCAATCAAGTGGAATTCAATTCATCCCTGAACTAAGAAACAATACTGTCACTTACCACGGAGAACTATGGAGAGATCAGGGCAAGCTCAGAACAGCCCCTTGCACCTCCCTCACCTGGATTCTGACTGATGTGAAGTAACTCTTGGCAGAGAATCTTCATTTATACAGGTGCATCAAAGAATGCCTGGGCCCACAAAGCAGTCTCCACCCCACCCCCTGCAGGTTTACCTGCTCCAGGTAAGACATGGACAACAGCAAGAGCAGGCCCTGAACCCACGTGAACACACAACAGACAACACGCTAAGAATAGTCATCAAAACTCTTCACTTCCCACCGTCTGAGTGGAAAACTAAACTAACTAGTTTGGTTGGTTAAGCAGTCCTCCAAGACGGTTAGAGCCGCGGCCGCTGTAACACAGCGCAGCACATGACACACACCCGAAAGGAGTGGAGGATTACCTTGTGTTTGGAGGGGGGCAGTCAGAGCCATACTCCTGGACGTGCATCCCAAAGAAGCACACATCCACTCCGTCAATTTCCTCAAAGGCAAAGAGTGCTTTGGTTCGATATGGGAAAGATTCAGACATTTCCCCTGAATCCACAAACCTGAAATAAAAGAGCCTGATGTTTGCGCACGTCACTGTTTACACAGTGCTTGACGGAGGAGCCCTGCTCCTTTAAACCTGCTCAGTGCGGAGGAGCGGAGGCGCGGCAGCCTCTTCTGACTGCTGGCCTGGAGCTCCTCCACTGGCCTGCGCAGCTTGGAGCTGCGAACCCATTCTCTGAGACAGTTTCACCTGGCCAGGAATTCCACCTCCCCTGATGAATTTGGGAGACTGAAAGAAGGGCTGGCTACACACTAAGTGATGCAAAGCGTTCAAATTGTGCAAACTCTACAGCCTTGCCAGAAAGCAGGGCTTTGAGTAAGCAGGTGGGGGGCCCACTGGACTAATGTCTGCACACGAACCGTGACTTCATCCCCGGCTTGACCTCCACCGTCTTGTCTGAGCTGGCCACCACGCGGACAAAGACCTCCCCAGCTTCAGGATGATTCTGTCGCCGCAAAAACTTGTTCACTCGGTCTTCTAAGTGGTTTCCCAATCGTGTGGTCTGCAGTCCTGGAAAGCCCAGAACAAGGAGGTGACAGGGCTGTGGAAAGGCTGTGGAGAAGGTGCTGAAGCCACAGAATCCACCTTTTTCTCTCAGTGCGGTCCAATATTTTTAGGAGTAACATTCTCCAGACACAGAAGGGATCTAGTCTGTCCCATAAAGGACGTTTTACAGGAGAAAGGTGGGGCCTGGAAGCTCAGGCATTCCACACAGTGAGAACTGCCGTCAAATGCTCAAATATTTCCATCTGTTTCTAAATGTAAGGGGCAGAAGAGCCACAAAGATGAAAGCTGAAAATAGAGGGGCTCTCGGTTAAAGCAGAGGAGCAGGCATGGGGAAGCCGCACCATGTCCACCCTGCCTCCTGCCCCGCACCCAGGCCCCGGTGAGCCTGAGATCTGGTCCCAGCTGCGCCTACATGGCTGCCTAGGGTCACAGCTGGGTTCTGAGGCTGGAACCCACACGGGAGGAATTCCTCTGGTGGGGAGACTGCCACTGCTTTTCCTCCAGGACAGGACGGCACAAATGCCTCCTCCCACCAAGCTCCGAGGAGAGTCGTCCTGCAGTCTGAGATGGTTAAGCAAGCACACGGCCAGTGTCCCAATCCTGGGAGGCTAGGAACACCGTCCCAGTACCCAGACCCACCCAGCATCATTCCTGGTGGGCTACTCCAGCCCGCCACTCCGCACATGGCCACTGTGACACCAGTTACACAGCATGGAAGTACACACACAGTCATAACATAAAAAACTTGTGTAAGGGAAAAAAAGATTAGATGGGAAAACTGTGACAGGTTAACACTGAATATTTATAGATGATAGGATTTTAGAAGATTCCTTACTGAGGTTATAAGGTATTTGCAAAATTTAGACTAACTTTCTAAACTTAGTTCCTCTGCAATAAGCATACTGATGGTGGAGTTACTTTTGTATTTAAGTTATACCTCAATAAAATACTTAAAAAAAACTTACAATGGCAATAAAATAAAAACCCCGTAGAAAAATGAAAACTTGCAAAACTATAAAAGTGAGGTGAAGTGCATTTACAATCTGTTCCACACTCTGACACAGATGTACACTTTACTCAGCTGTGCCATCATGCCCTGGACCCCTTCTTACTTCACACTCCCCACAGCTGAGATAACCATCCTGAGAAATACAGAATTAGGTGTAAGGGACTTATAATTGACCCATCTAATCAACTCAGCCCATGAAAAAAATCCTCACATTCTCATCCCCATGTGCTCCCCCTCATGCCGCTGAGCAAGTTCTGTTCCCTCATAAGGTGGCCTCCCTTCCTGGAATGCTAGAATTCTACAAAGCACAGGACACCCCCCACAATAAAGACTTATCTGGCCTGAATGTCAGTTTAGAAACTCTGATCTAAAGAGAAATACTACAACAGTCAGTGAATTCATTAATATTTCAGGTTTTACAATAATGAGTTTAAGTGATAGGGTAACTGGATTTTGGTAGTGACAGTGTTAGAACTTGAATTAACATTGACTTGAAAGCCTTCAGAGGGGTCTCTCCTCCTTGCCTGCCGCCTTTCCTCCTTCTGCCTGGGGATCTCTCCCTACATTCCATCTCTCTTGCACTCCAGCTCCTCAGACAGCCTACCTCTTGCTGGGAACCCCTCTGCAGTGCACTAGTCACCGTCTTGCTGGAGAAGAGGAGGCGCGGAGGGAGCCCTGGGTCAGCGAGCTGTACGGCACTGCTGCGGGGGATTGTTTCATTCAGGTTTGCTGTCAGCTCAGCAGGACAGCCGTGAACGCCGTGAAGGTGGTCTCAGTGCCAAGTTGACAACGATGACACACCGTACACTTCTGAAAAGTGTGTCATCTCTAAAAACATCCAGACTACCTATGAAAAGTTACTTCCATAGCAAGAGGGTGCTCACCCTGCTCTACACAGACACCAGCAGCCGCTCTCAGTGCTGCAGTGACATGCCCAGCAAGCCTCTGTGCAGACCCAGCTCCTGCCAGTCCTGGGCGCAGCTGGCCGGTTCCCAGTGGGCCCCAGAGGGCCACTCCTCACAACAGCTGCCCAACCATGTGCTCAGGGCTCAGTGCGCTGGTCACACAGGACACATGTGTGCATGTATGCTGGGAGCATGTCTTATTTCTAAGCTACTTGAGAAGGATCTGTTGAAAAATCTTCTCTCTCAGAATTTATAGAGTTCACTATATGCCCAAGCTTTCTAAGTGTTCATCTGAGACACAGACTGATCATAAAGCTGACTTTCACACACAGATTCAGGCAAATGATTCTCTTCAAGGGTAAGACAAGAAAAATGCAAAGTATTAGAAAACAAACTTACAGATGAAAACCTGAGGCAAGTGGGCTCCAAAGCCATGCGTTAGAGGAACCAAAGGAGGACTGGGAAAATCCACACATTTCTAAAACGTACAGACTACAAAACAGAAATTCTTCCACAACTTACTCTTAGCACTGAATTTGTTTTCTTTTCGAGTCCTGCCAGTTTTCTTCAAGCAGTTGTCACACACAAAGCTGCAAAAAAAAATAATGGGTGTGATCAGATTATATAAAACAGTATATGTTGCCAAACCAGTGAAATGCAGCACTCAAGTACTTTGTTGGCAATTTAAATCTCATCATTATACAAAAGTGAAGAGGCAGACTGCTTTGATTCTACAATTCCTAAAGCGGGCAAACACTTAAGACTTAAATTTAGAACCAACTGCCATCGATCTAATTGCCGGATTCCTGCTGACAACAATGAATGAAACGCAGCAGCAGCCGGCACCCTCCCCTCTGCTCTGTGCAGGATGCTCTCCCTTCCCCACATCACAGGAAATCACTCACCCTGAAGGCCAAATGATATCATAGTGGAGAACACAGATCTGATGCATCTTCCGGCCACACTCCTTGCAGTCAACGAAACTGTAAGACAGAGAGAGCGTGCTGTAACACATGGGGAGCCACACGCGGAGTCCCTGAGCCACACTCGCACCTCGTCCCCTTGATGACTTTGAGAATCTGCAGCATTAATGCATCTGCTGACTGACTGAGCCGTGTTCTAAAAATGCATCAGTATATGATACTTCCTACAGGAAAAGCTGGTTTTCTCTCCTTCTCTGTACAAGTGCCTCATTCCTCTCTTCTCTCAATCTCCTTTGCAGTCAGAAATGAAAATTTACTTCTAAAAATTGCTATGATAAACGCACAGCTTACGGGTCAGTATCAGATATTACCACTCATTTTCAATACCAGCATTTGCTGTAGGTGACTGCACATACCTTAACAAACTTGAATAACAGAGAACAATACTGTCAGTGTTGCAAACACGTGTGTCCGTAAGCCTAGGCACAGGAAACGTCTGCTCTGCATCAGTTACAAGGGTGGGGACCAAGCCAACTGGTAAATGATGGTCTTTATTCCAGCAAACACTAGCGAGACTGGGATGCACCACACTGTGCAGCTTCCACTGTGGTTCGCCTGGGCCCTGTCACCTCACCTAGGAATCTTAATCGCCAACATGCTTGAAGGTCAAAACCTTCTATTTCTTCAGCCATTCCCCTACCGCCACCACAACTTACACCTCATGGAAGACTGAAGGGACGAGAAAGTACGACATTTCTCCAAACTGTCCCAAGTCCAGGCTCTTCCTATCTGAGGAAGCTGAGCCCCACAAGCAGATGCACACTCTCATTGCTGTCAGTCGAGTCCCTGACCCCGAACTTCCCACTGCCCTTGCTGAGCAAGCCTTCAACCACACCTGGAGCCCAACCCAGCTTCTCTGTTCCTGCTCTGCTGGAGGAAAAAAGCGTGCAGAACAACAGCAGCCCTCACCTGCTGCCCTCCAGTTCCCCGGTAGTCCTGCCCTTTGCCACCACCCCGCCTACTCTATACGGTGGCTGTTCTGAACCTTCGCTCCTTCTTCAAGGGCCGTGTCACCCCCAACCAGCTCCTTCTCTGAAATCTTAGCAGCTGAGCTCAACCCCTGGGTCAAGAACTTAAAAGCTCAGTAGGCAGTAACTCCCTTAGTTTCCGTGCTCCCTCTGAAGACAGGCCATTCTCAACTCTTCCCTATGTTAGGGAAGAGGAAGGTCAAAAAAATACACATGTTCTAGAACCGATTCTATCGATTTTGAATTCAGCCTCCCTCCTCCTGCCTCTGTCTAACCACGGGGCTGGCTCCGACCCTGTGCTTCTCGCTCACGCACTTCTGCACCTCAGCCAACACCAAGTCTGGCCCCCTCCTCACCCACCCCCTGGCATGGCCTCTTCTACCAGAAGGCCCTCCTTCAGGTCTGCTTCCTCTTCCTCCCTGAGCTGCTGCTCTAAGTCTCCACCTGATTTCCCTACTGGGGAGCAATACTTCCTCCTCTCCTAGTGAATCCATCTTCCAGATCCAGAGTGATCCTTCCATAACAGAAACCCACCATGTCCTTGTAAACCTCCGCAGCTCACACAGGAGGAAATCTCCATGCCAGAGAAGGGCGTACGTGGCCCTTCACCCAGCACCCTCTGCCTCTTCGTCCCGTAGGGCTCCATCCATGCTCCCTACTTGCCCACCACTCGAGCTTACCTGCACTGTTGCCCAGTGACCTGTGTCACTTCTTTGTGTCTAGAATTCTCTGCCCATCCCCTACACCTGCTTCCAGATGAATGTCACTTTCTCCGGGATGCCACTCTGCCTGAACTGGGGCCCCTCCCTCTGGACCACCTTACTGCCTCCTGCTGTCTATGCTACCATCTCTCTGTCTCTCCTACTAGAAGATGAACAGCCGAAGGGCCAAGCCCCCTTTATTCATCCGTGTATTCCCCACTGCCTGGCACTTACTACTTCAAAGTAATGTATTTTCAAATTGAAAAGTGAATATAAGTCGTTGAGAAACTGAAAAACTGTGGGTGAAGACACATTGTGAGCAGGGAGGTGGCCGATCAGGACAAACAATCCCCTGGTCACTGACGAGACGTGTGTGAGCAGCCTCCTCACACACCAGGCACTTTGCTAAGGAATCAATATGCCCCTGCCCCACCCCGTCCCGCCCAGGGAACTGCAGGCAGGGAGACTGAGTCAGCCCCAACAGCCCTTGTGTCTTCCACTGCAGCGATGGCCCCCTTGGAGCTGGGACGTTGGGCCACGGAAGGGGAGGACCTGTTGCTCAGCTCTGGATGCACCACAGTCACATTTCCCAGACACCCCACGCAGCCCTGGACAGGCGCTCCCCACAGTGACTGGGGTGCCCTCAGGACTCAGAGTTAGGGACCTGAGCAGGGCCACCACATGAAAAGAGCTCTGAGGCCTCTTTAGAAGCTATTACAAAGTGAACTCTGCACACACAGTATTCTCACTGATCACTGGGGGAAAGGAAAATATTTGACAATGACCTTTGAAAATATGGTGGCAAGAACACATAGCACTAGGCTTCCCATTATTTTTAAAAAGTAGTTTCTAGGAGTTTTCTTTCTCAAATGTCCCTCTAAGTGATACTAGCACCCTGCCACCAAACAGTCCTACCTTTGGTGTCTAAAGAGTCTCACAAAACAGCTTCTTAAAGACACCAGTGACCAGGTCATCAGAGAGGCTCTAATACAACCCAAACATCCACCTGATCTGATCTTTATTAACATTCAGTACATGCATACCATGCTATAGAGACATATATATTTTGTGAGAGTCTAAACAGAATCCACATCTGAAATAACGTCACACAAAAAATTCCACTCAAGGTAATATATTTATTTCCAATGTCTTCTCCCATAACCCAATCATAAGGAGGAACTTTCCTGATATGAAACCAAAATCCTAAAATTCAGAAATAGCTGTATACTCACGGTTCAGGATCCAAGGTATCATTTTTCTTCTTTTCAAACTGATCCTTTGAAATTGTCCTTTATTTTTTCAGCAGAAAAAAAAAAAAAAGGAAAAACGTTAATTAAATTTATCTGTTGAGTATAAACTATAGGGTCTCTGGGGTATTATTTTGTAACTAATTCACATAAAAAATAAATGGTCAGCTGAAATCTCAGTGGAGGTAATGATGGCATAAAATGTAATTCTACAAAAGCACTACCATTTATTTTTCTCTATCTTACTTCCTCCAAACTATCATCAGCACTTATTATAAGATTTAATTAAGGTCAGTCAAAATATGATGGAAAAATTATGTTGCGATTCAAATCAATTTTCAAACAAATGTATGTTTAACGGCTACTGAATCTGACCAACACTGGTGTAACCAATTCTTCTCATTACAATTCCCTCACCAACACAAGGCAGCATGTACTTGGGGCTATTTCACTTATTCTTAAAGAGCTAAGTATTTCTTTTCTGCTGTTCCTTTGTTAACGATCAGTGTATATGTGAACTGCTTGAATCATAGAATTATACAATCCAATTATTAGTCACATAATTGGATCAAAGAATTAAGATGACATGGGATAGAAAAATAAACCAAATATGAAAAATTTTGTCGTTTTGGTCTGTATGTCTTACGGGTGGCCATGGTTTGTTCTGCATTTGAAGAAAGTAAACTTGAGTTGCAGAGTAACTGTCTGTGCCTGCTGGAAACTGCTTCGGTGGGAAGCCTTTCCTGCCTCTAGGGAGGACAGTCACACCAGTAGACTTCCCAGAGTGGTAGGAATCATGGCAGAGTCAGGAGAAAATAAAGAACCACAAAATGCTGGCAGTCCTAGGCACCTGTGGTGGCTGGCAGGTTTTTGGGTATCCCAAGCATGTAAACGCTTCAATTCACTGAACTTGTGGACTTGCTTTTTTCCTGCCACATTCTGGCCATCAGCCTACTCAAAGGTAATAAGCTTTGGGGAGGAAATGGTGAACTCAGTGAAGGAATTAATGAACTAACATTCAGGCCTGTCCACACTGGAGCTAGTGAGCAAGAGTCCAGCTTCCAACAAGGAAGAAGATATGCTTGCTCGCTGGGTCTCATCTGGGTTCTGTTAACTCCACAACTTAAAGGACAGAGGTTTCAGTCGAAGATCAACCAAATGCTATGGACAAGGTATGTACACAAGACTTGTTCCTGTTCCCACCAGTTCTGTGAAGAGGTGTATCTGAAAATTTATAATTTCCCCCAATGTAAGTTGACAGCCACTAGGAAAAAGCAAGTGTTTTAAAACAAGAGACAGAGCAAGGTCAAGAGGGACTGCTGAGCTGCGCGGGTGCCAGAGCACCGCGGTGTCTAGACGCTTGGTATGGAGGAGAGAGTGGGTGTGGCTCTGGGACTCAGCTACAACAGCCACGCTTTGAAGTGTCAGTTTGGGTTCAGTGAGTATGAAAAAACACACCACACAAACGTCAAAATGGCAGTGGTGCTCCCCTTTTAATCATAGACAGGAGGAAAACAGCAATTAAGAGTCATCTCCGAACAAAATGACAGGATGGTACTTACGTCTGGGGTTGTGAAGGGTCGTCACCCAGGGTAACATTCTCCCCCTGGATCTCTGTGAAACACTTCTCACAGAAATGATACCTGTCAGCAAGAAGGCCATACTTGGGTGAACTGGTCCATCATAACACACAGCCACCCAAGCAACGAAGCCACCAATCAGAGCAGGGCAGATCACCACGACGAAGGGGGGGCGTTGTTGGTTGATTGATGGGTCAGTGAGGACAATGAAAGGAACAGGGGTAGGTGGGGAAGGGCAGGATTAGAGAACAGGGGAGGGAACAAATAGCACAGACATAAAGGTAAGACGCAAACACCAAGACAACACAGAGCAGAAAGCCAAGGCAAAGCATTGATTAGCATCCGGTCTCACTGCACACATCACAGGCCATCATGACTAATAGTGGGCTCGTCCAGCTCCAAGATGCAAATGTTTTCAAGGAGTTGTTAATACTAGAATTGCAAGGAGCCTAAATTTTAGAGTTTGAATTTTATTTACTTAGAGAAAAATCAAATATAACTCCAGGGTCTGAGATGGAAAAAATTTACTCTGAATAAAACAGTCTGACAAAAGATCTTAAAAAAGCAATTTAAACTGTAATAGCTTTATTTTTCGAAACAGTAAATTTATGCTTGACAGCGATTCACAGATTTTACTTATGTTATTAAGCCAGATCTTTAAAGGTATGAAAATGTTGAGCACCCAGAACTGTTTTTAATCTTCTTCTGTCATTTTTCTCATGTTAATCACTTAGTTAACTGGGTTACAATAGAAATGAAACCAAATCCATATTCTAGACAAACATTTAACAGAAATGCAATCGGGGTCAAAGACTTTCCAGCCATTTATCAGTAAGAATACACAGAGAAAAAACTGTGATATATTGTATAAACAATACAATATATGTAAATCCACGAACAATCTTAAAGACTTTTAAAATTCAATTCTAAGCTTTGATTTAAACTTTTTGGTACTGGGACCAATCATTCATCAATCTAAGATAGTGATTGCTCTGACTTGGGTGACAATCCAAGTTAAGCAAATTTAGGAAGTTAATCTTTACAGCACAATCTGCATTTGAGAAATTATCCATCACCCCAATTTCTGATTATATAGAGCCTGGGCTCAAGCTATCAAATAAGAACAATTAAAATAAGAACTATTAAATGTTTGGAAAGGACACAAGTGAGAAATCAACAAAAATGTAGGCTGATGCTGCATAAAACAAGATGGGCACACGAGAATACTGCAGAAGTAAACGAGCTGAATGAGGCGAACTACACAAGCAAAAAGGATGAGTGCAAGGCAGCGGCGGCAGCACAATGGAATGCGGTTTTAGCGCTCAAAACTACGTCTACGAGATGCCAAGAGGATTAGTGTTAAAGACACTGTGACGAGACTTGGACCGTCACACTGAACCACACAGGCAGAAGGAGATGCGGCAGTCACACACACACACACACGCACGCACACAGCTATAAAGGACTGGGATTCAGGCCACTGCCTGGCCAGAATATCTTCATTAACACTAAAATAGGCCCCCACAGGTTCTAATTCTAATCTTAATTAAGCACACTTGAGCATTTTGTCGGCTGTATTTCACTGACTAAACACATACAGTGAATCAAAAGCATATAACTTCAGAGCATGCACACATCTCAAGCTTATTCAATTTTTCAGATTGTTGATGAAGAACATGACAGAGTCACTGTGGGTAGCAACTGGATTAATAAAAGCTTCTTGCTGGGACCAGTATATTTAGGATTAATTCAATCAACAAAGTCTGCCAAGATTAAAAACTGACCAGGAACAGATTAACACTGCTGTTTTTTAAAAAATATGTATCGTTTTTCTCTGAATGAACTACAGTAATATTCTGACCATTCACTATTTTGTAAATATTCTTATGGAGCCTTGAAATCATGTAGTAGAACTTCCATGTGCAGGAGGGCATGATCATCATTGGCAAGAAAGAAAAGTACATAAACTATAAACCAATTAAGTGTTAACCAGAACAATATGCAAAAAAGATAGCTCCTCAATGCCAAATTGCTTCCCTTTTAAAAATGGAACTTGGGATGGAATGGTCCAGTTCATTATGATAGGACAGCCACTGTGGGCTAGCTAAAAGAGGACTACCGAATACATTTTCAAATGAAATTGCCATGATAATTACACACTAGTATTTAAAATCTTGGACAAATTCTTAGTTTTTATTCAAGCGGGACATTGAGCCCAGCAACACCTGGGAAACAAGAATCACAAACCCACCACGTTCCACTGGAGGAAGCTGGCCCAGAGCAAACCACTGATGGCTCAACGGCAGCCCTCAGAGTGGCCACGGGAACCTGTGCTCTCTGTGTATAACTCCTGTCCCCAAGAACCCCAGGGTCAGAAACTGGGAGGGACACACAGTGAGCACGCTCTAGTGCCTGTTCAGAGCAATCAATGCCAGAGACGGTGGAGAATGAAACGTGTTCAGGTGTAAAGGGAGAGGAAGGCGCCTGGGCCTCCCTGCAGCACCTTACTGAGGTGACGACAGCCCACAGGAGGGGTGCAGCCACCCATCTGGTCAAGCAGGTTGAAACCACCCTGGCAATCAGTGGGTGACAGATGCTAATGCTGGGCTGTCCCTATCTTACAATCGAGTCCAAACTTTATTCACCCTGGAAACACATAACGGTTCAGAGATTCACTTTTCAACCTAAAGACTCTGGATGACCTTCTGCCTTGTGTGAAGGAAGCAGTATGATGAATATGGAATTGTAAAGGAGAAGTACTTCACATAATCTGATGATGATGTACATCTGGGTACCTAAGGTTAACACAATGTAACTGCACAGTTTATCTGTAAGGGTAATGTATGGAGTAAATTTTCAAATGCAGATTGTTGTTAAGTACCATATCAGTATATACAAAGAATTCAAATGTCTATAGATAATACCTATCTTATCTATAGACAATAAATGGAAAAATCTATAGAACAGTTTCCCCAACATGACTTACTTTCAAAATGTCGAAGTATGGAAACAAGTGAAAAATGTAACCATACACTAGTTTATGTATTAGATTCACTTGTTTAAACGGTCTGTAGAATTGCCTATTCTAAGTGCCCAAACAGTTTAGGACTATAAGTGCCATAAGTTATTCAAAAGAACACCACAGTGTCCATCAATAGTCAAAGTAGAGATTAAGAATGTAAGCACTTAAAATGTCCATCGTGAATCAGACCACTGCTTTCCTAGACTCACAAGGTGGTTATCTCTTCGAGGTCAGTATTCTAGGAAGCATACCTTGTGAGACTCAGCTGAGGAGCAGCATGCTTACACTCTTAAAATGTATTATGAGTAAAAGAGAATGCCTTTATTCATGGTTCTACTCTTAAGGAAAACACATTATTTTGTTCAATAAAAATTAAGTCCTCTATAGAAATAAAATGGGACATTTCGGAACTTTCAAAACAATCCCATGTTTGCACTCCGTCGACAACCTCCTCCGTGGGGCAGCAGTGCGTGCTCATGCCAGCGACTCCACTGAACTTTAACTGCTCTCAACTTAAGCATGGCTAAAATCTGTGCCAATCGGCAAAGGCAGGGTCCCAAAGGACCCAGAAACAGTGAAATCAACAATGAAAGGCCCTCAAACTTAAGATATGGTGACAAGCAACCCACTGTCTGCTCTTCCTTCTAAACGCGAACTGTTTGGGGCACTCAGCAGTGGGGGCATTTTTCAGGGTATAGTTAGTTTTAGCCTATTCTCTTAAAAGTTCGTAACTTTATTTTGCTTGGCACATAACAGTTTCCAAAGTGAAATCCTATTCATTATCTCTTTGGAGGCTGATAACTAAGGCTATCAGGGAAGTTGTTACCATGCCCATTTGTTGGATAAGAAGGTTAAGCTTGGTATGTTATGGGGTGTGTAAACGGAGGGGCCAGAACCTCCAGAACAACACTTGTCACTATAGGAAGGACTCCATTACAAAAGGGCTATGGTACCATTTCAAACTTTCAGATTTAAAACGCTTTTATTGCTACAAGGGCAAGCCAAGATAGAAATTAAATTCCAAATGTTAAAATATCTTCAGCAGGACGGTTGTGCTGGCTGTACTTCCAACAGAGGTTCTTTCTGGGGACACCCATCTTTCCCCTCGAACCAGCATTCCACTAGGATAAGTGAGCTGAATAAGGCTTGGAAATCTTGTCTTAAGATATTCATAGGTCAACAGTTCTTTTTTTTTTTTAAATAGGATTTTGATGGGAGCTGTCAATTATCTTGAATATGGTTAGACATTTTTAAAAAACTAAAATAATTTAAAAAACATAGCTGGAAAAAAATAATTGCAAAATTTCAAATTATTCATGCCTGTGCATGTACCTTTGAACAAATAAAAAGCCCTGTACTTAACTTCTTTGAAATATAAGGACATATATAATTACTCCAAGCAAACATAAGATCAAAATAATCAAAACACCAAACTCTAAATGGTGATATTTAATACTTGAACCTGAGGACACAGAACAGGCATGAAGCTCCATCTTGGTCACATAAAGAATTTAGCTGCTGATTCACAAAATGGAGGCAATGTAATTGAATCTGACAAAGAATTACAGCCTGTGTTTCAGGGCAAGATGCCCTCCATGCTACGGTGACATGTGGCCACTAAAGCAATGGATACAAAGTAGCTTAATTTTCAAAACAACCCCCAAACCAGGAAGTTGTACTTCCATGGGGGAATCACCTATAACAAAAATTATTTTCATTCTCCTTCTATTCAAGACATGGAATCTATTCTTAAGCCATCTCCACATTTCAAAAGAATAGCAAATATTTCTCAAGCATACCTACCACTCACAAAACCTCGAAAAGGCTATCTCATGATAGGAAAATTGATCTTAAACTCAACAAAAACACTAATTTCATTCTGTATTGTGCTACCAGTTAAAAAGTCTATGGCCTGAATTTTTTTTTTTTTTTTTAATGAATTAGCACTAACACAAGTCCTTCTATCAGACTGTCCAGGCCAAATTAGCTAGGCAAATATTTATACACTGATTGGTAAAATATAATGCTTCAACTTTATTAATATCTTTAAAAAAGGATGTCAACCTTTATTAGAGTTACTCTTAACTCCAGAGTTTCTCATGTTGGTTTGGCACATTTTGGCTTGATACATGTACCTGATCCAAGCACTGCAGCAAGCAGTTTTGAACTTAAAATTTTACACTATAAAAGCCTGCTTTTAAGTTAAGAGACCATAGGCCTATCTGAATACTGAGAAGCAATGAAATTTCAGCTCTTTTCACTGAAACTTCAGGAAAGAAATAACGTACCCAGGCTGTCATCAGATGAGCATAACTTGCCCTAAGACCTTCCTTTTGTCCTGTAATTCAAGAAATTGCTCAGTGCTCACCTGTTCTGATAGCTGTAGTACGCAGCATCGCGAGGAATTGTACACAGCTGCTTCCCGTAGCAGCACAAAGTCTGAGGGGAAAACTCATACTGCAAAAACAAAGGAGAAAATACTAAAAATGTACTCCACTTACTGTCATGTAATGGTCTAGTCCAATATTGAGTGTTAGCTTTAGCTAGTAAATTCTTTTTATTAGTACACTGGATAGTCTTAACAATTTTCATAGCTATTTAGACTTTTTTGGGGGGATACAATGGGACAGAATTAGCGTCTAAGAGACATTTACTACAGATAGAGGAATGGACATAGGGGCAGCCAGAAATGCTTAACCCAAGATCTTCCCCCATAAGTACCTCTAGCTTCAGACAATCAACTGGTTTACAAAAGACCAGCATCCACTGGGTACTTCTCAGTACACAAGTGTGGCCAAAATATTGAGTCTCTCATATCATCATAAAATTCTTTTTGGCTAGATTAACAAGGGAAGTTTATTTTCCAGGAAAACTTTCAACTGTACCTTGCGTCCACAGCAATATCCAAGGGACTGCATAACAGGGTCAATTTCTTGCTCAAAGACCTCTGCGAGTTTACTGCAGAACTTGTAGACCCGGGACGTCTTCCGATTATAGAGCCAGGCGTTGTTGAACATGAGCCAGACATCGTCCACATACTGCCAGGGTTCCTGGTACTGCCCTGTATCCAGCTTCCGCTTGATGGTGGAAAGGTCCATGGGATTCTTCACAATGTCAAAATAATCCTTAAAGACAAAACAATCTCAGTTTAGTGGATCCCCCAAATTCTGAATGCCGGTCTTATCTGGCAGCTTTATCTTAAAGTAAAACAGCAGTAGAAAGCAACAGTAAAATTTCATTTCTAATAGTGAGAAATTGGAATTGAAAAAGAACCTCTGATATTCCTCTGATTTTACTACCTGAAATTGTAATTAATATTTTCAAGTGTGATCAAATTATTACAAAGGCAAAGTAAAAATAGTATTAAAATAATTATTTAATAAAAGATGTTTTTTAATGTAAACTTTTTTAAAAATAAGGGTTTTGACCCACTGAATTAAAATCATCAGCATATTTACCAAATAAAATGTTTTTCTAGAGATTCACTTCTAGCAAGCAAAATGACATTCCAAGACAAACACAAACACAAACCAAAAATAGTAACACTGCTGAACAGAATCTGTTGGGTCACCATGGCCTTTGCAATAGCATCCAGGGATAGCAAAGTGGGAGGCCTGTGTTTTACAACTGATGTTCACCAATTTTTTTTTTTCTTTTTTAATCAAAGCTTAGTTGATTTACAAGGTTGTTAGTTTCTGGTGTACAGCATAGTGATTCAGTTATATATAATATATATTTAAAATTATACATGATCTTTTTCATATTCTTTTTCCTTATAGGTTATTACAAAATATTGAACGCAGTTTCCTGTGCTACACATTAGCACCTTGTTGTTCATCTATTTTATATATAGTAGTTTGTATCTGCTAATCCCAAACTCCTAATTTATCCCTCCCCCATCCCCTTTGGTAACCATAAATTTGTTTTCTATGCCTGTGAGTGTGTTTCTGTTTTGTAAATATGTTCATTTGTATCATTTTTTTTAAATTCCATATAAAAGTGGTATCATGATTATTTTTTTCTTTGTCTTACTTCATTTAGTATGATAATCTCTAGATCCATCCATGTTGCTGCAAATGGTATTATTTCATTCTTTTTAACGGCTGAGTAGTATTCCATTGTGTGTGTGTGTGTGTGTGTGTGTGTGTGTGTGCGTGCGCGCGCGCGCGCACACACATAGATACAATTTCTTTATCTAGTCATCTGTCGATGGACGTTTAGGTTGCCTCCTTGTCTTGGCTACTGTAAATGGTGCTGCTATGAACACTGGAGTGCAGGTATCTTTCCAAATGAAAGTTTTCTCTGGGTATATGCCCAGGAGTGGGATTGCTGGATCATATGGTTAACTCTATTTTTTAGTTTTTCTAAAGAATCTCAATGCTGTTTTCCATGGCGGCTGCACCAAGTTACATTCCTACTTACAGTGTAGGAGGGTTCCCTTTCCTCCACATCCTCTCCAGCATTTATTGTTTGTGGACTTTCTAATGATGGCCATTCTGACTGGTGAGGTAATACCTCATTGTGGTTTTGGTTTGCATTTCTTGATAATTAGCAGTGTTGAGCATCTTTTCAAGTGCCTACTGGCCATCTATATGTCTTCTCTGGAGAAATGGCTATTTAGGTCTTCTGCTCATTTTTTGATTGGGCATCATTTGTTTGTTATTGGGTTGTATGAGCTGTTTGTCTATTCTGGAAATTAAGCCTTTGTCAACTGCATGCATCATTTGCAAATATTTTCTTCCAGTCCATAGGCTGTCTTTTCATTTTGTTTATGGTTTCCTTTGCTATGCAAAAGCTTGTAAGTTTGAGTAGGTCCCATTTTATTTTTACTTTTATTTCTATTGCCTTGGGAGACTGACCTAGGAAAACATTGCTACAATTTATGTCAGAGAATGTTTTATCTATGTTCTCTTGTTCATCAATTCTTTAAATCCATTCTTGCAGACAAAGCCTTACCCAGAGCCCAAATATCAAGGCTACAGAGGCCACGTGCTCCAGGGTATGCTCCCCACATCTCACTGTTACCCACTCCATGGACCCTTGAGCTTAACAGAACCAGCTGGAAACACACATTTCAATCACTAAGACAAAAGTGTATTATTGTTTTGACAGAAAAAAATTTTTTATATTGGGGAAAAAAAAATCTTCAAAACAAGGGGCTTTATTTTACCTGACTTTAAAAGATAAAACAATGGATACTCATGAATTACACTGGTGATGTTACCACATGTTTTTAAAGCATCAACTTACTGGAATTCCTAGGAGCTGGGGATCTACAGGCTGCCGAAAAGGTAAGGACTCCGGATCCTGTCGATACAGTGCTTCTAGGGTTGGCATCAGAGCCTGGCGTAACTCCTCCGGCTTAAAGACTGCAGTTAGGAAATAGGAAACGACACTGTTTACAAGGCACCCAGACTCCTTCTCCAAAACATTTCAAAAGGAAGCCCAGGCTGCTGCTGAGAAGGTCCAAATCATTTCCCTTCCAGCCGTGAAGCTTCTGAGGGCTCATTCACCGTGGGGTCCATGGGTGTTCTAAAGCCGCAATTCAGGGACTGGGAAAACACAGCCAGACTAGGGTTTTTAAAAACTGCACTCACATCATGAGGCAAAAAAAGCAAACTGAGAAGTTTGCTTGTTCAACGTAAAGGCTTCCAATGTTAAAACTTCCTTGGAATAGAAAATGATGCTAACTCCCAAATCTGCTTCATTGATCAAGTGGGTGTAAATAAAGTCAGTTCACTGGACGGGGCCTTTCCTCCTCCGAAGAAACTTGTCTGTCCTTGGCTGAAGTAAACTCAGACCACTTGAGATGATGGTTTTGTATTACAAACTCACAAACAAATGTATACAGTAACAGAGCTAGAAAAACAAGACCCCCCCCAATTCTGTACTATACCCTCCCACATGTAGCAATGCCCGTTCTCCAACTTCTAGGCCAGACAATTCCTACTGCACTTTCTGTCGTCACCAATGTAAGGACAAATATGGCTGCCAAATACATTCAGGATGGTACATTTATACAAAACCCTAGTGAGTTCTAACGACATGGGAAACCCGCATCCCGCAAAGCTCACATATGCTTCTACACACGGTAAAATGACCAGAGGCAAACAGCACAAAGGAGTTCTGATGACTTAGGTCATAAGTGATAAGAGGTTTCCTCTTTGTGGTTTTTTGGATTGTGAAAAGGTTTCCTACAACACACATGTGGTAAACTGTAATTTATAAATCAGATTAAAATAACCGTAAACATTTAAAGTTCCAGTTGGGAAGTGGCATGCATCAAGTATATTGAGAGATGAAAACACTGGCTGGGAAGTTTCCAGAGAGTTTATTGCCATCAGAGCCAGCGACTGCCTGACCTCCTGACGGAACAGCCTCCTACGCTCCAGGACACCTGGCACACTAGACCGGGGCTGGCTGCTGGAGGTCAGCAAGCATGTGACACCCAGTACAGCGCTCCCCAGCAGACGCTCCCCAAGACACTCCCCGGCAGGCACAAAGGCCTGGTCTAGGGAGCAGAAGTGCCCTGTGGAGGCCCCTGAAACACACACAAATCCTGCCTTCAGCTAACCCCTTTTCTTCTAGTCTTCTAGGCTTTTCACAGAGATGAAGCCGCGCTTGGTTTTCTTTGAATAACTATAAGAAAACAATTCTTTAGTTAATCAATAGCTTTTTCATTCTTCTAGACCAAGGGTCAGCAAACCATGACCCACGGACCAAATCTGGCCAGATGCCTGCCTTTGTATGGCCTTGAGCTAAGAATGGTTTTTAAGTTTTTTAATGGTTAGGGAAAAAGTATTTCATGATATGCAAATTACACAAAATCAAATTTTGGTCTGTAAAACTAAAGCTTTATTAGAATACGGCCAAGCTCATCTGTGCACATGTTGTCTGTGGCTGCTTTCCCACATCACAGAGCTGAGTAGCTGCAACAAAACCTTATGACACACTAGGGCTAAAGTATGTACTTTCTGGCCCTGAAGTTTGCTGATGTCCTGCTCCAGCCCCTTTCATCTCCCTAGTGGTAATAAAAAGTAATATGGCCTTACTTGCATCTCACTTTGTTTTTTTTGTTTTTGTTTTTGTTTGGGGGGGGTTAGGTTTATTTATTTACTTATTTATTTATTAATGGAGGTACTGAACCCAGGACCTTGTGCATGCTAAGCACGTGCTCTACCACTGAGCTACACCCTCCCCACCATGTGTCTCACTTTGGATGACTGTTCATTCGTTCATGAAACATCTGTGTAATACCTATGCTGAGGAAAAGTCATTTTCAAACTCTTTAACCACCATATTGATGGAATAAGACTGAGTGAGTGGAAGTAGCAGTCAGAAGCTGTGTTTGAAACAGGTTCTCTGCCAGTGACTCATACGGTGTGCTTAGGAGTAAGTCACTGCACTTCTCGGGCCTCCAGATCTTTTGCAAACAATCAGGATGGTGTACTACATCAGCAGTCCTCCGAGCACTGCCCACGGAGGCCTTGCAGACCCCGGTGCTGTCTAATACAGTAGCCACCGGCCATATGTGGTTACCTGAATCAAAACGAATTGATATTAAATAAAATTAAAAATCTACTTCCACAGTCACACATGCAACATTTCAAGTGCTCAGGAGCCACGTGACTGCCATATGGAACGTGCAGATATGTAACACTTCCATCGCTGCCAGAGGCCCTTTCTTGGGCTCTGTGAAATCAAATTTATTCCATAATATAAAACAATTTTCATGTTACCACTATGTCGTCATTTGCCTTTTGCGCTGTGCTGACATTCACACGATAGGGCAAAAGTAGCAGTGAGTAAATCACTAGCCCCGCAACACGAGACTTGACTCGGCGGCCACCCCACTCTATGCTGCTGCTCTGCACACACAAGACAAGGATGTCAACTGCAGGGATGGATGTCCTTGATGAAGGACTGAAAATTCTTACTTTTATTAAATCTCAGCCCTTGGCTACATGTCCTTTATTCTGTACGACAAACTGGGAAGCTGTCATAAAGCACCTCTGCTGCACGCCGTGGTTGTGTGGAGAGGATGCACTGGTGTGAGTGCTGAGAGCGGACGTAACTGCTTTTCTTCATGGAACACATAAAACTAGAAAACATGTCTCACAGACAAGCTGTGGTTATTTAGGTCTCAGTATGGGACAGACATTTTCTCAAAAATGAACAACGTAAGCCAGTTCCCTCCAGGACAACTCTATTTTCTACCAGTGATAAAATCTGGATTTTGATCAAAGATTAGAATTTTGAAAACTTATGCCACATGAGCTTGACAGCTTGTCAAAATTTACAAGATTTTTTTGAAGAGATTTCATAGTGATATTAATGAATGTGGTTTTTCAAAATTTCACATAATGAAATTATGTCATTTGGAAGATGTGCATAACTCAGTGAGTCAAATTCCTAGATGACCAAAGGACTATGTTATTAAAAAAAAAGAAAAATCATGCAAGGGCAAAAGATCCATTCAAGATAAAAAACAAACAGATTCTAATGCCAGAGGACGAAAAATTCAGTGCTACGGATTCAGATTTCACACTGCAACTAACCTTTAGTAAACCTCCAATTGTTGAGTGGTGGTATAGTATCAAAAAAGAATATCCACAACGACCTGAGAAGGCTACTAAAGTGCTCTTCTCTTTATCAACTACTTACCTGAATGGGGCAGGATTCTCTTCATGTACTTCACCCAAACAACGTAACACAAGAGCGAAAGCAGAGGCAGATACAGAACCCAGCTGTGCCCACTTAACTCCCTGAGTAATAAAACTGTAACAGAAAATGTCACTACTCTATTTTTGTTTTGAAAGTTATTTTACATAAAAATGTGTTATTTATGAATGCCATGTAACAGATTTGCATTTATATAGATTAAATATTTTAAAAAATCTAATAGGGTAAATAGTGACAGATAATCCATACAAACAAAAACTTCTCTGGCGTCCTCAATTTTTAGGAATATAAAGAGGTCTGAGACCTGCCGTATCATGATCTCCAGGGTCTCTTCTAGCAGCAAATCTACACGGTATGAGCCTTTAACATTATTCTGCCATCCTTCCTAAGTGCATCACCAGCAGCCCTCAACTACCTGAGCCCCGTCTCACATTTCCAAGGGTCTCTTGACAAATTTCTGACTCCCTGTTACCTCCTTACTTTGGACACATCTCAAATGGATTCTATCCAACTTCCACTGTGAGGCTGGCTTATCCTGTCGCCCCTTCTTGCTGCACTAGTCAGATTCTCTCTCCTATCCCGTGACTTTGGGCACCTAGTTTTCTGTCCGTATCAGAAGAAACCTACAAACTCCAGTGCATACACGTTGCCATGGTGATAATTTCCCTAACCTCAAGCTTCCAATCACCTTCTCGCTTGAATACATCAGTGGTTGTCCGTGGCCTGCCAAGTACAGTCAGCACCAACCCAGACAGGCTGCTTGCGCGCTGCCCCTTGGAGACTCAGCTCGCTTCTCGTCCCTAGCATAGACCCCATGGGCCCTCGCCCGGGAGTCAGCTTACTGCCACCATTTCTAAAACTCAGGGAATGGCAGGCAAGGGTAAAAGGAGGGATGGAATTTTTTTTTTTCTGCTTTAGCTTTTTCTTCTGCTTTAGCTTTTAATCCACAGTATAGAATCACAACACAATAGAAAAGCAGCACTGTTTAGGAAGCTCAAAGAACACGACATACTCTTTTTGCGAGGCTGCGAAGGAGAAGTTGACTGAGAGGCCGTCCCATTTGCGCTGCTCTCTTCTTCCTCTTTAGCTTCGACTTTCACTTCAGGTTTCTTTTCATCCACTTCCATTGGTTCCGATTTCTGCTCTGCTGGGTCTGTTTCTTCTTTAACTTGAGAAGATCCTTGTAAATCCTCCTCCATCATCTTGAGAAAAACCAAATTACAGATAATGATATATGAAAATCAAAGACCTGTATTTTAACTCAGCCTTACTGGAAGACTCTTAAAAATCTACCTGGGCTTGTTAAAGCCCTTCCCTAGTCAGAGCTGCACTGATTATTTCTTTTCTCTCCCACAAGAAGGGGTGGAGTCACTTTTAACACAATACCAGTGTAACTATAGTCTTAAAAATTAAATAAAATTTACATGCTAGAGTGCTTAAAAAACTCGTATATACACTGTATATACATTATTATCTCCTCAGAGGTTTTACATACAGGTATTTCTAGTTTGGAACAAGAATCACCTCAAATATTGGGGGAGGGATCAGAACTCCAACTGCTCAGAGGGCCAGGAAGGTGAAGTAAATGAGAGCAGCAGGAGGCGTGGAGTGAGGCAGTAGGGAGGAGTGGAGACTCCAGTGAACCAGAGGGCCCATGACCCATCTAATAGCCACGGCTGGTGCTCCCATCCAGACTGCAGCCACACAGGAATGCAAACACAGTGGTGGCAGAGCTTCTCATTTTTCAAGAAAAGCCAGAAATTTAGACTCTTGTAATTTCTGACTTTAAAAATATTGTGTGGGTCAACCAAAACAGACTTATAGGCTGGATTCAACCCACAGTCAGTCAGTTTCCAACTTCTGCCACAGATTAATTAGTAAAAGAATACATCCCTTGCATAGTCTAATTCTGTAGAACTATAAAATAATGAGAAATGACTATAAAAAGCTGTCGGATAATTCAAACAATTAAAATACATGCCAGTGCTCTTCACTGCTGGCAAAATTTAAAAAACCTGTAACTAATATCTAAAAATAAGTAGGTGATCTGTTTTTAATTGATTTCCTACATGAAGCATAATCAAACAGGACACTGAAACAAAAAGCAGGGACATCTATGGTGGACCCTCGGGCCTCCATGTGCGCAGCACATCTGTCACTCTCAGGAAAGGCACCTACCGCAGACCCAGGCTCTCCCTTGGGTTCGCTGGCATCAGGCTCGGTGTCCTCGGTCTTGACTTCAGCTTTCATTTCCAGCATTGGTACATCAGGTCCTGGCTGCTGGGAGTTGGTTTCGGTACTGGCCACTGAGGATGGAGTGGGGACCCTGTTATCAATGCTGGCTGCTGCCTGGGAAAGCTGTGGAGAAACCCAAATCATTTATCTTGGTAAACAAGAGACTATAAATGATCTCAAAGCCTGATGCACATCCAATATAGTTTCATTGTAACTTTCTCATTACTAAGCTAACAGGCACCCCGATCTGAGACACCTGAAGAACAGGAGTTAAATAGGGGCTCCAGAGGAAGTCAACGTTAGGCAGAAAAACAACTGACTTCTTGCCAATAATGCAAAGACAGAAGAGCAGAGCTTTCAACACTTTGATATAAAATTATTCTGGGGGAGTTTTCTATGCAAGTCACAGAATTTCCAATTTTAAATTTAATCCCCTCCAATAATGACACTAATGGTTACAGTAAAAGGCTGAATTATAAACATGTAAGTCTATATACTGCAGGAAGGCATAAAGTGCCTACCTGGGGCAAGAATGTACAACTGGCCTGTTAACTGTAGGGAAGAGGGGCAGAGAAGTAAACAAATATTCAGAGAAGGAATTCCTAAAAGAATTCTAAATTTTCAAAGATTTACCCAAAGTAGTTTAAAGTAAACAAACAAAAGAAAATGTAAAATTACAAAAGGGTCTTATTTAGAGATAAGAAGTATAAAATAAGGATAAATAAGCACACTCCCTATGGAGAACTATAAACAGTAATGTCATCTTGGGGTTGCTGTTGGGATTAATTTCGACATTTTATAAATATCCTCAGTCCCCACAAATAATGTATTTCGGGGGGAAGGAGGTTTTCAAGTTGGACTGATAAGAAAACAGACCGTGAGATTTCAGTGATAACTGTGGAAGGAATGCGGAGGTGAGCAAAGGCAGCCTCAGGCCCCTGCGTCAGTGGGGACAGCTCAGTCTGGGAGAGCACCAGGCCAGGCATCATCAGCAGAGCATGGGACGTGGGACACGGGACGCGAAGTGATCCTGCCACTTTCCCCTCTCTGGAGGGATGGGTAGATCTGAGCCACAGGAACCGTTAGCCTGGGTGTGCCTTTTGTCATGAAAAAGAAAAGGCTTCTAGCCTGAATATAGGTCAAAGTACATATAATTAGGAACTTGACTCGTGTACCTAGTTCTCAAGACAAAGGAGAAAAACTATGCAAACTCAGCAGGCGTCAGTCTAGGACAGATAATGGGGAACACGCTGCTCCTATGGACAGACAGCTTAAAAATTCTACAGAGGACCCACGTATGAATCCTTTTACTGGCTGATTTCTATAAACCCATTTAATTAGAGAAGATAATCATAAGTCACGTCCTGCTGGACACAGCGTCTGGAGCCAATGTTGGAATAGAACAGCTCATTATGGTTCGATTAGGGTGCTGGTCTTGTGACTGCACCAAGACTTTCAGTGACTTTATGCCACTGCTTTAACGGGAAAGTTCTCATCTAAGAGTCTTGGCCAGAAGATGACAGACTGAGGGGCTCACCGGTGTGCCAGGGGGCTGGGCATGAACAGGTGTCGGCTGCTGCTGTGACGACTGAGGGGTGGCCACGGACGGAGGCTGGACTGGGGTCTGAGGCTGTGTTGTCACCTGGGCCTGGGCTGCTGCCTGGACCGTAGGGGTGCTCTGGGTTTGGCTAGCACTGGGCACTGAGCCGGGAGTCGGGGTAGGGGTCTGCCCGGAAGACGACACAGGAGTCGATGGCTGGGTGGGAGCTGCTGGCTGGGGAGGAGTCATCCCAGGTGCTGCTGGATGCTGGAGAGATGGCATTCCCGCGGCCGTGGAAGCAGGAGGTGGCGTCTGATGCAAAGGTGACTGTGTCACTGGTGGGCAAGGCAGCTGGCTGGCCTGGGGCCCAAGCATGTTCAGAGGGTTAGGAAGAGCAGCACCAGGCACTTGTCCCTAACAGATGGAACAGAGTATGTTAAAATTATTTCCTCCATTTGAAAATGTGGTAACAGAATTTAAAGAATTAAATATATGAAATCTAATCATGGTATCTTGATGAGGTCTGCTGACTGTACAGCAACGTTCCATTCATAAAAATTCATCAATCTGTACACTTACAGTAATGTGCACTTGTTTCTCATGCTTTGATTTACACAAGTGCGGAAATCTCTGGCTTAAACAAACACATACACACTTCAATTACTAGTTTCGTGCTCCACAACATTCACCCACAGCTCAGACCACTGGAAAAGGTCTGAGCCTTCTCTAAAAATTAGTTATTCAAACACTGAAATGTTTCAATGCAGTGGTTCTCAACTAGGGACCCGCTTTAGAATTATTTGCGGACCTATACAGAGCTATTCTGAATCACTGGTCTAAGGTGGAGATCTGCAAACTACATACAGCCCAAGGCCAAGTCCAGCCAGCTGCTAGCTTCTGTCAATAAAGTTTCACTGGCACGCAGCTCTGCCCATCCACTTATGTGAATGTACTGTCTATGGGTGCCTTTGCACCACCACAGTGGAGTAGAGTATGTAAAGCCAAGACTTCATGGTCTACAAAGCTGAAAATATTTATAGGACAAACCTGCTGACCCCTGTTTCAGAGCAATGAAATGTTACGGAAATTAAGAATTAATTAATAAATACTTAGTATGTAAATCTAATGTAATCAATGTCTTTTATTTAATGTTATTTTATGTTAAAAATTAAATAATGAATCTTGTCTTTGGGGGGAATATTTGGCCTATTTTGAATACATGTACATTTATATACAGCGGAAATCTGATGTACTCCAACAAAAGGGGGAAAAGGCAGTAAAATGAATGGAAAATAGTTCTCCCCAGCATTAGACTGAATAATTAAAAAAATTCAACAAGAAAAGAAATACTCAAATGATCCAGTTAGCTGGATTCCACCTAGGCAGTTCACATAGACAGGCAATCAGATACAAAGACCAAATCACTAGGAGTGAATTCATGGGGCCCTTCTCCACTCCATCCTTAAAATCCAATGTCTCTCAGGATCACATGTGAAACTTAGAATTTAAAACACATAAATAAAGACCAAGAAAGTGACAACTAAAAACTCCAAACAAAAACACAAAAGCACACAAATCAAAAAACCATAATCCATTCCACTTCTGCATGAAGTTTACCCCAAGACAGTAAGAGTAATTTCAAACAAGGTAAAAATGATGGGACAGAAAGGGGAAAAAATCAAGAGATGCTAGTACAGAAAATGTTTAGTCTAGAGTTCTAATACCCATGAACTGAGACATGCTCAGGGCAGCAGGGAGCTGGGGCTGCATCCGTGTAGGTGGCTCACAGCTCCAACGGGAACAGTACCTGTGACACTCCGGCCTGTGCCGCCGGCTGCCCCATGCCCACACTGTTCACACTCATCGCCCCGCTGGATGACGGGAACTGGTTCTGTGGCAGGAACTGGTTCTGTGCAGGCGCCTGGGCCATCATGTTGTTGGCATGCGCACCCATCATGTTCGGAGGCTGAGGCATTCGGGAAGGAGAAATGGCCATCTACAAGACAACAAGCATCATTGCGAGTTCAGAGGGGTTCGAGCACCAGTATTCAAGACAAACTAGGAGACAGAAATCTTCAAATCGTCCTCTCTCGCAGGAAGAGAGCCACCACTGGATAAGGCGTCTGGCTCCGAGGCACTCGGCATGCTTTCTCACACTAGGTCTCTCGTGAGCCAGTGCCACAGAGTCCTCTGAACAGAAATCAATAGTGTGCCACAGTTTCAAGTTCAAGCAGGCCTTTTATGAGCTCTCTGAAGCATTTAGAAAGCAGCCTCAGGAGAGTGAGCTCCAGGAGTCAACAGACGCTGACACACCCCTCTCGGCCGCGTATCTGCCTACCCCATCCTCAGAACTCCCATCTTCTCACAGAGTCACAGGTTCCTATGAATTTGTCATTTCAATAAAAAAATAACGGTCAAATAATTCTTGCAGTAATAAAGACCAAAGAGAGAAAGAGATGATGGAAATAAAGCAAAACCCAAATCCAAAGGAACAAGGACTGCAGGATTCCCCGACAGCCTTCAACTTGCACCGCTTAGACAATCTCCCTCCTTGCAGCCAGGCCTCCTCGGCACAGCCAAGGCAGCAGAGGCACTTACCCCTGGAACGGAGCCCATGCTGTTCATCGGGACAGAGTGGTTCATGGGGGACGCTGAACGCGGTCCCATGGGAGCTTGTGGCAACTGTACATTCCCCAAGGACATTGGGTTAAATGAATTCATCCCTGTAAATGTACCCACAATGGTTCATTAGGAAGAGCACCCACAGGAAAACAAATTACAACTCACCCAATAAACTCTAAGCAAAACAAGATGGAACACACACACTGCATATACGATTGAAAGGCAAACAGTTAATCAGAAAAGATGGTTCAGGAATAGACTTTTCATGTCCAGGAAAAATGGCAGCAATGCAGTGATGGTGAGGACAAGATGGTGGGGCGGGAGGTAGGGAGCATGAGGAGATGAAGGCAGAAAGTCAGGTAAGTGAGAGCCGACAAGGCTGGGGAGCTCGGGTCACTCGGCACCAAAGCTTCAAAGTGACAAAGCAGAGGGAGGCGGTGTGGGGAAGGGGCTCCCACCATTGCTGGAGGAGGTCAACTAAGGCCAGGGCACCCGTCTGAACCAACCCCTCAAAGCCTTCTGGAGACCCTGACTCCTGTCTCCTCTCCTGCAGGAAGCCTGTTCCCATCACCTCAGGCCTTCCAGCTCTTCAGCTGGGTTTATGTTTATTATCAGAATTTGGGGTAAGACTCAAAATGGGGTTTTAATTTTGCAAGTATGTTAAATGTTTAGAAAGTGCCCAAGGGTCAGCAGTTCTCAACCTCAGCCTCCTCTTCAGACTGGAAAGATCTCATTTTCTCGGCTCCCCTCGCCTTCCCAGGGGTGCCTGCAGTCCGCCGGAATGTCACACCATGAAAGACACCTCACAGCCACTAAGCGTCTCCAAGACCATAGAGTCTCATTCTTCGTCATTTCCCATGATACTTTGTTAACTCCAAGCTCTACTTAAAATAAATGCTGGTTTTACTGAGTCTCAGGACTGACACTGGCATTTAACAGAATCCCTGAGGTGCTGCCTCAATGCTGGTATAGTGTGAGAGGGTGGCAACGTGTGCCTCCCTCAGCACCACCTGGAAATGTCACCCTATGTAACTAGGTGCCAGCACAGGCCCAGGACTTGCCAGGAAGCCTACAGTACAAAAGTGTCCCCTCTCCTTGAGGATTTTATTAACGAGAAGATTTTAAGAAAAAGATGTACGAAGAAACGGAACCATGAAAAGACCTAGATGTGTGTGTGTGGGTAGGGGGCATGTGAGCACTTCGTTATAAGACCCCTCCTCAGCACTCTGCTCAGCAGCCACCTCATCAGATCCCAGACCAGCAGAAGCTTCCACGTCATCCCGGACACAGGACTTGCCCCTTTCCTAAGGCTCTCTTTCTCTGACTTCTTGATTTCTTTCACGCCTCCAATCCACCTAACCAAGTCCCTGAGAAGTTTCCTTCACAGTATCAGTTTATCTACAAGCTTTTATTCAGTATGCAATATAATTACCACAACTTAAAAAAAATTTTTTTTTATTTTGGGGGGGATTAGGTTTAATTAATTAATTAATTAATGGCGGCACTGGGGACTGAACCCAGGACCTTGTGCATGCTAAGCAGGCGCTCTACCACACAGCTACATCCTCCCCCTGTGATTACCACAACTTTTAAAATGATCTCTTCTCCCCTCCCAAACTACTCTACACACAGTAGCAAGGCCATGCTTTGGAATCTTCTAGATAATGTCACCACCTGATTTCACAGCCTGTAAAAACATACTACTGTTCAAGAGCAGTAAAAGCTGTGAAGCGACCCTCACCCCTAAACTCAAATGACTGCTTGAACCATCAACAACAGAGAGAATTTTGACTTGAGGAAGAACCTCTGAAAGCTGTTCAGCTGCCAGTAGCCCAGCCTGATGAGGATTCTCTGAGCACAAACTCCCCTCTGCCGACCCCGGCAGGCGTGGCTCCTGTGCTCTGAGGGCCCAGAGCAGGCACCGTGGCCTCCCCGCCCCCCCAGCAGTGCTCCTGCCCCAAGATGGGCTTGATGCTCTCTTTTCAAGCATTCAGAAATGTTTCTTTTCCCACCTACAAGGTTTTCTTTGGAGATTCTTCCTCAGAACAATATCTTCTATCATCCAAAAAAAAAAAAAAAGTTAACTCCTACTTCTGATCTCCCTGGAGAGCTTTCCTATGATCTCCAAAACCTTCACATGCAACAAATATTCATATGTCAACGGACATGAACTCTGCTCAACAGCAAAAAGGAATGGGAGGAATAAGAGAAGGAGCTACAAAGAACTACAGAGGGAAGAAAACAAACCAATAAACTGTGTGGCTGTTGAGTGTTAAACCAAAACATGAATTCACAACAGTAGTTAAATACCTTGAGAAACCTGCATGCGATTCACTGGCAGGGACATGGGCCCATCTAAAACAGCAGGAAAAAAATGAGTTATTTAAAACAATCCTTCAAACTTAAACAGAAAACCAGTCCACAGGTCCAAAAAGCACTGTGCATTCTGATGCCAGCACACCCTTAAAGGGCCTTTGCAGGAGGGAGACTCAATGGCTAAACCACAGGCCACTGGAGAAGGTCATGGTCATTACCATACAGTTTCCAAAGTGCAGGCTTCCTGAGAATGTAATTCTTCATGCTTAGAAATACACCCCAAACACAGAAGGAAAAACAAGGAAACAGACTAAGGGCTAGTAAAGGAAATGAATTCCTTACTCGGAGGTCTCACAGGTTGTGCCTGTGGTATCCCAGGGGGCTGCGTCCCGGGGGCTGGCAAGGCTGGCTGGTTACCCAAGATGCCTTGTTTGTGTAAACGCGACCTCCGTTTTTCCTCTAGTTCCTTTTGTATCTTGTAGATTTTCTCTGCTAATAAGTGATAGTATTCATCCTAAAAAACAGTTAACATTCAATACTAGTTATTTGTTAAAAACAAACAAATGATGTTTTTGTATGTTCTAACAAACTAATGAACTTTTTAATTAAGTACATTTAATTAAGTACATTCAGCACTTCTAACTGATAAATCCATGCCCAGTGATGTTAACAGGACTTATCACACAGTAGGCACTAAGTGCTCATTACAGTTCATTCCACAGTTGAACCTCTTCACTGACGCTGACAGTAACAGACTACAAGCACGGAAAACAAGGCCCACTATAGAGTATACCCATGGATGAAACACAATTCCATATACCTCATTTACTGCTGTTGTGGAGACATTTGTAATAAGCCGAGAGAGCTGTGAAGGGGCCTCATGTCTTAACTGGGAAGTTTCCCTGGTCAGTGCCCTCAAGTGATGAGTCTACCGAGACTAATACATACCCCCCTTTCCAGACAACAAGCCAGACAGGTGCAGTGGCAGCTCCCACAGGTGCTGCACGGGCAGGAACACAGGTGGCACCTACCCTGCTGTTGGCGGACTCATACATGTCCCCTTCCACTTTCTTGGCATAGGCCACCAGGTTCTCCATGCGCCGGTCCTTCAGGGCTGCGGGGTCAGGTGTCGGGAAGATGGCTTGGACACTGAAAGGACAATGCACCCTCTCAATTTACTTTCAAAACAACATCAATATCCTGCCATTTTGTACGTTACACAGAAAGAAACGAAACAGAACCATCTACCTATGGGGACGACACCTTGTTGAGAGAACCCCCAAATCTCTTTCTCCTAGTTTACGATTACACAAGTGAAGCCACTCTCTAGAGACAATACTGACCTGCCAATTTATCTCCAAGTCAAACATACCAATATTTTGCTATTAACAACAGCTGCCAGATCATTTAAAGAATTTCTAGTATTAAACTATTTCTTATAAAAATTTTGATTAAAATAGTGGTGGTGGGGGGAACCCCTAAGGGAACTGAGTTGATTAACCACATCTTCAATTCAGCTTAACTAGCCAGAGAAAGTTAACTACTAACTTCCTGTATGTTAAGTGACTGTATGATGGTATTGTCGTGCTGTCTGCATTCATGAGGCCCAAATCCTGCCAATTCTCATGGTCTCCACAACTATAATTTTGAGCCATAAAATAATGCAAGGCTTCTGAGCTAATCCCAGCTCCCAAAGTGTATCCCAGAGCTCCGAAAACAGGTCTGGTCCTTTGAGACATGGTTCATGCTCCTCTGCAGGGCAGAGCCACAGAAGCTCTGGTGCCACCCACCAGGGATACAGGGTCTAGGATTCTCTGGCCTCCCTTAACAAGCATGTGACATGCATTAGCTGTTAGGGTACTGTCACCTGGGGCCCAGGACACCACTTAGGAAGTAAATCAGACACTGATGAACCTGTAAAACTGTCACATCGCCATTAGCCACAAAATGTTTCCATCACATGTGAATGATGGGTGAGGTGGCCACGTACAGTTTATGCACCAGATGGCTCCGCAGGTCCTGAGTGACGTGTTCGTGCCAGCCTTTCCGAACACCAGTGCTGGAAGGAGGTGCTGCTGTTGGTATAGTGCTGAGGGTGCCAATGTTGCCCGAGTTGGAGCCGTCATTCATCAGTGGGCTGAGGGAAGGATAAGAACACTTCATCCAGCCGCTGAAGTGGCTCAAATGCACTTCATCCAACTAAGGTTCTTCAACCACGTGTGACTTTAAACTTTACTCCCTGTTCTACATTTATGATTTTGAAAAGAAAGGAAGAAAGAGAAACAGTACCCACCCGCCCTGTTTAAACTACTTTCTCTGCCACACATTTAGAAAGAATCAAGAGTTTCGTGTGAGTCCCAGTCCACTTTTTTTTTTAAGCTATGTTTTTATTGAAGTACAGTCAGTTTGCAATGTTGTGTCAATTCCTGGTGTACAGCACCCCAGTCCACTTTCAGTGCTAGTTTCACTCAGACAAGAGCCAAATGGAACATGGGTCTTACTTTGTGGCCCCGAGGGAAGTTGGAAGAGCTGATTCTGAAATCAAGTTTGGTGGTTGCTGATCTGTTGTGATTCCTCCTGCTGGAATGTTCATTGGGTTATTTCCTTTAAAGACAGAAAAAAAAAATCAACCAACTCCTAATTTATAATACACATTTTAAAGTCCTGATAACAGATAAACAAATCACATATAAATAAGTGATTCTTAGGAGTTACAATATTAACACTATAGCAGGAACTCTGGGAGTTATATTTTCAGTAACAGTGATCGATGTGTAAATTCAGTTGCAGGCTCCTTCCCATTGTACTTTATAACCAAAATAGGGCATTTTTATGGAGACATAAGCACTCCATGGCTGTGGAAAAAAATCAGAAATGATCCATCTGCAACTCAGATTTAAAAAAATTTTTTTTTAATTTTAGGGGGGAGGTAATTAGGTTTATTTATTTATTTATTTTTGGAGGAGGCACTGGGGATTGAACCCAGGACCCTGTGTATGCTAAGCACATCCTCTACCACTGAGCTCTACCCTCCCTGCTGCAACTTCAGATCTTGATTCTGGCTTCATTAATATCATGCCCTAAACAAGTAAGCTGACTTGTCACATATATTTGCATCATCTTTTGTTTTGGGGGGGTCTTGGCTTCTTGGGGGCATTATCAGAAAATAAAATCATAGAAATTAAGTGCAGGTAAAAACATAAAAGGTCAATTTGTCTAGTCTTCATATTAAAGTAAGAAAAAGTTGGAACACAGAGAGGTTAACAGTCTTGTCCCAGATTCTACCATCAATAGAAGTGGAGTCAGATTAGAACTCAAGTTTCAGGACTCCAACCCAGTCTCCTTGCCAGCAGGAGTCAGAGATACATGAAGACAATTGCTTTCCAAAAAGCAACAAACGTGATGTCTTTAATTGGTCATTTTTAAGAGTCATTTTTAAGGTTAAAATACTCTATTAGGGAAAGAACAAAATTAGTATAACAGCCTTGACTTGACTTGACTGATGTAACTGCCTGGCCTAAGCCTAAGCTTAAAAAGACTATGTCAATTTAAAGAAAAATATTAAGGAAACAATATGCAGAGATGGCAAAAATTGTGGAGATACATGTGCAAATGACCAAACACTGGCAATCAATGGGTTAAGATAACACTAGGAAATACTAATTTATAGAGAAGTCTAAGACAAGAGAGATTCTGAGACTCCTGTTAACCTGCCCATGTCCAGGCCAGTCACTTCCAGCCATGAGGTAGCCCATAACCAAGATGTGCTAGCAACTGCAGCCCACCCTCAAGTTCTCCAACAAACAAATGGTCTACTGAGAGTCGATACAAGCTGTACAATGACTACTAACTTGTGAGATTTTGCAGTCTGAGCCATGTGAAATGCCATTTATGGAAACTGTCCAGAGAGAAATGACCAAAAAGTTGATTCATCTGCAAATACTATTCATCTTATAAGCCTCTAACATCTTCCATGCACCCAACATTTTAGCCTTTTCCTGGAAGTTTTTAATTTCACATTTAAAGGATACTATCACTGTGGTATATGCATATATTAATTCGAATTTAAAGTAAAGACAATAACTGAAACAGCCTTGGGTTCCAGGAAGACTTGCCATTCCCAGTGCTGCATTTGGACAAAGAAATTCCCGAGAGTTCCTTCACCTACCCAGGGGGTTCAGAGTCCTCATCTGCTGGTGAGTTTGAGGCTGTGCTGGTTGCTGGCCAGGAACCTGAGGCTGCAGCTGGGTCTGAGGCTGGTTCAGGTAGGGGAGTCCAAGAGCAGCATACGCTCGTTGCATGGAGCTGGGGTCTATGGGATTTGGGTTACTTAAAGAAGTGGCATTCTGTTGGCCTGTGCCAACAGAACCAATTGTGTTTTGAATTCCACTAGCTGGCGACCCCAGGATGGCTACAACAACAAACAGACAAACAAGAAAGTTAAGTAAAAGGGAGAAGTCAAGAATGGTTTAAAAACTACTGAAAAGCAAGTAAAATTTTATCAGAAGACCACCTATATATGTCATGAGTGCTGGAACAAGGCTACCAAGAAAGGAGAGATGTGCAGAGAGAAGGCTCCTATTCTATTCATCTAATCTTCATGGCAGTAGCTGAGGAGCAAAAAGCTAAAGAAAATTCAAGCTTCTGTGTTAGAAAGCAACGGACGAAATTAGCAATTACTTCATCAAAATTAGTGTGCATTACACTACAGCCTCGTAAGATGTCAGTTCTGGAGGAATGGCAAACATATGACAACAGAAAGCCTGTGATTCTTTGGGGGTCATCAGCCACCTCCGAGATGAGCTAAGGAACCCCCGGTCCTTCACTGCTCACCAGCACAGGTACAGAAGGCCTAACAGAAGGAGCAGAGGCGATACCCAGTTGGGTCAGTTTTGTTACTAATTAATAACTTAATTAAGATCTATGACACGATCTCCCAAATGACAAAACTGAACTTCCTTGAAATCTTCGGTATTCAGTGACCATGTAACTTACAGTTTTCTTTCCTATAAATTTCCTATGCAGGAGGGTGCCATGCTGAGCTCTGCCACGTAAAGCTGTTCAAGAAATACTGTAATTGATGGAGTGACTGGTCAAGCTGATGGACCGAGGCTTGGCAACTGTGCATGGATATTCGTTCATCCAGGCGCCACCTCAGCACCACTGATAATCAGAGCTGACTCCCCCAGCCCAGCCTGCGGTGAGCATGCGGGGTGCTCCCTCTAGCTACCCTATCTTCCAGGCTAATCCCAGAAGACTAAAGAAAGTCTATGGCAACATAAAGAGCCCCATTCCCAAAGGCTTCAAAGTTAACAGAGATGACTCCAAACTTCCATCTGTCCATCTGTCTATCCATCCAAATGTCCTTATTTGGCAAGCACTCACCAGATGGCAGAAGTTTTACGTCATACCACTTATTCCTAACAGTTCCTCTCTTTCCAGTTTCCTCAAACTTTACAGTCATGTCATAAATAGCAGCTTATAAAACTGATATGAAACCATGATCTTTGATACATAAAACACTATCACAAAGCCTTTCTTTAAAATTCGTACTATTATATGTAATAGTAGTATTCTTACATTATCATAAGTGCACTATAACATAAACAACTCAAATACTTATCAGAGAAAATTAAACTGAAATGTGTAAAAAAAACTTGATAATTACACATTTCATTCTATTAACTTTTCTAATAAGGATATTCAGATCTCAAACTCATTAGTGCTCATTAGACACAATTACACACACCGAGCACCTAATTATTATAAATGAAAAGCAATTCCCAAGGTATACTTTATGACAAGTGTGTAGCTAAAATAACTCATGTATAATACCTTTAAAAGTATTTTTTTTCCCTAATAGGTAAAACTGTCCCCAAAACTTAAACACATGCTATTATACTCCTAAAACTGACATGCTTAATTTTCCAAAAGAACTATGATATGTGAAGTTCTAATGGTAGGTTTACTTTTCTGTCACCTTGCGGTACAAGAAAGAACAGGCCCAGACTACGCTGGATATACAGAATGGTCCACTATGGAGAGGAATTTAAAGAAACAAGGTCTAGGTGGCCTTCCGTTTCTGTGTGAAGAGGTAATAGCTAGCTGTGCTTTAACGACAACTTCTTCCTACTATAATCTGCTGCAACTACACTTCCCCAAATGCCATCCTTCTAGCCAAAACTCTCCACCCTAGGATGAATGCCATTCCCAAGCCCAAGGCTACTTATGGGGCAGCCAGCACTTCCCAGGGAAGCTGCTGACATGGTCAGAGTATTTTGTGTTTGTGTTAAAAGCACTTATTTCCTAAATGTAAACATTAGCATATTTTTTTATTTTAAAAGAAATCATACCTATATAAAGACAAGTAACCATTTGGTACTTGACATTCCTAACAATTTGGAAATAAGGAAAACAAAATACAAACGAAAAAAAGGTCTCTGACATTTAGGCATGGCCCAACTTGAGTCCAAATCTACTGCGGATAACACAACTACTTCGGAGTGAGGGGACGGGTGCGTTTCCTACGCGGTTGATGGCTTACTGAAAGAGGAGTTACGAGGTAAACGCAACCGTAACTCTACCTCTCCATCAACCCTCGGGCACCAGTCACTGTCCCCTAAATTCCCACAGTGCCTGCTGGTCTCGGCTCCTCTTTGGGCCGTTGGTTACCCTCCCTCACTCCCTCTGCTGGGCTCCAGGATACAGTGTGAGCACAAAAGTCTGCACACATGGAGCACAGGGTCTTCTGGAAGAGCAACAAATGTCCCTAATCATCACCTAACCACGGGGCCTGCAGCTCCGGACCCTGTGCTGGAGACAGCCGCGCCCATCTCTCTCCCTGCACACCCCCTGAAGGCGGGTGGACGTGTGACTCCTCTACATTCTCCCGGCGAGGTGCCCAGCCCACGGGAGCGGCCGCTGCCAGCAGCGCGCCCGGCATCCCGCGCGCCCACCTGGCGCCGCCGCACTGAGGCCTTGGAGACTGAACAAGACATAAAGGAGCGCTAAAAGCAGCAGCACTTCGTTCACCCGGCATCACTGAGCATGCAGCTTTCTAAGTCAATCACTTTTACACATTATTGACATTTACTTCTTTAAATGTCAAAAGCTCCTGTTCTTTTGGCCATGTTTATATCTTGTCTCCTCTCTTGGAGCTTAATGCTATGTTTCATGAACAATCAGTCCTTAAGCTATGGGTGTCACACAGTGTCCCCAAACATCTCAGTAAAGTGTGGGCTCCTTTCCCCTGAGCACCAGCTGGGCACTCCTGCTCTCAGCACGTCTTCAAAGCACCCCCAACCCTCCACTGCCTCACCCTTCCCCTTCTGTTGCAGCCAAATCAGGAGCCCATGACCCAGAATATAAAAGGCCGAGTTTTACAGTGGGCTCTGTCCAGGACTCGCCCATCACTTTTCAAGGCAGTCCTTCCCCAGTGGGCACAAAGACTGTCCTACTAAGAAGTTCCATGTATAATACACGTTGCTAACTTGCAACATTCAACTCACCAGAAACTCAGTAAAATTGTACTCAATATGGAAATCCAATGAAAGCAGACACACTGAATCCCAGAGCTTTGTCAGATGGTGGGAGACATACCATGAAGCAGTCAAAGCAGCAACTATCTAAGATTTCTACTGAGAAAGTCAGGCTGGAATTGACTCAGACCTGCAAATGTCTCTGCAGGGCTGCTCCCACAGCACATGGCTCCGCATACGCTGTGCACCAGGACTGCCCTCTTTTCCAGCATCTTCATGTGCACAGTACAGGGCAAGAGAGCAAAGGGGAACAGCCAGGCCCCAGTGCCAGGCCTCCCATCACAGCCGTCAGCAAGCCAGAATGCACACTCTTCAGGGCGTTTTCCTCAGAAGCCAAATGACTCAGAAAGGCAACACCGTATCACCCAGAAGAGCAAGGACAAAGCCATTTCAATGAAGTAGATCAACAGTGATTGTCTGGTACTTAAATCAGGGCAAACAAGCTCAATGCTGTCCCTATGGCCACTGAGATTCCACTGCCCCTCTGTTCCGGCCCCAAACACAGGCTGTCAGGAGAGGTGTCTGAGAGTCTGAAGAGCCCTCGGGCGGGTCGAGCGCCTGTTCAACAAGCACCCACTAAGCGCCCAGCAGGCGTCCTGAGTGCAAGTTTTGAGGAGGTAGATCTGGACTCAATATCATGAAGGAATGCATCTCAGTAAGAGGTGCCCAATACTGAAACACACAGTAGGACAGGCAGAGAGCGTTAAGCCAATAGAGGTATTCAAGCAATGGGTCTGAGGACTGCTGAGGCTCACGTGTGGCAGCCTGGGTCCAAGACAGCTAGCTGTAGGCAGTGAGCAGGTCTGGTCTGGCTCTGACCATGTAGCATCTGTTTTCACAGTTCTTCTGGTCTGAGTTGGGAAACCCAGGGTTCCCTCAGAAAATGACTTACACCTTCTCAAGAGCTCTGGAACAGACAGTCCACCCTTCAGGGCACCCAAAGCAGTGTGTCTCAGCCGTTAATGTGCATCCCAATCACCTGGGAATCTGTGAAAATGCAGTCTAACAGCACAGGAGGTCTGGGACAGGATTCAAGTTTCTGCATTTCTAACAAGCATCCTGCGGGTGCCTATGTAGTTGGTTTGAGAACCACACTTTGAGTACCAAAAATCGTACTGACGAGGCAACATGAGTTCAAATAGGGAATTCAGCCATGTGTTCACACAGTTCCCATTCCCCGTGCCATCCTGTGTACTGAAATTAACTGGGAGTCAGGTGCGAGGACTGATATGAGATATATACCTTTCAAAATCTTAATTATTCAATAAAATCTGATCATCTCTATAAAGGATGGATAACTCAAGATCAGTGGTTACAGAATCTCTGGAAAACAACTCAAAGAAAAATCAAACAAAATCTCAATACAGGGCAAAAAAGTAACTGGATTTCATTTCAATGACCATTGGGTAAGCTCCACAGGGGATTCTGGCAGGTTCACTCAACAGACGTATCAACGAGACAAGTTAGACAATGAGACGTGTGCACCGGGTGGGGTGAGCATCTGTGGGGAATCCTGCCTGGAAAGCACAGCCTCGGTGGGCACAGGTGCGTCTCTGACGGTCCCCAGGGGTCCCTGTCTCCCCGAATCACCTGGCTTGCACAGGGACCTCTGAGTGCAGTCAGATGCGTGCCCTGCAGGCAGGACAGCTGTGCAGCCACTGCTGGTGCTGTCTAAAATGCTCTTCCATTGTTACTTTATTAAAATTGGGCTTCATCTAGCCCCGCCCTCCAGCACAATCTGATACACCATTCCAGGGATATCTACACTATTGACCTGTCTCTACCTCACTCCTGTGAGGTACAGGTACAGCTGACCCTGAAACAACACAAGTCTGAACTGCACAGGTCCACTTATACATGGATTTTTTTCAATAGTAAATACTATAGTAATACATTGCTCATGTTGGTTGAATCTGCAGATGTGGAATCGTGTAGAATTTTGTCTGTGCAGGGCAATGGCGCCTCAACCCCTGAGTTGTTCAAGGGTCAGCTGTATATATTCTAACAGTGGAACTGACTTTAAGCTATCGGAGGGTCAGACCAATATTCCTCTCTATTGTTTAAGCTCAGTGTTCACACATGTTAAGCACAATTTGCTTTAGGAGAGGAGAAACAACAAAAAAAATTTACAGAAAATAAATTGCTAAAGCTTTCTCACTCATCAAATTCCTTTGTAGTCACAAAACTATAGTGCTAAAGCCAAAGGAATACACTCAAGTGGAAACCTAATTTGAGAAGCATTAAAAAAAAAAAAAAGCTTGCATTTCTTTCATGAAAAATTGCCAAAACTTGCACAAAGTTAATCTACATATTCTCTGTGACTCTGTATTATAAAATTACCCTGGTAACACCTTACATTATGACTAGAAGAAACACTGTGGTTTACCACTTCTGAGAGCACGCACTGGATCAATTGTTACAAGTCAGGCAGTTACAAGGATGTTAAAAAAAAAAAAAAAAACCACATTTAATGCTTTTCTTTTTTTAAACAAAAACCACACAAAGTGTTTCTTAAAAAGTGAAATCACAAAAGTTTACAATTGCTATGGCAATACATATTAAAAACCAAAAGATTCCAGAAGAGCCACACCCCCCCAAATTACAAGTTAAAAATGTCCTAAAATTCATTATTCATGAAATTAATACTGTGCAACCACAAACCCGACAATGAATATTTTGGCACTTGAAGAGCCTATGACTGAAATACATTCTAAAACACAACAAATTATAACCATCACAACATACTTGTTAAAAAAAGTTTTATACCAACAAAGAAGAAAACCAGACTGTATTCCACCAGAACTACTGTCCCAAATATTTGGTTCTAGAAGATCTAGATTCCTAGAATTTCACTTTATATAAGAGATGACCTTGAAAATCATGTATTAACTCAATTTTTGGTTAATCAAAGTATTATTTAACTGATTTAGGAAAGTGATTTTTAAAGGAAACTTAGTATAACTCCTGCAGGGAGGGAGGCAGGATGACAGTGACCCTGGAACGTCTCTCTGGTGACGTGGACACTCCGCTGTGTGAGGGAGGGAGTTGGGCTTGTTGAGAGGAAGGCACTCAGGCTGCACAGTGCTCTGAGGAACAGTGTGCTTGTCCATCTTTCCTGGTGCCACTTGGAAACAACCAGAAAGAAAAGCAGCACACGTTCTCCAGGCAGCAGTGGGGTCTGGAGGAAGATGATCAAGAAGAATGAGAGTAATGAACACATAACCACAAACAGGGGAGGGTGGCAAGATGGAACAGACGAGATGGAGGAAGATGAAGACAGTGCTGGAGTCATGGGGAGCGGCTCCAGCCCTCGGGGCAACATGAGATCGAAGGGCACGTCCTAAATGTCCACACTGAGGGACACACCCAAAGACCACAGTTTTCCCTCTGAAATGACAGGAGAGGACTGAAAACTGGGGAGAGATGCTCACCCATTCCCTGCTCTGATGCCTACAGGGAAGCCCCGGGGGCCACATGCAGGCCTCCTGAGCAGGGCACTGCTTAAGCGATCAGCTAAGGGTACACAGATCGACGTGAAAGATGACAAAACGATGGGAATGATCAGGATGCAGCCAGTCCTGTGGCAGAGACTCTCGATCCGGGCGGAATAAATTGTTAGTTATGCAACTAGGTCTGGGAACTACATCTCCGAGGAGGAAAACCTCCCAGATGTCTGCACGTGGAATTTTATACCGACCCAGACTGACTGACTCTTCTAGAACACAGAGTCCTCAAAACTTACTTTAGGATAATTTCAAAAGAAGTGTCCATTCTATTCACCCCTCACCCCGAAGTCGCCACCATTACAGTGACATGACATTCAAATCTGTAGATACTGAATATCTCTCAAGAAATACAAAGAGTCCTCAAGTAGGCTCTTTGATCAAAGTGACTCTCCTCTTTTGCACTCTCTGCTCTGCTGTGGACAATTCTAGTGTGGAGGCGGGGGAGGGGGTGGATTCCAAAACGACCACGTCCACTGAGCACGTTGAGAACCCGTCTACTTGCTAAGCTCAGCTTCACCCTCAGGTCCCTGCACGTCTCCACCTAGGTATCTCGGCTCCCACTGAACCACTAACTTTGTGGTTAGTAATTTCTGCCCTGCTTCCTACCTACTCTTCTGTATTCTCTTTAGAAATAGCTTATTTTCTCATCTCCAAGCTTCTCTACCCCCAACGCTCACTTACTTTGTTGGTTTCGCTTGTCACTGGCATTTTTCAAAGGGAGGCAAACAGGACAGTCATGTCGTGTGCAGTTCTTCCAATGAGAGATGATTTGTCGTGAAGATGCACAATGGGCAACTATGACCAGAAAAACAACGAGATGTTATTTTTCTATCCAAATCGTCACACTTTCAATTACACCTAAATCATAATGCCAGCTTCCATAAGAAAATGGTAACAAGTGTAACCATAGCACAGTGCGGGCAGTCCTCAACTTACAAACAGGCTGTTTTCCAAAAAGTTTGTAAGTCGACTGTTGAGAATTCCAAACAAAAACTTCCCATAGAAGCAATGTTATGAATGATGGTGATTAAGGTTCAGCCCACAAAACAAAAACAAAACAAAAACTACTCGACCTGAAATACTGTACAGCTGGGATGAAAGGTAGAACAAATAATAATTCTGTAATGTCACTATTTACAATAAAAAAAATTAAGCTATGTTTCAAGATGAAACCATCTAAATGCTATAGTTGAAGAAATACAGACAGAGAAGCAAATGGTTGGTCTGTGGGGATTGGGAAAGGGTCCCCGAGCACTTTCCAAAGACTTGAGAGGGTAACTGAACCTGGTTCCTCTCAGTCTTTATCTTCACTTCCACATCGAGGTGCTGTCATTTCTCTCTAAAGGTCTAGCATGACCCTCTGCTTCTCCATCAGGATCACAATTACACTGGGGACTGTCACAAAGGGAAAGAGGGAGATCAGAGAGACTCTCCTCAAGGTTTAGAAGCACAAGTAAGAAGAGAAGGAAAGAGGATAAAGATTAAAGGAAGGAGAGCTGTCAGTAAGAAACACTTTCTTCAGGAGAATCGAGGTGTCTGCCATAGAAGAGCAGAGAGTGGGGCACGTAATGTGCCTGATTCACCCCCTCCTGGAGGGAAAGAAGGAGGGGCAGGGATGAGGCAGTGTGCAGCTCTCCACATCACAGACAGCCCCCCAGGACAACTTTGCTGGTATCCTGATTAGCCTCAAGATGGAAAGGTGGAGAAGCAAGGTGGTGGGACCTGGCAGTCTGGGCACACAGAACGACTGCAAGACAGATGCTCTAGGCTTAGGGAAGGGCGTGTGCATGCACGTGTGTGCGCTACACTGTCCAAAAGAAAACCATGATCTAAGAATTTACGAGGAAGACAGTGCTCAAGAAGGGACAAATGTCTTTTGTGACAGAGGGAAGCAGAAAAGAGCAAACGCAGGGCACAGCCCCAACCAGCAGAAGTTCACAGAACATTACAGAAGCAAATCGCCTTTCTCCTCAGCAGATGCTCCAGAGGCACCTGACTGGTCAGTGTGTGGGGACGCAGGCTGCAGGAACAAGAGAGGTGCCTGAGAACAACAAAGACAAATTTCACCCTAAGCTCTGCCATCAGGACTTCAGAAAATGGCACTTACCTTGACAGGCTTTCCCAGCCTGACAATGTGTCATGTGATTCAAAACATTTTTCATGGTTCGACAATGCGGGAGAGAGCAGGCCCGAACCTCTCCATTGGCTTGTTCCCGCCTCTGACATTTATGAGCGTGAAGCAGTAGAACCAGCTGCTGCTGTATCAGTTTGCGCTTTTCGGGATCTGCAGTGGGGCCCGTTGCAATTGCCTGTGTGGGTACAATTCCCACAGATGTTTGCATCTGAGACTAAAATAAAACAAATTAATAAAAACATTTTAATAAACTTTCAGAGTTCCAATTCATGTTCATTAATTATTTTTCAAATTAATGTTAAAGCTGACGGATGATACTGGCCACAGACAGAAGTCAGCTGAAGTGGTTCTAATTCATCAGCAACTTTAAGGAGGATTCAGAAGCACAGAAACAAACCACCTCAGAAGCAAGTCTGATTAAAGTTCACTTGTGTATGATTGTCTTAGAACAAGAAAGCAATGCACATTCTTAAAGGTACTAACCAAACCCTAATTCACGCTACAGAACATATAAGAGCTGGAGAAACTTATTATATTAGGTTGAACCATATGAAATTATTGTTTTTATAATATAGCCCAAATGACCAAATGTTGGCATTTTCATATGGTTCAACCTAATTAAAAAGATTGCCAAGGCCTGACCAATCGCAACCCACTGCAAATATCTGATGCAGCAGAAGAATTGGAGCCACCCTCTGGATTTCATGATCTTGTGACCAGAAGGACAACACTTGCCTCATTCATTACCTCTCCTAAAAGAATAATATAGCACTTAGCTTGAATACAACCATCCAGTACAATTGTTAATGCTTAAAAAAATGCTCTGCCTTCCATTAAAATTTCCACTCAGACATCTGACAATATTTTTTTCTAAAAGTATTTGATGACCTGCTAAAGATACAAAAATACAGAGTTTAATTGCTTTCATCCTTTCAAAATAACAATCCAGACCAACCATACCTCTTTTTTTTTTTTTAAATGAAGGTACTAGGGTTGAACCCAGAACCTCATGCAGGCTAAGCACGCACTCTACCATTAAGCAATTGCCACCCCCTCCAAACATATCTCTTAACTGCAAAGAAAATGGAAAAGGTGACCCATGGAGTCTTCTTACTCTTTACCAACTACCAACGTGCTTCAGACAAACTTACTACAGAAACTTGTGAAGTAAGAGAAATGTAGTACTTCTAATATGCAATAAAATAATCCATCGTTCAGGGATTTCTAATCTTCTGTTCTGACATTCACACTCCTGGCTTGATTTCACAACACTCAGTACCTCCCACAAAGTACACCACCACTCTGATTTTCCAAATTAAGAATCAAAACTATACACTTGCAATTAGGAGAAAACCATGTACAAAAAAATATTTCTTAATGAGCCAAAGATCATTTTTAAAAGTTACAGGGTTTTGTATTTTGACGAGAACTCAGAAAAGAGGTGTGCAGAAAAGCCACCTGGCTTCACTCAGGAGCACAATCCCTGGAAACCTAACAGGACCCAATGCAAAAGCAAAGTCCAAGTCAAGAGGCTGTGTGTCCTGACTGGAGAAGTACTTAGCTCCTAAGAGAAAAGAATCTCTTTTCCTTATGTTTATTTTTTCCCCTGATTATAAAAGCAATATATGCATCCTGTAGAAATTCTGGAAAGCAAAAGAACTACTAAGGAGATAATTAACACCTGAAATTCTGATATCCAGGAATCTACTATTAAAGTCTAGACAGGTTTTTCTTCGTCCAGTTTTTTTTCTATGTACATGCATATGTATTAACCATCATCAATAGTCTTCTATCATAAATTTGGCTTGGTATTTACTCCAGGTCTGTCCCATACCATTATGTTAGAGCATGATGTGTACTGAACATGTGACCATATATTCGTTTATCCGATCTCCCATGGCTGGGCATAAACTGCACCCCCGCTGTTTTCCTGGCACTCTCAAATAAAGCCCCAGCAAACAAACAGCCTGTGACTATGCCCTGGCAGCATGCACTATCTGTGTTAAATGTTTCTGCATCAATCAGCTTATTCTCACAGACTGGAAAGTCCAAGCAGAAATCAACAGGAACAGGAATAGAAGAACGTGAGAAACATAAGATGATCCTTGTCTAGGTTGCTTTTGCATTTATGAAAATTTCAAACACATGGAAAAGTACAGAGGAAAGGATACCATGATCACATCCAACAAAATGAATGATTCTTTCATATCTGCTAATAATACCTAATCCACGTACAAATTCCTCTACTTATCCCTAAATTGTTTTTTAGAGCTGGTCTGCACAAATCAGGACCCAACACTACATCTGGTTCTTGTCTTTAAAAGTTCTTCACTTCCTGCCACCCTCCCTTCTTTATTTTCTCAAGACACTGACTTGTTGAGGAGATCAAGCCAGCTGTCCTCCTGATGTTTCTTCAAATACAGAAATGTTATATACAAAAAAATCTATCATATAAAAATCAGGTAAAAACCCCTAACCTTATGATTAAATCATAGAAGACTGTTTTTAAGTTGTTAAAAATCAACACACTGCTTCTCATCTGGGATGTCCTTAAAGCATCTTCTGACCATATGTTGAAACCTCAACACATAGAAACAGCATGGTTGGAAACTGTACAGCACATTCAAACCTTGGTCTATTCTCTGTCTATCTGTAGATGTTTAATTAGCTCTACACATTGTTTACATGTGTCTCAAAAACAATTTGGAGGGTGAAACTGAGTGTCTTGTGTCCCTGTAACTGGCCTTCCCCACAGAACTTGCACGGGGCTAGTTCAGTTTGCAAAGTGCTTACAAACTTAGGGTGCCTTTAATTTCCTCCTCTCTCAGACTGGTGCTCAATGAGATGACAGAGCTGCATGAACTCTTGCAGAAAACTGTCAGAAGCAGCCTTCAGATTCTACTAATAGCCCTACTCAGTCCCCACTGTCCAGGCAGGCACCAAGAATGGAAAAAAAAAAAAAAGCTTAGACAAGAACTTCCCTTTAAACATACAGAACAAGGCCTGAATATTCTCCCAAAAGTAATGTATAAATTTTATGCAACTTCATTTGTTTTTGCAATAGCCAAAAAAATTTTTGAAAAACAGTAAGAATAAAGGAGGCATCTATCTTGCCAGATACCAAAACTATAAAAGCTATAGACTTCTTTACATAGGTCTAGAAAAAGATACATATACATATGAGATTAGTGTATTATAAAGATGGTGTTTCAATGTAGAGGGTAGTGGCAGCAATCTTTGATCCTTGTATCACCTTAAAAAATAAATTCCAGATGAATTGAAGTAAATTAAAATGGATAAAAATACTAGAAAAAATAGTAGTTTTAGTATAAGGATAAGAAAAAAACTTCTTAATATAAAGAAAAACAGATTAAAATTTAAAAGTGAAAAATTGAAAGAAAAATGGTTGTTTTTGAAAAGTAGAAATAGTGAGTCAAAAGATAGGAACATTATATATGTTACCAAATCTTTTCTGGAAAGACTGTGGTACTATTAACTATATAAAGAACTCTCAGGGGGAAAAAAAAGATGCTACTCCACTAAAAAGTTGGATAAAAAAAAAAAAGGATAGACACCCCACAAAAGAAATACAAATAAACAACAAACATAAAAAATGTTCTACACTTTACTGCCTGGGCAACTCAACGGAAGGAGGAAGTCTTCCCAAAACTAATGATGATAAAAAGGGCAGGACAGCTGGATGTCCACATGCCAAAGAACAAAGGTGGACCCCTTCTTCACATTACACTAAAAAAATCAACCTGAAATGAATCAAAGACCTAAACGTGAGAGTTAAAACTATAAAATTCTTCAGAAAAAATCATAGGAGTAAGCCTTCATTACCTCAGCTCAGGCAATGGAGTCTTAGATACGTCACCAAGAGCACACACAACAAGGGCAAAAAGGATACACTGGACCTCACCGGACCTCATTAAAACTAAAAACTGTTATGTTCAAAGGACACCACTGAGAAAGTGAAAGACAACCCAAAGAATCAGAGAAAATATTTGCAAATCATAGGTGTGATACAGGACTTGTATTTAAAACAAACAGAACTCTAAAAACTCAAAGATAAAACGACAATCAAATTTTTAAAAATGAACAAAGAACATGAATAGATATTTTCCCAAAGAAGATATGGTCAATAAGCACAGGAAAAGATCCACAGCACCATTAGTCCTCAGTGGAACCACAGTGCAATACCATTCTACACCCACCAGCACAGCTACACAATTGAAGACACCCAGACAGAACAAGGGTGGGTAAGCACATGGGAAAACTGAAACCCTCACACTCTACTGGTGAGAATGGCAAATGGTGCCGCCACTTTGGAAAACATTCTGGCAGTTCCTCAAAAGGTTAAACCTAGAGTTGCCATATGGCCCAGCAATTTCCCGCCTAAGCATATACTCAAGAGAATTGAAAACATATGTTCACACAAAAACGTGTACACAAATATTTGTAGCAGCACTATTCCTAGCAGCCAAAAAGTGGAAACAATTTAAATGCCCATCAAATGATGAATGGAAAAATACGCTATTTCCAAAATGGAATATACTCCAACCATAAAAAAGGAAGTACTGATACATGCTACAACATGAATGAACTTCAAAAACATTAGGCTAAGTCACAAATTATCACATACGTAATTCCATTTCTATGAAATGTCCAGAATAGGTGAATCCATAGGGGCAGAAAACAGATTACTGACTGCCTCTGGATGAAGGTCCAGCAGAAATGGGGAATAACTTGCTAATAGTACAGTTTCTTTTGGGGTGATGAAAATGTTCTGGGGGGGGATTGTACAGCAGATTAATTATATCTCAATAAAGCTGTTTTAAAATGAGTTCATTGAAGAAATTAAATTAGAACAAAGAGGCACCTTTCACTTACAAATACGACCAAGACAAAAAACAAAAAACAAAAAACTGGTATCGATGAGGATAGAAACAGCAATTCTCAGGGACTTTGGTGATAATGCAATTTAGGAAGACTTTGGAAAGCAACACATGTCAAAAAGGAAAACATACGTTTCTTTTGATCCAGAGTTCTACTTTCTATAATCTAATTATGGAAGTAACCAGACTAGTGCGCTAAAAAGTAGCCACAAAGATAGGCACCACACCTTGATTAAATGATTAAAAACTGGAAAACTCCTAAATGCCTATATCAAAGGTGGCTGAATTAAATTATGGCTACAGACCCCATGAAATCATATGCAGTCCTGAAAAGTAAGGCAGCCCTCAAGTGACCCCAGTCAAAGTCATATGGAACAGAAAGGCCCAGCCAAGCCCTACCCAGACTCTGGACCCACGGAAAATTATGAGATATAATAAAATACGGTTATTTGAGGCTACAAAAAAAAAGCAATAACAACAATAATGTAGATATTTATGCTTTTACGAGAAGCTGTCTATAACATATTAAGCTACAAAAGAAGTTGTAGAATAGTACCAGCAAGTCATTCTGTTTTTCCTTATTAACTTCATATTTTGTATCTGTTCTTAGAAAAAACCTTGTTAAGATTATTTAATGGTTATCTCTGGACAGGGGTGGGGTCATGTATTCCATCATGGAGAGGAGGGACCAGAAGAATCAGTAAAAAAATAATGAACAATTAAATATAAAAAATAAAACTGTAAAGGCACTAGAAGGTATTAAGACGAATATTTTGTAATGCAAAACTGGTAAAGGCCTTCAGAAAACTATATAAAGCAGTGGTTCCTAACCAATCCCCAGTGAAGCTCTTCCAACACAAATTCCCCGTTCCTCCCTCCCAGAGATCATGATTCACAAATCTGCGGTGGAGCCAGAGCTATTTCTATTTGTTTAAGTTCCACAGAGGGTGCTTTATTATATTTAGCTGTATACTTTTTCCAGGTTTTCTAAGACAAACATGTATGCACTTTCACAGTTAGAATATAATAAAACATTTAAGAGAGAAAGGCCCAGGTGATTCTGACTCAGTGGCAGTCACACATAAAGGGAAAGCACCAGGGCCAGACCACTGTAATGGCAACCAACTAACTAGGAAAAGTATCTGAAACACACAAGAGAAAGCCAGTCTTTATTTTTCAAGGACTTTGTGCCAGGCTCTGTGTTCAGTGTCCAAAAGCAGCAACTCATTTAATATCCACCCACCTACCCCTAAGGGAGAACTAACCCAGGGCCCTCCCAGCCTCTTGTGAGAGGAGTGACTGAGGCTCACGTGGCACTGGGTGGTGGGAAAGTGGGTGGCCTAGCAGTAGTGTCCCCACCTAAACCCTTTTGCAGCTCCCATTGTCAAAGGGCTGACCACCTTGTATTATAAAGCATTCTAAAAGAATCTGACAGAAAAACTGACCAAGACAGGAATCAAGCAACTCAAAACAGAAAAGCACACTTCTCCAAACATAAGTAGTTTAATTCTTACCAGTAATCAAGGAATACAAACCAAAATAATGAGACACCATTTCCTCCTACCAAAGGACAGTGATAATCCTCAGCTTTGGGAGCACTGTGTCATACTGGTGACCTGATACACGGCTTTTGTTGGAAGACAATATAATAGGATCCATCAAAAGCCTTAAAATATATGCTATATGCACTTCTGTAACTCCAATCAGCTCACATACAATTCCTAATCACAGAAGGAAGAGGTTACTGTGGCATAGGAGTCACACTGGATCAATCATGACCAGCCCACCCCTGCATGTCAACATTGTGATCCATCAGTAACAGCAGGTGAGCACAAAGCACACTGACCCAAGTGCTGCGGAGGGTACAGTCCACTCCCCCTACTTCAGTCTTTGCTAGATCTGGTTGCATGCTCTGTGCATGCAGTGCTTGTCATCATAACTCAACCCCCGTTTATACCTTTGTCCATCAAATGACCTGGAAAGGCAAACCTTTTATATTTATTCTGGTATATTTCTTAATTTTTAAAGTAGTTTAATATGTACTTCTATTAGGATTGTTATTGTTACACAGGTTTGAATAATCAGTACCAACCCACTTTTTAAATGCCCTATATTCTATCCTAAGGATATATTCACAGATGTGCACAAAGAGTATGTATAATAAAGTTTATCCTGGCATTCTTCCTAGAAAAAGAAGTTATTTTTCTATGAAGTGTCTAAGAATAAGTTATACTGTCTGCAAAGGACTCTGTAGTGCAAACGGTAAGAAGCAGAAACTGACCAAGACAGAACAGGGGATGAAAAGGCTTCCTCCTGCCACACAACCACTGTCCCCAGTTCCCATCAGGCTGGGATTCCTGGAGATGGCCCTTCAGATAAACTTGGCCCAAACCTTCCACATTACTAACAGAGTTCAGACCCCCACTCCTCTGACATCCCTCCCCTGGCCCACCTGGAAACTTCTCCCCAGCCTCCACTTAAAGTCAGAAAATGACACCAGAGTGAACACCAGGTGGGACAAAGGATCATTCTGCAATATTTGCTTGTTTTAATTCCCCCAGAAGGGCCCTAGAACAGCTGGGTGTGCAAAGCTTTGAAGTCATAAAATGAAGAAAATGCTCATTAAATGCACACGGCTATCAAACTGAGAAGAAGTGATAATTACCTCTGAGATGATAAGGATCAACTAGTAAGAAACAGAACATAACTGTTTAGATAGATGGAATAATGTTTCTTGTGTTTTCTTCTTTTTGCCTGGTGTTTGTCGATTTTTGAAAAATAAGATTACCTTACAATTTAAGATTTAAATTCAATAGGACAATAATTTAAAATAAGCAAGCTGGACCAGAATGATTTCTAAGCAATCTTCCACAGCGGGAAAGAAATGGCTAAGAAAAGACAGAAAACTCACTGGGCAAGCTAGAGGGCAAAGGCACAGGGACTGACAACTGGACAGACCCACCCACTCCCCTGCCCTACCTTCACTCCTTCTGACTGGAGGGTCATTCTGCCAAGGAGGGGTGAGCGGTCAAATGAAACCGCACAAAGAAACTCTAAAGGGTAAAAGGTGTTGGATCTATTCCAACAGCCAAGGTGACAGGCTGACCAGAGCAGCAGGTCTCAACTGACTTAAGGGGTCTTAAGCAGCATCAGGCCCATTCACTGAACGATCAGTTCACCAGGATTACCGATCTACTGATGACTAAGGGACAGTCTTCTTGAAGACGTCAATATATATGAAAATACTCTTCAAGAACATTTACTACATTAAGCTTTTGATAGCTTGGCAAATTAGTCATCTGACTGACCAATTAGTTTCTGGTGACCTGAGGGCCATTTCAGATAATTGTGGAAAAGGTAAAAAGAGGATAGGGTAATTAGGTCCGTGAAAAAGACTGTTGTGGTTCATGCCTCTTCAGACACGGCACTGCATTTATGTCTTCGGTAGCCACAACTGTCTCCATCCAGATCCAGTAAATGTGCTATCTACTCAGTTCTTTTTAATGGTCACTTCATTTTCCAGAAACACCTGGTAAACATCCCCTGTATTTTCGGGTAACAGGCAGGCACAAGTTCTGGCTCTAGTTGTCAGTAGTTCGGCACAGCTTGTTTAGCCCCAAAGAACCTTCCAACGGGATCTCTACTCTACATGGAGTGAGAGAGATGAATGTCTCTGGAGAATTCATGTTGTTTTACCCAGAAGGTTTCACTGAGGAAAGGGCTATGCTAATCAGACTCCAGAGAAGACACTGCTGGTTACCGGAAACTCATCTTTGATCTTGATTGAGCACTTGCAGTACTACAGTTGTTTCTGGTATTAAAGAACACTGTTAACAGCTCAGGATGGTCTCTGTTCTCAGGGACTGCAGCCTTGTGGGGGTCAAAGGTGTCAGCCCAAACTGGCAGACCTGGTTTCCAATAAACAGTCAACTAGTTCAGGGGAAAAAAAACACTGTTCATTTTTCTCAGTTTCTAGTTTCCTGTTATTTGCAACATACCATATTTGCTGAAGCTATGTTTCCCCGCTGATATTTATTGTCAAAACAAAAGGGGATGAGTTTAAACAACAGAAATGATTTATATAGGTACTGATAAGAATTTCAGACTAAGTTATTCTTCAAAGACCCCACATACACATTTTCTCAGAGATCTTTAAATTATAGGTGGAGGTAATAAGATGACAATAAGAAAGGTAAACTCCTAAAATTACAAAAACACTTGAATTACTAATAATTGCAGGCAAACAGTTACTTGCCTACCTTGCGTCATTTTCCAATTCAATTACTGAGGCATAATTCATAGCCACAGAGTGATTTTCTACAGAAACTGCTCTGATGGTGAAGAGCTGACATGACTACTCACTTGTTATTTCCAGAGAACCACAAAAGCACTTTCCTCAGTCCTAGGATAGAGGAAAATATTACACAACCAGTGATTTTTAAATTCATGCTTGTGAAGTACAAGGAGCTAGTGTGCAACGGTATGGGAACGTGAGCATCTCTGCAGGGAAATTAAAACCATGAGACCAGCCAATCAAAGACAACGACAGAGTGAGACTTCGGGTTCACAAAGCTCTGTCAGTTCAAGTCTCCATCCCTCAGTGATCAGAAACTGGACGTGGGGGACAGAAAACTATGAGAATAAGACAAAAGGGGCGGGGAGACAGGGAAGCCTTCTGAAGTGGACACAAAGACCAACAAAGCAGCCCACTCCACAGTGGAACAGCTGGGCATCAGGTCAGTGACACTGCAGGGGACAGTGACTCTTGAAAACTGATCTACATCAGAATGACTGGAGGAGCTTGTTTAAAACTGCAGATTCCAAGAGAAAGAACAACAAGCCCATCTACTTGGCTGTCATCCTGAACTGCATTAGAGGGAAGTAGGCGGTAAACACTGGAAGCGAAAGGAAGAAAAACCTCAAGTTTCACAAATAATAGTGACAACAAAAACACAGATTCCTTACCCTTCCTCTAAGAGAATCTGGACCAAGAGGTCGGGGTGGGGCCTTGGAACCAGTCACTGTGATACAGTAGGTCCACTGACACACTGTGAGCAACAGGCAGAAATAACTCTACGACACACAGCTCACCCTGCAAGGGCCAGAGTAGGTGACTAGCCGTCCACATGCACTACCCCACATCTCTGTTATTCTGGCAGGACACAGAAGACGACGCTACAGCCCTCCACTGCACAAATAGTCCTGTACCAGGTGCACTTTCCTTCACCTTAGAGCCGTGGCTCAGCAGCTGCCTGGGGACCTAGTCCAAAGCCTCTGTGTTAAAATTCTCTGACACACAACCAAAAGAATCCTAACACTACTTTCATGAGCAATTTAAAATACGTAGCACTCCTGATGATTTTCCTCCATTACAATTTTAAGAAGGGCAAAGTCTCCACAGGACAGTTCTTAGTTTTTCTCAAAACAACAACAAAACAAATCCCCACATATACAAACTTCCTGTTAGAAATAACCCTCATCCATGAACAAAACAGAAAGACAACCTACAGACTGAGAGAAAACCTTTGCAAATGTGACCGACAAGGGATTAACTTCCAAAGTATACAAGCAACTCACACAGCTCAGTATCAAAAGAAACCCAAACAACCCAATCAAAAAATGGGTAGAGGATCTAAAGAGACATTTCTCCAAAGAAGACACAGATGGCCAACAGGCATATGAAAAGATGCTCAACATCACAGATTATTCGAGAAATGCAAATTAAAACTACAATGAGGTATCACCTCACACAGGTCAGAATGGCCAACATCAAAGAGTCTACAAATAATAAATGCTGGAGAGGGTGTGGAGAAAAGGAAACACACTGTTGGTGGGAATGTAAACTGGTGCAGCCACTGCTTTTAAGGAACAGTACAGAGGTTCCTTAAAAAACTAAAAATAGAGTTACCATACAATCCAGCAATCTCACTCTTGGGCATGTATCTGGAGAAAACTCTAATTCAAAAAGATACATGCACTCCAATGTTCACAGCATCACTACTTAACAACAGTCAAGACATGGAAGCTACCTAAATGTCCATTGACAGAAGAACGGATAAAGAAAATGTGGTATATACACACAACAGAACACCACTCAGCCTTAAAAAGGAATGACATAATGCCATTTGCAGCAACACAGATGAACCTAGAGATTATCATACTAAGTGAAGTAAGTCAAAGACAAATATATGATATCACTTAAAAGTAAAATCTAAAAAAATGACACAAATGAACTTATTTACCAGAGAGAGACTCACAGACATAAAAGTGAACTTATAGTTAACAGAGGGGAAGGGAGAGATAAATGGGGAGTTTGGGATTGGCTGATACAAACTGCTACGTATAGAATAAACAACAAGGTCCTAATGTGTAGTACAGGAACTATATTCAATGGCTTGTAGAAACATATAATAAAAAGAATATGAAAAAATATATATGTGTGTAACTGAATCACTACACTGTACACCAGAAATTAATACAACTATAATACAACTATAAATCAATTATACTTCATTTTTTTTTTAATGTTAAAAAAAGAGAGAGAGAGAACTAACCCTTGTGAGAGACCACATCGGGGAACCCCCACAGGAGATTCTGTGAGAGAAACTGACGAGGAGGAGGTCACTTTGGTCAGTAATCTTTCTCAGATTAGATATGCCCAAGATGTGTCCTGCTTCTAAAAAGTGCTCCTTTAAAAATAGTCTCAGACCCATCACCGAGGTCAGCAACGACCCAACCGACAAATCCAGTCCCAACTGACGCATGAAGTTTCCTCCTCCCTACAAACATGCTCCTCACTCTCTGTGTTACGACTTTCTCAGGTGAAAATGGCAGGAAGCCCAACTTCAAGCTTAAGCAAGAAGGACAATGTCACCAGGGATCAGGTGGCCTCCTCTCCCAGAGGACTGCCCTGGAAAACGTCTCCCTCTCTGCCTCAGGCACTCTCATGAAAGCTCCCCCTCTGAGACAGCTCTCGGGGGGCCTTGATGCCAGTCAAGAGAAAGACAGCCCTGCCTCTGCCCCTGCCAAAACCTGCTCCTCTCCATCAGTGAGACTTCACAGTTTAAAATTCTTATATCCACGCGAGCTGTCCTAGAAAGCTATAAGGTGAGTACATACACTTAATAGTTGTCACTCTTAATTCAAATTATGACGAAGCAGTATATACATACTGTATTTTATTAGATCTAAAACTCGATTGTTTCTAAAACACCTCTTTTTTTTTTTAATTGAAGTACCATCAGTTATAATGTGTCAATTTCTGGTGTACAGCACAATGTTCCAGGCATGCATATAAAGACACATACTCGTAAAACACCTCACTTAAAAGATGCTACGATGTGAAAAAAATGTGCATTTTAGAATCATGAAATACCATGTAATAATACGATAAAATTTCTAAGAAGTTTCAAAAATCTGTAGAAAGTTAAGAAATTATAAATAAAATGGCCAAAGACAGAGGTGTAATGAGATCCACGTGAAAATTTAGGGAGATGTAGTATTTGCTCTTGAATATCATCCTGGGGATATATACGCCCTCAACAAGGACATATTTGCAACAGGGGGTCTTGACCCTTTCGGAGCTCCAGGCAGCACCTCCCAGAGGGTGAGTGCAGAACAGGGTGATCCACAGGTCTCCATGACTGCTGGCTACATTTAACTCTCTCGGAAGATGTTCCACACTGCTGGACTGTCCCAGAGATCCACCCGCACATCCCAGTAACACTCTTTGCCCTGATCTCATTCACAATCTCAGTGGCCACCATCACTGCCTGCTCAAATGGCCTCCTCTCTCAGCTTCGGTGACATCATTCCCTTCCTGTCCCCCTTGCCAGCTCCTCCTCTGCCTGGTCTCTCTCCTGGGCTTCCTCCAGAGCCATCACGTTCACTCCACAGCCCTTGCTACAGAAGAGGTAAAACCAGCTCCCAGATGGTCAGCAGCTGCCTTACTTGTACTTCCGCCCATCTCCCTAACATCTTCACCCAGGCATCTCACAAGCATCTCAAAAGGAGCACGTCTGAAGTGCAATTACAAACGCCCTCCCCTTCATCACCCTTCTCCAAGTCTTTCCTCCTCCAGCTCTGTAAATGTGCCATCACACACCAAGTTGTTTCACACAGTGACTCCACACATACACTCCAGCGAATCCTGTCTGGTCTCCTATCCCCACTGTGATCAGCCACATCAGGCCCTCCCTGAGATGGCTCCTGCTCAGCCCCCCAAATCCGCTCACATGGCTTTTCCCTTACCTTTTCCACTGGACTTCTGTTGGTTCCTACACAAGCCAAAACTCTCCCAGTGCTCTGGGGTCTCCATGACTTCTGCTCATCCTCTCAATCTTGCCCTTGAATCCCCCTACTTGGTGCAGCTTTGTCTGACAGCTCCATCTAAGGAGGTCCCTGCGTCACCCTCAACCTGAGTGCTACTCAGATCTTTTGGGGCAATCCACATTTGTAATTTTGCTTTCCATCACCACCTCCCCCCAATTTTATGAAAGAGGGGCAAGCTCTCCATCACTCACACCTGCATTCCAGATGCACCTGGGCTCAGAGAAGGTGCTCAACAAATGTGGTGAATTAGAGGAATGGCCACACCCTCTCATTTTCTCAACACCACCCAGTGATATGGGAATCCTCTAGGAAAGGAGACAAGCAGGGGTCCCATGGCCAATGAATGGGTTTCTAAATTGTTCACAAAAACCTCAACCAGGGCACCAGGTGATTTGGTATCAGAGTCCTGACCTGAGTTGCTGGTACACCAAACCTAGCTGGGCTTCAAAAGATTACTCCCCGAAGCACGACAAAAACACAAATATATTCAAGGCTCCAAATTTTATTTTTTTTTAATTAAAGAGACCGAAATTTTTGTAACTGCTTTCCCTCACTGTGCAAAAATCTATGGACTCCAAAGGGGCCAGATACAATTTAGAAAATTGAAGGAAGATCACAAAAATGCTCAAGGAACTGCAAACAAGTGATATAAACACAACCCAGAGGACTCAGGGCTGCTAAAACATGACACCAGGACATACAGAAAGAACTTTGGGCTTTGTGGACAAGAAGCTACATAGCCCTGAACAAACCCAAACCCCTCAGACCCTCAACTTCCTCATCTGTAAAACAGGAGGTGTTAACGATGTCTTTTAAGAGGCTGTCACAAAAATAAGGTAAAACACCGGCATTTGCTTCTCTGTTGGTCCCCTCTGCTTCCTGCACTGTGCCCAGCAGCGTGAAGGCAGTGACTGGGTCACGCTGCATCACAGACACACATTCTGGCAGAGCCCGCCCAGTGCCCCCAGCTGCACGTCTGAGTACCTCACTCCAAAGGCACCAGCTGCAGATCTCTCACAAAGTCCACGTGTGCCCCTGTGGTAAAGTGGTGGCTAAGTATGCAGGGCAGTTCCCACAGACCAAGAGTCCCCCAGCTTCCATGCTATCCTGAAGGCCCAGTGGCAGGGGTGGGGGGTGGGAGTAGGGGATAACTCGTTTTGTTTGTTAGGTGTCACAGACAGAAGGCTGAGATGCTATTGCTACTGCCTCCCATAACCATTCCCCTGAGCAGGGGCTCTCAACTGGGGCCGACCGTGGGGAGGGAAGGAGGGCTGGAGGGTGGGGGAGAGTGCTATGAGTATCCAGTGGATGAAGGCCAGGGATACTGCTCAACTTCCCACAGTGCACAGGACGGCCCCACAACAGAGAATGATCCCACCCCAAATGTCAACAGTGCCGAGCAAGAGAAGCCCTGCCCCAGACCAAAGGGTTCCAGCCATGGCGCAGGTGAAGGGAACCAGAAGCCTGTCTCCAGTCCAGTCTGAGTCTGCCCTTGACAAGCACATCACTCCTGGGAATTCAGTCCCCTGGAGCAGCAGAGGCAGGCAGGGGAACCCGCAGTGAAGGTTAAAGGAGAGAGGATGGAAAAGTGGAGCAGGAGAGGATTCAAAAAGAGAAAAGGGAAGAGAATGTTAGGTTGGGGTTTCCCAGACTACAAAACACAGGATGCGTATGAGAAGCAAACACTCGTACTCTGAAGCCAAAATGTGCTCCAGGTCACTGAGCAAACTTGGGTGACAATCACCAGCACTGAAGTCCACGCTACTGTCCTCCCAGCAAGGACTGGAAGGGGAAAGGCAGGGGAGACCAGGAACAGCACAGGTGGGAACCCCAACCTGCTAACCCAGGGGCCAAGCAAAAGGAGCGGTGGGCTTTGATTTAGGTTCTGTATCTGTATGTACGGCGGGGAACAGCGCGATCTTGGCAAAAAAAAGTTACTGGAAGGAGAGAAGTAGGTCTAGGAAAGTTACAGGAAGATGGTCAGAAGAAGAAATAAATGAGTAAAAACTTTAAGTAGCTTGAGAACAACAGATTTGACTACTTCTGCCCTTTCTTTTTAAAGAAGGAAGAATGTAGCAAAGAGAGAGCGCACCTGATCAGGACCCTCAATGTTACTCCGTTTTCTGATTTTATCAGAAACAAAGAGAAAAAGATTCAACTCTCCCTGCTTGCAACAGCCTCAAAACTTCAAAGAACTGTAAGTAGTCAATTTCTTAGTTCTGACATATGTACCAAGGTTATATGAGATCTTACCATCAAGGGAAGTGGATATGGAGACATAGGAATTCTCTGTGGTATCTTTACTACAAATACTTCAAAATAGTTTTTTAAAAATCAAAAGACAGAAAACAACTTTTTCCAAACATAATCCACTGGCCTTCTTCTGAGCCTTCCCAAATTGCCCCACACAACTCCGTGGACAGCAGCTCAGGAAGTGCAGGTCCCGGGAAGAGGAGAGCTGGCACCCCAGGTGCTGACCAACCACCAGAGGCACTTCAGAGACGCAGTAGCTCTGTGTGCGCAGTGAGGTCTGACAAAGAACACACTTCCTCTTAGTGACTGGAATTAAAAGAGATTCTATTTGCGGGCACAAATGGAGCAATTTTCCCATTAATATCTGGGTTAGTTAGGTTAAGAGGTTCCAAGGACAGTTCCTATTTTATAGGTGGGAAATCTCAGGGAGAATGAAGACATGTGATACCATCTGTCAAGTCAGACAGGACAGGCACGTCTCACAGCCATGGTACGGTTCTCTAACAATAAACGTCCTTTGTTTGACTGTAACAGAAATCGGTGGGCTTCTACTGACAGCCTCAACCACAAACAGGATGGGCAAAAAGCCCATCTCCCTGATTCTCTTGGCTCTAAAACTGAATCAAGAGGATGACCCTGGAGAGAAAGTCAAAGTGACGCACAACGAACCCTCTCCCTCCACACAGGGACCTGAGGAGGACTGGCTGAGTCATCTTTACTGGCCCCTTTATTGGCAGCTCATCACAAAAAATTAAACTCACCGAGAGATCGAACTCGTAAGAAACAGAGTTATTTCCCTCTCACCCATGACACACTGTCAGCCGCAGATCCTCACTGTCAGCACAATAAAATCCACACACCAAAGCACGCACTGGAGACCCACGACTCTGAGATCAAGGGCAACTTACCATGTTTGGCACGTTGGTGACGGAAGCATTCTTGATGTCTGCAGGGAAGGGAGGCAAGCTATTGACGATACTCTGTTTGCTGGGTAACTGAGGGTTCACTCCAGGGGCTCCCATCTGCTGCCCTCCAGTTTGATTGAAGGGTTGTCCAAACGGACTTGTGTTACCAGTCATTCCCATCTGAAACAAAAAGAGCGACATCAGCTGTCGTGACGCAACCATGCATGAAAGGAAGGGCCTCAGAAATGCTCAGTTTGACCCACTGAGGCAAGCTGTTACTCCTGTGAAAATCTTCATTTCAATTATAAATTAAAGGTTAGTTCTTAGGGTTCACTGTTAGGATTATGAACAGAGCAACTTGCTCAAACGGCTACTGACTAAAGGCAGCTCCCCACAACCCTATCTGTCCCGTCCTCCGAAATACCATACCACCAGCCAGCGCTTTCCCACCCTAACCCCTCAGCTACTCCTCACCCCAAGTCCCCTACCCTGACAGTGGCAATGATGTGAAGATCATCTGGAAAACAAAACCTTCCAGAATCACTGACAAAGTGGAGCTCCTTCAGTTTAATCCCTAATTACTCTACAAATAGTTTCTTTCAGCTACCCCTACCCAGTCAGATTTCAGTTTCCATTAGTTCAAAGTGAACAGCAGAAACACTGATAAAGAAATGATATAATGTCTGGGATTTGCTTTAAAATAACCTAGTGAGGCAAAGGGTAGAGGCAAAAGGGTGTCAATGAAAAACGACTGGCCACACGTCAGTGACAGGCTCACCAAGGGACAGGTGTGCGGGGCTGTTATATTATCCCCTCTAACATTACACATGTTTGAAGTTTTCCATAATAAAGTCTTACTTTAATTACAGTGAAATAAACTGTACAGTAGATAAAGGCAAAAATGGGAAGGAGGAAGCCCACATATGCCTCAGGAAGGGCCAGCAACCAATCCCTCGGGTCAGGGCTCCCCTGCAGTCAAAAGACCCTGGCAGGGTCCCACTGGACCCCTCAGCTCCAACCTCCACAGGCACGAAGCCAGGAATCCCAGAGTGATACCCTGCTGCTCACCCGCCCCCTCTGGAGGAGCAGAAACTAACTACCAAGACACTGGCTTTTCTAGTCTGCCTGTAAAGTTGCAACATCCCATCCGCTGCCTACTGCTTGCTCTACTTTTCTGGCATCTTGGTGAGTTTGATGTTTGGAAACTGGGAGGAAGGAGGTCCTCCAAAGGGAAGACCCCTTCCCTTGGGGAGAAAGTGTCCATTCAAGAAATCACAGCTCAGCTGTCTGCACAGCCTCACATGGTGACTGTGATGCCAGCCTGTTCACACTGGGTAACTCACATTTCTTCTACAGACCTTGATCTCACCTGCAAGATGAGTGTCTTAAACAACACAGTGCATTATTTATTTCAGCTCTAAAATTCTAGGTTGCAAACAAATCAATGCTCTGTACAATTGGCCCTTTTCTTATGAAATGTTGGCATAAAAACACAAATAAAACCAAACGAGCGTAACCAAAAAGATCTCGTTCTGGCATTTTCATATGTACAGGTGGTTTCCACACAGAGCCCTCACAGCTGACACTTCTCATTTTTGAAGGTGAACACATTGTGGCTGCCACTTTTGCACTATTTGCTTTGAGTAAACTGAAACAAAAACAAATTCTTTACAAAGCCCACTAACTAGGCTCAACTTTGAGTTCAGATGACTTAATCAAGGGGAGACCTAATTAACAAATCTAACGTAAAGGGCATTTCTGATTCTACCTAGGTTCCTTCAGTTGTTATTTGAAACTCAGAAGAACTGAAGCAAAAATTTATATTTTCAGGAAACGTTACACTAAGTTAACTCCATGTAACAATTGCTTCTTACAGATTTTGTTTTATTGCATAAACTCAAACACTGTTTTCAGAGGCCCAAGAATTTGAGGAAGAAACATAATTACAGTTTCCATTTCCTAAATTTCATTTTAAATTTCTCTGCTAGGACCAAATATGTCAGAAGACATGCACATCCATTCACCCATCCAGGAATCCGCGCTTATAGTCAGTCAGTGTTCACCAAGTGTGCACCTGCTATGCACCAAGCCTGGTTTGGAGCACGTACAGATGCAGTTTTCCTACTTGCCATGGAGCTCGCTCCTTATAACCACCAATCTGGCAAACAAGAAAAATCCATGTTGTTTTGGAAGTTTCTAGTACCGATGAACCACAGCGGATGGCAGCAGGCGGTGGAGAAGGAGAGGTAACTGTCCTTCCACTCACACCAACCATCCAAGGCAGTCAGCCCTTCAATGCAGAGAGGGAAATAAATACCAAGAGGCCAAGGAGCTCCCAAAGGGGACCAAGAGGACTCAAAGTTCACCAGATCGGTTTAAAAACATCTAAAGGCTCTGTGAACATCTGAAGGACGTTCACACGTTCTTCTTGCCAGGGTGAAAACCATGTGGGTGTGGGTGTGGTCTGGTCAGTTGGCCACTACTTGCCTGGTAAGCCTCTGGGACAAAGCACTTTCTAACTGGTGGAACCACAGTGCTATGGAACACTGACAGACTTCAACAATAAATATGTTCTCATCTTTCTTCTTGGCCATTCAACGTGGTTTCAACCTTCACCTGGCAAGAGCCAGGGTAAAGTCAAAGATCACAGATGGTAGCCCCAGGCAGGGATCAACCCTAGAAGCAGAAGGAGGGGTGAGGGAAGGGAGCCAAGGGATGGATATCTTGTCTTTTTTTTTATTTGAATAACTGTCACTTTTTGAGGCAAAAAAAAAAAAAATCACAGATGTCAGGTAGGGAGTGGCCAGCTCACAGGGAACTGTATGTTTAAAAAACAAGGAAAAATCCCACTGCCACCTATGACAGTAAACATACTTTAAAGATGAACGAAAGTGAGTCCCAGTCACCTGCGGAATCAGGCTCTAGGTCAGGGCTCAGCTCCCTGGTCCAGGGCCAGCCCGGCCAACAGGTCAACCCATCATCTCCCAAGTAGGCGCCCTGGTCCCAACTATCCCCCGGTAGAACAGGAAGGCTCTCCAGTCCTAGCCTAGTTTTGAGTAGAAGCCTTTTCTCCAGGAGATGTCTAGATTCTGATTTCCTGTCTGCGTCTATTCTCCTTTGATCAGACTGAACATTCCCAAATCCAGCTAACACTTTTTTTTTTTAGCACCAATGCTCATGATGAAATAGTATAAATCAAGATGTTCGTCTAACTAATAAAATTTACATATGTCTCCTAATTTCTCAACGGTTACTTGATAACAGTTTAGTAGACTCTGCTTTATTTTCAACTGAAGTTCATCAGATTTTGGTTTAAGGCTGCTACAAGAATCAGCATGTAATCTCAATAAAATTAAAAAAGCAGAACAGCAGAAATGGGCAACTGTTCAGTTAATGGTGCAATTTATATATAGTGTATGAACAAATTAAAGCCTATGGAATAAATATTTATATTCTGTCTCATTCAGCAACAGTCCATACATGTTAAAATATCCTTTCACTCTATTCTTCCAAAGCCCCTTTAAACATTTAATTTATGCTTAATCTTGGAAAACAGGAAAAGTTAAATATAGTAAGTATGGAAAAAAGGGCAAGCTTTCTAATCATGAAATCTAAATGCTTTACAGGTCTATCAAGTTTTCCTATGAAAAAGCTTCTTGTAACCAAGTGTATTAATCAATCATTTGAGAACCTACTTACTCCACTTGTCTGTGTCTGTCACTTCAATGAGAGAATAAAGACACATGGACTACAGTCTCTGTGAACCAAGGAAGAACAAACAAGGTAAGAAGGTAAAAAGCGAGTGACCGATCCTGAGGCCTACCGTCTGCCCAGGATGGGGACTGCGTATTAGCCTTGGAATGACTCTAAGCATGACCTGATGAGGAAACCTCTCTTTAGGGTTTAGTTCAAACAAACCTGAACAATGCCTACACTAGCCTTATTATGAAACAAAGTGAGTGTCTGCAGCAAATTCTGGTGGCAGCACCTGGGCCATCAATCAGAAACTGCTGAAGCTCTGAGCTGTCTGGGTAGGTGAGTGACAGCCATCCACAGAAGAGGGACAGAGCACATGAGGCTTCTCGCTTTACTCTGACAGACACCTACTACAGATACGCTATGGGAGTTCAAAACGCGACACGACTCTATGGCATTATTTGTCATAATATTTATGACAGTCCGTCCTAAATCTGTCTTTGGCACAAAACCAGGATGAAAACCTCTTGTCTTCCTGGAACATCTATCTCCTCTGTCCAGGGACCCAGTATATAGTGGGTACTCGATTAGTATTCAGGGGAAAGAACCAAATAAATGAACATTCTAAGAGACAGACTGCAACCTGCAGCCTCTCAGAACATCAGAAACCCCAACGTCAGCCCCGAGGGCAGAGAGGATCACAGAACTTGGTCACTGAAGCCAGGTACAGATGAGGGTCACTGCTGGGTGGTGCAGGTAGTGGGAGGGGCAGCACAACAGGCTCCTTCCTGTCCTCTAAACGGCCACCACTAGGGTCTTAGATACTAGCCGCAGTGGACAGACAGGCAGTCAGTCCACTAGCCCGTGCTGGAAGGTTGGAAACAACGAGAACATGCCCTAAGAGTTGGTTTTCCAGGATGAGGACAGTTTTGTGCCCCATAGTAGCATATATGGGAGCCCAGCCTGGCTGTACCACAGGCACTCTGTGCTTACATGCACAGGCCCAGCAAACCCTTGGCTTTGGTGCAAGGCTTCAGCCAGGCGCCAAGCTCCAGAGCTTCCCACTGGTGTGCTGGGATACTGGCCCACCAACCTCCATGGTCACCTCTGGCTGCAGACGGCCTCCTCTGCTGACTTCAGTGTGGGACAAGTGTTTTCCTTTTCTACTTATGCCATGATATGACAACTACCAACATATTAATAAGAAAACAAACTGTGGGCTCCCAAAGAACAGGAAGATTCTCTCCACTACATGACACTAACCCGGAGAAGATCTCTACTACCACTCACCTAACTCATCTAATCAAACAAGGTAGTAACTGAAAACCAAAGGACTAACTAGGGCTGTTAAGAAGTAACACTGATCATGGAAGTTTCTCCCCAGAATAGGTTTCTACAATAGTAACAAGTCAAGTAGTCGTTTTCTTGCCCCTTTGTAAGAAAGAGGGACAAAGAAACACCTTCTTCGCAGTTAGGGCCACCATAGGTTCCCGCAGCCCCAGTACTCCCCTGGGACGAGACAGTGGCCCGGGGACGGCCCCAGCAGTCCACACAAGGGACAGGTGCTTCAGTAGTCGTGCCCACACACCTTTCGTGTGGTGTGAATTTTTCAGAGAAAAGATCCACTATTAGATACTCAGAGGGGATTCTAAGATCCCCTAAAGATTAAGGACACCTGCCACTGGGGAAGATAACTCCCTCAGAAGTCTCAGGGAAGGGCTAGCTCTCCCCAGACCTCACACACCCCTGCCAAATACAGGCCTTTCCTGTCCAAAGACGTCAACTACTCACGTAACAACTGCCCTCACAAATGAACTCTCCCCAACTTCCAACTCCAAACACCCTCTTGAAACGCACACTGACAGGAAGGATCAGATCTTAACCATTTATAAGCTAAAAGCTTGATGGGGACACAACGTGTGATCAGCTGAGAATACAAGGAATGGGAGGGGAGAGGGTGGATGTCCAGGGCTGGAGGAGGACAGCCAGAAACATGCTTCCACCTCACGATTTTACTGAGAGTCCACCAGGGCTTCAGAACTGCTTCAAGTGGCAACAAATGCTGAGTCTGATGTGGTTTCAGTGAGACCACTAAATACGCTGTTTTTTCAAAAGCTGAATTCTTCAGCAGTTTTCCTCACACCTTGATATACACTTAAAACCACACTACATAGCAGAGCAATCAGAGGAAGTACTGCTGGTGTCTGTGTGTGTAACTGATGCTGGTCAGGAAACAGAAAGAAAACAAAATACAACCTTCACTGATAAGCTTAGTAGGGACAATAGGACAGCTTAGAATTTTCAGCCAGAAGTTCTCGGAGAGTATTTGGTTGAAACTTACACTTTGTGGGTAAGGAAAGGTGGTCCAGAAAGCTTAGGAACACAGTAGATCAGTTAGCAAACTTGCTGTGAGGCTCTCCCTGTCCCCAGTCTAGAGAGTTGCCCCCTGCCACAAGTCTCATCACCCCCTCGCTTAAGTAGAACTGTGTCTCCTCCAGGCACACCTGGACTTGCACACATCCGGTGCCTGAGTACCACTAAGCAGAGATGGGCTCAGTTCACAAAGACCAGGCATCAGCAAACTATGGCCCATGGGGCCAGAGCCAGCTCAATGCCTGCTTTTGGGGGGAAAAAAAGTTTTATTGGAACACGGCCACAAATAAGATTTTCTTCTGAGAGGCAGCAAGTTGTTGTGGTTCAGTGTGTGGACCCCAGGGATATTTTACCTGGTCTGCAGGTGGCCCTGCCATTTGCAAGCTGTGTGTGACCTTGGACGACTGACTCAAAGCTCTCTGTGCCTGAGTTTTATCACCTGTAAGATGGAGATGACAGCACCTCCTCTTAGGACTATGTTAGAATTGAGTGGATTCACACACATGAAGCACTATATCGAGCGACTGACAGGTACCAGGTGCTACCGGTACTGGCTAGTATGTTATTATTATTTCGCTTTGGGGAGAATCATTTCACACTAGGTATGATTTCTTTCATTAACATGCTTAGGGTAACAATAAAATAAATGAACTTCTTTTTTTTTCAGAGAATGTGTGATGGTGAGGTGTGGTTCAAACAGGTAGGATCAGAAGGAGAAGCCAGCAGGGATCATTTTCATTTGATTATGAGGCATTTTCAGAGAAACATGAATAAACTTATGATAGAAAACAATCTTGTGCATTTACTAGCTGTCGAAATACTTCTAATAGACAACTGTGTTCAAATTGTTCTAGTAAATCACAAAATTTCCAGTTTTCACTCTAGATTGTTTTCCAGCTTAAAAAATAACTCAGAATGTTCACTTCAAACTTAAAATATATCATGAGCAGTATCAATATACAATCAAAATACTCTAGCCTAACCTTCCTAGGTTGAAATTTAAATCAAAACATAGAAGAATTGAACAAGAATATCCCCACAAAAAAAGAGACTGATGACACTCCCACTCGTAAGCTGGCCACGACAAAGCAGCAAATGTTCCATCTGATGTGGCTTCAACCTAACCTGACGTAGTTATTAACCTGAAGTTTTTAGCATCTTTCTTCACACGTCAGTGTATACATAAAACCACAAATTCATATAAATTCATAAAAATTTGCCAAATAATTTAAGAGCCAGAAGTATGCAATCTTTTCAATGACAAAAACAAAACAATACAAAACAAAAAACTCCCAAACCCAGAACTAACCCAGAGTATGGCCATATCATTTGTAAAGTCAAAAGCACTTTCTCTTGGCAACCTAACATTGTTGGGAGAAAGCCAAGAAAAGCAGTTTTCATGGAAAGACATGGTTGTATTCAGTTGTCTGCTATCACCCGCTTGCTCCTGGAATCCTTCCAGTACCTAAACTTGGCAAATAAAGAGCAGAAATACACAACAGATCGCAATGCCAAAGACACTGCCTGGCCGTCCAGTGTCACCTGGAGTAAGAGAACTGGGCTGAAGAGCCTGGGCACGTGAGCAGCCCACCTCACTGAACTCAACTCTTACAATGCTGCCAACTCTGGAAGCAGTCAGGGAATTACTTGGTCCCCAAGTCTGAATACTCCCTTTACACTAATAAATTGCAGCTGGAGATGGATAAGGGTATTTATGGACTCTCATGGTGCTGCACTTGGATGTGTGACCAGAATGTGACTTAGAAAGAACGGCAGAAACTCGTAAAGGGAAGGTGACAGAACAGCACTGAACTCAATCCACTTGAAAAAGGATGAAATAGAGCAGGCAGAGGAGAACAGAGAGGGACGAGGTGAGGTCCGCACAGCTAATGCGGAATGCTGGGGAAGGGGAGGGAAAGACGGGACCTGACGTGCGAAGAAGGCTTTCGGGAAGAGAGCTGGTGATTATCTCCAGTAAAGTTTAAAGGAGAAAGAAAACTGACATTTCAGCAAGTTTTGTTCTTCCCCTATATTGGGGCAGGAAAACTAAATGAGTTCTTGAAACAGACAGGCTAACAGCTTCACTGCTGGGGCAGGAGGACCAGCATATGGAGATGAGTCCCAGGAAGCAGAGTGAAGATACAAACCCAGGGTTTTCTGGGGCATCCTCATCTGCAAGAGGAGGAATGGAGGGAAAAAGTCAAGTCCTGCCCAGCTTACATGCCATAAATCTCAAACCATAAAGCACACTCAAAGACTTTTCACTGTTCCAAACACATGTGGCTCTACTTCTAACCAAAAACCGAGCTGGTAAAGTCCTAACAAAAATATACTTGGTATAGTAAAGCATTCCCAGTCATGTCCACTGGTGCAGAGACACAGCTCTGAGGGTGCCCAGAGGCACCTTAACACTCTGTAGACTCCGAGCCTCATTCCTGAAGATAATGTACATAAAAGCGCTTGGAAAAGGAAAGTGTGAGATCGATGTTAGGCAATGGTGGTGGCATTAAAAATAAAACAGTTCTTTCACTATAAAAACTCACCCATTACTGACAAGGGAAAAATGTTCCTTGGACATTTTCTTAAAAAAAAGGGCAGAAAACATACAATCCCCGTAACACACACAGCAAGGAAGAGAGTACGCCAAAATATTTAACGGTGATGACTCTAGAGGGTTTAGAGGTGATTTTTATTTTTTAAGTATTTCCTATGTTATTCAAATTCTCTACACAAAGCATTATTTCATCAAAGGAGGAAAAGCTGTTTTTAAAAGTCATTCTCTACTCAAATGTTCAGACTGCCCACAATGACAGGATGACCCACTGTTGGGCTCCACAGCTGTACTTAAAATATTAATTTAAGCTGTCATCAGACACTGAATAAAACTAGGTAGATCAAACTGATTATGGCTGCCAGAAACTACTCCTGGGTAGTAATTTAAACCAAATTCACCCTGGTTATAACATTGCTATAGGTTGTCACACTTTGCTCTAATGTATTATACATGTGGACCAAAAAAAAAAAAAAAAAAAAAAAAAAAAAGCCCAACAGAGGCTCAGCCACCCAGACACCTGCCACTACTACTGGCAAGGAAGGCTGAAAGGCGGGAGAGGAGAAGCAAACGCAGCCAGGAGCCAATCAGGATGCAAAAAGCTGCACACAGCACTCCAGTAGCTTATGTTTATCAACTTGGAAACTGCATGGGTGACTCTTACGACAACAAAGGAACAATTATCCTGCTTTCTGTACTCTGGTTCATAGTTCAGGCAGCAAGGAACACTGTTTCATCCGAATCTGTCTGGTACCTGAGCTTTGGAGAGCAACAGGCAAGAGACTGGATCATGAGGGATTTACCAGGATGTGTCTGGCTCCCAGGTTTTGATAAGGAGGTGCATTTATAGTTGGAAAGTACCTATTTAAGGAGTAGAGCTTCCCCAGCAAGGAGATGACTTAGCAGCTATGACATCTGCCCAACTTTCACTAAAGGCCACCTGCCTCCAAGCTCTCAGCTCTTAGCAGTGATGCCCTGATCTTGGCACAGTGGAAGGTGAAAAGGCTGTGGCAATATACATGCTCATCAACCATGAGAATGATGTCTATTAAGTATCTTCCAGAAGGGAGATGCTATCAGTGGTGGAGGTGCACAGCACAAAGGGCCATGTCCTCTCAAGCCCAAGGCAAGACACACATGTGTGCAGATGACACCTAATACCAGTGGCTAAAAGGAGTCTGAAGAGGGACAGAGGGGCCCAGACCCCGGGGGCAGACAAATAGTTCAAGAGGTCCAACTTGCAGGGGCTTGAGAAATAGTAAGCAGGCTAAATAGTAACAGTAATATTCATCAGTGGCAGCTGCTGTTCTGTATCATCACCATGAATGAGAACACGGTAAGACACTTCAGGAAGGGGCCTGGCTATCCACTAGGCCTAGAGAAGTTACTCCTGTAGTTTCAAAGTCTATCTCTACTCAAATATCCACAATAAAGGGACTAGATGACCAGCCATCTGCCTGGGAGTTGACTGACAGATCTAAGGTATTAATTGAAATGAACAACAAGCCTAGGAAGAGCAGGAGTAAGCTGGTTATTTATGTTAATTACTTGTAAGAGGTAAGCTCTGTCTCTGAAGAGCATCGTTTGCTGTATCAACAGACAGGAAAGAAAGCTGCTGTGATCTCTCCAGTCAGATCCTGGCAGACTCGACCTGAGCGTCATAGCCTCTCGTCTTCCAGCCACTCCCACCTCCACACACCTTTCCTTCAATGAACCTACACACAGGCAGAAGCATGCCTAGGCGCAGCCACACCCTGGCAACTTCAAAAGTACAACCACTGAGCAGGCCAGTGACTCCCATTCTACAGTAAATCTCCAAGCAAAATGTGCCAAGTTTTCTGGGGAGAAAACATGCTCCATAACCTCCCCTTGGTCAGCCGCTTATCTTCATGCCGCAGTGCTTTCCCCGCACCCCTATCAGCACAGGGGCTCACCACTGAGATCACACAGCACACCACGCACACAGGGCTGCCAGACTTCCTGGTTTCGACTTAAATGGTACAGCACGCAGAAAATACTCTGAAAATCACAAAGCACTGTGCAATCTTGAGAAGGCTTTAAGATCTCAAATAGAACAGAAAACTTCTAACATCAGACAGCATTCTCCAAAAAGTGGATAGATCTTCTACAATACTGAAAATAGACGGGCATGCATTGTAACTATTAACAATTTACAAAGTCAATAATTCCAATATGGTGTCTGAAGTTAGCATTTTCCAGTAATATTTATCTCTTGCCTTGTCCCAGGATTTAAGATGGCTTGTTTTCCAGTTCTTCAAACACTCAACAACAACAACAAAATGAATAAAATGGCTCAATATTGAGGACATGAAGTTTCCACTTGGTAAATAATGAAGCAACCACTATAATCACATCATTTTTCAAAAGTCACAAACCCAAGTACCACACTCTTACCCTAAAATATATAATAGTATGCAGAGATATATATCCAGAACTATGGCCTTGGAATTACATTATCCAGTGATAATTATTTGCACCTCCTGAACAGAAAATGTCATCAAAAATCAATTCAAAGCTCTCATCAGGCAACGCGTTGAGCACTCTGGATGCTTGTTCATTAGAACATTCAGGAAAGGTGCTCATTCCTCAGCAGACAACCAGAGAGGGAAAAAGGGAATTTTCTGCACACAGAGAATACATTTTACCAAGTATATCAAAGACAATCAAAGAAAAATTAAAAATGCTTGGGGGAAACTCCATTTGTGAGTAATCTTTATTTTAAAAACTACTAAGACAAACCTTTTGTTTCTGAGATTCAGCTACACCCACTACTTGAAGTTCTTGTAAAAGGCAAAGTTTTCAGTGTTATGTGTACATTCAAAAATTTGCACACCAGAAACTGACACAAAAGTGTAAACTGACTATACTTCAATTAAAAAAATTTGCACAATACAAAAAAATTATAATAGAAAAAATAAAATTAAGTCATGTACATAGATGTTAAAAATAAGTAAATCAAATCTACATGTAACTAGTTTTAAAAAAAATGAGATGAATATGGTATGTCATGTGTATTGTATATAAAATACTTAGATTTTTAAATCAGTTACATTAGATCTTATTAAAAAAAAAAACTATGAAGAAGAGACAAATCTCCTCTGCAGAAGCATTCCAAGTAAGTTATGTAGACACCCCACCATGACTTAGGTAGAGCCCAACCCCACTCTGTAAGTGTGGGCTGTGCATGGTGACTTCCTTCCAAAGAGGACAGGCTGGGAGGGGGAAGGAGGAGGAACAGTAATTCACCCAGGTGATCAAGGCCACACCAGCATAGTGACAAGCCACGATGATGGCATGGCACCCTTTGGGAAGACACTTTCTCTCTATGATCTTCCTTCCATAACTCGTAAAGTCCAAAACCCAGTCTTACCACGAGAAAAACATCAGAAAAATCCAAATAAAGGGGCATCCTAAATATACCTGGCCAGTCCTTCTCAAAACTGCAAAGGTCATCAAAACCAAGGAAAGACTGAGAAACTGTCACAGCCAAGAGGAGCCTACGGAGACATAATAAATGTAATGTGATATCCTGGATGGGGTCCGAAAAACAGGAAAAGGACATTAGGAGAAAATTAAGGAAACCTGTGTAGACTTCAATTAACAATAATGTATTAACACTGGCTCATTAATTGTGACAAATATACAAATGTTATACACAAATACAATAACAAGGGAAACTGCATGTAATGGGGAGGTGGGGAGGACGAGATATGAGAATCCTCAATACTACCTTCCAGTTTTTCTAAAAATCTAAAACTGTTCTCAAAAAAAGTCTACTTTAAAAGTAAAAAACAAACAAAAGAACCAAAAAAACAAAACTGTGAAGAAGACGTGATAAATATCAACACGTGTTAATTCTGACTAATGAAAACACAGATGCTGATGACACTATTCTTTGTTCTTCAGTGTGTTTAACAACAAAAAAAAAAAACAACAACAACTCAAAGTCACAAATCAAATCTTTCTTCACTATAGCAGTAGTACTGTTAAAATGTTTTTTCTTTAGAGAGGCAAGATCATTTTTAAAAATCACATTAGAAGTAACTGTAACTATGCAGGCCTCCTGCTTGGGAGGTAAACACAATTTCACTAGCCAGAAAAGTCAACTTCTTTATGGGCCTTGCAAAACTTGCTTGGCTGAATTACTATTCCAGACTGAGAGCTACAGCCCAAGCAGACCACAGGCAAGGCTCACAGCACACATGGGTGTGTTTCTAGAAGGGAGTAAGCAGCACATCCCTTTGTACAACAAAAAAATATTCCTGGGAAATTAGACTGACTCTCCAAGTTATCTACTCTATAAACTTTGCAGATGGGGGTAAAACCTGATTCACACGCAGAAAATTAGGTTATTATGCACTTCCCCACCTTGCTTTGAAGCCTGCTATATTACAGACAAAATGGTGTAGCAGAAAAAATACAGACTCTGGAGTCAGACATGGATGGGTTGTAAGTCAAAGTCTGCCACTTTCGAACATGTGTCATTTTGAATAATTTCCTGGGAGGCAGAAAAGTGGCTCAGAATATTTTATTCCATGTGCAAAACAGATATGGCACCTACCTCACAGGATTATTAAATAAGAGATGACTCGAGATCATGCTGCAAAGCACCCAGCACAGTGCCCAATGCAATGGGCACCCCAGCAGTGCCACTGCCCACCTGCTCTTCTCTTACCGTAACTCAGAAAGAATACAGTCATTGTTATTCTTGTTCGTAACAGGATCATACTGAAATCTTATGTTACAGTCATTATATAATTCTGAAAAATGCCAGAAGTACTACACGGTAATCAACATAAAAACCCTAAATGTTTTAACTTGGTGACAGATGGACAGCAAATTACTGTCTACAGTAAACGTAACTTTTTCCAAAATACTGCAGAAACATTTTGGAGAAGTTGATCCTTGAAGTCATTCTTTGGACCCATTTACATAAAGAACGTTAGGTTTAGTACTTCCCACTTTTCTACACTGAACAAGAAAAGAACAGATAACTTTTGAAGTATGATGTGTCCAATCACCAATGGGCACTCATTACATACCCTAACTTATGCTCACACCATCAAGATGGAGAGATCTCCCAGTGCCTGGAGGGCACAGCCACAGTACCAATCCCTCCTGCAGCTAGTTAGAAAAGCAGGCTAACAGCACTCCACCCACAAGACCTCCTGAATAGAATAAGTATCTTAACAAGATCCCCAGGTGATCCACAAATTATTAAAGTTTAGGAAGCCCTGCCCAAATCTATGTTAAAGTCTGAGAGACAGGTTAATGGCCAGGTATAGGAATGGTTCCTAAAATGTTTGCACTGATGGAAAAGCTCCTGAGAGGAATACAAACAGCAGAGGCTTCAGACAGACCCTGGGTTTGAATACTGGGCTGCCATCTCCCAACTGTGACCCTACATAAAACGCTTGATTTCTGAGCTCCATATTTTTTACCTATTGAGTAGTGACTTTAAAATGTAGGTACAATGTTTCCAAACTTTCTTATCCACCACTGTCTCTCACTGCGCCTGGGAAAGCCTGTCCCTCCAGCCCATCTCTGAAGCTGTGGCGCTTGCCATGGGGGCGGTGGGTGGCTGACCTGAGTGTCAGGTTCACAGTTTCAGACCCACCCCCTCAAGAAATTCTACTTGTTTATTCATATCAGGCAAACTTCCCAATAAAGAAAACATAGACAACAAACAATAAAATGCAGAGATCCCCAGGCAACAGAGAGGAGGCCCAGGGTAGAGCCTAAAGAGAAGTTCAAGAGAACCTGTGGTCGGTGCAGAAGCGCAGCAGGGCTGAAGTTAAAGAGTGTGGCAAGGGCCTGGATGCACAGCAAGGGAACCTGGGTTTAATGTGAATACCTAGCTGCACAGGATAATTAAGAGACTGTGTACTGAACAGATTCCAGAAGTGGCACAGTGCTGGAGACACAGAGGTTCTGACCAGCCAGAGGTTCAAGACCTTGCTTGAACAGCTCAGGAACTGAACTGAGGCTCCCAAAAGACTATGTCTAAGGAGCAGAGCTCCTTAAGATCTGCCTTAAGAATGTTTAAAAACAAGCCCTGAAAGGATCAAACTGATCTGTGAGTCAAATGTCTCCCAGAACAAATCCCAACTTTCTAAAGCAAGACAACAAAACTCTTATTCAACAACATATCCACATTGTCCACTATATAATCAAAAATTACTGAACATGCAAAGAGGCAGGAAAATGTGACCCATAACTGGGAATTGTTTATCTAAACAAATGAACAAAAGACTGCAAATGAAACAAACACAGAGATGACAAAGATGTTGGATTTGGCCTTCAAAAGAAGAGCAGGGAAGGAACAAAGAGAGGAAAAAAACAAAACACAGAAGGGGTGTTTTGAAAACAAATGGCAAGATGGGGATCTAACTCCAACTGTATCAACACTTCATGTAAATAAACTAAACCCTCCATTTGAAGACGAAGATGGTCAGAATAAATTAAAAACAAGTTCCAACTATATGTTCTTTACAAGATACATACTATACATATAAAGATTCAGACAAAGGGGTAAAAAATATACCCTTTGCAAATATTAATCATAAGAAAGCGGGAGTGGCTGTGTTAGTAAGACAACGTAGATTTCAAGACAAAGACTATTAACAGAAATAGAGGAACATTTAGAATGATAAAAAGCTCAATTTATGAGTTAGACATAATAATCCAAAATGTACATTCACTTAATGAAAGGGCTTCAAAATATATGGAATAAGTTATCAGATTTCATTCTGACTAAAGGACAAACAGACAAATCTATAATTATAGTATAGTAATTTTAATACTCTCAGTAGTTCAGAGACAAAAAAGAAAATCAGGAACGATATAGCTGATTTGAACACAACCAACTACTCTAATTGACATTTACAAGTGCTACACCCTACGACGGTTAAGAGGAACATTTCTTTCGAGCATACGCAGAATATTCATCAAGACAGACCATATGCTGGGCCATAAAACAAGTCTCAATAAATTTCAAAGGACAAAAATCATACAGAGCATGTTCTCTGACCACAAAGAAATTGGAAATCAGTAACAAAATAATATCTGCAATTCCAAATATTTGAAAAATTAAGCAACACATTTCTACATAAAACTGAGTCAAAGAAGAAATTACAAGTAAAATATAAAAATATTTTGAACTGAATGATAATAAAAACAAAACCTACCAAAATTTATGATCTACAGTGTAGAGTAATATTTACGGTGAAATTTATTGCTCAAATGTTTATACTGGAAAAGTCTAAAATCAATGATCTAAGTATCCACCCCATGGTACAGGAAAGAAAACCCAAAGTAGAAGAAATAAAATAACAAGAAGAGAATCAATGATATAGAAAGAGAGAATATTGGCAAATCAAAAGTTGTCTGAAAAACATCAATAAAGTTGACAAATTCCTACCTAGCTTGATCAGGGAAAAATGAGAGAAATATATATATATAAAAATATACATACCTGATTGAAAGAGGGGGCAACTGGATATTATTATGAATTTTGTTGACATTAAAAGGAAATTAAGGGAATATTGAATCCCTTTATGCCAAGTAAATTCAAGACCTTAGATGAAATGGATAATTTCCATGAAAAACACAATTACTCAAAATTAACCCAAGAAGAAATGAAAAATATGAATAATCAGTCCTAGTAAATTAATTGAAGCATAATTTAAAACCTTCCCACAAGGAAAACTCCAGACCCAGATGGTTTCACGGGTGCACTGAAGGGACAAACTCACTAAGAAAGGAAGAGGGAACAAACCAGTATGGTCTTCATATCAAAATCAAATCAGGACATTACAAGAAAACTACAGACCTACATCCCTCAAAAGTATTGATGCATAAATCTTAAACAATATTTTAATAAACTGGATTCAGTAATACATAAAAATACATCACGATCAAGGGAAGTTATCCCAGGAACGTAAGGCTGGTTCAGCACTCAGAAAGATGTACTTTACCACATTAATAGAATAAGGAAAATCCCTCTGATTATCTCAACAATGCAGAAAAATTATTTGATGGAATCCAGCAATCACTTATGGTTAAAAGCCTCAGCAGACTTTGCTGAGTAGGGGCTTTCTTCAACCTGATGATGGGTATCTTTAAAAGCCTACAGCAAACACCACACCTCATAACTAACTGAATGTTCTCCTCCGCAGATCAAGAATAAGACAAGGGATGTATGCCCTCACTACTTTTATTCAACATTGTACTAAAGGTCTCAGTCAGAGCAGTACAGCCAGAAAAATAAAAGGCATACCATTAGAAAGGAATTAAAACTGTCTTTATTCAAAGACAACATGACTTAGAAAATTCTAAGGCAGCTATCAAATAACAAGTTAGAACTAGTAAGTGAGGTTAGTTAGCAAGGTTACAGGATGTAATGTTAATACAGAAAAATAAATTATATTTCTCCATATGAATAATAAGCAAGTCAAACAATGATACAAAATTTAGAAATCAAATAGAAACAAAAGTGAGAAATTAAACAACCTGATGTTAATACTTCCTGTAAAGCTAAAGGAATGAATAGATCAATGGAACAGACCAGAACAGGAGTGGCAGATTTTTCTGTAAAGGTCCAGTTAGTAAATATTTCAGTTTGAGTGGGTGACCTATGGTTTCCATTCTTCATTCTTTTATTTATGTTAGTTTACTTTTTAACCAATCCTTTAAAAATATAAAAACCATTCTTAGGTTGTGGGCCAGATCTTGTTCATGGGCTACAGTTTGCTGACTCCTGGACTAGAGTCCAGAAACAGATCCCTCCTTATCCAGGCAATTCCATTCCTAGTCATTTATCCAAGAGAAATGAAAATTTATATGTTCACACAAAGACTTATACAAAAATGTTCACAGAAGCTTTATTCTTAACAGCTCCAAACTGGAAACCACCACAATGTCCATGAATAGGAGACTGGTAAGTAAATCATGGTATATTCATACAATGGGCTACTAGTTAGCAATAAAAAGAACTACTGAATTCAGTCAACAATGTGAATGAATCTTAAAAACATGCCATCAGCAAAAGAAGCCTCACCAAAAACAAACCAACCAACCCACATTATAGGATTCCATTTAAATGAAGTTTGAGAACAGGTAAACCTCATCCATGGTGAAAGAAATCAGTAGTGACTGCAGGGATTGGGATGGAGACAACAGGAAAAGGGAGTAATACAAAGGAACTTTCTGGAATTCTGAAAATGCCCTTTATCTTGACAGGGGTATGGGTTACACAGGCATGATTTTTGACAAATCAAACTGCAACACTTAAGATCTATGCATTTCACTCTACGCGAATTATACTTTCAAAAACAATAAAAGTAAAACAATAAAATATTTTTTAAAAAATCAATACATGTAGGTCTCTAACCCCCGATCCTAATTGTTGACCTTTAGTTAGAAAGTAACGAGGTTGATTAGTTTTTCTTACAAGTATACTCTTCAAAGTAGTCACCCTGGAGACTTATCAAATCAAAGTATTCAATGTTGCTATTATGAAAAACATTCATTCTGTCTGAGTTACAGAAAATAATCAGTTACAAAGGTAACTGAAAAAAAGAAATACATGACTCCCACTTTGACTTTAAAAAGAGATATACAATTACAGATAAAAGATTGGTAGGGAGAAAATAAAAAAGTTAACACTAATTATGAACTGGATGATAGGATTATGGGCAATGGTTTCTTCTCTAGACTTTCAAATTTTGTACAATCAACTACTTTTTTTTGGCTGGGGGAGGGAGGTAATTAGTTTTATTTATTCATTTACTTTAAGAGGAGGTACTGGGGATTGAACCCAGGACCTTGTGCATGTTAAGCATGCATTCTACCATTTGAGCTATACCCTCCCCCACAATCAACTATTTTTATCAGAAAATAATTCTCTGAAAACAGTAGAAAAGCAGTCTATTTATCACTTCCAATGTCTTGTGATGACTTCAAATCCTTTATATAAGAAAGCATCAAAGAGGGGAGGGGAATAGCTCAATCGGTAGAGCGCATGCTTGGCATGCACAAGGTCCTGAGTTCAAACCCCAGTACTTCCTCTAAAAATAAATAAATAAACAAAACCTAATTACCTCCCCCTTGCCAAAAAAACAAAAACAAAAACAAAACTATCTAGTCAACTAACCGGTCTCCTCTGAATGTTTTTCAGTAAATTCAGACACTGTGCTAAGAACTATACATACACTATCTCATTTAATCAGCACAACAATTCTACAAGCTGAATATTACTATCCCTTCTTAATCTATACAATTCTCAAAGGCAGATAATATTATTATCCCCATTTAAAAGACAAACAACTAAGACCCAGAGTGATTACATAATTTTCCCACAGCTAATAACTAGTGGAGTCTGGACTTGAACGGAGGCAGTTTACTCCAGATCCCAACCTCCGCTCTGGAAGACTTGGCTCTACTCCATCTGGGGAAGGCAGTCTGAGTTGCGGCTACTGCTGACAGGACAAGGAGGAAGCAGAGGCAGCAGCTCAGTACTATCTGTGCGTAAGCCACTAAATATACATATACCATCTCATTTAAGCAATTTTAGAAAGAAATAAATACATAAATAATTATTATGGAAAGTTAGGCACATCCTGAATCACATATTCTCCATTAAAGTCATGATAAGATTACTGAGCTGGTACCAGATTGCTTAATATTTTTACTAAATACCTGTGCCTAAATGAGCTATAAAATCACCCCATAGCACAGTATTAATTCAAAGCTTTCAGTCTTATCATTCTATAAACTGACCATTTATTTCCATTGTGATCTTTAAAAAAAAAAAAAAAGCCAAATTAGGATTTACTTAAGAAAAAAGTCTTTATTTTCTTTGCATTTCAAGGATCAGATGTTATTACATAAAAAAAGAAAAATATTAGATAAATGTACAGTATTATTTCTCTTTGCTGTTAAATTTTAGACATTTCCAATTATCATTCCAAAATAGGGAAGGTGAGTCGCTCATTCCTTCAAGAGCCAATCTGGCTCTACAATTTCTTATTGACTATATGCTGCTAATCCTTCTTCAGCAAACTGCCTCTCAGAGTGTGGTCCTGGACCAGCAAAACCAGGGTCACCTGGGAACTGGCAAGAAATGTAAATTCTCAGGTCCCACCCAAAACCTACTGAATCAGGAACTTTGGGGAGGGACCAGCTCTCCAGGATAACAAGCCCGCAGTGATTGTGCTGGAATCTCAAGTCTGAGAACCACTGCTTTATCCTATCTGACCAAAATGTTGGTTCACTGGGTCCAGGGGCTCTGAATCTAAATCAAAACCTTTACCCCTCAGGGAGAGCTCCAGGGAAAGCCAGCTCCCCAGTTTTTGACCACTTTCTTAAAAAAAGAAGGATATTCCAAAGAACATATTAAAAATAAGCCCTAATCTAACCTCCCGTGAAGAAGGCTTACCCATATAAACTATTTTGGTCCTGTGTTTCCAATTCATTACTTACAAGAAAAGACTGAAAATATTTCTAAGGCTGTGAAAGCATTTATCAACCTTAGAATTAGAAAGATTCTGGACCTCTTGGCCAGATATATCTCATTACCTTCCTTTTCCTACCAGCGTCTGGCCAGCTCTGCCACCTTTTCTGTGCAGAGCAACAACTCTTTACCCCTCTAGCCACAAGAAGAACGTGAGTTGGCTTCCAATTCCCACTTACATTTATTTTTAAATATCCTTTTTACTTTCCCTCTAAAAGACAAGTGTTCGGGTTATTTTCATTAGAAAACTAGAATATGCTACCAAAAGGATAACATCTCAGGTTTCCTACCATTGAAAGGGAAGCACAAAGGATAGAGGAATGAACGGAAGTTGAGTAACGTCCCAAGATCACACAGCAGAGCCAGGGTTGGATCCCACATGGTCTGGCTAAGGGTCTCTTAACCACTAACCTGTGCAGCCTGTTCTTGGATCAGTCTTACAATCTATATTTTAATAGAACTTCTTTTTATCTAGGCTTTAAAATGAAATAACTTACAGTTGTGCAAAAATTGTTATAATTTTAGACTTTCCCAAGGTATGTGATTATAATCACTTTTTCATTCCTAGTTTCGTGTGATTCTTAAAGGAAATATTTAAAATAGAAAACATAAGCCATTTCAACAAGGTGGCAATAATGTTAAAAAGGCACGATATGACTTAAAAACAAAAATGAAAAAATTTCTCCTCTCCATTCTGTGTGCCTCCATTACTTAATCTGTAACACGGGAATAATACATAGTACACACTTTATATTTTTTTAGCGAAAAATGAAAGTTAAATGTTTTGAGTTTTTCCTCAGAATAAAAATAAATTTAGACTTTTCTAAAAGAAAAATATATTGACTCAAGAGACTAGCAGTCTAAAAGGGCCAATATCTATAGAAAACAGTGGAAGTATTGTCAAAGAGCTTAAGTCACTCTCTAGGGAAAAAGCTTCAGGCCCATAAAGTACAGATGAAATTTCTTAATTCTTCCAAGCATTCAAATTCAAATTCATATTCATTCAAAATCATTCAAATTCAAAACTGTTTCAGAAAATAAATGTAAACAGCTTCCAAACTCTGACCACATTAACACAACCCTGATACCAAAACCTGACAAAACACAAAAAAGAACTACAGATCAAGCTCACTGTTGATTAGTGAGAAGCAAAAATTCCAGTTGCTAGCAAATGAAAATTTAGCAAACATTAACTTTCAATTTCATAATTAGAGAAATAATTCAACTGGATGTTAGGAAACCTATTGAGATAAACTGTCACATAAATAAAACAAAAGAGAAAGATCACAGCATAATCACTATTGATGTCAAAAGGGAATTAGATAAAACCCAACATCTAATAAATGAGGAATAGACTATGCCCCAATTTAAAAAGACTCAAAAACCAAAGCCCACATTATACTTAATAATAAAGCACCACATACATCTCTATTTAAGTCAGATACAAGACAGGGATGCTGAAGAGCATAAACATTGTTAGAAATACTGGCAAGGAGAAGACAAAAGTATCAGTAATGCAAAAAGGTAACTGTCTACTAGGAAAACCCCAGAGAAGCACCTGAAAAAGTGTTAGAGTAAATAAGAGAATTCCATAAAATGGCCAGATTACCAAAGTGACATATATATATACCAAAATGTTTCCTATACTAAAACCAACAGTCACCTAGCTGACGCAACGAACAACTCATCTACATAGCAACGATTGGTCCATTAACACAGTCAGAAACAAACTTCACATAAAAGGTGTATTACTCATACAGAGAAAACTACAGTATGCTTCTGAGCAACATTAGACTCCATAAAAAGATAAAACTTGTATGTACAGGGTAAGACAATTCAGGAAGCCACAAAACTATTAAAATGTCAAATTCTTCCTTAAATAATTTATAAAGTTCAATACAACCCCAATCAAATCCCAACTTTTGTTTGTTTTTAAGAATTTGAAAAACAGTCCTATAGTTTATCTGGAACAGAGGTTCTCAACCCTGGCTACCATGGAAATCATCCGAGGAACTATAAACTATATTAATGCTCATGCCATGCCCCAGAGATTTTGACTTAATTGTTTTGCAGGGGGGATGAAGCATTACATTAAAAAAAACAAAAAACAAACAAACAAAAAAACTGCCCAGGTAATTTTGATGTGCAGACACAGTTAACTGCATATCTAGAAGAGTATCTTATAAGGAAAGCGATGAAAATACTGGATTCTTGACAAAGAATAAAGGGCAACTAGCTCCATCAGATATTAAAATCATACAGCTAGGATAGCTAAGTTTCCAGCACAGAACAAATAAAGACCTGTGAAACAAAAGAAAAAAGTCCAGAATTAGACCCCAACCCTGCATATGTGAAAAATAAATGATGTCACATCCATGGGGGAAAAAAAAGCTGGATTAGTAATATCTAAATAAATGGTACTGGGATAACTATAATTTGAGAAAAAAATGTACAGCTAAATCTCTGTATCTCACTCAAGTCAAAATAAATTCTGAGTTAAAGACACAAGGCATAGGGGAAAGAATACAGGAGAATATTTCATAATTTTGGAACACAGAAAGCATTTCTAAACATGACATAAAACCCAAAAGCCATAAAGAAAGAAATGTGTAAATCTGTTTCTATAAAAACTGAAAACATCCATTTAAAAATACCAGTTATCATATTATAAATCTATGTGGCCATTCTCCTGGTAAAACAGACTTAAACAAATAAAAAAGGGGGAAAAATTTTCATTCATTTAAAGACTTTAGCTTTTAATATACAAAGAGTATTAAGAATACAAACCAACAAGAAAAAATGGGAAACAATGTGAGGAAAACTGACAGGGAAATGTGAGCAACAGCAAAATACAAATGCCCATGAACTTATGAAAAGACATTATGCCTACGAGACAATTTCCCTAAGAGAATGGCAAATCAGTACTGGTGAGAATGTGGGGCACAGGAGCTCACTCGACGTCAATGCAGGTGTAATATGCACAATGTTTTTGGAGAGTATTTGGCAATATCTATGCTTGTTAAAAATATCAATATCCTTTCAGCCAGAAATTTCACCCCCAAGAATTTATCCAGCAGATACACTCAGCTGTACAAAGGGGTATATATAAATTAAATGTCATCACATCTGCAAAACGTTGGAAACAATCTAAATATACAGCCATTTGGGCACTAGTCCTATAAATTAAAAGATGAAGCCAAATCAGGACTACTACTATACCATAACTAGTAAGAAGGACTGAGAGCTCTATCTGACATCCAACTTCCGTTATTAAGGGGCAGAAAGGAGGTGCATGTATACATTGACACGTGATGTGGCAGGCGGGGGAGGAGGAGAGTGAGAGAGGGCAAGGTTATGCTATACTACTCTCTTATGCTTAGGCGTGATACCTACAGACACACACACGTGCACACACACACACGTGCACACACACACACGTGCACACACACACTCCTACCTCTCTATGCCTCTCTATACACAGATCATATCTAGCAGGACAATAAGAAATAGCAACTGCCTTTCAGGAAAGAATTTGGGAGACACAAAGGTCAAAAATAAAGGGAGATTAAATTTTCAGTTCTTACTGTTAGTGATTTTTTTTTTAATTCGCCTGTTTGTTGTTAAACCATGTGCATGATTACTTTCTAAAAACAAAACTTTTAACGAAAGTCTTCAACCCAGTAACCTCATTTTTCTTAATTTATCCCATGAGATGAGCTAAAACCTTAAAAACCCAACTTGGATAATTTTCATCCTCTTCTTAGCAGAACTTTTTCCTTTTACAATTTATATCTTATTTTCAATGTTTGTGGTTTAATAAAATATTTTATCCTTGTGTTTAAAAAAAAAATTAGCCCACGAGGCATGTGGATGTGCCTACACAAGGATATATTCACTGCAGCAGTGTTTGTACCAATGAAAAAATGGAAACAGTCCAAATGTTCATCACCAGAGGGGTATAGAAATTACAGTGCATCGTAAAGTGCAATACCAGTAGGAAAAAAGGAAAAATCTGTGTGCACTGACATGTTAAGGCATCTAGAGTATACTGTTACGAAAAACAGCAAGTTGCTTATGTAATATGATTCCATTTCGTATTAAAAGAGAATGTGTGTTAATATATCTGTATAGAAGTGGTTATCTGTAAAGAGGGCTGTTCTCTTTTTACTCTTTGAATTATTTTATGGGCAATTTTATTTCCTTTGTAATAATAATTTTAAAAACAAAATTACTTTTTAAAAAAGTTTCTTTTCCCCTTTGTGCATTTTAAAATCTTATTTGGCTTAAAATGAACTTGTCTCTTGCTCCTACTATTTGTCCACCACTATTAGTTCTTTTGTCCCAATCAAAGGCCATGACAACCTTTCAAGAATGCCAGCCCCTCCTTCGCCATCGGCCTCTTTGGGATACCTACAGGGAACAGAGGTGGCTGCCCCCACAACACTAATGTGGCTTACTTTCCAGAGTGAACACTCACTAAGTACTGTCTGAAAGAAAAATCACCCCGTACAAAGGAATGAAAAACCTGGGCAGACAGAGGAACATGGAGTGTAAAGACATTATCGGCAAAGCCCAGACAGCAGGAAGCTCCCAGAACAAAACAAACAAACAAGCAAAACAGCCAGATTCTTCAAAAAATAAATTGTAAGGATTCTAGAGATGTAGTTGTTTTTTTTTAATAGATTCTTTGGCGGGGGTAGGTGATTAGGTTTATTTATTTATTTTTAATGGAGGTACCGGCGATTGAACCCAGGACCTCATGCATGCTAGGCACACACTCTACCACTGAGCTATATACCCTCTCCCTTTAATACATTCTTAAGAGCCATATCAACTAAACAAAATATAGGTTGTTCAGATTTTGGAAAAAAAATCTGTAATGATAAATCATGACATACGCAACCATGGGAAATGAGAACATCTCGTGGACACTGAAAACATGAGGAAACCGTTCACTTACTTACACGTATGCCAAGTCTAACTCCTAGGGTATGTATATACACATAATGGCTCTCCAAGTGTGGCTGAGGGGCTCAGACCCTTTTAGGGGTCAAAAGTCAAAATTATCTTCATAAAATACTAAGATATTTGCCTTTTTTGCTTTCATTCTCTCACAAGAACAGAGGAGTTTTCCAGAGGCTCTGTGGCATGTGGTATCACTGTGCTTAAAGGCTTGTGCTTCCATTTTAAAATTCTGTTTTAGTATTTAATGTGGCAAATGTTGACAGCTATAATCCGCATTTTAAAGAAATCTCCTTGGGGCCCTCAATAATTTTTAAGACTATTCAGGTGTCCTATGTCTACTTTCGCATATGACTTAAATTCTCCTAAATAGTTTTTTGTAACTAGGTAGCATGGAGCAGAGTGATGAATAAATTAGGAAAGAACAAACATCAATCTATCCATAAACCCTAAACCCATAGAAATCTCTTCTCAACCCAACTCTAAAAGGCACATGCACACACAGACCCTGCTTCAAACAATTAAAATGGAAATTTAAATTAAAATTTAGACAACTAAAATTAAAGTTCACATTTCCCCTTAATAACACTTCAAAACAGGGTAAATGCAATTTTAATGTCTGGAATTACTTCATTTTCATTTCTTAAAAGAAAAAAGAAAATCTTCTTACCTAAATCAGCCACAGGGTTCATGGCTTTTACCTAATGCTCAACGTCAACCTTGTGGGGAAACCATGCTCTCCTCTTGTTTCTCCCTCTCTCGTATTTGGGACTAATCAAATCCAGAGAACAGCCCAAATTGTTTTACTGTTCTAGAATTTGCTGCATTAGATACTGCCTGAAACAGGGGCACCAAAGGCTGCAGCTGAGAAGCCTCTGTCTCAGCGCGTCCTGGTGTTTGGCCCTTTGGTGGGGTCAGCCCACACACTCATTCCCTGGTCACCTCTCATTCCCCCATTGCTCTCCTACTGCCCTCAGCATCTGCCTTCCTCTTCTCCACATCCAGTTCCTACACTACGCACCACTTGCAAGGCTCCTCCCTGGAGCAGAGGTCTCAGCCCTGCTTGGGCCTCACGCACCTAGAGTCTGTAGCTCTGCACTTCTAGCAAGCTCCCGGGTGACGCTAATGCTGCTGGTCTGAGGACCCCACTTTGAGAACCACCGCTCTGAGTTTATTCTGGGACCTGTGGGCCTGAGCTGCCCCTGGCTCTGCCATGCCACCTCTTCCCTGTTAACTACCCTGGCAGGTAGCTGACCAGCGTGGATCCCAGCTTCTTCGCTGATAAACTGGAGACTGTAAGCACAGACACTTTACTAGTTGGTTGTAAAAAGGGAAGGGCATACAGAATAAGAACTTGGTCACAGCTGGGAGAAGTGGAGGTAAAAAGCCTTTACTGGATTCACTGATGCAAGCAAAAGCTGATTCCCAGCAGAAGCTGCCTCTTTCAGCCATGTGGTCCTATTTTCACACTTTCTTCAGAGGCTGAAAACTGGCTGTCACTCCAAACTCATTCCCTATTTTTCAACTGTCTGACGTGCAGGCTATCCTACCGTTGACTTCTTTAAGAATTCCCATTTTAAAGACACGGGGCAGAGATCTGCATCCTGGAAAGAAGGGCTCTCAATACCAAACTCATCTCTTACAAGCAGGAGGGGCAGGAGGAAAGCCTGAAGGAGGAGAGGAATGTGCCCCCTGGTCAGCAGGAAGCAGTCTAAGCACTGGAGCTCACTTACCTTGGTCATGCCTCCGGCCTGAGCTGTGTTCAGTCCTGCATGACTGGTCATTTGCGGCGAAACCTGCGTTAATGTCTCGGCCAGCACGCTGCTCGTGGCCCCCTGCATGGCCGGAGCAGGGTATGGCATTCCGGCTCCCCTTCCTCTGCCAGCAGCCCCAAGAGATCCATTCATGACTTGCGCCTGCCCTTGCTGGGCCTGGTTCATCAAACTATGGCCAGAGTTGCTATTGAGGAGGCCTGGATGGGTCTGGTTAAAGTTAGCATTCATGCAGATCCCAGGTCCCGTCTGTGACGTGGCAGGGCTGCTGGTCACCAGCCCCACTTGCTTTTGTGCTTGCGGATTCAGTGCTTGGGAAGCAGGGGGAGTGGGCCCGGAGGTGCTGGCTGCCTGTTTAGGCAGGGTAGGGGCTGAAGAATCTCCCTGGTTCAGAGGGCTCTTGCCCATGGCACCCAGACCGGCCATATTCGCACTGTTCGGCTGCCCTTGGGCCTGGCCTCCAAGGCCTTGCTGCACAGGACTGCTGGCGCTCACATTTCCTATTCCTGGGTTGATGTTAGAGCTGCTGCCTCCTCGCAGAAGCTCTGACAGTTGTTTATGTTTGGAAGCAGCATCTGGAACAAGGTTCCCACTGTTTAAAAGGCCTAATTCTCCTCCATTGGGGATCAGCTCATCGGGAAGATCATTTTCCAAGTCAAACAATGATCCAAAATCTAGAAATTAAACAGAAATGGAAATGAGAAACTAAGTAACTATAATAGCTCACCAACTATCACATGTTACTATGATCTTAACCAAAAGGGGCATTTAACACGGAACACCAGATGTCTTAAGAGTAATGACAAAATGATTAGAAAGTTCATTCAGGAAAATAAAACAGGAAGAATATTTTTCAAATTCTGAAGAAGGGAATGCTGAATAGAGATGAGAGGAGGACTAAGAGAACAGATTTGATCGTATACTCTAAATATTAAATAGTGTGGTATAAGGCAAACGCAGATGTACAAGTTAAAGGAAAATAACAGAAAGTTAAATTCACTGAATTATGATGTTAAAATGCTTTTAAGAATGCATATGTGTAAAAAAGTAACTGGGCATCAGGTTAGTGAGTAGCAATTTAGGGAAATTAAAGCTTAACTTTAAGTGATTACGTATTTAAAAGGCAAATTATCAAAAAAAAAAAAAAAAAAAAAAAAACACCAAACAACAAAAAAAACCCCCCCCCCACCACCAAAACTAGCCTTAACAGAAAATGAGATTTCTCAAAGTGTTGAAGCTACAGGAAATAAAAATAAAGACATACACAGAAACTAAAAATAGTTAGAAGTAAAGGAAAATACTTGAATTATACAGAAGGGGTTAAAATCAATCTCAATGAAAGATGTGAAGCTCACTGACTCCCAGGAATAAACATACTAAGGACATAAGCAGGCAAGTATCACAGATGATAAAGCAGTAAACAAAATAGACCCTCCTGGTAATCAGACATGAAAATTGAAGCCACTCTTTTTTTCTGGTCCCTCTCAGAGTAACGCTTCTCTAATGAGGCCTACATATGTCATCTCTAGTCCCTCACTGACCATGCATTGTTCAACCCACAATAACCTGGCTATGTGTGCATGTGCAAAGCACAAGTATGTAGAAATATATTCATCACAGAATGATCTGTAACATCAAAACAAGTGCAAACAATACCCAGAGGCAGTTTACCTAGTGGTCATTGCAGACTCTAGGCCCAGACTGTCTGCATTTGAACACCGGCTCTGCTTCTAGCTCCTCACTTATTAGCTTAGCTGTGTGTCCTTAAGTCAGTCACTTAGACTTTTTTTTTGTTGTTGTTGTTTTTAATGAAGGTACTGGGGATTGAACCCAGGACCTTGTGCATACTGGGCATGCACTCTACCACTGAGCTATACCCACTGCCTCCATACTTAAGACTTTCTGTGCCTCAGTTCCCTCATCTGGAAACTGGGAGTGATAACGGCTGCTATACCTCAGAGGGCTGCTGTGAGGACTAAATGAGTTAACAGATGTAAAGTACTTCAAAAGTGCCTGTGGGTGGGAAGTGCTCAGGACGTATTAGCTATTATTATTGCTGTTATCCAACAACAGAGGTTTACTAAATTGCTGCCTAATACTATAAAACATTATATATTTATTAAAATAATTATAAAGACTGTAGAAATATAGGAAAACGTATGTTACGTAAAAACATGCAAATGGAAACTGTACACAAAATGGTACAGAGTATGATTAGAACCAAATAATGTGCACGTGGGCAGTAGCTGGAAAGTAACTTGCCAAAAACAGAGTCATAATGGTAAAATGTTGGGGTGACGTGTGTATGTGCCTTTTTAAAAAAATCTAACACAGCCAGCACACTGGCATCCCATCCCCACTTTTCGAAAACTGAAAATTGTTTTCTCCATGGTGCAGACCCTCATGACGGCTTCCCCAACAACCCCCTCAGCAGGCTACCCTGGGTGTTCCTTTCAGGAAGGGTCCTAGCCAAGCAGCAAGAACCACCACAATCACCTTCCCTTTGCAGGTGACATAATCCGAGCAGCTAAAAGAACTGAAGGCAAGGTGGCCAAGACAGTTCTGGAAAAGGTTTTCCTTCCTAATTGTAAGGCATAAAGAGATGTTCCTTTCCTTCACTAGACTTCATCCTGGAACTGTGGTGACCCTCTTCAATCAGGAGGAGACGCAGCTCACATACTAAGGATGGCTACGGCAAAACATACTCCTGTGTCTGTGAAGCCATCTCTAGGCTGAATTATCCAACCCTGGGAGCTCTCCTATCTTCAGATTTCTTGTCACAAGAGAAAATACAGTCCCTATCATTTAAGCCATGCTAGCTGGAGTTTTATGGAACTTGCAGCTAAAGGCATCTTGGTATCTCCATCATGTCTGCAGATGAAGTTCAAGCTCTTCATATGGCACCCGCGGCCCTCAGTGTGCAGCCCCTGCTCCCTTCCCAGCCCTGCTTCCCCTGTACCTCCCGATGTACGCTACCTTACAGCCATAACACAGCCAGCTGTCCCACGGTCATCAATCTTTCTTGGAGATGCGCTCTCTCTCGGTCTAGAAAATCCCACGTCCAGCCCTCCCTCAAATGAAACGTTGACTAAGGAGACTTTCTATAGGGCACCCCTGCAGAACTGACTAGTCTCTCCCTTCAGCCTCCCAAGTTCTCTGTACATACATGCCTCATACACCACCTCTAACAAATACCTACATCTTCCTGCTTGACTGTAAGGAATTACGTACTTCTTGCAAGTGGATACACACTCTGTTTTGCCCGTGAGAGTAGATGCAGACAGTATGAGCCTTTCCTCCCAAGTGTTTCACTATGTGCCTCCTAAGGACACCCTTTACACAAACACGGTACATTTATCAAATTCAGGAAATTTACCATTGATATAATACTTAACGTATTGATTGTCCTTATTCAAATCTGGCCAGTTGTCCCAATAATGCCCTTTATCACGTTTATTTTTCCTGATCCAAAATCCAATTCAGGATCCCAGTACACTGAGCTGTCATGTCTTTGTCTTTTATTTTATTCTACAAAGGTTCTTCAGACTGTCTTTCATAACTCTGCAATTTTTGTAGAATGTCCCTCAATTTGGGGTTGCTTCCTCATGGTTACAAGACACTTAATTATGAAAGGACAACAGACTTGACTCCTGGATACAGCAGCCAGCTTGGAGAGAACCAGGGCTTGCTACTGGCAATGACCCAGCTTCTGTGTTTCCACGTGGCTTTGTGGGTTCCATTCCGCAGCTTTTATCCTATTGTGTTGTCCTGAATCTGGTGGTTCACTGAGGTCTCCAGATACAAAGGCCACATGAAATAAAGCAAGAACAACCTTCAAACATAACTAACATTTTTGTTTGTTGACTTCCAGGTTCTGTCCACATATACACACGTTTTTGTCCAGCATTCTTTTTTTTAAAAAATCAGTGTTGTGTGTATATTTAATGCAATGCTTCTTGGCCTATGAACGTAAAAATTAAACTTCATCTATATCAGAAAATGGAAGCCATTATGCTGGAGATCAGGTTTCCTTTCTATTTGCCGCGGAGGGGATGAAGAGCTGGTGTCAAGCACTGTAAACCAGAAGGAATTGAGCTCCAAATACTTCACATTAAAATTTTGGAAAACCTGCTGACACTCCCTTGACTGGCTCTTCCATGTCCTGAAGAAGCACTTTTCCTAGGAGAGGGGAGACAGGCCAGGACAATAGCAGGTAAAGCCAGAACACTTAAATACAGCAGGGTCCAAGCCAGGGTCCCTACTCCAGTACAGGAACTGGAACCAGAAATGGCAAAATAACACTTGGAAGTGAAACACATGAGTTCAAATCCTGGCGGAATCAATCAGCTGTGTCCTTGGGCAAACTCTGTCTTAACAGCCTCAACTGTAGAGCAGGGACAACAGTATCGCAGGGCAACTGATGAATGCAGGAACGGAGAGTTTTGTGCCACAGACACGGCTGTTTTCTCCTGTCCCGCACAAAAACTTTCTTACTTTAAAAATTCACCCACCATGCTGCCACTCTCAAATTTATCTGTTCTCTTTTATGGTTTACTCTCATTACTCTTGTCCAAATGCACGTGCAACTTTTCTGGTTGTAGCAGGGCATTATGTCTTGGGCTCATTTTTGGATTTTACTGGCCTGCCACATTTTGTCCATCTTGACCACTCTTTCTCATCCTGTTTCAGTCCAAGTACATCTCACAGCTCTTTGGGTGCAGAAAGGGTTGACTAATTCTGCTATGTCCTCACCTACCAGTCCAAACACATACGAACATGTAGACAACCACACATACAAGATACAGCTTTTTTAAAAGACAAGAGGGGCTGCATAGGGCTTGCGGAAGACATATCCATACCCACGCCATCACCCTTTTTCTCACCATTACTGTCAATTTTCCCTTCTTTCTAGTTGACAAAGGAGATTGAAGCAGGAAAGCTGGGCTATTGCAACATAACACAGCTGTGCTTTCTACACACCAAGTGTCCCAACACATAGGTTGGGCAATACCAATCTGAATCATCGGAAGTTCTAAAATTCAAGACTGAATGCCGCCACTTCCAATCCCAGGTAAATTTCCTTCTCTCCATCAAGTTACCAGTGGTTGGACCCAGGAGAGAGCAAAGCTGAGGCTGAGTAAGATTTGCAGACACCTTGCTTCCAGGGGTTCACCTTTAGCAGGAAACAAGGCCCTCACACCACAAACAGCAAACGGCCTGTCACACTTTCACAGCCAGGAACAGGAATGTTCTCTCTCTGGAGGCCTCCTGGCTGCCACCCAGGAACTTGGGCCCCCTTCAATTAGCTGACCTGAGGAAAGCTACAAGCCCCCAGTCTCTATCACACTCATACAAGGATGGGGCGCCCACAGCAGCAGCTAAGGAGGGAGAAAGTCACCAAACTCAGCCCGCCTCAGGAACAGAAGGTCTTCACTGCACAGACCACAAGGGTCGTTCCCCTTCTAGACTATACACTGAAACCTCATTCCAGGGGACGACCACTTCTAAACACTCAAAGACAAATGGAATCCAATCCCACACTTGCTGTAAGACCCACTCTTATTCATCATTATCAGCAGTATTTCACCTTAAACAAGGGAAGAACTATTATCAAGTAAACTAAAAAAGGCTTTCCATTTTACAAAATCAAATACCTGGCAAGTGACTAACCACTACTGTCCAACCAGCCAATAACATCTGAAAACAGTTTTGTTTGAAGAGATTTTTTTCCAAATGCATCAGCTAAACAAATCATCCAGAAAACACATCTTCCCTCAGGTTTTCTAAATTCTCCTCTTTCTATCATAGTACCTTATTTGCTCCTCTGAATTACATCCAGAGCCCCAAATTCTCTGTATTAATAGAACTGATTTTTCTGTCAAAGCATGTACAAACCAGTTTCTCACATTCTGTATTGGCCAGAAGGATGAACTCTCCCACACTCTACAGACATACTACCAATTTCCTGTTATAACTCACAAGGTTGTAAGGACCATGAAAGCAGAGAGCTTGTCTACCTAGTACCTACCACACAATGCTTACCATGTATGAGGCCCTCAACAAACATCGGTATGAATGAGTGAATGAATCACAGTTACAGAGGATACACATTATCAATTTTAACAAGTTACTTGTCTAGCCAAAGATATCAAGTAGTAATCTTAGCATTTATTACCACTTTCTTAAAACAGAAACAAAGAGAACAAAATTGGGTAATGAATTCTCTTGAAATGTTACATTGTTCTACTCATTTCTCTCTTTACACCTCTTCCTGCTGCCTCTCTATCTTCCAGGAAACCAGCCACATCTATTTCACTCTCTGGCTACACCCCACCATCAATGACCCTCTATCCTGTGGTTGATGCAACAATTAAACAGCACAGGGTCAAATGAGAGATGGTAGTGTGAGACATTATCTACGTAAGAGTTTAAATGCTGTTTTGTGTTCATGTTTCTCTACTTCTGAGCACGAAACTCCCCTCCTACAGATACCATCTCTTCCCCACCGCCCTCCAGTCCCTTTGTCTCTCTGCAGCCCTTATTCCCTATGAAAAAGGTCTGCTTTCTTTAATTTTTTTCGTATCTTATCTAGATTTTCTTTGGCATCACTCGTTCCATAACCATGACTATTTAAATGTATCTCTTAAACCTTTCAAAAGCTAATAAGCACTTTTATTCATCAACCCTGGAAAAATTTACAAAAAGAATTTAATTCCTAAATCAAAAATGGAATCAAAAAAGCCTGACCCCAAAAGGGCAATGCATCCCAAAAAAGCTCACAACCAAAGATGAGGAATCCTAAAATGGTAGACACTTTCACAGGGTTATAAGTCTTAGATGACCTGGAGATCATTCTAGACCTCTTTGGTGCATTTATTAATATATTACTCATTACACACTGCCAACACAGGAAGCACAGTCTAGGGTAGTGAGAAAACAGTATACCCAGTCAGGTCTTAACTCAGGTCCATCTCTGTCTACCTCCTCCCTATGTGTGCTTCTGCAGCTCTAAACTGGAAACGAAAATAGGACCTGCCTCTACCATCACTGGTGAAAGAACTAAATCATACAGTGTGTATATAGCACTTAGCCTGGCATGTAGAAATGACTCAATAAATACCAATCATTATTATCGTTGTCACCGCCCCATCTTCCAAAGCTGCCACAAGGACTGAACGACACATGCACATCAAGAACGTGGCACCCCATGCCTGGTACAGAGTTCATGCCAATGATCATATTTTAAGTATGGTAAAGCCCTAATCATCTGTGACAATTCTGCTAGAATTAAAGCTTACTTCGCTTTGAAAATTCTTGAGGATTGTGTAAATAAGTAATAGAACAACTCTCCAACAATGGAGAATTAAAATTTAAAAATTTTAACAACAAAAAAAGCACAACATTTTATTATTAGCATTTATGACATTAATAAATTTAACCTAGGCATTTAATCAAGTTCCTAAAAGACATCTAACCTATATTTATTAACTAATAATAGTTATTAGGAAATCATTAGAGCAAATTCCTTCTAAAATCTTCTGATTTCTTCTAAAAGCTTCTTTCATGCAGATACATAAATTAGTACAGAATAATGAGGTTTTACTTTATTCTGAACAGTGATAGTACACTCAACAACAACAAAATGCCCTTCTCAAGATCACTATCTGCTCAAGAGTCAAAGTGGCTTAGCTGGGGAAGCCACCTCCTCGCAGGCCCTCCTCAGCGGAAGCAAGTCCCTGCTCCCCAGTCTTCACTCTGTGCAGGGCTGACCAGGCTTACTTGAGGTCTGTTTAAAAGTCTGCCAACCAAGGATTATAAGACAGTCCTGAGTGGAAGGAAGTTCTATGCCACGCTGGATCCTCAACTATCAGAGTCCTGCAATCACAGCCACCCTTTTATCTTCATCCAATGCACTTAGAAGTTCCCAGGAGTGCCATTTCCAGACAGCTAGGACAATTTAGTTTCCTAAATCTGGTTTGCTGCCTCCCCTCATCTCTGAAGGATGGAAAAAAAAAAAAAAAAAAACCTTCCTGGGGAAGAGGTGGGAAAGAAGGTGCTGTCACAGCAGCAGCCACCACTCAACCAACTGTAAACCACCCAACAGTCCTAAATAGCAACCAGATAATTTGGATCAGAGGGAGCAGAAAGGGGTTCACTGTTCTCCACTGCCATGGCTGAGAGGGGCACTGGGACTTGAGTGAGGCACTGCCTATCCAATCCTGCAACCCAATTAAAATTCCTAGAGGAGAAGGAATGTGGAGGCTGAGCTAGATTTCAACCTCTGCAGAAGCAACCCCTAACCGCAGGTGCTCGACCACCTCAGACTACCCAGCCACAGCATAAGTACAAGCAAGCAAACACCCAGAGACTGGGTCCTCTGACCAAATGCTGGGAGCTATTGCTGGCAGGCAACACCAAGTCAGGAGAAAGTGGAGAGACCTTCTTTTGGACTTAAGAGGAGTCAGTGTACAACACAGGGAAGTGTGTGGTCTGTAAGAGAGTCCACAGATTAACAGATATACATTACTATATATAAAACAGATAAACAATGAGGACCTACTGTATAGCACAAATATATTCAATTTCTTATAATAAGCTATAATAGAAAAGAATCTGAAAAAAATATATGTATGTAAATGTATAACTAAATTGCTTTGCTGTACACTGGAAACTAACACTGTAAATTAACTACACTTCAATAAAAAATAAAATTAAAAAAAGAGAGCCCACAAGAGGAAATGAATGCATTAAGTCCGAAAAGTACACCAACATGGAATATTATTCAGCACTAAAAAGAAATGAGTTATCAGGCCATGAAAAGACACGGAGGAACCTTAAATGCATATTACTAAGTGAAAGAAGCCAATGTGAAAAGACTACGTACTATATAATTTCAACTGTATGACATTCCGGAAAAGGCAAAACTACGGAGACAGTAAAAATAATCAATGACTGCCAGGAGTTTGTTTGGGGTGGGGGTGATGACTAGGTGGAGCACAGGGGATTTTAAGGACAGTGAAAATACTCTGTATGATATTATAATGATGGATACGTGCCACTGCATATTTGTCTATATGTACACAGAACATACCCTAAGGTAAACTATGGACTCTGGGTAATTATGATGTATCGATGTAGGTTCATCAGTTAAACCAAATGTACCACTCTGGTGGGGGATGCTGTTAATGCAGGAGGCTATGCATGTGTGGGGACAGGGAGTATATGGGAAATCTCTGTACCTTCCTTCAGTTTTGCTATGAACCTGCAAGTACACTAAAATAAAGTCTTAAAGGAAAAAAAAGTATACCACAAAATCATAGGTAAATCACAAGCAAATGAGAGGCACAAAATGATAGAGAATTACAAGCAGAAAAATAACCTAAGTATTCATCAACTATTCTAATAACTAAAATACACGAAATATCCAGGGATGTCTATGCTGGCTCTAAGTGTGCTCCTTTTAAAGCTTCCACCAACATATACGTTCCTGGACGACAATTTGATGATGCAATCAAAATTACAAATGCATATTCCTTTTAATCATTAACTCCACTCTTAGGAATCTGTTACATATATATATATATATATATATATATATATATATATATATACTGTGCAGAACTACTGATTAAAGCACTGTTTGTGAGGGGACAAGATCAGAAATAACCTAAATGTCCATCAGTGGGGAGCAGATTAAACCAATCATGGCACATCTCACATAATGAAAAACTAGCAAGTACAGAAAGAGATAATGAGGACGCTCTGCAAGTGCTGCTACGTACAGGTACACAACAATGCAGATAGGACGCTACCTCCAGTAAGAAGGAAAAGGCAGGAAGCAGGTAAGGGAGCTAGGAACAGGCTGTCTGCTTGAAGAGATAAGCTCCAGGGAACAGCACAACCTACTCACAGTGGTTACTTGGGGGACCAAGGGGAGGGAAGGATGTGGGCTCTCACTCTACAGTTTTGTATCCTCTGATTTTTGAACTATGTGAGTGAACTACGCATTTAAGTAATTAAAGAAATTGAATTTTTAAAGGCAGCCCCGAGGGTGTCCTGGCCCAGGTGATTAGCTTCAGCCCAGGTGATAACACCTAGAATGCTTCCAGATGCTCCTAGTTCCAGTTGGAGTGTTTACAGCTTGAGGATGAAATCTGAAATGGGTTCAATATTAGTTTAAAATATTTTTAGTGTTCAAATGAGCTTAAAAGGCAGCAAAATAGAAAGCACTTTAAAGATGGATTTCTTTATTTTTTCCCCTAAAGAAATGTGACAATCTACACATATTTTGTACCCAATGCAGTAGTTTTAAGATAAATGCTGCTCAAGTCAGGAAAGCTGACATTATTTCAATATACTCAAAGAAACATTAGTTGGATGTCAGGTTTTGTAGCTTCCAGCACATCAGTGAAGAAACCTCTAATAAAAGGATTCTGTTAAAATCAGAGCTTGTGACAGAGGAAGTGAAGGTTGGACAGCACACTAAAACACAGTCACGTTTCCCTATCTCTGGACACCACCTCTAAGTTAATTCACACTTTGTTCAAATAATTCTCGCCAAAGGTCTAAAGGTTCCACAATAGGAATTAACCAAAACTCCAGTTCTCACCATTTAACAGATTCTTCTAATCACAAATACTAAAGATGTTTTCCTTTGGATTTGGTTTACTCTTAAACTAATTTTTTTGTTTTAAAAATAATATATTTATGTTTTTTAAAAAACATTCAGAAGAACATAAAGTGGAAAGAAGTGAGCACCCATCCCATCCCCAGCCCCTCACGCCCAAGAAAAACAATTTCCAGAGATTTCCTTCTGAAAATCTCCTATGCACACAGGAGTATATACCTTTTTAACCCTGAAAAGGATCTAATTATCACTTTCGTTCTCCAGCCTGATTTATTTAATGATTCTCAAACTTATCATCCCTCTTAAATACCATCATTCTTCCTCCCCAGAGCTGCAATGGCAGAGGACTCAGCTTCCCCTCTTCTGAAGGACTTCTGGATCACCTTCAGTGCTCTGCAATATCTAGATCAACCAAACTAACAAAAAGGTGTGGAGCTAATATTATAGGCCGTAGAAGTCCTACCAAGCAGGAGACTGATTTTTACTGTATCTGCTTGGTATAAAATTTGGTTGTTAAGCTACAGATATTTGTATATCAACTAATAAGGTGGTCAATAAAAACCAGAGGTTTAGAGAATCTTTTCCAGAAACTGGGAAACTATAAATAGAACTTTGGTGTGAACCATGGCTGCCCAATGCGCAATATGATGACAGTAACAAAACCGCTAATAATCTTCAATGTGGCACGAAATTAATTTCTAAAATTTCAATTCTTCCTATTTATAAAGTGTAGAAAAAGCAAAAAAGTCATTTTATGTTATTTAAGTACAGCATCAAAACATTTCACCACTAAAAAAAAGGGATTTTTTTTTTTTAGAATGAAGCCTGTTTTTCAAATATTAACAGTTGAACAGCTCTAAGATATTTAGCAGCCTGAAATGCACTTACAGTGGGACAATATATATAATGGGTCACTTTGGGAAGCAGCAGCAAGAAGAGAAAGCATGTTCTTATATACACACAGCGTATCTCTAGATTGATATACAAGAAACATTAGCTGCCTGTGGGAAGGGGAACTGGAAGGCTCTGGAAACAGGAGAGGAAGGATTTTCACTGAACATTCTCTTCTACTTTGTGGAACCCTATGAACATGTTACCCAGTCAAAAAAATTAAAAAAAAAAAACTTTTTAAAGAAAATTCTCCTGTTTGTACAAAAATTTTCTGATATCTTAAATAACAACACTACAGTTGACTTTCAAACAACAAAGGTTTGGACTGCATGGGTCCACTTATACGCAGGCAAAGTATATGTGGATTTGGGGGGGGGGGCTGGTGCCCCAACTCCTGCATTGTTCAATGGTAGTTCTGATTCTTAAGCTGCTTTCTGTGGGGTCTTTTTCCTCCCACAAATGGGGGCTGGGGGGAGAGAAGGCTGGTGTCAACTCTGCCTGCAGATATGAACCGGGGCAGGAAAATACAGCTTGGAAAAAGATGATCTAGACTTCTGGAGAACAAATCACAGTCGCTTCCTCCAATCACCCTGGAAGTGATGGTTTATTAAAATTTTGTTTTGTTTTTTAAGCCCTAAAAGGATGGTCTGGACTCCCTCATTTGACACTGCAGGCTCTCCACTCGGCTTGCCTGGCTCCCCCTGATAGTCTGTCCTGCAACGAGCTCCAGCGTCCTTCCTCTAAGAAGTTTCCTTAACCACCCAGCCTGAAGCACCTGGTTCCTTCCCGTCACAACACTGATTCTAGTTTGCAATTAGACAGGCATTGGTGAGACTGCTAGACTGTCTGCCCACACCACTACACTCTGAGTTGCAAGAGGTCAGAGCCACCCCTGTTATCACCACAGCCTTGCAGTGTCCCGCCCATAATAAGCACATATAATTTGAATTACATAAGGATTTAATATTTATTGAACAAAAGAACAGATGGACAGTGGTACAGCTGAGATGGAGCCCGGGCCCACCTGACTCCCCAGAGCAAGGTGACACTAGCAGTCTCCACCTTCCAGAGGCAAGACCACACTGCCTCTAAATGGTACCCATTGAATGTAAACCAAAAACAAAACTGGCTTTTGCAAAAACTTTACATGTTCAAAAGTGTATACCTCCAGACCTTCACACTTGCTATTTATGCTGTTCCCTGTGCCTGGAACAGTACCCCTATTTCCTATTCATCCTCAGGTCTCAGGGTTAAGGTCACTTCCCGCAGTTGGTCACATCAGCAACAGTTCAAGTACTCAATAGCCACAAGAGCCTAATGGTTTCAGTAGTGGGAGCGCAGATATGGAACATGGCCATCATCACAGAACGTTTCACTGACAGCGCTGACTTAGAGATTACTACGAGAATGCTGGTGTTTCAAAGGAAATGTCCAAGTCCACTCTTACTGTTGGGATGGGACCAATTTTTCCTTAAACTTTCAAAGATTGAGAAAGTCACCAGTGCGAGCCCAAACACTGAATTCTCTCTCAGTAACCTGAATAATCCCACCAGAGATTGTTTAAAAGAGAAGTTCAACTGTGGGCAGGTTGTGCTCTTCAAACAAACGCCAGTCACAACAGCAGCAGAGGCCCAAACAAAATGACACAGAAAATCTACCAATACTTTATGCCTTTTTGTTATTCTCAATAAAAATTACCAACTAAATAAAGTGTAAGTAAGATTTAATGTAAAGATAACCACAAATGGGGAGGGGGCATTCTTTGTCCACCATGGGGCCATTTTTATTAGTAAAACCCATAAATCACCATGCCTAAAATATCCAGAAGAACGGGAAAACAGTGAATGCAGGAAGAGAAAATCCACAGGAAGAGAAAATCCCCTCAGTACAGTGAGGAGCAGAGCCTGCTCCTTCCAAGCACAGTGGTCGCTGAGCCAAAGAGGAAGTTAAACTTCACTGGTATTTCTTTCAACCAATCAACCTGACCAAACAGGATAGAGATCCCAAGGCCATTTTCTCCCCAAACTCTGTTTCCTAAAAAAGAAAAGACTATAATTTCTCCATGCTCATTTTCTTTTTTCAGCAGGTCCTAACCTAAATCAAGTCCCTGTTCTGAAACAATACTAGAAAAACAGTTCCATTTAGACTTAAATTTTCCAATGAGGAACAGTTTTTAACTTCAAACACAAACTGAGGAAAGTGTGTCAAACTACCACCTGTTTTATGGGATTCCTGAATCTCAGCCTCTAACTCATTCCTTTGCAAGCTGGTACTGAGACTGTACCAGCCCTTGGTGCTCGAAGCAGATCCGTCAGGGGCCACATCTTCCCATGGACTCAGCGAGAAACATCCATGGATTTGGTTCTGAGTCAGACCCCTCCCCTACATCAACCCCAACCTCACCAGCCCAAGAGGCAGGTGACATCTAGTATTTTCCCACACAATGAAACAGTAATAATAGTTGCCACAACCTGCTATATGCCAGGAATCACAGGGGCCCAATATACAAAGCTAATCAAAGTGAGAAGAAATGGAAAATTCTAGAGGAAAAAAAAATACCTTTTAGAGATGAGATCCACCCTCCCAAACAAAGCTCAAATGTAAAGTCACTGGCCCAAGTCACAGAGCTGATGAGCTGGAAGCTAAGATTCAGCGTCCACTCTGACTGGAGGTCAGGCTCCTTACTACCACTTTGCCTGCCTCCCTGTATAAAAAGCTCTGACATTTCCTTCAACTCTGAGTCATGGTTAAAAGGTTCTACTTTTAAGCAGGTGACAAATACTCAAAATATTTTAATCCAGAGAAATTGGGTCAAACTTGTATGGTCCATAATTGTCAAAGCAAACCCTAATTATTTGATACAGTTCTACAGTTCCTAAGTGTCAGCATTCAGTTTGTAATCAAATACCAAAATCCATTTACTTAAACACTGCACAAGCTTCACTCTATAGGCTAGAAAAAAGAATAGGAACTTATTTCTTGCTACTTCACTGGTTATTCTAACTACAAAATCAAAACTCATATAGGTAGTACAGTTTTGATAAGAAAAATCCAAAATATGTGGGGGCAGTGCAAAGGGAAGCTTCTGAAAAATAAAAAGATATTGCCTTACAACAGAATTGTATAACCCCATTAAACAGCTACAACTATTAAGAAACACCTACTATATACAGTAAGGCACAGGTTTATTAGAAAGACTGGCAAATTAAGACATCTTCAAACAGTAGCAGACGGGACATCTAGAAATAGGAAAGTCGATTTAACCAAGTGAAAATTTTTTCACCATTAGATTTTACTATTCTTAGCAATAGTTCAGCTAAATACTCTTTTGATTAATGGAAATGAAACACGGGGGAAAATGTCACACGGGATGATATCCAAGTCTTTCTAAGGGTAAGGTTTAAAAAGAAAGGAATTTGACTTTTAGACACAGAGCTCAAAAATAGCCTTGCTTCCCAAATTTAGAACGAGAAAACACACTAAAGGCAGATTTTTCTAAGTCAGCAACAATCATTCTGTATATTGTCTAAGAATCTGGGAAAAAAAAGAGCCACTTTTGCTTATTTCTATGCCTTTCCTAAAGAACCCCCCACCCTCAATCTCTGATTCACGTCTCAAGTCGAAGCTCCAGGTGGACAACCTTGCACATGGCTCTTTCCCACCCTCCCGTCAGCGAATCACAGCTCCTATGTAAAGTTGAACACGCAAAAGCCCCCAAAAGGCACTGGTGCAAGTGCTGATGTGCTGCATCAGTGATCTGCTGCAATGTGACAATTCCTGAAAACTGAGCTTAGATGTAATTAATTAGATTTATGCAGGAGTTGTGGATGCCACCCACACCAGACCAGGGCAGCCCATCAGGCATGGGACAGTATTCTCAAGGCTGCAGAGTGGGCTCAGGGAACATGGGGCAAATGTGATGAAAAACGGAGGGCATGGCCAGGAGTTGGAGAGCTTATGAGAGACCATCTGAAACAATCTGAAACGACTTAGATGCAAGCCACGTGCCGAGATCACACCCACAAAGACGAAACTCTCTGAGTGGCCAGAGTGCTCTTCCCAACACACAGAGGCACAGAAAACTAGCAAGCTTCCCCAATTGTCTGGCTCCCCGCTCTGGCTCAGCGACGGAACCCCACGGGGCACCAGGATACAGAAGCACTAAGAGCCCCCCAGTCAAGGCCCCATGCCCACCCCCAAGGCCTGCCTCAGGTGCCACATCCACTTGGACACACAGCCATAGGCTTCTGCACACAGGACAGTCAGTAAACAGCAGGTGGATAAATGAAATCTTCTTGGACTGCCCTTTCTGACTCGCATTTTGGCACTTGATTGCATTTTGTATTCTTTTCTCAAGTTTTGCCTCTAAGTCTTATCTTGTCAACACAGTTCTAAACTACTTAGACGCATCACCAGAATCCTTTGCACACTGCTGCTGTAGAAGGGGTACCTCGGACTGAACCGTAATACACACAGTTAAGAAACAGAATCACATATTTGTTCACTGCTTAATACGCTTCAAAATGAGTAAGAATTTTCAGAACATATACACTCAAGTTTTTAAACTTTAAAATTTCACGGCCATCACGTTTGTATTAAAAAAAATACAAGTGAAAGTAAAGGCAAATAATCAATAGTACTGATTAAAGAATTCCGGGCTATACACTCTGAGTGTGCTGCAGTACAGCAGGTCAGCCTGCTGTGGGCCTACATGAAGTCACACCATGACTACCGCTTCCAGAATCATCAGCAAATGTGTCCCGGTCCAATTGGATGAGCACTCTCAGCAGGTCTGGCCTACAAGGGTGCACCCACTTTCCCTGGTCAGGACAGCGCAGGCACCAGGCACCGAGCATCCACTCCAGACCAGGCGCTTCTCACTCATCATTTCACTCTACCTTCATCATCGCCCTTTGAGATGGGAATGGTCATTATCTCTATTTTTCAGATGAGAAAACTGAGGATCCTCAAAGCCTTAGCCCCACATACATCAGGCTCACAAACTGTGGCCTGAGAGCCAAACCCCCTCGGCTGCTGATTTTTGTAGCAATGGTTTTACTAGTTTTACTGACACACAGCAGTGCACACCCGCCTAAGTACTGTCCAGAGCTGCTTTCCCTTCAAAACGGCAGTGTTGAGCAGCTGCGACAGAGACCATATGGCCTGTAAAAGCCGAAAATATGTCCTCTGGCCCTTTACAGAAAGAAATTTGCTGACCCATGTATTACATAAAAACGGTCTGGGAATGGTGCAAACTGCAGCCCCTCTCTCCAAGACCCGCAGCCCAACAGCACTCTAAGGCTCGGGGAGGGCCCAAGAACAGCCCCACCTCTGCCCAACTTCTTTCGAGCAAGACGACTTTATTGAGCAACATCTCTTCCCGTGCTCTTGGAATATACTCGGAGTGCTGATTTGAATGAGAAAAAGAGGTGGTCCTGACTAATGTTACCCCAAGAACAAAAGTGGCTTAAAGCAAGCTTTCCTAATCTTGAACAACTAACAGTAAGGAACATTTCATCTTAACAAGGGAAGGCATACTTCGGCAAAATCATTTTTAACTATTTTGTTTTCAAACACATTAAGTAAACATACAAAGTTGGCACTTACGTAGCCCCAAGTAACCGCGTATTTTGTCACATAACTACAGTGGCACAAGTTAAAAGTTGTAAAGACACAGGCTAACAATCTAAGCATCAACTTCCAGCTGTGGGATAAAGCCTCAGCCTCTTTATAAGTCATTTCCAATCACATTTAAGAGTTATAGAGTCAAATTCAAACGCCAAACAGGAATGCTTCTCAATTCTTTGATCCACTGTGAAGGTGCTCTTGGTGGGGTTCATACTTACCGCCTTCCCTAGGAACTTCAAACGGGGCCACTGTTATCACACTTCTCATGGTTATTCAAAAATCTCTATTCTTCTACCAAAAAAAGCAAAGTCATGAAAAGCCCCAGCCCTAGAAGTCTCTACAAAAACTCACATTTCCTATTTAGCCAGAACTCAGTAAAAAAAATAACTTGACTGGTCCTGAACTATCCACTGTCATAAACAGGAAGGTGAGACCACATAGTGTAGGCCTCAGGTAACACTTGCTGCATCAGAAAGAGATGGAAGTGGCAGAGTCCCTGCCCCAGGCCCCTGATAGGAAGAACACATTCCCGTCTCCCTCCATAGCTGCTGACAAACTTTCCCCATAGGAACTTAATTCACTTGTTGGAGTGACACTATTGAAACTTGCTAAGTAATGCAGTCTCCTGGTCCATGATCCAAGTAAATCCCATTTTATGGATGTAGATTTACATAATGAATATACAGAACTATTTACTTTAATGATCTAGGTTTGGTTCTGGTTTTCACCTTTTACGTTACTTTGGGCAGATCACCTCTATCAAGTCTGGTTCCTTACCTCGAATTGGAAGGAACAGTATCCTCCCTTCCTACCTTCACAGGATGCTGTGAGGACCAAACTGAAGTGATGGGGAGAAAAGCACTCTGATACATAAATGTAAAATGTCATCATTTTATTGTAAAAGGCATTTTGCTTGGTAACCTTATTTAACACCAAGTTTCTTTAAGTACAGTTTTCTATTGCATGTAAGTACAGTTTTCTATTGCATATTACATTTATGTAATAAAATGTAATCACAGTTGCTTAGGGCACAGGATGAAATATACCCATGTTCAATTTTCAGAAGACAGCATTAAAAAACTTTTTTACAGTCTATTTGTTGAATGTAAATTTGGCCTCAATAAAGCTGACCAAGAAAACCCTACTTGCCTAGATATTTATTTCTCCTACACTGCTAAATCATGAATCTCTGCTGCTAAAAGACACGAAAATGCTGTTTTAATTTGGACGTATTAAATAAAAAGTTTCTAAAACACACAACTAGCTATACACTGGTAACACTAAGTCCTACTTCTTATAAAGGGTGCCAAGTAAAGGAAGATGACATTTGTAAGAAAGCATTTATGCCTTCAATGTAAAACAAGAAAATGCTACTTCAACAACATCTGATACCATCAAATTCTGCGCCACTCCAGAAGAAAAGCCTGGGTTGGGGGAAAAGTACCGTTTTTCCTTCTTCCCCTTGATATCTTTCTTTGGGGTGCATTCCCTATTTTGGCATCACCTCTGCACGCTCTCCTCAGAAACCCTCCATGATCTCCCCAGCCTGCAGTGACCTGTCCCTTCTGTCACTGGTGGCGATGGCATTTATCAAAGAGGCCACCAACCTCACTGGAGTGTATGTACAGCAGTGCTCCCCCTGCTAGACTGCAAGCGCCCTGCAGGCAGCATCCTAGCTGGTTACTTACTCCCCAGCATCTGATGTACTGTTCTCTGGGCTCACTGCCTTCCCCGCACACTCAGCTGACACCGATGGCTCCACAGGCCAGTCCCCAGAGATATGTGCTGCATCGTGGCAATCCAAGTCACTTCTGTTTCTCAGGCCACCAAGGCCTCCTCCTAACCCCTCAGCTCTTCCCATGAACAGTGCTCCCCGCCCCCTTCAAATTTTATCACATAAGCAGGGAACACACCTTGCTCTGCCTGGTCCAATTTTACCCTAGAAGCCAGAAACAAACATCCCCTCACTAAAATGAGGTTTATTCTCTCAAGAAATATTATTCCCAGGTCTCTCCTCACTTTTCCATCTAACCAAATGCCATCACTCCTTTGATTGTGTGCAATGTAATTCCTTTAGTGCTTTCTTTGCTTTGCTATACATCCTTAAGATCTGTTTTAGACTAGTAGTTACCAGAGACAAGGCTGTACCTTGTTTAACATGCTCGATGATGATCCTGTCCACGGCCCCCCCCCACACTAACAGACCCTCTTGCAATAACGTGATGACGATGAATGTGCAACCAAGGACCCGATATAAATATAATGGTGAATTTATTCTTTGGATTATTTAAACACAGCTATTAAAAACTGAGTTTTTTGTTGAACATTTGGAAAAGTAAAAGAGCCCCAGTGCTTTACAAGGATCAGAATAGGAAAGGGGAAAAAGTGGTCAGAAGTAGAAAATCCCTTCTGATAAACTTTGCTGTGATTAGCAGCACATAAAGTAAATATCTGACCATCCAATAATGGAACTGTCAAAAAAGCCATCCTTTGGGCGCTATCTTGAAAACTGCTAAAAGTATACAGTGGGACAAGCCCTTCTGGTAAGTCTCATGTTACTAATTTGTACCTCTTTATAAAACAAAATCTACAATAACCTCATTCAACAATAGCAAAGCTGCAAAGCCATTCAAAAGTTACCAGTTTCAAAGGACAAGCTTCAACGCTGAACTTGTAGAGTGTGATCTATGTTTCATATGATTAGAGATTTTTCACTGAAAAGTGCCAAGACTAATGAAGCAAAAGAGATCTACTATGCACTAAAATTATAGTTTTCTCATGCTGTAAAATCAGGGTATTTAAATCATGGTTGTTTCCACATTTCTCACTTCTGGTGAGCTGATTTTTACAAAATTAACATCAAATTCAACTCTTCATCAATTTTTTAAAAAGAGCAGTATTAGTTACTTGACATGACTTGCCACTGACTCCTCTCCACTGTGAAATTTCATTTCAACTAGACAAGAATCTCCTTATGATTTATTTTTTAAAAATTATCTCACTTCTACATTAACTACTAGTCAGAAACTGTATTAAAACTGAAGCCACAAAATTCAAGTTTTGTTTCAACAGTAGAAACAGGTTTTTAAACAACTAGGAGAAAAATGCTAGTGGTCAGTCACAGAAATATGTGAACAAGTTGAACAGCTGTGTGTGTCTACTGCAAATCTGAAGGCACTGCTGCAGCAATATAATTCAGTTTGGACCCATTCATTAGAAACTGATTTTCAGATGCTGCGACTGCAAGACTGTAGTAGAGCAATGCAAGCTGCGCTGGAGATCCATTCGTTCGCGGCAGCGCACAAGTTTTTATTGCAAAGGAGAGCTCTGAGAGGAAATACAGCTAGTTCATAATGCTACCATGAACCAGCCCAGAACAACCTAGGATTACTAAAGAAACAGAGAACTAAAATACTTCTCTTAGGTAACTGATACGATCACCTAAGAAAGTTTTTGGGGAAGCTGTTTGAAAGAATGATTTATTCAGTATCCTACTTTAAAAAATTGGGGGGGGGACTTTAATTCCTACATTCCTTAACATAACTTTTTAATTCTGCTACACGGTAGAAACAACACAAGCTCACATGGAGACTGCAACCTAGATGAAATATGCTATTTAACTTTCTTCCGAAGTTAACACGTGAAATTAAACACACCACAGCAACTTATGACATCTTGCTAACTAAGTTTGGGGCTGTGAAAAGTGGAATGACTTAGGTGACCAACAAGTTTTCAAAATAACTACTAAGCATATTCCCAAGGAGCACATTCCAAGAAACTTCTAAGTCGTAACTCATAGGCGGGCCTGCTGCTATGAGTGCCTTCTGGTCGCAGCCTTGAGAATGTGTTACCGATTCCGAAAACACTTCGGGTCCCCTTTCGGCTGGATGATTTCCTTCTCTCACTAGCAAACGTACCCTCCGCTGTCATCCCTCCAGACAGCCACGCGTGTGCGGACACACACGACGGCGAACGGAGGCGTATGGAAGTACCACGCAGAATAAACACGCTCCACTCACTTTACTTTTCCTCCCTGGAAGTACCACTCGGGCTCCACGCGAGGAGGGCTCATCAACTCCGGGAGATCTGAATGCACCCGGGCGTATGCCGCCCTACTCGGGCCCCATGACAGTCTTTCGACAAACTTCCCCCTCTGCGGCGGGGGTCCCGGGAAAGGGGCTGCGCCGGCCGCCGCTCCAGGGGCCCCGCACGCCCGCCGTCGATTTCGGGTCCTCCGGCGGCACTAACCTCCGGGTGGGGCTGACAGCGACCCCCGGGGCCCCTGCCCCTCGCCCGGCCCCCTCCTCACCTGTGCTGTCATTCGCCGAGAAGCCGGGCGAGCTGAGTTTGGCTCGTTTGGGGTTGGGCGGTCCGTCCAGCAAGTTCTCGGCCATTTTCACCTGCTCGCGAAAACAGCCCCGAGCGCGGGCGGCCGGGCCGGCGAGGGCTCCGGGGCGGGGGTCGGCGCCGGCCCCGGCCGGCTGCGAGGGGAGAGGAGCGAGCGCTAGCCGCGAGCCGCGAGCGAGCGCCGAGGGAGAGGGAGGGCGCAGGGCCGGGTGGGGGAGGCGGCGGCCAAATCTCAGCCACAGCAACAGCGCCCCGCAGCGCTCACCGCCCGCCCCCGGCCGCCGCCGCCGCCGCCGCCGGCCGCGGCCCCCTCATCCCCTGCCCGCTTCCCGAGCGCGACACTCCGCGGCGGGGGCGCCCCGGCGGCCCGGCCGCCCCCCCGGGCCCGGCTGGCAGCGACGGCGCCCGGCCGGGCGGCTCAGGCAGTCCCCAGGAACATGGTGCCGCCGCCGCGCCGCCGCCTCGCTCCCCCCCCCCCGCGCCCCACTTAATTAATTCGCTCGCGGCCCGACGACCGGGGGGCTCCGGGCTCCGCTCTCCGCCCGCGGCCCGCCGCCGCCGTCGCCGTAAGAAAAAACAATGCGCGAAGCGGGGCCGCCGCCGCCGCCGCCGCCGCGGCCCCCCCACCCCCCGTTCCGCCGCCGCCGCCGCCGCCGCCGCCGCCGCCGCCGCCGCCGCGGCTCCGGGAGGCCGAGCCGAGAGGCGAGCGGGGCCGCTGGAGCGGGCGCCGAGGGCCGGGCGGAACGGGCCGGCCTGGCGGAGCGGGGTGCGCGGGCGGTTGTGGGGCCCGGGACCGGCGGGGCCGAGTAGATCGCGCTCGAAGCCCCGGTCGGGTCCGCGACAAGATGGCGGCTGTTGATTCCTCAATTAAAAAAAAAAGAAAGTTTTTTTTCTTCTCTTTCCAGAGCCTGAACGGGGAGGGGGAGGGGGCGGGGCACGCCGGTGCGTCACCCCCCCGCGGCGTCACCACGCACGGCCCCCGCCCCGCCCCCTCCACCTGCGCCGGCCGCGGCGGAAAGAGCCGAGCGCGCTCGGGCGGAAAGGACCGAAGGCGCGGCCGCTGTGCTCGGTGCAGCCCCGCTGTGGGGAGGCTGGGCTGCCCAGCTAGGGCCGGGCCTGCGGGACGCCGGGCACCGCCGCCACTTTTGTTCTGACGGCGACTGGGCGGCGAGCTCGAGGGCTGCGGCCTGGCCGCGAGCCGGGCCCCCAGGCACGGAGTCGGCGCGGGTAGGCCCTCCTGTCCCGCGGGGCGACTCCGCGGGGTCCTGACTCCTCACGTCCCTGCCCCGCGACCCTCCTCGGTAGTCAGGCTTGGCCACTTTTCCTCGCCAGATCCAGCGATGTGTCGTGTCCTCTGCTTACAGACTGCTGCCGGGTCCGTCTGAGAGCGATGCAGATGGGGAAACTGAGGCAGGAAGCGACAGGGCAGGGATTCGAACTCCCCCCATGTAAAGTGAGGGGGACGCAAGACTCCTGAGCCCTTGTTCCCCAGCCCGATGTGACGGGGCCCTAGGTCCGACACCCCCACCTGCACCGGGAGGTGGTGAGCGCTGCCCCCCAGCTGGCCGCGCTCAGCCTGCATCAGGCCCAGAAGGCCCCTTATTACATCAGGGCTTACGACCTCGACGGTCTGAGTGCGCTCCCCGCCCCGGACGATCACCTGGCCCCCGCAGGTGCTCCAGACAGGTGTGGGGTCCCGGGGTGACTGGTCCGCGCGGCCACTCACTCCCAGTTCCCCCCACATCTAAGGTGTTCACACATCTCAGTTTCTTATCTGCTTCTCAAAACTTGCCAGGCGCTTCATCCGAAGTCCTTATCTGAAAGGTATCACCAACAACCTATTTCCTAAGCCAGAAACCTGTGAGTCAGCGCCGGCTCCTCCCTCTCTCTCCACCCACCAACCAACCTGCCTCCCCTGGTCCTTTACCTGTGCAAACGGCTCTTCCTCCTCATCCCACTGCCCCAAAGTCGGCTCGCATCTCCCGGGTGGCTAGATAGCAGCTTCCCACTTAAGTGTCCCTTGCAATCCTTATTTCTCCCCACGCAGCACCAGAGTTAACTTCCTGGAAAAAGGAAGAAAGATATAGATTAGATAGGTAGATAGGTAGGTAGGTAGGTAGATAGATAGATAGATAGATAGATAGATAGATAGATAGATACAGTCTGGGGGGAAAAACATGTATAGTCTGTTTTAAATATATATGTACGTCAAAAGAGTTATTGTCTTCAAGTGTCAAGACTGAGTGATATTTTTACTTTTTTTTTCTATTTATAGTGTTCAAAATCTTGGCTGCCCCCCCCCCCTTGCGTCCTTCCCTTCCGTTTTCCATCCCACCCTCACTCCCCCACACCCACTCAGCTGCTAGGAAGTTCTCACCATTGAGACCCTTTCGTACTTTTGCAAATGTTGTTCCCTGTGCTGAGAATACATATGCCTGGCAAACTCTAACACATCCTCCAAGACCCAGCTCAAATATTACCTACTCCAGGAAGCCCTCTTGGCCCAGTTTAGGGCTCCCACAGCACTTGTGGGCATACTTCTGGGAGGGCATACCACACACCACACACTATCATTTCTTGTCATCTTTCGTGTTTTTATTTATCCATCAGAATCCCTTGAAAATCTCCTGAGGGCATTGCCAGTATGCTAATATCTTGGGCAAAGAATAAAGAAAGAAACCCCTATTATATTCAAAGAGACCAGAGAGCAAGCCCTGGAAATCATAAAAAGAAGCATTCAAGAAGTCAGTTTGCACAAGAAGGCAGGAGGTGTTTGCAGTCACAGAGTAACACAGGGCCAGTAGCATCCTGTATATGAATGTGCCTGTGTGTCCCTCTTGCCAGAAGTCTGCCGGCCCCTTGAGGGCAAGGGCCAGGTCTTAGTCATAGTACAGTGTCCTGCAAGAGGTAGGTTTTCAAAATTTGATGAAAGAATGAATGAATGAACTCTGTCAGCTTCCCCTGAGTCCTAGAGGCCTCAGGACACTGAGAAGGATGGGCTTCAGCCTGAGGCAGCTCCAGGCCACTCCTCCACAGAGGGGACAATGTGTCAGGTCACTGAGAGGCCTCAGGCAGGGCCTGCCTTGGGTCAGTAGGGCCACCATCTGGCTCTGGGGTCCCTGGGTGAGTGGTTTACAAAGCAGTGGGCACATGAGCTCATGCCATCGCCCCCCAAGGGGCAGCTATGACATAGATCATGCCCCATTTTACAGAGGGGGAAATTGAGGGGACCCGTCCCTATGACTCAGTGGTAAATGACATGGACGTGCCAGGACTGGATCTGAAACACAAGTCTTCAAATGCCAAACCACTCACCAAGCTCAACCCTAAAACATCCCTGCTCAAGAGTTCCTTCTTCTATCTCATTTGTATCATTTTGTTCAGTTTCTCTTCTTTTCCTAATCCCTGCTTTTTCTTTCCTTTCTATGTCTTCTCCCCTTGGTCTGACATTGATGGGGGAATAGCAAGGAAGAAACTGTGGTTCCTGCCTGTCTACCCTTAGCTTGGGATCAAGGCCAACACAGACGGAAGAGATCCAACACGACTGAGCGCCTTCTGTATGCCAGGCCACTCTGCCACATGCTCCACTTGGATCAGCACTTCCCGCAATCCTGGAAGGAGATATCATTGTCCTCATTTTATAGATGAGGAAACAAGGCTCAGAGGAGAGCCACTAAGGGTTGCCAGACTGCAAACATAAGGCTGCCTGCTCTTTCCAGCCTCAGAGGCCTTGTCACCAAGGAAGCCCGTTTATGGAATGCTCAATAGCCAGCAGAGGAGCAAGAGATAGAAATACATCAGAAGAGACTTCTTGAGACAAGTCCATTTGAATCCATCAACTGATGAATGGATAAACATAATGTGTTCTAGCCACACGATGGAATATTATTCAGCCAGATGAAGCATGAAGCACTGACACATGCTATAACATGGATGAGCCTTGAAAACCACGATGCTCTGTGAAAGAAGACAGTCACCAAAGACCACATACTGTATGATTCCATTTATATGCAACATCCAGAATTGGCAAACCCATAGAGACAGAAAGTAGGTCAGCAGTTTTGGGGGGCTGGAGAGAGGGGGAGAGAGTGGATGGTAGCCGAAGGATATGGGGTTTCTGTTTGGGGTGATGAAAATGTTCTAAAATTGATGGTGATTGTTGCACCACACTGAACATACTAAAAACTAATGAAATCGACACTTTGGGTGAATTATATAGTATGTGAACCCTCTCTCAATCAAGCTGGTTCTTCTCTTTTTTTCTCTTAATTTTTTTGGGGGGGGTAATTAAGTATTTATCTATTTATTTAATGGAGGCACTGGGGATGGGACCCAGGACCTCGTGCGTGCTGAGCATGTGCTCTACCCCTGAGCTCTGCCCTCCCCCACCAAGCTGGTTCTTAACAGGTTGATTTGGGAAGAAGGAAAAGGGACAAGGAAGGAGGGAGAAAGGCTGGTGCTCCCAGCAGAAAGGAACAAGTCAGGGGTCCAGTTAAGAGAGTGAAAAAGGAATCTGCTTGGTGGCACCAAAAGAAATGGTCCTGGGGGCTTGGATTTGATGTAGTTGGGATTTCCCAAGTGGAGGCTGAGGGATGAGCTGGCAGGAAGAAAACGGAGACCCGGATTCACAAGCCGAACTGGAACGAGAGGAACTTGATGGGGGAGAGTTGAGGAATGTTCAACTCAGGCTCCGGGTGCACATTCAGCTCCCTCCTGCCTCGGACCCCAGGGGGTCCCAAACACAGGCCACAACCTTCTCTCCACTCAGGCCCCTCCTCATGCACTCCTCTTCTCAGGAATGGTCCCCGATTCTCTCCTGGAGGACTTGGGGTAGCTTCCTACCGTCGCCTTTCCTGTACCTTTAATTGTTCATCCCCTCCCCCAGGGACTCCTCCATAAACACGTGGTCCCACAGTCAAACCTGATCCTGCCCCATCTCTTCCATTCCCAGGCAAGCTGCTTGACTGAGCTGTCTACACTGGCTCGACTCACTTTTCTTCTCCCACTCACTGCTTTTATTTTTATTTGTGAAAATTTTCAAATAAATCACAGACAATAATATATAGACATTCATGTCTACGTTATTAAGGTAGGTGACAGTAACATTTCACCACATCAGCTTCAGATCTTTATTTTACTTATTTATTTAAGAAATTACATGTCTGAGATAGAACTAAAGCTCCCATTTCCTGTCTCTCTCCCCTAAAGTTACGACTTTCCTGAAGTTGGTGTATACGGTTACCATGTAAGATGTGTATTTTTATTGAGTTGAGCCAAAAGAAATTGCCAACATGTGACTGTTTCTGACCACCCCCCATGACAATTTAGTATGGTTCACCTAAATATGACATCTGCACCCAACTGTTTCATCCTCCCAAACTTAAACTGTATTTATTAAACAATAACTCCCCATTTCCTGCCCTTTCCCGGCCACTGCCATTCTAGGTGGTTCATCTGTGGTGCTTTACCATTCCAAGGCTCATCTTTGTTGTAGCACTTATCAGAAATTCTTCCCTTTCTAAGGCTGGATAATACTCCATGGTAGTTATATATCACACTTTGTTTATCCATTTATCCACTGATGGACATTTACGTGGCTTCCACCTTTTGGCTATTGCGAATCCAAGGAGCCAGCAGATTTGGTGTCTGGTGAGAGCATGCTTTCTGGTTCACAGGTGGCTGTCTTCTCATGGTGTCCTCACATGGTGGAAGGGGTGAGGGAGCTCTCTGGGGTCTTTTTTTATAGGGGCACCCCTAACATCCTACATTTTTAAGGGTCCCCCACCACTATTACACTGTTTCAAATTTGAAGATATCTAGTAAGGAGAGTTCCACCATTCCTCTTCCTTTCCAAAGTTGTCTTGCCTATTCGCGGCCCTTTACTCTTCCATGTGAACTTTGGGGTAAGTTTTTCCAGGACCATAAAAGAATTTAATAGTTTATTGGAATTGCATTGAATTTGTAGGTTAATTTGGGAGGAATTGCCATTTTAAAAATAGTGAGTCCTAACTAACACTGTAAATCAACTACACTTCAATTAAAAAAAAATTTTTTTTAATAGTGAGTTCTCCTACCAATTAGCGGGCAAAACAGAGGACAGAGGAGCATATCATACAACACTATGCAAAATCCAAACTCCAGAAAGCTCTGCAGGACACGCAACTTGGACTTCTTCAGCAAATAAATTTCAAAGAAAAAAAAAAAACATAATGTAGTTGAAGGGAAACCCTGCAGGTTAAGAGACTTAAGAAACATAACAACCCATTGCCATGTGGATGTTGTATGGACCCTGATTCCAATAAATTAAAATAATGAGACAACTGGAAATTGAAATACTGACTGGTAAAGAAATGATATTAAGAAACTGATGTTAAATTTTTGTGTGTAATAATGATGTTTCAGTTACATGTTTTAAAATAGTTCTCTAATATTTTAGAGGCATAGGCTGAAATCTTTGTAGATGGGATAATACAATGCCTGGGAGGAGTAGATGGAAAAAGAAATTAACAAGATTGGCCAAGAATTGATAGTCACAGAAGTTGAGTGATGGGCACTTGAGGATTCATTATATGATTCTGTATACTTTTGTGTATTTTGAAATTTCCGTAATAAAACATTTCTCAAATATTGAAATATTGAGTCTTTCTATTCACAAACATGGTATAGTTGTTCATTTATTTGAATTTTCTTCTGTCATGCAAAGTTTTATAATTGGCCCTGCACATCTTTGGTTGATCCAATGAATTTACTAAACTCTTATTAGTTCTTAATCACACTAGTAATTTTTTTCTAGAATCTCCTGTCCACACCAATTGGTACACGTTTTGCTTTTTTTTTCTTTTGTTTTATGAGGGGGAGGGTAATTGAGTTTATTTATTTATTTATTTATATCTGGAGGAGGTACTGGGGATTGAACCCAGGACCTGCTAAGCATGCGCTCTACCACTTGAGCCATACCCTCCCCCACCTTAGAATCTCTTGGATAGTCTATGTAGGCCATCAGGTCACATGTTTTAAAAAGTGAAATTTTGTTTCTCCTGTCCAATGCTTATGACTTCCATTTCTTTGTCCTGTTATATACTGCCATCTAGAACCTCCAGATTAATGCTGAATACAAACAGTGCATCTATGTCTTGTTACCAACCGGAGTAAAAATTATGTTTTTTGTAGGTTTATTCACTCATTCCATAAATACTCACTGGGCAAACACTATGTGCCAGGCTCTGTACTAGGTACTTGGAATGCAACAGCAAACAAAACAAAAGTCCTCGCCCTTGCAGACCTTACATTCCAGTAGGCAGAGACGGAAGATTAATATAATTAATGATTAAATTCTATAGCATATGTTAGAAGGTGTTAAACACTATACAGAAAAGCAATAGGAATCTGGAGTGTTAGTGTGGGGACAGGTGCAATTTTAAATAAGGTGATGGAGGCAGGCTTAGCTGAGAAAATGATATTGGAGCAGACTTGAAGGAGGAAGGGAGTGAGTGTGTCAATATCCAAGGAAGAGCTCTCCTGATCCACCGCAGAGAAGCGGGCAAGTGAGGCTGGGGCAGCTGCAGCAGCTGAGGTAGAAGAAGGTGCGATGAAGAGGAGATGGATGAAGGTGGGAGCCCATGGTGGAGGTGCTCACTCCATTCTTGAGCCTCGTCCAATTTCTTTTTCTCATTCCCTATAATACGCTGGCTTCAACAATATCTCGACTCTCTGTGGACCTTCAGTGCATGACCATAATATCCCTTTCAACCAACCCACATCCTCTTAGATGCCTCTCTCCCCCTCTCACCCAGCTTAAATTCCACAGTCAACAGTCACAAATGCTGCCCTGTACACACGCTTTCTTTCCCTCACTCACGTTATTGTACTTGTTGGCAAAACCATCACCTGGGTTAAATCCAACTCCCTGCCTATGCTTCATGTGCACCCGAGAGTTGAAAGTGGCTGGGGAAGAAAAGCACATGACCACGCTGACCTGTGTCCCTTTAAGTAATGACCACCAGCCTTAACGGGATACTCATGTTGCTGGGCAATCCTACTGTAATTCCATAGTCGGCCACTCCCGCTTTCCTCTCCTCAAAACTCCACCACCACCTTCCCCATCCTCACTCCCAGCTGATGACTTGCTTCCTACTCTCCTGGGAAAACTGAACCCATCACAAGAGACTTGCACACACTCCCTGAAACACATCCGCCTATGAACATGGCTGAGTGTCTGAACACTGATTGGCCTTCTGGCTGCTGCTGACATCAAAAACCAATCCCTCCACCTCCGAACGAGACCCACCTTCTTTTTTGCTTGTTGGAGCACTTCTTTCCAAGAAGTCCCTCTGACCTACGGCATCAGTTTGCCCCTCTCTACTAGATCATCCTCAGCACATAAAAACCCTTTTAGGGGAAAGGGTGGGGGAGGGGAGGAAGAAAAAAGGGAAAAAAAAAAACAAAAACAAAAAACCCTGTACTTCTCCCATCTTAAAAAAGGTCCCATTTCCCTTCATCCCATTTCCCTGTCAGTTACTACGCAGGTCTCAGCTCCATTTTACTGCAAAACTCCTTTGAAGAGTTGTCTGTTCCTGTAGTCTTCTATGGCTTCCCTCCAATCAAAAAAAACACTTTCATTTACTCACCCCCCCCTTCCTATGTGATTTTCATATCTTCTGCTTCAACATGTACTAGACCTCATCCAACAAGATTATTATTATTATTTTAAATAGTCAGTTGGTTTTAAGTAAATAATAAGAAGAAAACAAGCTCTATTTGCTGTTTCTACTGTTCTTCGTTTCTTCCTGTAGATCCAACTTCCCAATGAGAATCATTTTCCTTCAGTCTGAAGGTTATTATTTAGCATTTAAAATCACAGGTCTACTGGCAAGGCATTCTCTGAGCTTTTACCTGAAAATAAATTTATTTCACCCTCAATTTTTGAAGGATATTTTTGTAGATATAAAATTTAGGGCTAATGGGTTTTTTTTCTTTCAGCCCTTTGAAGATGTCTTTGCATAGTCTTGCATGGTACCCTGGCCTCCGTCATCACTCATAAGTCATTCAGCAGGCATTTGGAATGCTGTTTCCAAATGTGTAATGTGCTTTTGTTCTCCTGATGCTTTCAAGAATTTTTTTTCTTTATCTCTGGTGTTTAGCAGTGTGACTATGAGCACTAGGTATAGTTTTCCTTTCACTTATCCACGCTTGGGACAAATGTAAGTTTATCCCTGGAAATTGGTACTTTAAAAAATCAAACTTGGGGTATTTTCAGCCATTAACTTCTTAAATTTTTCTATCTCAGTATGACTCTCTTTTCTCTCTGGAATTCCAATTACATGGATGTCCAATTGCTTGACATTGTCCCTAAAGTTGTGTTCATTTTTCTTCAATATTTTTCTCTCTCTTCTTCAGAGTGAATAATTTCTATTGACGAGTCTTCAAGTTTATTGACTCGTCCGCCATCTCCAGTCTACTGGTAAGGCCAACTAGTGATTTTTTTTGCTTCAGTTATTTTACTTTTCAGTTCTAAAATTTTCATTTAGTTCTTTCATATTTTCTGTTTCTCTGCTGAAATTCTCTATTGGTTCACTCTTTAAGACCACATCTTTTAATTCTTTGAACATATTTTCCTTTAAAAATATTTATAATAGCTGCTTAAAAATATATGTCTGCTGAGTCAAACATCTGGGCCATCTTTTGCTCAGTTTCTGTGGACTGCTTTTTTCCCCTTGACTTTGGATCATGTTTTCCTGTTTATTTGTATGTCTAGCAATTTTTGATTGAATAGTAGATATTGTGGTTCACACACTGTAGAGATAATGGATTCTGTTATCTTCCTCTGAAAAGTATTGATTCTTATTCTGGCAGACACTTCTACTACTGGTCGATCACTTTGAACTTAAATAGGCTTTTTTTCACACTCATTCGTGTAGATCTCCAGCCCCTCTGACTTGGCAGAACTCAACCTTCAAACCCTGCCTCTGCTGTGGGTCTTTTTTGTTGTTTGATGTCAGACATTGTTAGAATAGGTCCAGAATACACATTCTTCTAGGGCGGGGTTCGGCAGACTACAACCTGTGGAGTAAATCCTCCATCATCACCGGTGTCATATAAATTAAGTTTTATTGAAACACAACCATATTCAGTCATTATGTGTCCCACTGGCTGCTCTCACAATGCAACAGCAGAGCTGAGTAGTTGTGGCAAAGACTAGATAGCCCACAATGCTTCAAATGTTTAATATCTGCCCTTCTTCAGAAAGTTTGCTGGTACCTGCTCTAGGGCATGGTCCTTACTCCTAAGGATATTCTTCAGCTGGATGCCAGGACTCTTGATGAGATGTTAAAGTGGTCTCTTGACTCTAGCAAGGCCAGAACTCCAGTGTTGCCAGCACTTCTCTTCCTCCAGCTCTGCTTGACCCCCGTCTGGAGCAGCCACCCTCTGATAAGCCTGGGGTCATTTCACTCTACACAGGTACAGCCCAGCCTTCAGCCATGGACTCATGGGGGTCCTCCTTCCTAAGACTTACAGGGCCCCTTCTCTCCAGAGCTCCCTCCTCTCCATGCCTCACGCCACAGATTTCAGCTGCCTTGGCTTTGCTGAGCCCTAATTCTGCCTCCTCATGTTAGTGTGGCCATGATGCTCATTCAGAATCCAGCTCTTTAACTGGGTTGAGGAACAGTCCTGAGGGCAGAGAGCTGGGCAACTGTGGGGCTCACTCATGAACTTCCCTCCTCTGGAGGATCATAGCCTTGCACCGCCTGACGTCCAAAGCCTGAAAATAATTGCCTCACATACTTCTCCAGCTTTATTGTCCATTATGTTGGCAGAGCTAGTCCAGAAAACATCTACCTCATCTTGGCAGGAAGCAGAAGCTCCACATTTTTTTCTTAAACCCATTTCAGGTAGGTTTTCACTCCCCAACATTCCTCTGAAAACTGCACTTGTCAAGAACATCAATGACCTTAAAGCTGCTAAATGCAATAGCGAATCCTCATTTCTCATCTCTCTCGGCCTGTCAGCAGCATCAGACAGACCTAGTGACTCCCTCTTTCTTGATCTACTTTCTTTACTTATCTCCCAGAAACTAAGCTGTCTTCATTTGCTTCCTAGCTTTACTAGTCCCTCCTTCTCAGGGACTTCCTCTTCTAGTCTGGTCTTCTAGTTTGCTGATTCTTCCTCTTCTGAGTTCCTAGTGAAATGCCACAAGGCTCAATGTTTTTCCTTCATTTTCTTCTCTATCTTCACTCATTCTTCTGGCAGTTTTAGCTGGTCCCATGGCTTCAAATATCACCTACATGCCCATAACTTCCAAATTGCTATCTGTATCCCAGACCTCTCTCCTGAACTCCAGATACAGCCCAAAGGATATCCCAAAATGAGCATATTCCAACAATGACCTCCTGATATTTCCTCAACAATACCTGTTCCACCCAATGTCTTCTCCTTCTTGGTTGATTGCAACTCAGTCTTCCTAGTTACTTAGACCAAAGAAACTTGGAGTCATTCTTGATTCTTCTACATCTCTCACCCATATCCAACTTAAAAAAAAAAAAAAAAAAAAAAAAAAAAAAAAACAAGAAAAAACACCTCTAAGCTCTCCCTTGGAAGTATATCCAAAAATCCAACCCCTCTTTGTCACTTCACTGCCACCTCTCTGTTTCAGGTCACCAGCATCTCTTGCTTAGATTATTGCAATTCTCTCCTAACTGGTGTCCTTGCTTCCATTTGCCCCACCATTGTTTATAATCAACACCATGTTCACAATGACTTTTCAAAAATATAAATCAGACCTTGACACTCCTCTGCTCAAAACTAACCATGGCTCTTCCATTTTTACAATCATCCATTCATTTACTGAAAAAATGTTTATTGTGAGTTTTCTATAGGCCAAGCCCTGTACTGGGCATTTGCAATACATCAGTGAACAAAAGTAGTAAAAAGTCCCTACCCACCCTTATAGAGAGATTCTAGTGTAGGGAGACAGCTAATAAGTAATAAACAGAACAAATAACTTCTCCAGTGGTTCAGAAGAGGGTAAGTGGCTGCTGAGATAAGATATAGAGCAGGGTAAAACCAGATTGGGAATGTGGAGGCAAGGGTAATTTTAAAACAAGATCATCAAGGTAGACCTTACTGAGAAAGTGATATTTGAGCAGAGACTAGGAGGAGGGAAGCCATGAGGGAAGCTGGAGGAATGAACCTCCAGGCAGAGGGAACAGATGGACAAAGGTCAAAGCAGCAGCAGACAAGACATGTTTAAGAAGCAGCCAGGAGACAAGTGGTTGGGTAGAAGTGAGAGAAATGTTAGAAGATGAGGTTGGAGACATAATGATGGACCCTGTAGGTCTTGTAGGGCATTATGGGGACCTTGGCTTTTACTCTGAGATAGGAACCACTGGAGGATTCCAAAGCAGAATAATGATGTGACTTGAATTAAGTTTTAAAAGGATCCCTTTAGTTGCAAATCATATACTAGATAAGCGTCTTGTATCTAGAACATATAAAGAAATACTATAACTCCATATTAAAAGATAATCCAAATCAGAAGTGGACAAAGGCTCTAAATCAACAATTCTTTAGAAAAGAGCATATACAAATGGCCAACAAGCACATGAAAAGATGCTCAGCTTCATTAGCCATTGGGAAAAGGCAAACCAAACCACAATGAGATACCACTCCACACCCGCTAGGATGGCTTGAATCAGAAAGACAGATAATAACAAGTGTTGGTGAGGATGGAGAGAAATTGGAATCCTTGTACACTGCTGGTGGAAATGTAAAATCATGCAGCCACTTTGGAAAAGTCTGGAAGTTCTTCAAAAGGTGAAACAGAGAGTTACCACATGACCCATCAATTCCACTCCTAGGTATGTGTATATATATATATATATATATATACACACACACACATATATATATATATATACCCAAGAGAAATGAAAATCTATGTCTATACACAAAAACTTGTACGCAAATGTTCATAGCAGCATTATTTGTAATAGTCAAAAAGTGAAAACAACACAAATGTCCACCACCCATAAATGGGTAAACAAAACGTGGCCTACTCATACAATGCAACAGTTTTCAGCAATAAAAGGAATGACATAGTAATAGCTGCTACAAAGTGGATCAACTTTGAAAGCAATGTGCTAAGTGAAAGAGGTTGATCACATAGCATCATGTATTATATGATCCGATTTTTATGAAATATCCACAATAGGCAAATACATGGAGACAGAAAGTAGATCAGTAGTTATGGGGGATGGCAAATTAGTGGTTATTGGTTTAGGGGTACAGGTTTCTTTCTGAGTAATGAAAATGTTTCAAAATTGATTGTGGTTGTGGATGCGCAGTTCTGTGAACACCCTCGACTATTGGATTGTAAACTTTATATGAGTGAATTGTATTACAAATGAATGATATACCAATAGGGCTCTGTGTGTGTGTGTGTGTATTTAAAGATCTCTTTGTTTGCTGCACTGAGGACAGACATGGGGGTGGGGTGGTGGCAGAGTTAGAAGTAGGAATTCCAGGAAGGACACTTAAGCTACATGGTAGTGGCATGGTCTAGTGCTAATGGTGAAAATGGCAAAACGTGACTAGATTCTAGGCATCTTTTGAAGGCCAACTAGACACATCAAAGAATTGGAAGGGAGGTGAGTGAAAAAGAGAGAGGTCAAAGGTGACTCCAAATTTTATTCTGAACAATGGGAGGATGGGAGCTGCTGTCAACTGAGATGGAGATGGCTGAAGGTGAAGCAGTTTGGGAGTGGCTGTTACGACTTGGGTCTCAACATACCAATCTAGGTTTGGGTAGAGCTACTTCTCCAGGTTAAGGTGGTCACCCATCTCATCTTTGTTTACGGAGAGTTACTCAAATGAGCATTGATTTTAATCAAGTAGTTTTTCTGAATTTGAAATGAAAATACATTTTCTCCTTTCATCTATTAATGCCGTGAAATACACAAGTAAAATTTCTAATGTTAAACCTTCATTCCGCTCCTGGGATAAACCTTACATGATCATGATTTGATTGTGAGTTTATTTGTTTTCCTGTTGTTATCATTTTTAATATATTGCTGGCCTCGGTTTGTTAATATTTATTCAGGATTTTTACATCAAGTTTTATAAATGAGATTGGCTTGTCACTTCTTCTATTCAAATTGTCCTTGTGTCGTAGAATTAGATAAGCTGCTTTCCCTCACTTGTTTTTCTTTCTGGAATAGTTTGTCAGAGACAGGATATATTCATTCTTTGAGAATTTAGAACTCACCTATATGACAAACTTTGTGTGTGTGTGTGTGTGCGTGTGTACGTGTGTGTGCATTGTTTTTGTATTTGGTTTTTTTTCTTATGGATAGAATTTTAACTACTGAATCAAATATTTTTATGGTTGTAAGTAATACATGTATTAAATTATTTTCAAAATTGCCTGTTACCTGTTTTTAAAAAATATGAGTATGAAGTTATTCACAAAGCTCTCTTATTTAAAAAAAATCTGCTATATTGTGTTTTCTCCCTTTTTTGTGTATGTTCATCAGTCTCACCAGAGTTTTTTCTATTGTATTTTTTTATAAAACCAATTTTTGTTAATCCACTTTATTGGTTCTTTGTTTTCTATTTCATTAACTCCTGCTCCATGTTAATAACTGTATCAATGTAAATAGCCTTAAACACGCCAATTAAAGGGAAGAAATTAACATATTGGATGAAAAAGCAACGTACAATTATATGTTATCTACCAAAAATTTTAAAATTTCTTTCAAATTTCTAATTATACTCTAGTTATAAAGACAAAGATAATTAAAAATAAGGAGAATGGGGAAAGAGTATACAAACGCCAATCAAAAGAAAAGCTAGAATGTCTAAGGGGAAAAAAACCCAAAAAAACAAATCAAAGAAAAAAGAAAAGCTAGAGTGACTGTATTAATATCAATCAAAGTAGGCTTCAGAACCAGGAATATTACCAGGGACGCAGAGCAACATTTTATACTGATAAAGAGGTCAACTAATTAAAAATACATAATAAAGCTAAAAGTGTATGTACCTCATAGCATAGCTTTAAAACAGATGAAGCAAAAACTGATAGACCAGAAAGAATAAATAGAAAATCCAGTTAGACATGAAGATTTCAACATTCACTTCTTAGTAACTGTTAGAGCAAGTAGACAGAGGCTTAATATGGATATAGATTCAACATGGCCAACCAATTCGACTACAGTAGCATTTACGGAACACTGTCTCTATCAACTGTAAAACACACGTTGTTTTACAACACGCACGAAACATTCACCCAGAGAGCCTGTATTCTGGGTCATAAAACAAATTTGAATTAGAATAAGAGGATTTAAATCACATAAAGCATGTTTCCTGACCATCATGGAAACTAGAAATAAATAACAGAAAGATATCTGGAAAATAATCAAACATTTGTAAATTAAATAACACAATCCCAAATAACCTACTGTTTCAAAAGAGAAGCAACAGGATGTTGCAAATATTTTGTGCTGAGTGAAAAAAAAAATCACAACATATCAATATGTATGGGATAGATCTAAAGCAGTGCCTAGAAAAAATTTTAGCATTAAGTGCTTATACTTACAAAAAAGAAAAAGGGTCTCAAATCAATGATGTAAGTTTACATGTTTAGAAACTAGAAACAAAAGAGCAAATTAATACCAAAATAAGCAGAAAGAAGGAGATGAAATAAAGATAAGAGTGGAAATCAGTAGAAGAAAACAGAAATACAACTGAGAAAAATCAATGACACCAAAAGCTGGTTCTTTGAAAATATCAATAAAATTGATGAACTGCTAGAAAAAAAATAAAATTTCCAATATCAGAAATTAAAGAGAGAAAACAAAATACCCTAGCGGGAGGGATAATAAAAGAATATTATGAACAACTTTATGCCAACAAATCAAAACTCTTGGATGAAATGGACAAATTCCTTGACACAAACTACCAAAGGTCACTCAAGGTGAAATAGGTTTAATTTCTATGTCTATTCAAGACATTATGTTTGTAGTTAAAAACCTTCCAACAAAGAACACTCCATGCCCAGGTAGCCTTACTCATGAATTTGACCAAACATTTAAAGAAAAAAAAGAATTCTATAGAAGGTTTTCCAGAAAACAAGAGGAGGGAACACTTACTTGATTTTATGAGGTCTACATTCCTCTACACCAATGTCAGATAAAGATTACAAAACAACAACAACAAAAACTTGCAGACCAATATTCTTAGTGAACTTAGATGCAAAAAGCAAATTTAATACAACATGACCAGGTGGGATTTACCCCAGGAATGCCAAGTTTAACATTTGAAAAATCAGTCCTTGCAATTAACATGTTAGCTGACTACGTGGGCCTAAAAAGGGCTCCCTAAAAGATACCCACGTCAAATTCCTGGGACCTGTAAAGGTGACCTCATTTAGAAGAAGGGTCTTTGAAGATGTGATCAAGTTAAGGAACTTGAGATGGAGAGATAATCCTGGGTTGTTCAGGTAGACCCTATATCCAATGACAGCATCCTTATGAGAGAAAGTCAGAGGGATATTTGAGACACACATAAGAGGAGACATAGACCTAAGGGAAACTGGTATGGAGACAGAGGCAGAGATTTGATTGACATGGCTACAAGCCAAGGAACACCTGGGGTCACAGGAAGCTGGAAGAAGCAAGATTCCCCCCTAGAACCTTCAGAGGGAGTGTGGGCCTGCTGATACCTTGATTTCAGACTTCTGGTCTCCAGAACTGAGAGAGAATAAATTTCTGTTGTTTTAAGCCACCAAGCTTGTGGTGATTTGTTATGGCAGCCCCATGAAACTCAAACACTGACGAAGAAAGAAAAACCTAAGACCATCTCTTTTGATGCCAAATTTTGTTTGACAAAATTCAGTAACTAGTCATGATTTTTTAAAAAAGAAAAAACTCTCAGCAAACAAGAATAGAAGTAGAAGGGTGTCTTCAACCTTATCAGAGGTACCTATAGAAAACCTTACAACTAACATCACATTTAATAGTGAAAGACTGAATTATTTTCTCCCTAAGATTAGAAAAAAGGCAAAGATGGGGTGGGGTGGGTATAGGTCAGTGGTAGAGTGCATGCTTAACATGCACAAGGTCCTGGGTTCAATCCCCAATACCTCTATTTTTTTTAAAAAAGGCAAAGATGTCCACTTTCACCCATCGTACTTAACACTTCAATAGAGGTCCTACCTAATGCAAAAAAGCACAGGCAGGAAATAAAATGCAAACCCATAGTAAAGGAAGAAGTAAAACTATTCACAGACGACATAACTGCTTCTGCACAGAATCCTAAGGAATCTAGGAAAAACTACTAGAACTAATATGTGAGTTCATCAAGGTTCCAGGACATGAGGTCAATATATAAAAATCAATAGCATTTCTATATGCTAGCAACAAAAATATTGGAAATTGATATTAATTAATAATAATATTTTTGGGGGGAGGAGGTAATTAGGTTTATTTATTGTTTTATTTTTAAAGGAGGTACTGGGGACTGAACCCAGGACCTCATGCACGCTAAGCATGCACTCTACCACTTGAGCTATACCCTCCCCCCAATGATAATATTTAAAATAGCATTAAAATATGAAATGTTTAGGAATAAATTGAACAAGAGATGTACAAGACCTATACCCTGTAAACCACAAAACATCTCCAAAAAATTGAAGATCCAAATAAATGAGGAGAGATACTGCTATGATCTGAATGTTCCCCCCTCAGATCCATATGATGAAACCCTAATGCCCAATGTGATGATATTAAGAGGTGGGGCCTTTGGGAGGTGATTAAGTCATGAGGGTGGAGACCTCATATGTGGGATTAGTGCCCTTATAAAAGAGATCCCAGAGAGCTCCTTTAACCCTTTTTTATGTGAGGACACAATGAGAAGTCTGTAAATGGAAAAGGGCCCTCGTTCGACCATGCTGGCACCCTGACCTCAGACTTCCAGCATCCAGAATTATAGGAAATAAATTTCTGTTGTTCATAAGCCATTCAATCTGTGATTTTTGTTTTGTTATAGGAAACATAGTGGACTAAAACAGATACCATGTTCAAAAATTAGAATACTCAATATTGCTAACATGTCATCTTCCCCCAATTGATCTCTGGATTCAGTGCAATCCTAGCAGGACTTAAAAAAAAACCCCAAAACCTCACAAGCTATGTAACAACGTTTATGAAAAAGTAAGGGGACACAGTAGTGGCCAAAACGTCATTCTGACCAATGTGCAGAGAAAGGGGGGAGGTTCAAGATCAATAGTAGGAAAGCCAATTAGGAGACTATTGCTAACAACCCCGTTAGAAACTGTCGGAACAGTAGTAATGAAGGTGGAGAAAAATGAGCAGTTTTAAGAGAGGTTAAGGAGATAAAGACCAAGAGATTTTGGAGATTAAGTATGGGGGGGTGGGGAGAATGGCTTCCAGACTTCTGATTTTGGAAAATGAACGGATGGTAGGGGTGTTCATTGTGATAGAGGACACAAGAAAACTAGCTTGAGAAGGGAAATGATGATGCCAGCTTAGAGCATGGGAAGTTAAAGGATTCTTTGACATAAACAAAAGAACACACAGCAGGGAGCTGAATATATAGGCGGTACTCTGGGCTGGAGGTACACTTTCATCACCAAAGAGATGATAACTGAAGACAGAAGTGGATGAAATGTTCCAGGAAGCCTGCAGAGCAGGATCAGGGGGTCCAAGGGCAACCCAGGGAAGTGTTCTAAGCACACGGAGAATGAGCTTAATGGGGAAAAGTATTAGGAGAAACTGGTTTGGAAGTTACTGCTTTAGTCTTGCTGCTGTGAGGTAGAGGGAGTCAAGGTAGAGACATTTGGATTGATTCCAAGGATATTTAGGGTTTCTATTCCCGGTATGGACAAGGAGCTCCTATTGGACCAATGCTTCTGCAGACTGCTTCTGAAAATTCTGGACCGGGTATTTTAAAAAGCAACCACCTAAAGGCCCTGGAGAGAAACAAAAAGCAATCCGGGAGGGTCATCAACACTTGAAAGAATGGAGCTGCATTAGATATTTCACATTTTCTATGGTTTCTAGCCTGAGGGAAGGCTGCAGCAACCATCATTCCAGATGGCTACAATTCCAGTAGAAAACTCATAGCTTTATTGGTTTGAAGAACTAGAGGATGACTTGTGATAAGCATAACTGCTGGAGAGAAACGGAGAGAAAACCTGGAAAGAACAGAAACAGAGATGGAGTACTCCAAATTCTGTGTATAAACTGCCCAATTCTCTGGCTGACTTGTGAACAATACACACATTGGCACCAAGCTAAGGCTAAAAGAACTGACCTGAGGTTTCAGCTGCTGCTCACTATGGGGAAGACAGAATTTGCAAACAAAATCCAGCCAAGTTAATGCTGGCTTTAAAAAATCAACACTGTTGGGAGCGAGATAAAAGGATTCAGAGTCTCTGGAATATATCACTCACAACTCAATATTACTAGACATACAAAGACATCGGAAAATGTGACACACGTAAGAGAAAAGACTGGCAATCAATGCAGGCTGACTCCAAGACAAATAAGACGTTAGAATTAGCAGACAAGGATGCTACACAAATTATTATAACTTGTATTAGTCATCTAGGGCTGCTGTAACAAAACACCACAGACTGGATATTTTAACTACTGAGATGTATTTTCTCACAACTCTGGAGGCTGGAAGTCCAAGATCAAGGTGCCAGTGGGGTTGGTTTCTCATGAGACTGCTCTCTTTGGCTTGCAGATGGCCACTTCCTCTTTGCTGTGTCCCAACGTGTCCTTTCCCCTGTTCATGCACATGCCTGATGTCTCTTTCTCTCCTTATAAGGACTCCAGTCCTACGGGATTAGGATCCCACACTTACGATCTCATTCAACCTTAATTACCTCTTTAAAGGTCTTATCTCTAAACATAGTCACATTAGGGGTTAGGACTTTAACATAAGAATTAGGGGGCACAATACAGTCTACAAAATTATTGTTCTCAAGGACAATATGTATACATAGATAGATAAGCAGAGATAGAGATAGATGCCTATAGGTAGATATAGACGTATAAATACACAGACATTTAGGTATCTCAGGACAGAGGGCAGATACAGAAACCAATAAAAAGAACTAAATGGAAATTCTAGAAAAATATAATTTAATTAAAAATTCATTGGGTGGGCTTAAGAGCAGAGCAGACACTGTAGAAGAAAAGCAGTGAACTAGAAGACAGGACAATAAAACTACCCAAACTGAAACTTAGAAAGAGAGAGAGAGAAAAGCATGAAAAAAAAAAAAAATACCCTCAGTGACTTGTGGGACAAGATCAAATGGTCTAACACATGAGTACTTGGAGTCCTAGAAGGAGAGGAAAGAGAGAATGAACAGAAGAAATTTTTCAAAGAAACAATGAATGGAACTTACCTATGTTTGGTGACAGACTCTCTCAGAATCAAGAAACTCAGAAAAACCAAGCTGGATAAACACAAAGAAAACTGCATTCAGGCACTTCGTAGTCAAACTGTTGAAAACCAAAGATGAAGAGACAGTCTTGAAGGCAGACCGAAAAAAAAAAAAAAAAAAAAAGAAAGAAAGCAAAACAATCATTACAGGGCAACAAGGATCTGGATTATACTGACTTCTTATCAGAAACAATGGAGGCTAGGGCATAATGGAACGACATCTTTAAATTTCTAAGAGGGGAAAAAAAAAATCTATCAACCACAAATTCTGTGTCCAGAGAAAATCTTCAATATTTAAGGTGAAATAAAGACACTTTCAGATAAAGCTAAGAGAATCTACTGTCAGCAGCACTTTGCTATAGAAATACTGAAGGAAGGTCTTCAGACTAAAGAGAAACTATACCACCCAGAAAATTGAATTTTCAGAAAGAAATAAATGGCTTTGAAATGGAATGTATGTGGGCAACTACAAAAGAACACTTTTCCTCTTAATTCTGTTAAAACACATATAAGTGTTTGAAGCAAAAGTTAAAGGGTTGGATTGATTATAAGCTTTACAATGGATGTAGGTATAGCACCTATGACAGCCACAGCATAAAGGAGGGGTAGGGCGCTAAGGGACCCGTATAGTTACAAGGTTTCTACATTTTGGGCGCAGTAGCATAACACTAACTCCAAGTAGACTGGGAAAAATTAAGGATGTGTATTGCACTCCCTAGAGCAATTATTAAAAAATACTGCGGAGGTATCATTAAAACTATTCACCAACACATCGCCCTGGCCAGTGGGTCTGGCCTCACTGCCCCTCACCCCCCATTCTGCTCTCTGAAAGGATCGGCCACAGCCTTGGTTCGCTCAGATCCTGGTCGTATGGCCCATGGTGGAAACATCCGAGTTGGTTACTGAGGAGATTGTCCCTTCAATAGGCCACTTCTTATTGGCACGAGAGAGAGCACAGAATACGAGTTATCATCCACTTTCTTTTGTCACATTTGGGGTTTTTCTGGCAACACAGACCATGAAAGCCAGGCTCAGAGTTCTGTCTACAGCCAGGCTGGGGTAATTGAAGCCAGAGACCCGGTCAAGTCAGAGTCCCTGGATAGGAAAGGTGGCCTGGGAACCTCACTTTCCCAGAAACAGGCCTCCTTGCCAGGCCTCAGCCTCAGGAGCCGGGCCAACGCCACCATCTTGGCCACCGTCCACACTGGGGTTTCTGCGGTGGGGGAAGGGGAAACCATCTTCAGAGGCAGAAGGCACTGCTATCTGCCCACAGGCTGCATGTCTGCTCCATCTTTACAAAATTAAAGAAAGGCCTTGAGCAGACCAGTGTTGAGATGTAACAATGAACCAAAGAGCAAGAGTCGGGGGGAGGGTGTAGCTCAGTGGTAGAGCACATGCTTAACATGCATGAGGTCCTGGGTTCAATCTCTAGTACCTCCGTTAAAAATAAATAAATAAGTAAACCTAATTACCACCCCCCACCAAAAAAAAAAGCATGGGTCACCTAATCCTCTGTGCTTGGGTCAAAAACTTAAGGGGGAAAAAATAGACTAAACACAAACAAATTGATGTATCCCCTTGCATAATTTTAGAAAATTAAAAATTTTTAAAAATCATGAGAAAAACTCAATGACCAAAGGAACTATTGTCTGTTAAGGATTAAAAGGTACTGAAGAGCACCATCAAGCTTCAGGAAGGGCCAGAGGAGTCACACGCACAGACCCACACGTGCAGCAGGGCCTGCGGTGGTGGAGGAAAGACGCCAGCGTGAGGCTCAGCTCTGTTTAGCCACCACTGGGACCCAGGAAGGTCCAGTGGAGCCTTCCTGTCATCAGGGCTTCCTGTCATCCGTTGTTGAGAGCAGATGACCACACAACACACACGGAGACTGAGCGTGTAAGGGAGTTGAGCTATGAACAAACACGCTTGTGGCAAGGCTCTCCTGACACCTACCTGGTACCATGCATAATCCTCGCTGGGCACCATGCCGTCTGGCATCTGTGGCAAGCATACATAATCAGTGACATTGCTGCCATGTTGACCAAGCATTTCCATGGCCACTCATGGGGAGGGGGAAGGGTGGGGAGCAGGAATTTGTGTTGAGGCCCCTCTTAAGTCCCAGTGGCTATAACCTAGTATGACTCAGGCCTCAGTCTCCACCCTCTCAGGGGATGCCCACAAACCAGGTGACCCCAAAGCCTCATGCTGATGGTCAGGCCTGTTCCCCTGGGCTAGGACAGGCACTAGATAGATGCTGAGTTCAAAGCTGCACTTGGGTCATGTCAAGGCAGTCCCCACCTCCCGAAGGAGGGGAGCCCTCTGCCCATTGCTGGCCTCAAAGTGGTCAGGGCCACAGGGATCCTTCACCGACAATCCCCAACCCTGTTCCCTTTTGGGGTTGAAGGATCTAGTCCTCCAACTGCTAGAGATGCCCTGGGAATTCCACTTGACTGAGGAGATGTGCCTCATCCAAGGTCCCGCCCCTTCCTGGGGGTCTGCACCCAAGGGCATGGATGCCGAGTTAAGAGGCTCAGCGCTCACCCCAGCCCAACTCTGAGTTGCCATCCCACCATCGCAGCCCCACTGCCCCTCTGCCTGTCCTGCATCCTTACTTTCCCCACAAGAGCATCCCTGACAAACCTTCTGGGTGCTACCCTCTGTCTCAGTGGTTGCTTCCCACAGAGCCCAGCCTCTGACAGCAGCATTTGGGTCAGTGTCCTGGGGCTGCTGGTGACAGATTTCCACAAGCTGGGTGGCTTAAAGCAACAGAAATGGATTCTCTCACAGTCCAGAGGCCAGAAGTCTGAAATCAAGGTGCTGTAGTGCCATGCTCCTTCCAGAGGCTTGTGGAGAGGACCCTTCCTTTTCTTCCAGCTTCTGGTGGCTCCAGGTATCCCTTGGCTTGTGGCCACACCACGCCAATCCCCGCCTTCATCTTCCCATCTTCACATGGCCATCTCCGCTGTGTCTCATATCCCCCTCTCCTTTCTTACAAGGGTATTTGTTACTGGATTTACGGCCCACTCGGATAATCCAGCATGACCTCACCTCGAGATCTTTACCTTAATGATATCCACAGAGATCCTTACTCTAAATATGGTCACAATCTGAGATGCCAGGTGGACATACTTTTGGGGGGCCCCAGTAGAGCTCCTGCAGCTGCCAGGTTCCCATTTCTATGACAACGGTAAGAGCAAACCATGAGCTCCCGGGAGGGCAAGGATCTCTGTCGCTTTCATCTCTGGGAGGCAGCATGAGCAGCCCTGTCCGCCACTGCTCTATAATGGTGGCCACAAGGTCAACACAGAGAACTGGAGGAGATACAGACCTACCCCCAGGCCGGCAACCCCACGGCGACAGCCACTGGGAGAGCGTGTCCCACCTGTGCCAGCACTCCAGCGCTGGGGAGCCCAGAGACCTCAACAGTGGTCACAGGAGAGAGAGGAGGTGTGACAGTTTGCACATCTTTCAGAACTTCCCATTGAGGTTAAGGAATAACCGTCTCCAGGGACGCTTTGCCGGTTAAAGCTCAAAATGCTTCCATGGGACCTAGCTGGTTTCAGGGACCCTCCCTGGTAACACAGCCCTGAAGTTTCCAGCTGGGAGACTGCACCAGGCAATGCCAGACCCCCTGGTAAATCCAGCCACTTCTTGTAAACCTGTGTTTAAAGGAATCGTTGGGCACTATCCCTTGGGATGTCCTCCCCTGTCGATCTGTACTTGGATGTCTTGGAACAGGGCCTCATTTGGGCTGGTATTTGGATTCTGGCCATTCTGCTCTGCTCCAGGGACCCCAAGATGCTCGGAGGGCAACTCAGAGCCAAGATAGGCCTTTTGACCCTACTTCTTCCAAGGAAGCAAGATGATGTGGCCCAGGACCGCGGCCACGGGAGGTGAAATACTGGGATCTCAAACGGCAATAAGCAAGGGGGACAAACCCCTTCAGGGAGGACACAGGGTGACAGCTGAGAGTGAGATGTGTTCTGGCACGTGGGTGCAGTGGCTACTAACAGGCGGCTCCCCAGAGAATCTTTGTTCTCAGAGGTACTGAGGGTGTGAAGTCAGCTATGCGGCGCCCTCTCCCTCCCCCACAGCCGCTCCCACTCTGGGATGTCTGCGGGTATTGGCAGGGGGGTGGTGGTGGAAGAATCGTGGAATTAGAGCCTGAGCCCCAGCCTGGGACTTGTGGCTCCTCTCCTGTCTGACGAGGCCACTCTGGCCATGTCTTCCCTGGGCTGTCATGAGACACAGATGAGGTGATGGAGATGGGGGTGGCGGGGGGTGAGGGGGTGGATTCAGGCAGGGCTGGGTAGCTCATCCCCGGCTTTATCACCCACCCGCAGGTGACTTGGGGCAAGTTGGGTTCTCAGAGCCTCTGCTGTGTGCATTAGAGGAGCATCACTGAACAGTGCGTGTCCTGATCGTGGAGAGCAATTAGCTCAGCCCATGGCACCCAGTGGGAGCTGGGTGCAAATTCCTTCCCTCCCTGAGGGTCGCTGGCCCCTGGGTAGCACAGGAGGGCTCTGTGGGAGTAGGGAGGTACTGTCTTCATGTCCTGGGGTGGGAAGCCATAGGGTGGCTGCAAGGCATCCAGGTGGGTCTGGGAATCCGTGAGAGGAGCCTGGATCATGACTTCACTGTGTATTTGTGGTTTTTACTCTGAGGCACACAGGTGTTTAATAACTTACCTCAGGCCAGCCCCAGCTGAAACCACCGAGTCCTGTCTACTTGAGGTTCTAAATAAAGGACACAGTTACGTTTAGTCCACATGACTCATGACCCGCAGAAGCTCTTAGAAAGCCGCACGCGTGGCTTTGTGCACTCACACGTCCACGCACGGACGCACAGGCGGCCACGTCTTGGCGATGGAGAGTGGGCGCTGCATGGTAAGCAGCAGAGGAGCAGGGACTGCCCAGGTCCTACTCGGTTAGCGGCATGATAAGCCTCAGCGCCCCAGATTCAGGCTGGAGGGCTGGTTTCTTGCGGGGATCAGGTGCGAGTGGAGCTGCATTCTTTCTTCTTGCTCAGGGGTTTGTAGAAAGGAGTCACTCTCCCCAGGGCTTGACTTCTCCATAGGAGGTGGAGCCGGACCAGGATCCAGAACTCCCATGTCCTCGGTCACGCTCCCCTGCTGCCTGGTGGCCTCTCTGTTTCCTTATGTCCTTTGGATCCTCTAGCACTTCTCCCTACCCCCCGCCCCCCCCCCCCCCCGCCATCTAGCAATGAACTTCCCCGGGTGCCTTTGTCCCCTCTTGACTACTCTTGACACTCCCAGCTATCCCAGAGGTAAACCATGACGCATGCGCTTTCCCACAGGTGACAAGAAGCTTGGCCTGCTTAGATGTGAGAGGCTCCCTGCAGGGTGGCTATGTTTCCACAGAAAACAATCATGACCGGCCCTCAGGACGTAAAGTGAGGTCTGATGCAGGTCGGCCCCACTTTCTCCTGACCTGCAGAGGATCTTATCTTGACCCCGGCAAGGGCCCCAACCTCCTCCTTCCCTCTGCGTCCAGACCACCCAGGAGTCTGACTTCAGAGTGCAAACCAAGGCCAACTAGAGTAAGAGCCAACACTGACAGGGATCGCAGCATCCCTGGATTAGCTCTAGTGCCAAGGGAGAGCAGGTCAGCCCCATAAAAACATTCCTATGACCAGGTGTACAAAGTGGGCCACCGCTTGAATGGTGACGATGAATTCAGACAGCTGACGCCCACTGAGCGCTTACTATGCGCCAAGACTCAGCTTCGCATTTTCCACACATTATCTTGTTTAAGCCTCTCAACAGCCCCAGGAAGAAGATGCTGTTCCCATCATTTCTATATTACAAATGGGTCCCCCAAGGCTCGGAAACTTATTCAAGGGCAGGCCCGGCTGACCTGGAAGTCAGAGCACCCGGTCCCATTACTGCAAAGAGGACGCGGGTTCCCCACCGCGTGAATCTGCCCTTAATTGCATAGCTGGGAGTGATCAAACAAGTTCTATCGCATACCATCACCACAACGCCCTCGGCTCTGGGAAGACTCCCAGCAAACGCACCGTGCTGCTGGACGGAGGGCAGGAAGAGGAGGAGAGGGAGGCCTCTGGTCCCACCATCCCAGCCCTACTCGGCTGAGCACCCTGAGGCCTACCATGCGCTGTGGCCCCTCCAGGCCTTCATGCAGCCCTGACCCAGATCGGACACTGCTGGGCGGCTTCAGGACTCATGCTCGCGTCTGAAGCTGGGTGGGCACCCTGGACACAAACTCCCTGCCCTTGCAGGGAAACATTAGCTTGGGACCCATGGCTGGACCCAGACATTTTTTGAAACATAAGTCTGAGCTGATGGGTCAGGCCCCACCAGAAGCTAGCTGCAGAGGCCAAGAAACGTCTGGAAAAGTTCCCTCAGGAGCATGGCACCAGAGGACGGACTCAGGCTTTGGAGACCTGGGTTGTTTTTTTTTTAAATTGTTTTTGAGGGGAGGTAATTAGATTTATTTATTTTTTATTATTTTTTTAATGGAGGCACTGGGGATTGAACCCAGGACCTCGTGCATGCTAAGCACACACCCTACCACTGAGCTACACCCTCCTCCCCTGGAGACCTGGGTTCTAATCCCACTCCTGTCACTTCCCGTAGTGTGACATGGTGAAAGTTCGTCAAAGGACCTCATCCTGGGATGGGAGAGGTGATGTCCACTGCAGTGGTTTTGAAATATGCCTGCAAACCTCCTGATATTCTTCCCTTCAAGGGGTGAAGCCTGGTTCCCCTTCCCTTGAGTGTGGGCTGGACTTAGTGATTCACTTCTAACTAATAAAATGAAGCAGCAGTGCTGGCGTGTGGCCTCGGAGACCTGGTCGTGAAAGGTACCACAGCTTCCTGCCTGTTCTCTCTCTTGCTCTTGGGTCTCTCCCTCTCAGGGAAGCCGGCTGCCATGTCATGAAGAGAGGCCCACTGGTGAAGCACTAAGGCATGCACCCCACAGCCCTGTTAGGGCACCACCTTGGAAGGGACTCCCCCAGCCCCAGTCCAGCCTTCAGATGGCAGCGGCCCTGGCCAGCATCCCAACCCCAACCTCACAAGAGGCCCTGAGTCAGTACCACTCAGTGGTGCCGTTCCTGAATTCCTGACTTATGGAAATGGTGAGGTAATCCATGCTCATCACTTTCAGCCAGTATAGTTGGGGTATTTTGTTACACAGCAAGAGGTAATGGAAACATACACTCATCAGCATACCAGGAGCCCCTGGGGTAACACGTGCGAAGGGCCAGGTGCCTGACAGGTGCTTGGTCCGATTAGCTCCCTACCACTCTGAGGACTCAGCAGCCCCTCCCCGTGGAAGGTTTGCACTGCGCATTATGCCCTCCAGCCAGGTTCCTGGCCTCCTTCCGTTTCCCCATAGCAGGCCTCCTGGCTGTGCCCACCAGAGACCCTGTCTCCCTGGGGGAGGCTTGCTGTCTCTTTTATATGGGATCAAAGAAATTGGTTGGTGTCCAGTTTAATCCAAATCCTGTGTCAGGACCAGCCTTACCTCCCAGGTTCACCTTCCTCACAGCAGCACAGCTGGGACGTCCAAACTGTACATCTAGTTCACACTACTCTTTGCTTAAAACCCTCCAGCGGCTTCCCTTTATCCCTTGGAGTGAAAAAAATCCCAACCTGTTACCATGGCTACAAGATTCATGTGATAGGCCCCACCCCCACTGTTTATTACACTCCAGGCTCCTGTCTTCCAAACGCCCCTCAAATGTGCCAGACCTCTGCGCGTGGAACATGTCTCCACCAGACCTTCGCAGGCTGCCCCTCCCCATCATTATGAGCTCCACTCAGTGTCACTTCCTCAGTACCACCCCGCCAAGGCCGTCTCCATCACATTGTCTTATTTTGTCCTTTTTGTCACCAGCTAAAGTGACCTGTTGCCTTGTTTATTGCCGGAAGCCCACATACTCCTGGAGAGCAGAGGTTTGCCGTTATCATTCCAGGGGCTGGAATGGTGCCCAGCACCCAAGAGGCACATGACGAATGTTTGGGGGCCAAATGGCTTCTTGAACATCAATCAAATTCCCTTTGGAACTCTTCGGAGGAATCTATCTTCACGAGGAGCCTCTGGAAATCCTTCCATAAAGGGAATAAGTCACCTCCAGGCTTTCTAACAGTGGGTCTTACCTGCATTGTAATCATCTTAATTCAGGAGAGTTCTTGTCAGGGATGTGGAACATTGGTGTTCTGAGAGGCAGTAAATCTTTCTCTGGTTTGGTTCCAGGTAACGTATATGGACTGGAATACCCTGGTTTTTCCCCCTTGGCTGGGTTTTCACGTAGGTCTGCCCAGCCAGCTGTCCCTTTGCAAAAATCAGGGGTCTAAGGACCATGTGGCTCTGTGATGCAAACCTCTTCCCCAGCTCCCGAGAAGGGCAGGGACTGAATAAAGGGCCACCTAGAGAACCAGGATGTTCTGAGGTCCCAGAGGCTGGAAGCAGGGACAGCACCCAGCATGGGGCCGAGCAGGGCAGGGCTGAGTGAGAAAGAGGACTCTGTTTGTTCCTGCTTCGGAGACCCAGGGAGCTGCGAGGCTCACGGAGGCCCCCATGCTGCCTGGTCTCCCTGCCTCTCTTGGTGCAACCATGAGCAGAGTCGTCTTCTACAAATAAGATTGCATCATTCCTCTGTTCTCAAGACACAGCCCCATCTCCATGCTGAATCTCCACTGAGCTGCTCACCCGCTCCAGCCCCAGTCCCTGCTGCTGGTGGCATGCTGTTCCCACTCTTGGCCATCTCTGTTCCCTGGGCCACAAGGCTGTTCCCGCCATGTTGTCTCCTGAATGAGACCACGCACGGCCTCCTGCCCAGTCCAGTCCCTGCCCTCTTCACCATCTGCCACGCCTGTCCTGTGGGGGGCGCAGCACGGCCCCCTTCAGCTCCGATGTGTGGGCTGGATGACTGCCAAGTCCCTCTCTGCAGCGGAGCCCCGGGGAGCAGGGGTGCTGCCTGTCCTACTCACCCCCGCACCGGGAGGGGAGCAGCCCTGCTGCTCAGCAGACACTCAGGCCACACTGAGTGAAAGCAAGAAGAGGCAGCTCTCAGGGCCAGAGCCATCATCATTGGAAATGCAATGACAACGACAATCAGGGCTGGAGAGCTGGGGGAAGGAAGTTCAGGGGAGTCCCGGGCCATGTCACCTGGTGGGCGAATGTGTGCAGAGAGATGCAGACGGAGCAGGGTGTGTCCAGGTGTGTCCCCTGGCCAGCTCTGGGGAAGCCACATCCCCATCCTCCCTTCACCCAGACAGCGTGGGTGGCGTGGGGCTGGGGAAGGATATACTGGGTCTGGAAGGAGAGAGGGGGCCTGGCGTGGTCTGGCGATCATGGCACTCTTGGTGTCCCCAGCTTAGCCTGGGGGAGGGGAAGAGCTGGGAAGAACAGAGAGGACCAAGGGGTCAGGAGAAAATGCTGTCACCCAATAGGGGCCCCATGAAAATGGCCACGTGCAGGCTGCTTGGATGTGTGGCTTCCTGGTGGCATTTTGTGTGACCGAGCACAGGGCTCCGTATGTGTCCCCACTTCTGGGTGTGGAGTCAGGGCGGGAGCAGCAGCCTCAGCTAAGAGACCCGAGGTCACTGCTGCTGCAGCAGGAACTCTGGCTCCAGTCCAAGGAGTGCAGGACACTCGGGGCCAGCAGCACCAACACCCAAGCGGGCAGGTGGGACTGGGCAGGTAAGGGACCAACCAGAAGGGATCCGGTTGAGGGAGGGGAACAGGGTTCTGGAGACTCCCTCTGGCCAGGCATGCCCTTTACTGGCTGGATTTAAGGAGGTCCAGGGGTCCCTGGGCAGGGGATGGGATGGCTGGGACGCCATGGAAGGATTCAATTTTAATGCCTGGACCAGCCCTGCCAGTGCAGTGCCAGCTGAAGTCAGACTCCTAACTGGCCACATGTCTCCTCCGTGTCCAGCCACCCTGGCCTTCCATCAACCTGTGGAAGACACTCTGTTCCCTGGGGCTTTGGCGCCCAGTCTCTGTTCTCCCTAGAATTTCCATGACCCTCAAAACTCTTCCTTATCCTTCCAAGGTCAGCTCTGCCATCACATCCTCAGGGGCCTTCCCTGACCCTGAGGCTGGTCTGAGTCGAACACTCATCCTTCCCAGGGCCTGATTTTGTTGACCCGCCTTGCAGTTCCTAATTCCACAGGGGATAAGTGTTTCTCTACTGAACTCAGTCCATAGGCTCGGGACCAGAGCTACTGTTGCTCACTGCTTTATCATCAGCATCTCACTCATTATTTGCTGAACAGTTCAGCAAATGAATGAGTGGACCAAAAATGCCCACCCTCTTGTGGATCCCAGCGCTCCCTTCCTTGGCTATAAATTCAGGGAGTGGGTACCACTCATGTGGTCAGGAAAACATGGCTTCCCTGAGGAAGCTGGGATCTTAGGGGCCCCCTCCCACAGTAGTAAACAGAGCCCATGTGAGCTGGCTGTGAGGGACACAAGATCCTGCCAGAGGACATGAGATGCAAAGTTGCAACCCCCAGGGGACAGACCGTTAAGTCCAGACTGAGCACAGTGGAAGGTGGCCCAGGTTGCGCACTGCTGCATCAGTGGGACCCTTTCAGCCCAGACGTCTCCTCCTTGAGCTCTCCTTTGAGCATGTGTCTCTCAGCACACGGACAAGACCCATGTCTCTGCAACACTATTGGCATTGCTGTGGCCCAAACAGCCCATGACTTGACTTCTCTCCTCACTCTGACTGTTCTACTGGGATGTTCCCCCTCACTAGAAATTTAACCTTTCCCAACTGGCTGGAAGGGTGGTAAAACAAACAAAAAGACTGATAAACACAGACTTAATTAAAGGCATGGGCTAAACCAAAAAGCAGTGACGTTTCATCCTTTCCTTAGCACCAGACTAAGAGTGGTGGGTGAGAAAGACAAGAGACGTCTTCCCTTGTTCAGCTCTACAGTTGCCTAAACTGGGAAGGTTTCAGCCAGATACCTCCCAGGATGCACTCTCCCGGGAGCTGAAGGAGGTCCGGTTGGGGTGGTAAGCATACGCGCTAGCATTCCCTCCTCCTGGACTGGGACTGTCACAATGGGCCATCCACACCTGCTAGTGACGGGGCCCCTGCAGAGAACAGCCCCAGGCAGGTCCACCTGCTGCCAAGTCATCACACAGGAAACAAGCTTGCTGGCCGACCCCTGCATACATGCCTGGGGAGCAGCGCCAGAGCCCACAGAGTAGAGACGGCTTGGAGGAAGCCGGCTTGCAGAACTAGGAAAACCTGTTCTGGTGTGGGAGAGGCCATGGGTGGAGGGGAGCCCTCCTCAGAGGAGGTGAGCGGCAGGAGGCTCCAGGGGAGGACTAAGGTGGTCTTTGCTCACCTGGTAGGAGACGGTTAGAACTTCAAGTAAATTGGGTTAGATGCACTCGTTGAACAGGGGAAGTGGTGGGGATGGGGAGATGAAGCGGGTGACTCTGTGTTAAAGCACCACCTGTGAAAACTGCCCTTTAGTGGGAAAGCTGAAATGGAGAGACAGTTCTAACAGGGATGGAATTAAGCATTTGCCATTCTTGCTGACACAGTTTGGAAACATCTTTTGTTCTGCAGAATGATCTCAGTTCTGAGGTCCACCTCCATCTGGGTGGACAAGGGTGATGCAGGAAAGCTGAGAGCAGAACCAGAAGGAAAAACAAAAGGCAGCATTGTTTTTGCAGCAGGTCACTTGTCATCGGGGGACACAAATCCAAGCCATAGTGAGACACCACTTCACACCCACTAGGGTGGCTGTAATTTAAAAAAAAAAACAAAACCCAGGTAATAACAAATGCTGGTGAGATATCGAAACCCTCACACACTCCTGGTGGGAATGTAAAATGGTGCAGCTGCTTTGGGAAACAGTCTGGCAGTTCCTCAAAAGGTTAAACATGGAGTCACCATATGACCCAGCAAATTCCACTCCCACGTACATACCCAAGAGAACTGAAAACTGACATCCACACAAAAACTTGTACACAAAAGTTCAGAGCAGCATTATTCATAACAGCTTAACGTGGCAACAACTCAAATGTGCACAGGCTAGTGAACGGATAAACATAATGTGGTCTAACCACACAGTGGAATATTACTCAGCCATAAAAAGGGACAAAGCACTGCTACAGACTATAACATGGAAGAACCTTGAAAACACGATGCTCAGTGAAAGAAGCCAGATACAAAAGGTCACATGTTGTGTTATTCCTTATATGAAATGTCCAGAACAGGCAAATCCACAGAGACAGAAAGCAGATTAGTGATTGTTTAGAGCTGGGATTGGGGAACTGGAGGATTAGGGAAATGAGGATTATGGGGTGTAGGGTTTCTTTTTGGGGTGGTGAAAATATCCTTAAGATGATTATGGTGATGGATACACAACTCTGAGAATATACTAAAAGCCACTAAATTGCACACATAAATAGTATGGCGTGTAAATGATATCTCAATAAAGCTGTTTAAAGGAAAAGGAGTTTGGTGGTTCCGAGTCTCTTGCCAGCCTGTGTGGGGGCATCTCCTGTAATCCCTCCAGCCACCCCTGGGTCTGTGAAATGACTGATCTGAGCCAGGCGGGGTGAACAATAAAGGACTTTCTTATTATAATAAGCGCATGAGATAAAGGGGTACAGACTCCACCCTGAGGAACCCATAGAATGTGAGGAATAGAAAAGAAGATGAAGGGAGAGGAGATAGCTCAGTGGTAGAGCACATGCCTAGAATGCATGAGGTCCTGGGTTCAATCTGCAGTAACTCCGTTAAAATAAGTAAATAAATAAACAAACCTAATTATCCCCCAAAACACACACACAAACAAAAACCAAAAAAGAAGAGAAAATGAAACCTGAAAGTTCAGAGCTAACAAGAATCTGTATATAATGAATGGGTGCAGCGATCTGCAGTAACGAAAGAGAACGCTGGCCTGGCCTGCGAGGCTCTGTCCTGGGGGCTGCATCTTCCCTGGAGCCCTCTAGGTTCCTGTGTTCCCTGTGTACTTATTCCAGCTCACTGCACGTCCCCCTCTCTGTCTCGTGGATAAGCTGGGTATATTCCCCAGGAGGCTCGAAGCTCCTTTAGGACTGAGATCTCTCATTTATTTATCTTTTAATACTTGGTGTCTCTAAAACAGTAACTTATATACAGTAGGTACACAATAAATATTTGCTTTAAAAAAAAAAGTGAGGTGGGTACTTCTACTTCCAGTAACCATGGTCTAGGTAATGGGTACCAATCTACCCAATAGAAACAACCAAAAGGGCTGGACAAAGTGTAGAAAACAGCAAAGAGCAAGCAAGAGCATGAGAACTATCGGGCCAACCCTCAGGAAGCCCAGAGATCTGCAGAGGCAGGCCCGGCACCATGGCTGCTCTCGTCCAGGGACTGTTTGCTGATCTGTAGAGACGGCCAAGAAGCTGAGCTGTGTGTTTTCCAATCTCATGGGGCTAGGGGGGGAAAGCCAGAATCCAGGCCTGCCGTCTGTGCAGACCCTGCACAAACACCCCTGGTTTGGGTTGGTTTCAAAGAGCAGCACGTTAGGAGAGTGACCTGGAAGCAGTGCAGGTGCGGCATGACTGGAGCCCAATGGCAAGTCACTGGGCGGCCCAGACAATACCCAGCCCTGGAGTAGGATTAAGGTGGTCCCATACTGCTAATGTCCCCAGGTTCCCAGCAAAAGAAAAAGAAAGCCTATTTGGAGTAAGAGAGCATCATCCCAGCCCTGGATTACCCTACAAATAATTTTTCAAACACAAAGTCCAGCTCATAGATAACCAGCCTCAAGAGGTGACTTGATAGTAAGAACAAGAACCAGCAGGAACAACTGGCCATGGATACAGCTCCACAGGCTCCTGGATATTAGAATCAGACACAGACTATAAATACAACTCTGCTTGCTGTATTTAAGAAGATAAATACCAAGCTTGAAAATGTTGGCAGAGAAGTGGAGATTGTATTTTAAACATCTATGAGAAGTTCTGAAAAAGAATCAAATAGGAATTTTAGAAATAAAAGAATATATCATGAGCAGAATTCAAAAGTCAATGGGAGGATTTAACAAAAAATTAGACACAGCTAAAGAGGGAGTTAGCAGAATGTGTGCTGTGTGCGATTACTATAAGAACTTGTGAAGGATGTCTCATTTCCTCCCCAAAGTGAACTTCTTTTAATAGTGTGTTTTCATCTTACTTTGTTATGGTCTAAACATTTTGTTCTTAAAAAAGTCATAAGTGTGTGTATGTGAAAGTTGTTTTTGAACATGGAACATTTTTAAAAAGGAAAATACGTTTACATGAAGAGAAATTAATGCTTAAAATGATTTGCATTGGCAGAAGCCTAAGGAGACAAAAAAATCTATGCTAGATACTAACTACTATACATAAAATAGACAAACAGCAGGTCCTACTGTACAGCACAGGGAACTATATTCAACACCTTGTCAACAGCCTAACGTGAAAAGGAATATATAAATATATCTCTGAATCACTACCCTGTACACCAGAAATTAACACAACATTGTAAACGGACTATACTTCAATTAAAAAAATAAAACTATGTAACAGTCCTGGTTAATATAGCCTCTAATCTCCCAGTACAAGTTAGTATCATTTGTGTAATACAGATAGTATAAAGCCTCGGTCCACTCTAGTGCCACTGGGCACTGAGCAGTGATCTCCTTGCCTCTCTCTGGAGAGCACTGAACTGGGGTTTTTGCAGGTCACAACACACAGACCGTGAGGAGACTCAAACTCATGGCTGGAGGAAGGAAATATTGCTAGCAGAGGTCACTGATGCCCCAGCTGCGAGTCAGTGGTGGCTGAAGGAGAAAACTGAGTGATTCAGTTGAGTTCATATGTGCCTGCCTGTTGCCCCACCTTCCTCCCCATTGACTTGCTCCCTGCTTAGGTGAAGGGGCGAGTGTGTGTATGTGATCAGTAACCTCTCTCAGCACATACTGAGTTATTTTTAATAGTCCAAATTTGCCTTTAATATGGGAATACATACTGAATTTGAGTTCTTATGATTAACCTTGAGTTCATACTCAGAATAAAGCCATCTAGAGTGAAGTAGGAAGAGACAAAAGAAAAGAAAATACAGTAGAATAGCTAAGACATCCACTATATGGGAAAAATATCTAACGTAAGTTTTATTGGGGTTTTAGGAAGAGAGGAGAGAAAGAATGAAGCATTATTTGAATAAAATAAGCTGGTAGTTTTCCAAAATTGATCTACACATCAATCTAGAAATTCAAGGAGCCAAATAAATTTCAAGCAGGATAAATAAAAAGAAATTCATCCCTAGTACAGAAACCCCCAAACAAAGAATTTTAAAAGTAGCCAAAGAAAAACAAAAGTTGACCTTCAAAAGTGCAAGTTTTGCTGACTTTTCAGCAGCAGCAATAAAAAGCAGAAGTGGTAGAATTATATTGTCAATGTGTTGGAAGGAAAACTAAACAACACAATAACAGCAGAACAGGCAACCCAGACTTCTACCTGCTGAAAAAGCCCTTTGAAAGGAATTCTAGGAGGGGAGGGTATAGCTCAAGTGGTAGAGTGCACACTTAGCATGCATGAGATCCTGGGTTCAATCCCCAGTACCTCCTGCAAATATAAATAAAGAAATAAGCCTAATTATCTCCCCATTATAAAATAAACAAAACAAACAAAGGAGTTCTAGGGTATTCTACAGGAAGAAGAAAAAATTGTCCCAGAGAGGAGGTTGGTAATAGAAGAAAGAATAAAATGTCAATGCGAGGGTAAGTCCATATGAACTTTAACTTTACAAAACAATGTCTTGTTGGGCTTATGATGTAGAGAGAACGAAAATTCAAAACAATAAAAGCATCTAAGATAGGAGAAACATAAAATGTTATAAATGCCTTGATTTTTCCAGGAGAGAAGTAAAGGTAATCATTCCTATTGGGTGATACGTTGAGGTTGTGTATTGTAATTTCAAAAATAGTCACTAAAAAGAATGGTAAAACTCTGAATAAATATCAAACCAACAGGGGAATGAATGAAATCTTAAAAACTCAACCAAACTAAACCGAGGCAAAAAAGGGATAAAGGAACATAGAACAGGCGAGATGAGCAGAAAGCCCATCCATAGTAAGATTGATCATTGCATTAAAGGTAAGAGGGTCAACTACTCCAGCTAAAAGACAAAGATGATCACACTGGGTAGAAACAAAATCTTGTACAAGAGACACATCTGAAACAGAAGGATCAAGACAAACTGGAAAGAAACGACGAAAAAGCATACACCACTGAAATACTATGCAGATGGCTGGGGTCACAATCCTAATATAGCAAATACACTTTAAGGTAAAAAGCATCACTGGAATTAAAAAGGGTCACTCTATAATAATAAAAGAGTCTTCTAAATTTGTATCAGCCTAATAACATGTTATAGAGAGTAAAAGTAGGCAGAATTATAGGGAGAAACAGACAAGTCCAAGTTCATAATGAGATATCATGACAGGATTTTTCAATAATTAATAGAACAAGCTGACAAGAAATCAATAACATTGTAGAAGATTTGAAACAACACAATTAACAAACTTGACTTTATGGACACATGTAGAACAGTGCACCCAACAACTGCAGAATTATTATTTTCAAGAAGACATAGCCTAGTTAAAAATTTGACTATATGCTGAGCCAAAATGTACATTCCAACAAATTTCAAAGGATTGAAATAAAACAGATAATATCCTCTAACCACACTATAAATAGGTTAAGAACCAATAACAAAATATAACTGGAAAACCTCTGTGTCTTTGAAAACTACACTTTTGAGTAATATGCTTCCAAAATGCACTTTTAAATTAATTAATCAATTTATTTCTTTTGGGAGGGGGAGGTAACTATTTATTTTTAGAGGAGGTTCTGGGGATTGAACCCAGGACCTCATGAATGCTAAGCATGTGCTCTAGCACTTGCGCCATATCGTCCTCCAATCACAATGCACTTTTAAATAATGTGTGGTCTCTAAAGAACTAAAAATAGAAATTGGAAATTATTTTGAACTACATTATATACAATGAAAAAAAACCAACACAACAGAATTTGTGAAATAAAGATAAAGCAGGGCTTGGAGGGAAACTCATAGCCTTAATTGCATATTTGAGGGAAGAAAGTCTGAAGCATAATGAGCTAAGTATTCATTTCAAGAGGTTAGAAAAAGAAAGGTAAAATCAATTCCACGTAAGCAGATGAGAGGAAATAATTTAAAAGTATAAATAAATGTAAAAGAAAACACACAACAAAGAGAAGCAACAAAGCTGAAATTGAAAAGACTAACAAAACAGATAACCCCCCACTGGAAGCGACTACAAAGAAAAGAAAAGGCACAGACGGCAGGTGTAAGAAGTGAAAAAGAGATTTCTGTGCAAAAATATGAGGCTATTACGAATAACTTTATGCCAAAGACTTGAAAATTTAGGTGAAACAGACAGAGTCGCAGAAAAATACAACCTAACTGACACAAAAAGAAATAGAAAATCTTGATCTTATAACAAGGAAAGAAATTAAATCTGTGATTTTAAAACATCTGAAGATGAAAGTTCAAGACCCAAATGTCTTCACTGGGGAATCTTACCAAACACCGAAGAAAGAAAGAAAAAAAAAAAAAGCTTATTTGTATGTCTTCAGAAAGTGGAAAAAGATTCAACAACTAATTTTGGGAGACCAGCATAACTTTTATACTAACACACAACAAGAACGATACAGTAGTTTCCCCTTATCTGTGGGAGATAATGTTCCAAGAGCCCCAGTGGATGCCTGAAACCACGAAGAGGGCTGAACCCTACATATACTAGGTTCTTCCTATACGTACACACCTAGGATAAAGTCTGATTTATAAGCTATGCACAGTAAGGGATTAACAACAATGACCGATAAAAAATAGAATAATTATAACAGTATACTATAATAAAAGTTATGTGAATGAGGTCTTTCTCTCTCTCAAAACATCTTGAACAAATTTAGTGCCTCTTCCATCTTAACTAAGCACTTATCATGCACGGAGGCTGTAACTTTTGCAGTTTGAGGTGCGACAGCCAAACTAGAACAAATTTCCTTTTCCTTCGGTTGTTACTGTAGATCGTAGCAACCTCAGTGCACATTTTTTTCCTTTTCTTACTAGTTGAGAACGTTCACCTTTTCCCTTAAGGGAAGAACTTTACGGCTTCTCTTTGGTGTTATCTGAATTGCCAGCATCACTCCTCTTACGCTTTGGGGCTACTAATACGTAAAATAAGGGTCACTTGGACACAAGCACTGCGATACCTCGGTAGCGGATCTGATAAACTGAGTCGCTACTAAGTGACTAATGGGCAGATCTGCTGGACAAAGGGATGATTCACATCTCAGGTGCTACAAACAGGACAGCTCGAGATTTCATCACGCTACTCAGAATGGCTTGCAATTTAAAACTTATGAATTGTTTATTTCTGGAATTTTCCATTTAATATTTTCAGACCGTGGTTGACAAAGGGTAACCGAAACATTGGACGGTGAAACTGCAGCTACAGGCAGACTGCTGTACAAGAAAGAGAAGACACAGGCCAGTTTCACTCATGAGCGTAAGTACAAAAATCCTAAATAAAACAACCCAAATCAAGCAATATATAACAGGATAATATATCACGATCAAATTGCATTTCCCTAGGAATGCACGTTGATTTGACATTAGGAAATTAATTAACAGAATTCACCATATTAATAGATCAAAAGAGAAAATTCATCATCTCAAGTCTTGCAGGAAAAAGTGATAAAACCTGACATCTATATACAATAAAAACTCAAAGGGAAGAATGAAATTTCCTGTATCTGATAAAGGACATCAATTAAAAAAGCTATCATACTTGGTAAAAAGTTCAAAGCCTTCTGGCTGAGATTGTGTATGGGATAAAGAAACTCACTACCACCATTTCTATTCAGCATTTGCTGGAGGCTTTAGCCAGTACAGCAGGCAAGAAAAAGATACAAAAGTTATAAGGGTTGGAAAGGGGGGAAGAAAAAAACCTAAGACAATTATTATTCTCAGCTAAGGGATTCTATATGAAGAAAATCTAAAAGACTCTGCTGATAAATATAAGAATTAATAATAGAGTTTAGCAAGGTTGCTAGATAGAGTCAATATACAAAAATCAAGAATGTTTCAGTGGGGGAGGATATAGCTCAAATGGTAGAGCATGTGCTTAGCATGCATAAGGTTCTAGGTTCAATCCCCAGTACCTCCTCTAAAAATAAATAAATAAACCTAATTACCCGTCAGATTTTTTTTTTAAAAGAGTGCTCCAGAAGTAAATATAAAAATAAATGTAAAAGATACCATCTATAATAGCTTAAAAATATCTATGCCTAAAGATAAAACTGAAAAAAGATATGCACAGCCTTCTAAATATAAAACAAAAAAATATGGCAAGAAATTTTAAAAGACCTAAACAAATACATTTACGGATAAAAAGACTCAATCATGTTAAGTACATCAACTCAAACTGATCTATAGAGCCAATGGAATCCTAACCAAAATCTCAAAGGTTTTTTAAAAATAGAACTTGACAAACTGAGATGGGAACACTTCAAAAGTCTACCAACAGTAGAATGGATAAATAACCTGTGGTCTGTCTAAAGGACGGAATGAAAATGAATGAACAAGGTACAACAACAGGAACGACTCTCAAGAAGAAACCACACACGCACACGCGCAAGCACACGATGACATAAGATTTAGGAATGCATATTTTGGTGGGAAAATATAGGTAAACACTAGGAAATTATTAAATAAAAATTAGGATGGGAGTGGAGAAGATTAGTGACAGAAAGGGCACATAGTGGGTTCTGGAGTGCTGCCAGTTTTCTATTTTCTTGACTTGGGCAGTCAGTGTACAAACATTTGCTCTATGATCAACCATCAGGTAATACATTAAAAAAATTTGTTTTGTGCACTCTTCTGTATGAGTGTCACTTTTCACAATGATTTCTGAAAGCTACAGAATATTTGTTTTCTACAATTCAGAGTCAGGATGTCTTAAGTCTCCATCAGGAAAATGAAAGCGAATATAAAATCAACAGTTGTTTAATGAACTGTGACATGACAAAAGCTATAAGATAGTGGTCTGGACTAAGTCTAGGACTGCTGAAGGCCAAGAATTTGCCATTGTTCATTCAGCACTAACAATGGCAGAGGGACACGGTGACTGGCAGAGGATCACCAGCCAGGAACAGGGATGGCTCCAGGACTCCCCTCAGCCTGGACAAAACAAACACAGCATTACCCAGCTCCCTGCGCTCTGCCTCTGGGTGTGCTAAGAAGGCTTCGCATGACTAATTTGGTATCTTGAGTATTTAGAGACTAAGACAGAGAGTGGGCTGAATAAAAGGCATGAATATTCAGATTTCAGGGAAGGTACACTTCCATTATAAATTAGTAAAATGACACTCTGATCTAATTGTTTAGTCTCTATGGGCTTGTATAGTGTGATGCGGTTTCCTAGGAAATTAACACCATTGGGTAATCTGATAAAATTGAGTTCTTGAATCTGTACAGCAGAAGCTCAGATCTTGGTCCCTGCTCTACCCATCAAATGTACCTACTAAGTGACCCAGGTGGAACTCTTCGCCAGCATATCTTATCTCATCTCATTGACACTGGCTGATTAGTACATAGGGCACACCTGGGAATAGAGCCCTATCTGGAGAGGATCTCAGACTTGGAAATAATCTCTGTGGAGAGGATTTCCCCAACGCTTACATTTTACTTAAGGAGGAAGTAGGACTCTGTAATAAAGACATTATTTAAAAAAATCTATAGATCAATATCCCTCAATGAACACAAAAGTCCTCAACAGAATGAGAGTAAATAAAATCTAGCAATATATTCAAAGGATCATGATGGCCATGTGAGGTTTATCCCAGGAATATAAGGTTAGGCAACATTTGAAAATCCATCAGTGTAATCCACCACAATAGAATAAAAGAGAAAAATCATTTGATAATCTCAATAAACACAGAGAAAGCATTTGACAAAATTCATCATCCATTCATGAGAAAAACTCTCAGCAAACTAAGAATAGAAGGGCATCTCTGAAAAACCTACAATGGACATCAAACTTAGTCCTGAAAGACTGAATCCTTCCCTCCTATAATTGGGAGGAGGACAAGGGTGTTCACTTTCACTGCTTCTAGTCAGCATGGTACTGGAGGTCCTCGCCACTACAATAAGGCATGAAGAAGAAAAATCCAGACTTGAACAGACACTTTGCAAAAGAAGCAATATGAATAGATAATATGCCCATTTGCAGCAACATGGATGGACCTGGAGGTCGTCATACTAAGTGAAGTAAGCAAAAAAGAGAAAGAAAAATACCATATAATATCACTTATATGTGGAATCTAAAAAAAAAAAAAGACATAAATGAACTTATTTACAAAACAGAGACAGACTCACATACATAGAAAACAAACTTATGGTTACTGGAGGGAAAGGAGGTAGGGAGGGATAAATTGGGAGTTCTGGATTTGTAGATACTAACTACTATATATAAAATAGATAAACAGCAGCAAGGTCCTACTGTGTAGCCCTGGGAACTATAGTCAATACCTTGTAATGGCTTATAATGAAAAAGAATATGAAAGGAATATATAGATATATACACACATAGAAATGAATCACTACACTGTACACCAGAAATTAACACAACATTGTAAATTGACTATACTTCAATTAAATAAATAGACAATATGCATATAAAAAGATGCTTAAGTTCATTAGTAATTAGGGCTAGGGAAAAATGCAAATTAAAACTATAATGAGTACCTCTACACACTTACTAGAATGAAGTTTTTTTTTTTAAATTACAATACCAAGGGTTGATGAAGCTGTGGAGCAACTGGAGCTCTCCAACACCACTGGTAGGAATGTAAAATGGATGGTATAACCACTTTGGAAAACAGTTTCATAGTTTCTTACAATATTAGGCATACACCTACCCATGACCAGTAGTTCCACTACTAGGTGTTTACCCAAGAGAAATGAACACATAATTCCACAGAAAGATTTGTACACAAATGTTCACAGCAGCATGATTCATAATAACTAAAAAGTAGAAACAGCCCAAAGGCCCATCAGCTGATGAGTGGATAAACATATTGTAGCAGATTTCTACTCAGCAATCAAAAGGAAAGAACAGCTGATACACAAAAACCTGGTTGGATTTCAGAGACATTAAGTTGAGCAAAACAAAATGGTTCTAGAATGGTTGAGCAAAAGAAATGCTTCTAGCTATACAAAGTTCTAGAACAGGCAATAGAAATCAGATCTGTAGTTGCCTGGAGCAGGGGTTGGGGAATTGACTATAAAGGAAAATGAGGGAACTTTCTGGAGGGATGAAAATATCTTGATTGTGGTGGTGGTTATGGGGGTGTATACATTTATCGAAACTCATCGGACCGTAGACTTTACATCTATGCGTTTTAATGCATATGTAAATTATACTTCTGTAAACTTGATTAAATGAATTACAAAGATTCCATGGGATCTGGAAACAAATGACCTGGGTTTGAGTCCTGGCTCCACAATTAAAAAGCTGTGTCACCTTGGACAAGTTACATAGCCTTTCTAAGCCTCAGTTTCCTCATCTGGAGAATGGGGATACACCTGGAATGCAGGAGCCGAACTGCTCCTGGTTGTATCCAGGTGCTGTGTGTTTTCAAGGACGGCTCTGTGCTTACCATGTGCCCGGCCCCATGCTGAGCAGTGTGTACAAAAGGGCAACAGATTGGACAGGAAGAAATGTGCCTGCTGTATCCTGGGCTCCGTCCTTCCCCCTTGAACTCTGGGGGTGGGGCTGGGATGGGGGTGTACTTGTTTGCTAGGGCTCCCAGGACAAATTACCCCAGACTCCGTTCCTTAAACAACAGAAAGATCAGATCACTTACATGTTTTGCCATTTTCTAGCTGCATGACCTTGGATGAAGCACTTAAAGTCTCTGAACTTGACCACACTGTCCCCTCACCTAAAAGGGAATATAGTCTTGTAAGCATATGGACTGGCACTCATTACACGGGGTCAACTAGATTAGGCCATGTCTGTGCCATGGGACAACAGACAGCTGTATTTTAATAATCAGAATAATTATCTCAAAATAGAAAGTTTTAAAAGATGATTAACTGGACCTGCATATCTTCATATAAGGAGGAAGCGCCTGGCACACCACTGAATGAACAAAGCAAATTCCAACGTGGCATCACTGGGCCTCAGCCCTCCCGCACCAGAGTCGCTGCGGATTCTCACTGAACTATTCTGGAGTGAGGCCCAGGCACAGGTATTTAAAAACAAACTAAAAGCAAACAAAGACATAAAGAAAAGATTTTTCTCATATGCAATCCAGGGCTGAGAACTAATGAGAATAACGAGGACTAACTATTTTGTCCTTACTTCATAGTGGGCTGCTGTTCTAAGCCCCGTGTGTATATACACTCACTGAGTCCTCACAACCACCCCCATGTTACAGATGAGAAATTGTGGAACAGAGAGGTTAAGAAGCTTGTTCCTGATCACACAGCTAGTGGATAGCGGAGGTAGGATTCAAACCCAAGCAGAGTGGTTCCAAAAATCACACAGAATTCCATGCAGTGGGGGGAGGGAGGACAGAATTTAGAAATTTTCAATTTAAGTCTGCATGGGGAGGGGCCCAGGAATCTAATTATCAGCCAGGTTTGGAAACTACCCTAGAAAGGTAGTTCCCAACTCACTGACAAAACTGCCCAGGAACACTTTCAACGTAGAGATTCCTGAATATCTTTCCTGGAGACTCTGATTCCTGGGTCTGGGGCAGGAGCCAAGAATCCACGTGTTTAGCCAGAGTCTCAGGCAGGGCTGGCATCGTGGATGTGAGGCCTGTGTGGCCACACAGGACCTGGGCTTGGTTCAAAGCTCTGGTGTCCACAGCCTGAGATTCTGCATATTTTTTCTTAGAACGCATGTATTGTAAATGATGGAAACGGTGAAGCACACCAGGGGCTCAGAGCCCCGGCATCCTAGGACGGGTTCTGCACCACCAGCGCGCCAGGCCCTGCTTCCCCCGGGGCTTGGCCAGGCCACCCCCACCCCTCCCTGTCCTGCCCCATGGCCACTGCCATTCTCTCCCTTTCACCCCCTAACCGTGATTCTGCCCCTCGTTGGGTCTGTACAAAGCTGGTTACTGCTTCTCAGTCCTCACCTGCCCTGCCAGTGTCCAGGGTGATGGGAGGGTACCCCAGAGTTGGACACCAAGTGTAGGCTTTCCAGGGTAAGCTGGTTCAAAGAGGTGACATTGTGGAGGAAGGAGGTAATTTGGAGTGCAAACAGGAAGCAGTTGAGGAGAATGCAGGTGACCAGGGGAGCTGGGGCTTGCTCTTGGTGTAAGGCCGTGTTCTTAACCCTAGTCATACAATAGAATCATCCAGATAAAGTCAAAAATACTGCTGCCCAGGTCTCTCTTCCCCTCAGTTCAACTGAACTGGGTTGGAGCCCAAATAATTGTCCTTTAAGAAGCTCCCCAGTGATTCCAATGATCCACCAAGGTTAAGGGATTGCAAGTGTCTGGACGGTTTACACGGGCGGATTCGGAGCAGGGGGAACCTTGTGCACTCGGACTCGGACTTTCAGAGCCTGAAGAAATGGATGTCGGGAGGACTTTGTCACGTCCCGCCTCCCAGTCCTGCGCCTTTCTTGCCTCAGGCACTGCACACCAGAAACCCCTGCGGGACGCCCCGCAGAGGCGGCGCGAAAGCAGGGCTGGCTCTGAGATCCAGGTGTTCCTCCTGCTTTGCTTTATCCCGGGATCTGGGACTCAGGTGCCCAGGACTGCGGGCAGTGGGGCGGAGTCCTGCCGGGAGGGGCCGGCTCCGGGCGCGGTCAACGCTAGGTGGCGCCCGAGGGCCGGATCTGCGTTGCTCCCGGGAGTCCTGGGGGCGCTGGGGGAGCCTGGGGTCCTGTTGCGACGTCGGGCAGCATTGCGTCGCCCCTTGTGTGGCCCGGTTCTTCGCCTCTCTCGCAGAAGAGTCATGTGCAAGAGCTTCGCAAGCCCTAGTACTTGCCCGGGTCCTAGAGAAGATGAAATGCATGTTACCAACCCCCACCACCCCCACCCAAGATGCGCTGCATGTTACCACCCTCCTCTGCCCCCCTCGACACACACACCCTACGACGCTTTACTTCTCTTACTGGGGAGGCCTGTTCTTCGCGTGAATTGCTCATCTCTATTAGCAAATCTGGAATATTCTTTCAAGTTGTCCTGCTCCAGGGCGTGCCACACAGAACTGTTCGTTGGCAAGAAAATTACATTTTTTAAAAACAGGAAATTTATCAGAACAAAGTCAAAGAATTTTCTACACTAATTTAATGTGAGGAGAGTCACAACGAAGACCCGGAGACACTATAAAATCCCGACTCAAAAAGATCCAGTTTCGTTCAGAGTTATTTTCATGTAGAGTGCTTTACGTATTTTACGACAATTTTAGAACCAGGGACCCATCACTGACGTTGCTTAATACCGTAGCCTCCCTAACGCAGAACACCCCAGAAAAATCCAACCGCCAAACACATTTTGAAGTAAGATGTCATCTTGCTATTCTGAATACTTAAAATATTTCCTCTTGAGAAACTTGAGTCAGTTTTTGCAAAATGTCTTTCCCATGTTACCAGTGATTTTTCTCCTTCCCCGTTTTATTTTAGAAATTTCTGCAACTAACACTTATTTGCTAGTCTCTGAGTCAGACCCTGGAAATAAACAAACAAACAAGAAAAACAATAAACCGGAGGAAACTGTCCCTACCCCTAGGAAATTCACCATCTAATGGGGAGGAAAAAAGGTATATAGATAACACCAGGACACAACCCCTGTGTGCTTGGGGATTTTATGGAAACGTGTGCTCAGTCGACGCGCAAAGGAGCAATTAAGTTTTACAGTTTGTGTGATGAAAAATTTCAAACACAAACAAAAGTAAAAAGAATAGTATAATATAGGGGCCTCTCTACCTGTCACCCACTTTACATATCACCAATCTTCCTTCATCTATGCCTCACCATCTTGCTGGATTATTTGTTTTTTTCACAGAGGTATTTTTTTTAAATGACTCATCTTTTTATTTCCTATATCACTTATCAATTTATCAGTACTTTTTTGCATTCTTTTTTGCATTTTTTTTATTGAAGTATAGTCAATTTATAGTGTATCAATTTCCAGTGTACAGCATCATGGTTCAGTCATACATATACTGGCTTTCATACTCTTTTTAACCATAAGTTACTACAAGAGAGTGAATATAGTTCCCTGTGCTATACAGTAGAATTTGTTGTTTATCTATTTTATGTATAGTACTTAATATCTGCAAATCTTGAACTTTGAATTTATCCCTTCCTATCCCCCCGGTAACCATAAGTTTGTTTCCTATGTCTGTAAGTCTGTTTCTGGTTTGTAAGTAAATTCATTTATGTCTTTTTTTTAGATTCCAAATATAAGTCATATCATATGGTATTTTTCTTTCTCTTTCTGGCTTACTTCACTTAGAACAATGGTCTCCAGGTCCATCCATGTTGCTGCAAATGGCATTATTTTATTCCTTTTAACGGCTGAGTAGTATTCCATTGTATAAATATACCACAACTTCTTTATCCAGTCATTTATAGGTGTTTATAGTGTTATTAAGGTGTAGTTACCAACCATAAAAATTCACCCACTTTATATATATAACTCAGTGACTTTTAGTAAGTTATTAGTTGTGAAACCATCATTTCTACTATCTCCCAAATTTTGCTCGTGACTATTTGCAGTCAATCCTCATTCTCATCCCCCGCCCTCAGCCACCACTCATCTTCTGTCTCTATTGATTTGCCTCTTTTTGGACATTTCATATTAATGGAAGTGTATGTGGTCTTTTGTGTCTGGCTTCTCTCACTAAACATGGTGTTTTCAAGATTCATCTTTTGTTGTAGCGTGTCAGTTCCTTTTTCTGGCTGAACAATACTCCATTGTTTGGATGGGCCACATTTTCCTTGTCCATTATGAGTTGATGACACATTTTTGAGTTATTTCCATTTTGGGGGCTTTTATGAATAATGCATCTATGAACATTCACATTCAAAGTGACTGTGGATGAATGTTTTCACATCTCTTTGGTAAGTACCTAGGAGTGGAATTAGTGGATATTATGGTATGTGCAATGCTTAACATTTTTATTTCTATTTTATTTTTTTGAGCTCATAGTTCCTTCTTTTTAAAATTGTTTTGTTTTGTTTTGGGTTCTTTTTTGGGTGGGTAATTAGGCTTATTTACTTATTTATTTACTTAATGGAGGTACGTGGGGTTGAACCCAGCACCTCACGCATGCTAAGCATGTGCTCTACCACTGAGGTATACCCTTACCCTTGCTTAACATTTTTAAAAAACTGCCAATTTTTTTCCCTCAAGGTGGCTGTACCATTTTAAATTCCCATCAGCAATGTATAATGATTCCAGCTTCTCCACATCTTTGCCGACACTTGTTAATTTCCTTTTGATTACAGCCCTTCCAGTGGGATTCATGTAGTGGCCTCTAACTGCAGTTTTAATTTACATTTCCCTAACAAGTGATCATGTTGAATAGCTTTTCCTCGGCTTATTGGCCATTGGTCTATTTTTTGTTGAAACGGCCATTCAAATGTTTTGTCCATTTTGAAGAATAAACTTTTAATTGTATTACAGTTTTAGGTTTACAGCAGAATTGTGAAGAGAGTACAGACTGTCCGTATTCTTCACACCTAGTTATGCTAGCATCTGACGTGACTCAAGTCCACGCTGTGTTCAGATGTCCTTAGTTTTTACCTAGTGCCCTTTAATGTCGCATCCAGGACACCATATTACATTTAGTTGTCATGTCTCCTCAGGCTCCCCTTGGCTGTGACAGTATCCCAAGCTTTTTTTTTTTTTTTAACCTTGACTTTTGATAACCTTAGCAGTTCTGAGGAGGACTGGTTAGTTATTTTGTAGAATGTCCCTTTTTTTTTTTAAGGGCATGACTTAATTTGTGAGGGTGGGTAATTATGTTTATTTATTTATTATTTTATTTAATAGAGGCACTGGGGATTGAACGCAGGACCTCATTCATGCTAAGCATGTGCTTTACCACTGAGCTCTACCCTCCCCCTAGAATGTCACTTAACTGGGATTTGTCAGATGTTTTTCTCATGATTGGAATGGGGTGATGGGTTTCTGAGTGGACCTCAGAGGTAAAGGGATGTTTGATCTGCTCTGGCTGCTGTAACAAGTACCACAGACTGGGGGGCTTAAACAGCAGAAATGTATTCGTTCACAGTCTGGAGTCTGGAAGTCTAAGCTCATGGTGTCAGCAGGGCTGGTTTCTTCTGAGCCCCCTCTCCTTGCTTGAGAGATGGCCGTCCTCTCCCTGTGTGCTCACATGGTCTTCCCTTGTGCCTGTCCCTGTCCTCATCTCCTCTTCTTATAAGGAGACTAGTGATATTGGATTAGGGCCCATCCCAATGACCTCACTTAACCTTGATCACCCCCTTAAAGATTCTCTCTCCACATGCAGTCACATTCTGAGGTCCTGGGAGTTAGGACTTCAACACATGAATTTGGGGGGGGGGGGACACGATTCAGCCCATGAGTACCATTCTTATCATCTCAAGGGCCGAGGCTATCAACACCGATTTACCACTGTTGACTTATCACCTAGGTCACTGGGCTGAGTTATGTTGGTCAGGTTTCTCCACGGTAAACGTATTCCTTTCTTTCCCTTTTCCATGCTTCTGCTGCTTGGAAAGAAGTCACCAAGTGCAGCCCACACTTAAGGAATGGGGATCACATTCCATAAAACTCTTAGAAGAAATACAGGGGTGAATCTTTGTGACCTCAGTGTTGGCAAAAGAATCTTAGACATGACACTAAAAGCACAAGCCACAAAAAGAAAAATAGGTAAGTTGGACTTAATCAAAATGAAAAACTTCTATCAATGGATATCATATATCTATCAATGGATATCAAGTGAAAATACACCCTATAGAATGGCAGAAAATATTTGCAAATTATATATCTGATAAGGGTCTAGTATCCAAAATATATAAAGAACACAACTTAACAACAAAAAGACTAAATGCTAGATTTTACAAATAAACGCTGTAATGAAGACCCTCATGCACAAGACATTTTGCATATCTGAGCAGATCTGCAGAATCCTTTCCCAGAAGGGTGTGGGCTTTTCTAATTTTGACAACTGTTGCCAATTTGCTGTCCATAGAGGGTGTCCCAGTTTATATCCACATGATAATTTACTTCCAAACCTACTCTGAGATCTGCCAACACTGACAAGAATGCCCAATGCAACATAATTCGTAAGAGCTCCAAACTGGAAATGACCCAGTGACCCTCAGCAGGAGGATGGAGAAATAAATCATGATCTCGGCACACGATGGAATACTATAAAGTAATGAAAAGGACAGAGTTCTGCTACCCATGAGGCAGAGGAATCTCACAGGCATGTCAGTGTCTGAAAGAAGCCAGAGACAGAACAGTGCTTCCTGCAGGATTCCACTGAGATGAATCAACCGTGAGGTTAAAAGGAAGAAGCAACCGACTATGACAGAGATCAAAACAGTGGTTCAACTCAGATGGTGGGGGCTTTGACAACACGGGCACAAGACTGTCCCCTGAGCTGTTCAAAATGTCTGAGACCTTGATCGGTGACAGGTACATAGGTGCACACATACACAAGCAGCCCCACGGCAGACCCTGTGTCTCTGTCCAGTCTGGACCCAGCTGTCGGTTCCAGGCGTTGGGAGGGGAGGCTTGTAGCCCCCTCGGGCATCCAGGGCTCCTCCTGCAGCTCAAAGGAGCTGGACAGCTGCTGTCTCGCTGTGCCCTCCTCACCTCCCCCTGCCCGGACCTCCTCTGCCCCAGCTGTGAAGCAGCTGCCTGGTTATTTATAGCCTCAGGCTCCACATGAAAGCAGCCTCATCCAGTGGCTCCTTCCTCCCGCCTTCACCTCTGCTCCCCAGCTGCTCTCTCCCCCCTACCCCAAGCTTGAATGTTTCTGGAACATTCCAGGTCCCACTGCGGGGCCACATGTCACTGTGGTGGTGGTGGGGGGGGTCTCCCTGGCAGAGCCAGTTCCTGGGGCTTACCTTCCCTGAAGTGGCCTCAACACTCTAAAGGGCTTTGGGTGAGGAGAGGGAGCTGCTTTCTCACCAGACTCAGGCCAGGCCCTGGGGTTTCGGGCACTCAGTGGCCAGGCCATCTCTCTGGGTGAAGGGGCACCTACTTGGAGGCCAAGGTCCCTTCCTGGGAAGAGCGACAGTGGTCCTGGCCTCTCCTCCGCAGGACCTCCTGGGCCTTCTGGCTGAAGAGGCCGGCCAGCCTGTCCCCGTGCTCCTCCCATCCCTGGTGCAGGACTCCTGCCCCAGCCTGCCCTGCCCTGCCTGCCCACCCCTGGGGGCCTCCGGGTTCCAGGAGAGCTTACCCAGGCGCTGGACCCTCACCCTCAGCCCACCCCTCTTCTGGTGGGGCTTGAGGGAACCTGGAATCTTTTCTCCAAGCCCTGTTAGACCCAAATTATTCCTGCTCCTCTTCAGAAAGCCAGGACGCTCCCGCGCCCGCCGCACGTTGGAAGGGCGCTGTGTCGGGGCCTCACCAGCGGCACAGGGAACAGCCAAGCCCCAGTGCCTGCCTTCCGTCGTTCAGCGTAAAGCCCCACGGAAGCGGGGCCCCCAGTAGGTTGTAGAGCTCCAGCCCTTCTGTACCCCAGAGGCAGGATGCTGCCTGCAGGAGACGTGTGCTGAAACCTCATCCGGAAACGGGTTTCACAAGTCCATTTAAAAAGCAGCAAAGGTGTCCGCCAGTCTCCTCTCCCTCTCTCCCTCTTTCTTTTCTTTCTTTCCCCCCCCCCCTTTCTTTCTTTCCTTTTTTTCTTCCTTGTTTCTCTGTAACCTTCCCCCACGCTCCCTCCCTCCCTTCCTTAGTAAAGTGAAGGATCTCCTCTAACTGGAGGGAAGGTGGTTGGAGGGCCTGATCCCAGTGGACTTCCCTGGGCTCCGTGTGGCTGACAGGCTGAGTGAGGTGACCGCCCCCAGGGGCGGTGGGACTCAGAGGGGAAAGAGTCTGTTCCAGAGCAGAGGAAGCTCACCTTCTCCGTTGGGGGTTTTCAGGGACCTGTGTGCAGCTGACTGATCAGGACCCCCACCCCCGCCTCCCGCCGGGTCCGGCCGGCGCAGGGTGTGTGGGGACCAAGGAGCTATTGGCAGAAAAACAAGAGCAAAATTAGTTTTCGTCCTTTGAGTCGGTGGCTGCCTGCCAACGACTCCTTCCAATACGAACATTCTCGTTTTCACTCTGGAAGTTTTTGTCAGGTTTACTGCAAATGAAAAGGGTGAGCAGACAGAAACAAAGTGACACTTGCTGAGCTGGGAGGATTGTTTCTAAAGCTACGGTCAAGAGCATGTCCATGCGTGTGCGCCTTTCTGGGCCCTCGCCCTCCTGGGGGGTTGGACCCAAGTCAGAGACAGCCTTACTAGACGCCCAGTCTTGGGTCTCTGTGCTCGAGTGTTTCCCTGTGGGCATGATACGTGGGCATATGGTTGATATACGATGAGGACCACTGTAAGCCACCACTGGAAACATCTGCAAGATAGATGGGCACTAAATCCACAAGATGATGGAGAATTCTAATGAATTTCATTGCCATCAAATTTTTATGTTCCTATAAAGCCATGACATTAAAATGACGGCCTCACAACAGACCAGAGTAATTTAATTGAAAAAAAAAAAGTCCTCCAGAAAGACTAATTGATAAATCAAAGCTCAAACTAATATCCTTTCAAAAGTTGAGAATGATATCCTTCAACTTTAACATTTGTTTGCAGGTCCCTTTGGCTAGAAGAGTTGTGGTATGAGATACTTCTTTTATTTTCCAAAAGGACGCCACGGCCTCCGTGTGCTGGCTGTGTATCTCCAGGGGGGGTTGGACAAGGAAGGCCAGGTCTCTGACCACACGGGGAAGGTCTGAAGTGACTGCTTCAGTCTCAAGAGAGCCACCAGGCTGGAAAGGGGTGCCTTTCCAGGTCATGCAAGAGATGCTACTTAAAGGGATGCTTTCTTATTCTCACATGAGCTTGATAACTGGAAAAAAAGAGGTGAAAAATATTTCCTTCATGGACCAAAAAATTTAGCCATCAGGGCATTTGTTAATATGCACATTTAAACACCTATCTCCCCGCCTCCCCTGCTCATTGCTAGGTGGCTGGGACAGTAAGAACTTTCTCTTTTTAGATAGTTGCTTTGCATTTAAAAACCAAAAAAGCCCAGTCTCTTCCCAGGAGGAGTGCAGCTTCTCTTTGTAGTGTGTTTGCTAACCAGCTTCACACACCTGTTTATCCAACACCACTAAAAAAAGTCAAGCTCAGAGTTAAGAACAATGTATGTAACAGCTGGGGCAGGAAACCTGACCCAGCCGCACGGGGAAAGCTCGTCCTCAGAATACGCTGACATCTCAGGCAACTGGCAGTCGTGCTTCTAAGTGAGAAGACTGGAAAACTGGGCCGGTGAATCAACGCTTACTTTGGATCTGTCCTATTGATCCAAAAAAAAAAAAAAAAATCACTTGGAAAAAGTGAGCCCTTCTCTTCTATTTTTGCTCCAAACAGTCCAAAGAAAACAAGTTTTGGTTCAGTTCTGTCTGTGAGCTCAGCTCAGGCCTGAACAAACTCCAGGGAAATCACAGCAGAAGCGCACAGCAGACGAGCCTCCCGCCGTGTTTCTGACCACGGAGGTCCCTCTGGCCCTTTGGCATCGGGACCCCCAGGGAGAGGGCGCCTCTTTGACCTCCTTGCACATTTGCCTGTGTGCACACGTTCTGCTGGAGGAAAAAGGCTACCGAACCTTCCAGTCCCAAGAGTGGCATTCGAGGTCCTGAAGCCTTGCAGCCACTCCGTGTTCCGACACTTCTACTCAAGCTAAGAGGAGCTGACGGTGGCCTGGCAGGAGGCAGGCTGGACTGAGGCTGCACCGCCTTCTCCCCGAAGTGCCTGCGTCTGGATTAAAATGCAGCGACCCCTCCTCCGACCGCAGGGAGGACCCCCACCCGGTGAGCTCTGTGAATGGGCGTTACGTTAAAGAGAAGCTTCAGGAGTCTTGCAGATAAACTCATTTTCTGATTGATAATTTATAGTAAGCACATTTTCTACTTGAACTTGTGCCACACCCAGAATAAACAAACAACAAAATGTGAGTTAATTATACTGTATTTTGAACTATTGCCCCAGCTTTTCTTCATCTATAGCATGACGTTTTCTGTGATACAGTAAAACATTTCAATATACAATAGATTACAAGATCTGTAGTAACGAATGAAAGATAATGTGCTTTTTATCTATACACAGATGCAGCTTAATTGTTCACAGATACAATTCCTCCTGTTTTTGGTTGTTGACAGAACATAAGTGGTTCCTTAGATAGTTTTTAAATCGACAATTAGGCTTCCTCCCTTTATCTGAAAGGAAGCCGAGTTCCCCTCTCAGCAGTGTGCTCATCTTCTGGAAAAGAGAAGATGGAAAAGTGGAGATGGGAAGAAGGGGTAGGGGAGGAAAAGAGGAACCATGAGCGCTTTCTAGAAAGTGCGATGATTAAAAAAGAAGACTCCCTGTGCTTCTGGAATGGAAAGATGACATGCACTCTCCTGTGATTCCTGTTACTCCGTGACTTGCAAGGTGCAGCGCCGGGTGTGGGAGCCTGGGTCAGGTGTGTGAGAGGATGCTCATCTTCAGATGGAGCACGAGACCACCCACAGCCAAAACGCTGCTGGAACAAACCGCCATTGCCCCTTCAAGGCGATACAACACCCGACCTGCCAGGTCAAAGCTGTAGGGATGGGGTGACGCTGCCATGTCATGTTCCATCACAACTCACAGCCTCACAGAACTGGTTTTGGTATGAAGGTTAAGTGTGTGGATGGAGACGTTGGAGCTGTTTAGTGATTGGATCATCTCAGGGACGGCTACATCCTAAAACTCTGCCTGTTACAGACTTTGAAATCGACACAGGGTTTCCTAGAGGACGTTAAGGCTCTGGGTTTTTCACCGGTGCTCATCCGTGTGTTACTGGTGCTTCAGTTGATGTGGGGGCGTGAAGAGGGTGTGCCTGGAGGCCCTGCCTGGCACACCCATCTGATGGCTTGTGGTGCGGCTGCAGCTGTGGCACCCGAGGGGCTGGGCCCCTACGTTAGGTCACTGAACGCTGGGACCGCAGTGTTGACATCCACTTTTCTGGGCGTTCCCAGATGGTCCTCTGCTCTGTCCCTGACTACCCCCAAGTCCAAGGACAGCTTTGGGGACCCCAGGATCACTGGTGGGATGGGCAGGGGGGTTCTCTGGGTTCCACGCTGGTCTGAGAGTCTAGCCTGCGGCTGCCTGGGCCAGCCCAGGACTGGAGGGGTGAAGGCCCTCTCTGTGAGCCTGGATCAAGCCCAGACTCCCCACTTGCAGCTCTGGCAGCTTCTTGGGGCTAAAACCGGAAGGAATTTGCAGATGCTTTTCTGAAGGGTGGTGGGTGCCACGGGTTTGCCCGGGACCCTGGTGGCAGTTTATGGTGAGGGGTTTGGAGCGTCTCAGGCTGGGCCAGTGCGTGAGGCACAGACCAGAAAAAGCATCCCCAGCAGAGCTGTGAAGGTCACCAGAGTCCACCAAGAAGCCAAAGAGGCACCAGGAGGGCTGGCGCCCCGCGGTGGTGCCAGGAGGCTGCCTTCTTGCACTTCCGAGGGGTGAGCGGAAGGAATGATCAGTCTCCTGCTGGCTGCCAGACTGTCACAGGACACGTGGGATGGGGATGCTGGTGCTGGCAGAGCACAGATGCCCGAGGGCTTGTGTTCACGACAGTAACAGAAGCCACCCGTCGGGAGCACAGGCAAACTCTTGGAGTCCCGGTGCCCACCAAGCGGCTGGTTCACAGGAACTCGCTAGCTTTTCTCTCGGAGCACGAAGGTCTGAGCCTGCTGTAATTCTGCCAACCAGATGGGCGGTGGCAGAAGACGAGGAAACTTGGAAATGAGACGCTGAAGGGACGGAAGTGGCCCACGGTTAAGAAAAGTGAGCTGAAGGTTTGGATCACTATCCATGTGATTCATGCAATAAATTCATTTTGTCTCATCTGAGATATTTCACGCAAAAGGATGCTTTTATCCTAAGTTATCTGGATAACTGCTTTAAATCCTTTTTTTTCCCAAATAGTTTTACCTTATCTTCTTAGATTTGGAGTTTAATTGAATCAATTTCCTGAAAGTTCATACAAATCACATTCTTCAATATTAAAAAACAACCAACCAACCAAATCCAAAAGCTCTCCAGATATCACAGTAGATTAGGAGCTTGAGAAGTCTTTGGAAGTCCTTGACTAAAATTTTTGGAAAGTACAACACATCATGCAATTAACAATAGAACTAGGAGACCAAGGACAACATTCAGCCACATTCTCCTGTGCTAAATGAACACTCTAAGTGTATCTGTGATGCCGCCAGAAGTCTTTACTGTTGAGGAAGAAGAGAGATTGTTCCGGCAAATCAAAATTACCAAAGAAACGTTCCACCAACTACCACGTTGTAAGATCTCCTTCTAAAAAGAAAACTATTGGCTTCCTTGGTCCTTTGTAAATAGTCAACAAAATCGTTTTTTTACCCAAGATCCCCAAATTGGTGTGGAAATTGTAAATTATGTTCTATGATATTTCAAGTTAAGTGGCCAAGGAATATTTAGGACTTTCCCCCCCTCAAATACTACCCTGAAATACTGGAGATGTACAGGTGTATAAGGGCATTTAAAAAAAACTACTGAACATTATACATAATAAACATTTTATGGTGTAATCAACAGTTGGGGGGAAAAAAACCTGACCTTGTGTTAAAGGTATACAATCTACTTCTGTTACGTTAGCAGGACGTACAGGCTCCCGACATAATCTGTTTCTCACTGATCATTCTGAAGGCATTGGCGTGTTACAAATCTTGTCTCAATTCCCTGATGGTCTTGGTCAGCACACGGACACAAGTCCACATGGACATCTGAGTAACTGCACTTCTCCAGTCCAAGCAGACATTAGACAATAACTTAAACCTTCCACACGTAATCCAAGTAGCTGGTCTTACAAGAAGGGGACAGGGAGAGAACGGAAGACGTGTTTGTCTTGGTGGTCACTTGCTGAACATGTGGTCATTATACTGAACATGTATAATGCTCAGTAGTTTTTTAAATGCCCTGCTGTCTGATCTCACAATTTAAATGCACAATGTCCCATTCCACCACCTGGATGCTGTGTTCTTTCCTTGCAAAGGACAGGGGCTGCCAATATGGGAGATGGTTTGGCTTTGGCAGCAGGCGTCGTCTTCTGGCTACGTAGCTGGGAACCCCTGGCAACAACTGGCCAAGCGGGGACCAGCCGCTCGGCTACCCTGAACCTGAGCCTTGAATCTGTTGTACAGAAAAAGACACCTCTGCTTTCAGTGAGGCATCATGAGGACAGAAGGGGTTCCAGATGTTCTGAATGTCTTGGAAGAAGGCTGCTTTATGTGCTGAGGCATATTGGCATGTGGGAGAACTGAATTTAGCAGCTAAAGAGTTACTTTCTTAAAATCAATAGTGTCTGCTCATCGTGTTGCTGTGGGTCTCTGTATTCCTCAAGTTTGGGAGTCAGGTGGCCCAGCACTGAAACCTTCTTGGGAGGTTAAAGGTGATGGTGGGATGGGGGGGAGGGGGCCACAGGTGGAGGGGAGGGAGGCACAAGTGTCCTTGGAGAGGAGTGGCTGTCCAGGGACAGAGACCAGAGCTGGGGAGGCTGGGAAGCTGGGGAGAGTTCGAGATGGCGGCCCTAAGAAGGGAGGGCGTGGGGAGCCACTGAGGTCTGCCTTGGGTGCGAGGATGTCTACGCCCAAAGGAGCCTGAGGGGGGCGTGTGTGTCCACATCACTCCCATCCTACTCCTTTCCCCAGAATCACATGGACAAGTCTGAGCAGTTCCTCCTTTCTGATATCATTCCTCACCCTTCCAACCTAGAGGGCAGGAATTCTGTTTGCTGAGAAGATCAAGAAGGTCAAAAGAAGACAGAGAAAGTGCAGGTCCGAGAAGACTGCTGCCCGCCGGCAGCCGGCACAGAAGGGTGAGGGGCTGGCCGAGACCCTGGTCCTCTGACCACCAGCCGTTCTCCCAGAGACAGACACGGCAGGCAGACGCCTCACTGGGCGTGTTACTCCTGAGAGGCTCCCACCAGCCCGACCATTGCTAGCCCGTGCCTTGTTCTGCTCAGCTCCGAGCCTGTGCTGGGACCCCAGTCACCAACAGGAGAGGATTGTTTTAGAAATAAAAATGTATGACCACGTGTGTTGGAGGGACCAACACAATATTGGTCCTCATCTGTTGCTCTTTCTTGAGAGTGAATACTTCATAAGACCACGAACATGAAAATAATCTAACAGGTTACAGATGACATCAAGGAAGCCACTCTTCAAAAACGTCAACAAGGACAGGGATATCTGAAATTCCCTTCAGCTTCCTGTTGGAATTCCTAACGGCAGAGCCATCACAAAAAACAGTGTCTAATCACAGCTGCTCGTCAGATCTTCTCAAGTATCCCAGCATTGTAACCACCTAAGTAAAAGGAGCTCTGGCACTTAGTAGGTCCTCAGTAAACACTGCCTGAACGTTACTTCTCTGTTGAAAAGAATCCAACTAACTTCGTCTTTATATTGAAAAGTCCTTTGAATGGCTCTCCAGATGTATTGAGGCAGCTCCGACACTAAACTCTAAAATACAGTTGGATTGGAAATGCGTATATAAATAAGTAGCATTGACCTGTTTAATCACATTTCCAATGGAGAGTCTAGAAATGCTTGGAAACCTCACTAGCAGAGAGTTATTATTAAAAATCACCACTCCAGGTCATGGGTATTTGATTTGGATCCAGGAACACTGAGTAGGTTTATTTTTAATGTGCTTTTTTTTTTCCTGGAGAAAGGAGCCACAACTTTCATCAAGTTATCAAAGGTTTTGGGAGCCCCCTGCAAGAAAGGTTAAGAATGGCCGCTGTCGATGACTGAGATTTCAGGAGGCAGATGGCTCAATGCATGACTGCGTAATTCCTTCCTCCTTCCGATTTCCAGGCCCAGCAGGAATCTGAGAATTCCCCAAGCTTAAGTTACTCTACTATACAGTAACAACTCTTCAGAGCCATGTTATAAAAAAACACACACACACACACACACACACAAAAGAATTTTTTACAAAGGAACAGCATAAAAATAGACGTGGGGAGATTTTGAGGTTATGCATACATGGTGTGCAAGTGTGTACTTTTTCTTAATCACTTCCTCTCACTTATCTCTTTCCCAGTTAGCTTCCTCTCCCTGGCACTTGGGATCTATTCCAGGCGGCCACAGTGATAGGCTCCCACGGCAGAGAAAAGCAACCACGTGCGAAAGAGGTTTTAGATGAAAAAGAAACCACAAATGCTAAGTCCTGAGGCTTACTGCAAAAATTAGAGGCTGCCCTTCCTAACTGAGAAACTGCTCTGAAGTCCCCGCGGGGCCCCTTTTCAATAGAGAGACCTTTGACGCAGCAAGGGCCGCTGTTCCCTGATCTCCTGAGACATTCCTAGGGATGCTTGCAGCGCAGACTCGGAGGAAAGAGAGCCCTCGTCAACAAGTAATGTCCTCACTGGCACCAGCTTCCAGCAGAGAATCTCCTAGAAGTGGGATGGACAAGGCCTGGGGCCACATTTGCCTCTCCCTTCGCTGAGTCAACAAAAGGATCCTGTGCTCTCAAGTTGCACCTAAATACTGGACTCGCCGGGAGAGACCCTGGGGGGGTGGGGGGCGCTCTAACGTCTAGCAGAGCCGTGGTTTGGCTCCAGACCTGGCGGTGTTGTGAATCTCTGTGACAGGACAGATGGCATGTGTGTTTTTCTGGGAAGATGCTTTGTGACTTTAAACAGATTGCAAGATGGGTTTGTGACTCCCCCTTGATACGGGCGACCCAGGAACTCTGCAGGAGAGGCTACATAGGTGTATCTTTTCAGAAAACCTATTTCATTTTCTCAGTTAATTCCTTCTCTTAATATTGTGGGGGAAAACTAGAAAGCCTAGTAAAACTGGGATGTGGCTGCAAGCAAAATTTGTCCTGTAACCTGCTTTTCTAAGTTCCACGTAAAAATAAATACTTCTAACTGTAGCAAGTATGTCCATTAAAAACTCACACACACACAAACAACAGGGTTTTAAGTTGCCTTGTTTTCAAAATCTCGATGTGCAACAACTACAAATCTTCCTGTTCTGGCCACAAATGGCAGGGAACCAGGGATGCTCGAACCTCTGGCGCGGTACCGATCTTATTAATGAGGAAATACCAGGCATCAAATATTGAGATTTTAGAGTATTTTAATGTCCATTTCTTCAGTCGATGCACTTTGAAATTATTAGGATGAACAAGTTAAAAAGAGCAAAGGAAAGATGGAGAACGCAAACAGTTGGTTCTCGCTGATTTCAGATTCTAGGCATGATGTGATTTCCCGAAACAATCACCAAAAAGTGCTTACCTCAGAAATCTAGAAATGCAAAGGCAGACAGGTCTTTGGAAAGTACGCATCCCTACAGCCCACGTGACGGGAAGCACGCGGCCCTCTGGCTCTCCGTTGTCAAGTGCAAATGTGCAGGTGTCTCCGCGGTGCAGTCAGGGTGACAGAGCTGTGGGTGGGTGCTGCATAATCTGGGTGGCCCTCCAAGCTCCAGAAGGGTTTCCTAACGGATGCTCTGCATTTGTTTGCATTAGATACAATTACGTGTGCTTGTTTATATGTAGTTTTTATATATATAATTTGATCTGACCTGAGGCCGAGAAGAAATTTGCAACTGCAACTCAAAGCAACTATTTACACACATTCAATTCTGAAGTATTGCTTCCTGCCCTAAGTTCACAGGAGGTATTGCCGCTCTGAAGAACGCATCCACTGAGTCAGTCGGGAGCATGTGACCCCGCCGCCAAGAAGCCCGCCTGTCTTCAGAAACTGTCTGCTCCATGCCGACAGTCAGACGGCCAGCACCGCCACTGAAGGGACTCTGTGGTTCTGCGCTGAGGTATGCTTCCGAGCAGGAACTGGGAAGGCCCCGAGTCACTGGTGGCCCAGGGAGAAATCTGTACTGATTGCTTACGAAGGCTCAGGGTGTTTTTAAAAGACAATTTCATCTGTCCCTCAAAGGCTCCAGTTTGCACCGTGCTGAACCGCACCAGATGTCACCACTCTCTCTCCACGTCTGCAGCTCCTCGGCTTCCCAGGGGTCAGGAATCACAGACATCTTCGCAGGAGAGGAAGGAAAAGAAGAGTCTGATAGAGAGGAAGGGTGTGCAGAGGTGAACTTTGTGGAGCGCGTTGTGAGAGAAATAGCAGAGACATGGATGCTCATCGGCCACCGCCCAGCCCCTCACAGCTGCCACCAAAGCTGCAGAGCTGGGAGCCAGGCGCCAAGGGAGGGGGCCATACTCAACACCCAATGGAATACTGCTGGGAGGGACCCCTGATGCGCCCACGATCCTTACAGACGATGAGAGTATCAGGTAGTGTTTCTAAGAAAAAATAGAAATAAAAATTCTGCGGTATTTTAGAAGAATACATTCTTTAGAAGCAAGAGGTATTGTCACAATCATCCATTCTCCGGCACTGGAAGACCAACAATCTGACAGTGGAACCTGAAGGCAGACCTCCCTGGACGTCGAGCTTCTGGCTGTGACCGCCCTGCCGGGTGGCCGTCCCACACATGCGCCCAGGGAGCTGGCTGATCAGAATCAATACTTCATGGTGCTGGAAGGGCCAGATTCTGAATGTGTTTGGTGAGGCGGAGTGATAACAGGACTTAATGCAGATGTGAAAACTGCACAGAGATTTACCAGTGAAAAGCGAATGCACAGGGCACGTCGGTAAAGACCTTAAACAGGGAAGGAGCTGGTCCTCAAGTTACCCCATGAGCTGTAAGGTGTCATATGACTGTGACTGGACAACCCTGGCCTGAGGTCAGCTCTACATAAACTCCAGACTCAACGTGGCGAAATGTAATTACAAGCAGGATTAGCAACAAAGGGCACAGAAGTGACTTCCCCGGTTTCAACACATTTATGTCCAGATGAATCTGTCCCCACTTACAGTGTAAGAGCTCCATCTGAGGAGGGCTGGGATTCACTCACCAGGCTCAATCCTGCCACCAGCAGGCCCCGCCAGGCAGAGAATGGAAGGCATGGCCCTGCTGCTCTGCCCAGACCTCCAGCTTCCCGCAGAGCCACGCTCTACTCCCACCCCAGCCATGGGGAGACTTCGTGGGTGCAGGGCAGGAGAGGAGCATTGGGCTTTTAAATGGTGACTGAGGGCTTTCCCCTGGACCTGGAGCGTGCAGGTGGGGGGCCCACTTAGGGCCTACTCAGCCCTGACTGCAACTGCGGGGGAGGCGGCCCCAAGTGGCTGAAGCAGGAGTGACCATCTTCTCATCCTCCTGCTGAGCCTTTGCCCACCCCCCTTTCCCGCCTACTCCCTTCACAACGACCCCGGCAACCCTCCCCGAATCACACGCAGTTCCTGATAAATAAATAAATAAATAAACGCAACCCTCGGATGTTTATTTTGTGCGCCCCTCTTGGACGAGTCACAGCCCCTCTGCTCCAGATGGAAGACCCTCTCAGGGCGGGGGCAGAATGGAAAACGGCTTTGAGATCCCTGAGGCCTGGGTTCCCGAGCTGTGACACTTGGAATCTCGGCCTGCAGCCACAGGAAGCCCTAAAGCCGCAGGCGTGGGGCCCGCGTGCCCTGGAAGGTGCGAGTGGGGAGGGGCACCTCAGCCCCGTGACCCCCACCCCCAAGCATCCCCACTTGGTGAATTACTGGCACTTGACCTCAGATTCATGAATGCAAGTGTGTGTGCGTGTTTACATAGAAAGGTCAGGTCACTGGAAAACACTATTATGTATACAGAAAAAAAAAACCCTCAAAATCATTGTATTAGCGATAAAACAAAAAGTGTCTCGTGAGAAAAAGCAATAAAAATAACATCTTAACCACAGCTTTGTTTCAAATGTCGGACACCACCCAAGGCCATGCCTCCCCGGACCCGAGGCCTCCAGCCCCCGAAGGCACTTGTTCTCTGAGCAACAAACATCACACCACGGCGGGGGTCGGGGGCATAAAGGTGGGACAGAGACATCGGATGAAAATGAACCCTGAATAACTGTGATCCACACAGAAGTTAGGGCTGCAACGACCACACAACACCGCATCTGGGGACGGGAACTGTGGCGCTTGGAACACACAACAGCCAAGCACGGAGACTGGCTGTTTCGACGGACAGAGCACCGTGGGCAGCGCTGGGCTGCTTCACACCCTCCGCGAGACATTGAGCTTGGTGAGCTCGCTGGTCTCCTCCAGCCCCATTTCATCATAGTCGCTTTTCTCTATGGCTTTGCCGAACCGACACCTTTCTTCGGCTTTGATGGGCTCCTTCCAGGGTCTCTTCGAAGTCAGGTGTGTGTCCTTGGCCTGCAGGTTGTGATCGGAACCCAGGGACGCCTGGTCCGGGTTCTGCACGGAAGGCACCAGGTTGGCGATCTCGTCCGTGGGAGAGCGTCCGATGCTCCCATCCACCTGGACGCGGATGTCAGGGGAGATGGACAGCTGGTGCTGCGGCACCATCCCGCTGTCCGTGCACTTGGGGTAAAGGTAGGTCTTCATCTGGCCTTTGCCCTTGACGTTCACTGTCCCCCTGTAGTCGAAGTCGTAGCCCATCTTGCTCAGGACGCGGTAGCTCTCCTCGCTCACCTGGATGCGGCACTCCACCCCCGTGGTGTCCATCCGGCTGGCAATGTTGACCGTGTCGCCCCAGATGTCATACAGCAGCTTGGTGGTGCCGATGACGCCCGCCGTGAGGGGCCCATGGTTGAAGCCCACCCTGAGCTTGAAGTTGAACCAGAGCATGTTGTTGTTGAAGTCATCCACCACGCGCATCATCTCCTTGGCGAACTCGAAGAGGATCTGCAGGTGCTCCTGCGGGTGGCCGCCATCCCTGGCACTGCGTGGCGTTCAGCCCCGATGCCGCCATGTATGTGGCCCCGATGGTCTTGATCTTCTCGATGCTGCTGTAGTCCGGCTTGCTCAGGAGCTCGTCGAAGTCCCCGATCAGCTCGTTGAGGACCCGGTAGCACTCCTTGCCGCCCTCATAGTTCTCCTCGTAGAACTCGCTGAAGTTGACGATGCTGGCGAAGATGACGCCTCCGTTGTCGTGGTTCTTGGAGTAGGTCTGGGAGACCTTCAGCTGCTCAGCCACGTGGTAGGGGATGATGTTCCTCAGCAGCCAGTCGGCTTGGTCCCTCATGCTCTGGATCTTGGTGCGGTGCAGGTCCGCCTCCACGTCCCCGTGGTAGTGCAGGCGGTAGCTGACTTCAAACTCTCGATTCAGGAACCAGACCAGCAAGAGCAGGAGAAAGAAGATGAGAATCACCTCCTGGCCAATCAGGCTGGCTGGTCTCCTGCTGTCGTGCAGCAGCGAAGCATTGCACGGACTCCTTGCAGAGCTAGAGAGGAAAAAGAGAAAAGACGTGCCTTCTTAAGTGCATCTTTTAAGGGGAAGGTTACTGCCCAGCACTTTCGGGTCCTGAGAGAGCCCAGCTAACCAGCATCCTGCATAAAGTTCTGTGCAGCTCGAACCTTCAACCACCAGCAGCAGCAAAGGGACCTGTTTCTGTTTGGAAGGATATGGTGAGATAAAGAGTCACTCTTGTAATATTTCTCTAATAGTGCTTTATAAGTATCTTTGTTTTTCAGATGCCTTTAGCTCCTTGATTTTCAAAAATCTTTTCTTTTTTCCCTCAACTTTTTATTTTGGAAAATCTCAACCTTATAAAAAGAGACTAGCAAAGCAAACATCTGTGCACCCTCCTCCTGGATGCAACAGTTGTTAACACTGTGCTACTTTGCTTTTTCCTCTGTCCACGCACTGCACGCACACACACACACACATGCTTGCATGTGGACACTTGTACACACGCTCACACAGGCGTACTTTGCTGAACAGTTCTGAAAGTCTGCTGCAGACACCAGGACATTTCAACACCTAATAGTTCAGTACATATCTCCTAAGCACAAGGATACCTCCCTATGCAATCACACCACCATTATCATACCCAGGAAATTTAACATTCTGTGATATAGTCCAATATAACCCCCCGTCCCTGCCCCCATCAGTTCTGTTTTGCCAGTCATTTAAGACACCTTTTAAAAAATATACAATGAATACCTTTAAAAGTAACATACTGTAAGAAACTCAAATAGTATATAAACAATGGAAGATAAATGTCTTTCTTTTGAGGTCACTGAGCTTGTCCATTCCCTATGGTCACCTATTAGAAATTCTAATACGCAGTTGTGCCCTAACGACCAGACTCCCACTGAGGGAGTCCGTCTTTCACCAGGGGTACCACGGTTGCAGGGGGTATTCCTGTGTGTATCTTTGTGCATTTGAATGAGCCTCCCTGTGGGATAAACTCCTGGAAGTGGAATTGCTGAGTCATGTAAAATACTGCACACTTAGAATTCCATGAGAAATTTCCAAACTGCCCTTCTAAGGGCTGAACCCATTTCAGTGCCCTCTGAGGACCAAGTCTGCTCTCTGGGGACTGTCCTGTGATTCCACGGCTGCTGCAGGGCCACGGCTGGGACCTGAGGACTGAGTATTAGTGTGAGGGGCAGTCTCTTCTAAAGTTTACTCTTTAACTGTAATTTTTTTCCACTCTGAAATAGTACATTCTCAGCATAGAAAATTTAGAGGGAAATGCAGAAAGAAGAAGATTCCCCCGTCTGCGGACCTCGTTAATGTCTGTTGAATTTCTGTCGGGCCTTTCTTCTACCCATTCACAATGCCGTGATTGCTCTGCTCATGCAAATTTTGTCCCCAGATGTACTTCTGAAGTGCACAGAGTGGGCTACTAGATTTTATGTAACAATGGGCGGGCTGGTCATTTTATGAATATAACTATATCTAAAATGGACAGACCCTGAGTTTACAACGTGCCATGGCACAGAAAGCTCAATCTTGTAATCAGTGTTTTTCATGAGTTTTACTGTTACCTGTAACTTAACGATATAAAAAAAATAATGAAATTGACCAATCTGGCCACAAGGCCTTCCGTGAAACACAGTCACGAGAGCCGTGGCCCTGGAGTAACGACACCCGGGCTGTGGCCTGGCTGGCCCACTGCAGAGCTCTGAGACTTTGAACAAGACACATCGTCTCTGCAGTTTCCTCATGTGTAAACTGAAGATGGGCCAGGGTATGGCTACTGGCCTAAGGTTCCATGCAGAAAATCCTTAGAGACACTGGCAGGGTGCTCCAGGCTGGCATCAGGGAGCTTGGGTTTGGGGGAGGGGTTCCCACCAGTCCTTGGTAAGAGGGGCTGTTTGTACAAACAATGCAGTTTACGATGAGCACTTGACCTCCTTCTGAAAGTCTGGGATTTTGGTACATGCCAGGCAGAGGGTGGCTATGTGGCCAGCTGCCAAGAAAAACCCAGGGATCTCTGACGGGCTCCCCTGGTGGGTGTTTCACACACGCTGTCATGGCTCGTTGCTGGAGGAGTTAAGTGCATCCTGTATGACTCCACTGGGAGAGGACTCTTGGATGTAGGCTCCTGGTTCCCTCCGGACTCCGTCTCATGCACCTTTATTTCCTGTGGATTTTGCTGTAATAAACCATAGCCATGGGTACGACTGACTACTGGCTGAGTCCCGAGTGCTCCCAGTGAATGAGGAGACCTGGGGGTGGTCTTGGGGACCCTGACAGAGGGTTCTGCAACTCAGTGCCTAGGAACCAGGAACCAAAAAAGGCCTCTAGGTGCACTGCACGTCACTCATTTATTTTGCCAACTGACATTTAAACAAATGGTAGTACCTATTATGTATCTCAAGTATTAAACAAAATAACTGTTTATTTTAGACAGATTTACATCCAGCCCTCAAGCCCTCTGGTTGGCTTAGGGTAGGTAGAGGAGCTGGAGGGAGCAGGTTCTCTCTGGGTGAGCCCATCTCGTTGGGTTCGGAGTTGACCTTTCCTTCACTTTCTCCAAAGTAGTAGCACTGAGGAACGGCCTCTTTAAGGGGAGGCGTCACCAGGGCTTGACGTCACCTTAGAACCAGACGTTGGAGAGCCTGGAGGTACAAGTGGGTGGTGTGCCTCTGTTTCCTCAGTCGTACTGTGGCCAAAGCCACCAGCGTGGCCTGACCCTGGGACGAGCATGGGCCAGTCCCCTCCGGACGGAGCAGAGGGATATGAAATGTGGACAAGTCTGAGAAGGAAAGGGAAGCAACTACACTGCTTACTTTTACCTTTGCGTCAAAGGAAGAGACCTAATGCACAGACTGACACATGGTGCCCAAGGGGCTGCCTTGCAACAGAGGAGAATTACTGTAACAGGCAGGTGAGAGAATTACTGCCAACTAGAACCCGTATTTCTAACTCTACTGCAGAAGGAACGAGGAAGGCGATGGTTCTACTCCTAAATTCAAATAGTAAAGGTCAGTTCCAAAAGGACGAATTTTATGTGACTAAATGCAAGACATGACGTAACAGGTGGACATTAAACCGTAAGTCGAAGTTAGAGTAAAATACAGTACGATTCATTGAAATGGAAAAGAGGGATTAGATAACAGAGAAAAACAGAAAACAAAGACCAGTCATGGTCCTAAGCAGCTAAATGTGGGATCTGTTAACATTTTGGTGTATTTCAATGTTGTTTAAAATCTATGCCTAGGATGCAGGTGGGGCGCACTAGGAGGAGGCACCAAGGGGGTTTCTGGGCTGCTGGTGATGTTCTGTTTCCTGGTCTGGGCAGCAGTTAAATGGGTGTGTTCACTTGTGGAACAACTTCCATCGTCACTTTAATCCTCCTTCCCAACATCTAAATGTCCACAGATATTTAATTTTTTAATTTAAGAAACAAAAAGAAAATCACTCATCATTAGATCGTAAGTATTACATGTCTTACTTTTCTCATATATAATGAAATACATAGCTGTAGCTGTAAGATGTATGCAATTTTACATAACAAATGGAAAATGAAAACCACAGTTGATTGCCAGATTGTGCATTTTAACAGCTGCAAAATTTGGGTACATGTATCATTAATTAATTTCTTTTCTATTGACAACTGAAGTTGCTGATGAACTTTCAATATTATCAATCACTCTGATCAATATTTTGGGTCAAGCAGCCTTAACCAAATGCTGAATTATTTCCTCAGCAGATAAGCAAAAACCACCTTTAACGGTTAAAGGTGATGAATATTTTTATGATTTTTAAAAATAGATTGTCAAATTACTTTCCCAAACTATTGCACCATTCTGAAAAGTAATGAGGCATGGCAGAAAAAGCATGGCCCGATAGTAAAGGAGGCTAGGGTTTAAAACACTGCCAGTGACTAGCTGTGTGTCCACAGGCAGGTTCCTTAACTGCTCTGGGCTTTGGTTTCGTTATCTGGAAAATGGAGATATGGTCACCTACTGAACCAGGTAATTCTCTGGATTAAATGAACCTACACTAAATACCACCATCATTTATGAATGCGCCACACCCTGGCCTGCACTGTTCACACTGTAACATTTTGAAAGTACAATGCAGAAGATCAAAGAAAATTGTGCAGTTATGTAATTGTGCGATGACTTTGGTAGTAACCATTTATCTTCTACTACACTTCCTCTTTTGTGGGTTTTTTTGTCTTTCATCTACACAGATTTTAATTAGCTTTTTAAATAACAGTCCCATAAATCTTTTTCTCAGCCTGATTTTACCACTGCACCCACCCCACACCTCAGTCAGTCTTGTGGGGGGGGGGTGCACATTTGGTTCTATTTATTATTTGTAAGATCAGAAAGTTATCTCTGTCTTGGAGGCTTGAGAACTCCTTAAATTTTTTCTAGCATGTTTATATAGCTTTATAAACATCTTTAGATTTTTAGAATTTTTAGAATTTTTGACTATAATATACTTAGAATTTATTTTGATGTTTATAGTAAAGCAAGGGTACATTTATTATTTCAAATTTCTAGTCATTTAAAACGGTTTAAAATTTTTTTTCTTTTTTGGGGGCGGGGGAGAGGTAATTAGGTTTATTTATTTATCTGTTTTAATTATTATTATTATTTTTTAATGGGGGTACTAGGGATTGAACCCAGGACCTCGTGCATGCTAAGCATGTGCTCTAACACTGAGCTATTCCCTCCCACTGCGGTCAAAGTATTTTAGGGAATAAAATAAGCACTTTACTTTGATTTATGAGATTTCTTTTGTGACATGCTAATGTCTTATATAAAATTAAACCAAATCAAATACAGGAATCCCCTGCTTTTTGAAAGTTTGCTTTTCACCACTTAACTTTGACCAAAGACCTACATTAATACCTGTTTTTGCTAATGAAAGAAATCTGAAGAGGATTTTTGCTTTTACCAAAAAAAGGCGAAAAGCAAAAATAACGTCCAGCATTTGTCTGGCAGCCAGGGTTAGAGGCAGCATCACCCCGAGCAGCGGGAGCCACACCGCCAAGCTCTGTCCCCAGGAACCATGCTCAGCATCTCAGCATCAAGCCGCACGGCTCTGAACTGTGTCTGTGAGCATCTGTGCTTCACCTCGACTTACTGTGTGTATCCGGTAGCAAGCTGTGTCTGAAGGTAATTGCTTCCTCGTTTCCCGGCTTAGGAAAGATGTCATAGGAACACTCCACTTGCAGACAGCAGGAGAAACCTGCACACGTCTTAACCATCATTTCATTTTCCCAATAAGGTATTACAACTATGACTCAATAGTTCAAGAAATAAATATTTTCCACTTACTCTTTTAAGAACACATACATTGTTCTTTTGATTCAGGATACAACTGTTTTCAAGAAGCTTAGCAATAATCAGTAATAATATAGTTACTCTCATTTACTCAGATATAGGCACAATGTTAAAAGCTTACCTGAAATTCTGTACTGCAGCAAGGTCTGAAACTACTATGGAACTGAAATTAAAATGCAGAAAACTATTGTTAGGAAAAGCAAAGAAGGCATTATACAAAGCAATCTGAGAAGAGTTTAAACAAACAACTTTGTTTTATTTTTTTTACATAGAGATCAAGTTAGACAGTTAAGGATAGTAAATTTTCATTATAATTTGATACTGCATGTTAATGAAGAGTAACAAAATGGTAAAGACGATGTAAAAGCCTTTATATCAGCTACAGAAAGTAGGTACAACCATCAAAGAGCAACATCAAGAAAAGAGTCTCTCAGGCATTCATTTAAGGTCTTATCCATGGTGTCCTACAGGCTGGAAACTTCAGTCATGTTCAAACAGCAATGTCTGCTGACAAAGGATCAATTTCAAAAGGATCTGCTGGAGGCGCTGGCAGATCACTTACTGTAGAAGCCGGACTCTGCTATTGGTGGCACCCAAAGCAATCAAATCCCAGTTTTAGGGCACTGAAACCATCCAAAATTAAAGAGCCCTCTCTCGGTGTTAGGGCAGGTACCCGAGACATGCAGCCCCTTCCTCCCCACATGCTTCACAAAGTCCTTTGGAGTCACGTCACACCCAGCATCCACTTGGGCCCACAAATTGACCACCGACTTCCCCACCTGGGGAAGAGCCCTGACGCTCATCCCCCAGACCCACCAGCCTTGCTCCCCACAAAGGGGGACCCTGCAAAGCATCTGTGAGCAGCTCTCCTTTGCAGTAAAGGCCAGTGAGGGCTCACAGGGGCTTTTACGATTACATGAGGCAGTAAAATGACTTTACAGAGAAGGAAAGAAAAACAAGAGCTGCACACAAAATGTGAATTCTAAGACTTTATGTCCTCTCCTTGCCCTGTCCAGACGTGACGGTGACACTACTGTAACCCACGTGTCTGTCTCCTCCCAAAGCTGGAGGAGTCCCCTCCCCTTCAAGGGAACTGAGGTTCTGTTTTGCTCTCCCCACGCATACCCTCCCCTGGTTGGGCATAGCAGTGATGATGGGTGGATAGAGGTGTACTGGTTCAAGCAGAAACTCAACCGCCTGCCCTATGTCAAGATCTGCTGTGGGAATTCCGGGCAGAAGCCCATGGACAGGTGCCCCATCACTAAGGCGCTTGAGATCCACAGGGAAACAGCCCTCACCAAGGGCTGAATGGCACTGGGCATAGCTGATGACACTTGTGATTGATCTAACAGGTTAAAAGGTGGATTGCTGAATTTCATGCTCTTGGGAAAGAGCTTTATAATGACCATAATTCCAGATGGCCGCAACTTCAGAAAGGAAAAAGGACACTTTGTTTTGCTTAAAGTCATTTAACTATTCATTAAATTTCCTCTCAAATGCTGAATGGCAGTGCTGCTTCAAATTCCTTTTGATCTTAATTGGCAGAGAATTTGAATATCTTTCATGTCATTATTACTTTATTAATTACACTGAGGAAGGATACTTACTCTGTCCATTACTGACCACTGCTTTGGTAATACCCAAAATACACTTTGGCGATTTCATTTGATATCCAGACCAACTGAACCATTTCCAAGCAATGGTTCTCGGCAAAAGTAATACCTCCCAAGAGGACATTTGGGAAATGTTGGGGGTCTCTCTGGTTGTCATAATAATTTGGGGAGCCAGGAATATTAGATGTCATGCCAAGCACAATGAAGAAATGTCCCATGTAACTTTGAAATATCCTGCTGGCCTAAATCTACTGTAATTATAAATAAATAGTTCTCTAATATGTGCTAACATGAAACATTTTTATAAGCAGTTACACAAAAAGTCCAATATTTAGGAGATGTTGGTTAGAGAAACAAAAGCTTCATAGCTTTAAGACATTACCCTGAAATTTTTGAATAAATTACTTACTGTGTGCACTCTGCTATCCAAGCTATCATTGTACTTCCAACAACATATTTGGTTGAAAAGGTTAAAAGCCACAAAAGCAGTTGCAAATGTGCAACAGGCAATTTCAGACTCATTTTAACAAACTAAGAGCCAAACGTGACTTAATCAGCAGAATACATGAAGGTGGGAGCCCTGCTGGACTTCATGGACAAAGGATGCTCTAAAGGTAGCACACACACTGCCATCCTACAAATTTTAATTTTTTAATTTTCCTCAACACAGTGGTAAGAACAGATTCTGTCCCCAGGAGCCTTCCATGGAGCTCCTGTTTTCTTCCCCACACTGTCAGTGATGGGCTCTGAGTGCCATCTGAGCACCAGGGATGGGATGTATTCCTCAGTACGTGGAAGGATTTCAAGATAAAAGATGCTTCCAGGGATTCGCCACTGCCCTAACATTTCGTGTCATAACGTGGAGAATTGTTCTGACATGATATTTATGAAGGAGGCCCAGGTCACTCGCAGGACTATCCTACTTCTTCATTTCCTCCACTTCAACTACCTGTAATCTGTCTTGGTGTGTTCACCCAACTCCAAAATGGTGAGAACCAGCCACCTCTTTTCATTTTGGGGTCACCTGACCTCTGTTACTTCATTTTCTCTATGGTCTCCTACGAAACAGCTTCTGGTCCTACTTTCTAATATTCACACCTCTTTGCCGTATGTACAGTTGGCCCTCTGTATCCACAGGTCCTGCATCTGTGGATTCAACCAACCTCAGTCAGATGGAGAATGCTAGGGGAAAAAATTCTAGAAATTTAAAAAAAAGCAAAACTTAAATTTCCCACATGCTGACAGTTATTTACACAGCATTTACGTTACATTAGGTAGCATAAGTAATCTAGAGATGATGTAAAGTATACAGGAGGGCGTGCATAGGTTACACGCAAACACTATGCTGTTTATAGAAGGAATCTGAGCATCCTCTAATTCTGGTGTATGAGGCGGGGTCCTGGAATCAATCCCCTGTGGATACCGACTGTGAGTTCAAGCATGTGACTACGGCATGATGTGTGCTGGGGGTGGTCACCCGAGGATGTCTACATGCAAATATATTATGGTATTAAAATTAGTTTGTCTTTCTTTCCGCTGCATATTATTCTTTGGGCATGTCACTGAGCTGTTGACTCTATGTGGGCTGAAAGCTATTTCATGTTGTGACGGTAAATATCTGAGGATGTTGAGGCTGTGAGTGCAGATGGGGAAACGCAGTGACAGGTATGACTCCACAGCAAAAGGCAACAATCCGAGTGAAAGACGGGCAGAGGATCTAAACAGACATTTTCCACAGAAATGACCAACAGGCACATGAGAAAGTGCTCAACATCACTAATCATTAAGGAAAAGCAAATCAAAACCACAATAAAACGTCACCTCACACCTGTTCTAACAAGTGTTGTGAAAAAAGACAAGAAATAATAAATACTGGCAAAGATGTAGAGGAAAGGGAACCCTTGTGCATGGTTGGTGGGAATGTAAATTGGTGCAGCCATCCTGGAAAACAGTGTGAAGGCACCTCAAGAAATTACAAACAGAGCTATCGTGTGATCTGTCAATCTCACTTTGGGGAGTATATCTGAAGGAAACAAAAACAGTAACTCGAAAAGACATCCTCACCCCTACGTTCACTGCAGCACTACTTACAGTAGCCAAGATGTGGGATCAACCTGAGTGCCCATCACTGGATGGAGGGATTGAGAAGATGTTGTATATAAACAATGGAACATTATTCAGCCATAAAAAGAAATCCTGCCATTTGTGACAACATGGACAGACCTTGAAGGCATTATGTTAAGTGAAGTAAATCATACAGAGAAAGACAAATACCGTATCATGTCATTTATACACAGAATCTAAAGACAAACAAATAAACAAATAAATTCATGAACTCATAGATACAGAGAACAGACTCATAGATACAGAGGCAGGGATGGGAGGTGGGTGAAATGGGTGAAGCTGGTCAAAAGGCACCAACTTCCAGTTATCAGATACACAAGTCCTGGGGAGGTAACGCGAAGCACGGTGATGACCGTTAATAACACTGTACTGCACATTTGCAAGCTGCTGAGAGCACAGCTCTTAAAAGCTCTCAACACAGGAAAAAAAATTTTCATGTGGTGACAGATGTTAACTAGACTTACTGCAGTTATCATCTCACAATATACACAAATATTAAACCATTATGTAGTACACCTGAAACTAACGTGCACAGGTCGTTTAGAGCTCAGTTAAAAAGAAAAGGAAAAGCGTGGTGAAGGAGACATAAGCTATGTCAGGAAAGGTGCGGGGGGTGCGGCCGGGAGGGTGTACATACCTGTCTGGGCACAGGGACACGTAGAGCAGCAGCAGAGGCCCGGCCCCGACGATGGTGGCTAAGGAGGACCTCATCCAGGAGCTGAGCTGGCAGAAGTTACAGTAGTGCACCACGGAGATCAGGACAGCCGAGCCCGTGAGCACGGTGGACTGCAACGAGGGCAGGCCGGGTGAGGCCCCCATGCCACCCCGCTCCGCCCTGCAGGGCCCCCCGCCTCACCTCCTCCTGAGGACCCCGAGAGCAAACAGCTCCCTCACCTACCTGTCATTCTGTTTAACAAATACCTGGTGGTTTCAAGGACAGGTCATAAATCATTAGATTAACTACCCAGAGATTTGGCTACGAGTCTCACTGGTACTAAAACGCCTCTCCAGGTGTATGGAAATCGCACACGTCACCTTGGAGGAGAGGGCAGGGAGGCTGCCCACCATGGAAACAGTTACCTTTAAAAACCCTTCCTTCGGGCACCCTGCTGCATGTCAGTGGAAATGAAATTCAGTGTTAAAGTATCAAATGCAGTCACCTGGTGGTTCATGCTATACTCACTGGCCCCCAAAATATAATCTTCCACAGCAGCATTAATTCACTCCTTTTGAGGTTTAACTTGGAAGCTCCTTCCTGATCAACAGCAGCTGATCCAGGGGCCAGTCACCTGCTTGTGCCGGGTCTACAGATGAGCACAGTATCTTGCGTCATTTGGAAACGTGGGGCAGATGCGTCTTTGTAAAATGCATAAGAAAACCACTGATTTGGAACTTGGTAAACACCAAGAGAGGTTGGAGAGGACACAGCCACCGGGGTGTCTCCCCTGGCAGGCCCCAGGCTGACCTCCCTGCCTGCTCCTCTGTTCCAGGCAAGGCTTTTAAAAAGACAAGCTCAAGGAAGTGACGAAGAGTTTGTACCTCTGTAAGGGCTGTATTTAAACTGATCCCAGACCATCAAACTTACTTTTATTTTAAAAAGTGATCAAGGAGCCCAGAAGAGCACAGACACAAAACCGCCAAGGCTTTACTTACGTGTATGTTTGTCTCAAATTCGGAGGTGATGTGTGAATAGACCGCGAGAGCGGGAAGGGACACCAGGATGGCCCCAATGAAATGGCGCGGGAGCCAGCCGGCTATCCACTCCAGCAGGCGCTTGGTACAAGCCATCACGTCCTCCAGGAAGAACACCATCCTGCATAAGGTGGGGAGAAAGGGGAAACAGGGTGTCTACGGGTGGGTCAGCCACCACGGAAGATGTGGGCAGGGAACAGCCAGCCAGAGCTGTTCCCAACTCTCCCCTACGCTGTGGCCACGGGCGTGGGTGGCAGGCAGAGCCCCAGCCTCCCTCACTTTTGGTCAATGGCAAGTAAACTGGACTCATTTAGCTCTTCACACCTTATTTTGAGGTCACTTGCTGCATTCTGAGATGTGCCCATCAGAGACAAGCATAACCTCTGTGGTCTAAACGGAGCATGTAAGAATCAGACAGCCTAATACCAAGAGGCCCCGAGAAAGGTCACCGGTCACCCGCTACTGCCTGCTTCTGGGGCGGGCGGTCTCAAGTGGGTGGTTCAGGAGGTATCCTGGAATTTTGTGGGGCCTTTCTGTTGCCTCACTGACTGAGGGTGCTACTGGCATCGAGTGGGCAGGGGCTAGGGACTGGCAATGTCCCGTGATGTACAGTGAGGCTCTGCCCTGTGCCCCATGCAACTGCCACATGCCCCCTAGACACCCACAGAGGCGGGAAACCTGCTGACAGTGACGTCAGCCTAGAGCCTAACTGCGTGTCATTTACAAATAGAAAGTGGTTTCTGTGTGGTGGTAACATACACCGAATTTTCCAGGAATGCACCTACTGGGTGAACCAGACAAGAGGACCCGTGGTTTTGTCTGGGACATCACCAAGGGCTGTTCAGCATTTCAGAAATCATGTCACAGGCTCCTGGGACTTGTGCCACCAAACCTGCACACCTGTAACAGTCTGCACTTGGAAATGTCACAGTCCCAGCGAGCGTGCGCACGAGGGCAAACAGCTGACAAACCTGAAACAGCTTCCCAGGTGGCAGTGCCCTGCCATGTCTGAGATGAAGCACTACATGTGTCTTATTTTAAGTGGCTTTCTTGACGTGTCTCCTTCACATTGGCATGACAGCATTTCACTGATGGCTTTGGGAACTGTGAGTATACGTGGGCTACATTCGAGGGCAGTGATGTGGCACAGAAAATGCTTTTCATGGAGAATGGGGAGCTGGGTGTGTGGTGCTGAGGACCGCTGCTCTGCAGGAAGAATCCCCGGATGGCCAGCAGTGGGAGACAGAGGAGAGGACACTAGGGGGTCCCCTCGGGAGGGAGACCCCCCCCCCCAGAGTCCCTCTCTGAAGCCAGCCCCCTGTGAGAGTGGAGCCAGTACAGGCCTGGCTTCCTCACCATCAAAGGCACAAAGTCCCAAAGTCAAGGTCCCCTGTGCACCCAGCGTCCACGCCTTCAGTTCCACAGTGTAGGTCTGGAGCGACCTGGGATCCCAAACATGCCCTCAGCAGGGCAAGAGGAAACCACTCCCCACCCCCCAAGCCTGCCCTTTCCTGGGCTTTGACACCCCAGGGAAAGTGAACTTTTGACATCATACTAGGGGCCCAGGCAGGAACGCAGTGGCCTCACTCAGAAGGGGCCTGCAGAGATGTGGGTGCGCCCGGCACAGCCAGGCCAAGCAGCCGCAGTGGTCCTCTGCAGTCTCTCACCTGGCTTAGGCCAGATTCTTCCAAATTGGATCCGAAGAACAGGGAACAGTCATGTAAAGGTTTTTAAGAAAAAGTATGGAGATGACTCTTGCCTTGCAGGGATCCAGAGCCTTATCCCATGTGGGCCCCGTGTGGGTCCTGTGCCAGGCGGGAACCCAGGGCTGGGTGGGGAGGGACTGCACGTGGGGACTGGCCTCTCCTTGGGGTGACAGAAATGTTCTAAAATCACATGGTGGTGTTTTTACACAATTCTGTAAGTTTACTAAAAATCTCTGAATTGTATCCTTATGAGTGAATTTATTGTATGTGAACTATATCACAAAAAAGTCAGTTTTAAGGAGAAAAAAGCAGACTAGGGGTCAGAGGATAGCTTGCTTGGGTCCCTTTGGGTGCCGCCAGGCCCAGGGCAAGCCCAGGGGAGGGTTGTACTATGGAGGAGTCACCTGCTGTGGGCAATGCAGCTTGATTCCAGTGGGGAATTTGGGGAGATGGCGAGGACGCCCCTTAGAGTTCTCTCTACTGGGAGGAGGGCGAGGGCGGAGCCTCTGGCAGCCAGAGAAAGCTCTGGGCAAGCAGCTGAAGGGATCTCAGCGGGCAGCAGGGGGTTAGCATGGGAGGGGGCAGGCGTCCAGCTTGTCCACTTCAAAGGGAGGGATCTTCTGTTTGGAAGCCTCAGGGCCAGACCTGAAGCTATGGTCTCCTGTCCTGGGATGTTGGGGAGGAGCAGGAACTCAAGGACATGGCCTTTCTCCCCATTTCTCTCTGATCCCCAGTCTGGGGGCAGTTATGGGGTTGGGGGAGGGCGCTGCTGGGCTGTCCTGCTGGGCTGTCCTGCTGAGTGACAGGGCTTGGGGGTGGGGAAGATCTGGCGCAGGGACCCGGCATGGCATCCAAAGCAGGAGGTGGACAGTATAGGCGGTCTGCATGCAGGTGAGTGGGGGCCCTGTGCAGGGTCCTGAGGGCCCAGCTTCCCTGCTGTCTATTCAGACACTCTGTCCAGTTTTAAATGGGTTGTTTCTTTATTATTGAGCTCACATTCTAAACCTTAGACCCTTGTCATGGATGTGATCTGCAAATACCCTCTTCCAACCTGTAGGTTCTTTCACTTTGGGGTAAAAAGTGCTGATGGTGTTCTTAGAAATATGAGAGTTTTCAACTTTGATGAAGTCCAACTTACCTATTTGTTCTTGGGTCACATGTGCTTTTCCCGTCATCTCTAAGAAACCACTGTCTGGTCCAAGCTCATGAAGAACCAGGCCTGTGATTTCCTCTGAGTTTTATGGTTTCCCTCTTCCATGGAGGAGAGGCCTTGCTGACGTGCTGGCAGCCCGCTACCAGGTGTCCCCTATCCACCCACCTCTTTTCTTTTGCTGCCCTGCTTTCTTATTCCCTATCTTCCCACTTTCTCTTTTTAAGTGTCTGACCTGGGAGCTCCAGGGACTCGCTGGTAGCATGGGGGCTGCAGAGGTGCCCACTTGTGCTGAGGGCCAGGGTCTGCGAGGGAGGAGCCTGAGGGTGGGTGGGGGAGGGAGGAGAAGAGGACCAGCCCCTGAAATGTGCTGAGGGAGACAGCTGGCTGTTCTGCCAGCAGAGGGAGCTAAAGGCTAGGAGCTGGGGAGCCGCCCTACAGGTGGGCCTTTACCTGATGGAGACCACGAGAGACAGCACCTCCAGCAGCAGGGCCGCACAGAAGACAGCCAGAGCAGCCGGTGGGGGCGGCGTGGAGGCAGCCCCATACTTCAGGAAGCAGGTAACAGAGAGAATCAGAAACACTGTCGTCGACAGAAGCACATCCAGGAGAGAGCTGAAGGTGGGACTGGCAAAAGTCTTCACGGGAGAATTCTTTATAACCTGTTTGGGAGCGTGAACAGACGTGGCTAAATGAACACGGAGTATAATCCAGCAAACGCTGGCCTCCTCTGGACCAGGTACAGGGTGAGAAGCGCTTCAGGTGGGCCATCTCCCTGCTGCTACCCTACATAATAGTGAGGATACTAAGGCACAGAGAAGTGAAGAAACTTGCCCAAGATCACACAGCAACTGATTACAAGCCAGTAAATTCTCACAGGCACGTGACATCCTGAGCCTGAAAGATGAGTTATTGGCAGACAGAGTCAATGACTCTGCTGCTGTAGGGGAGTCACATGAAAGCCAAGTACTGGAAGCTTCCACTGAACGCTGGGTCCCAGGTTCAGGGTGGGTAAAAGCTGGCTTCATGACAGAAGCAGCAGGCGGGGATTGGAGTAGCAGCAAGTAACTGGTAACAGGGACAGCAAGAGCCTGCTCTGGGCCTGGCTCCGCACCGGGTGTGGGGCAGCCATGGAACAGCGCCCTTGGGGAGCTCGCGGCCCAATGGTGAGGACAGAAAGAGAACAGAGAACGGGGGTGGCTGGAGCAGCCCCTCCGCGCTAGGCTTCCAGGAGGCCTGGGGAGGTACCCACTGCAGAGGAAACGGACAGGGTTGTTGTAGAAAGACGGGGTTTTCTCCCTCGTGGAGATAAATTCACAGACAGGTGCAATTTGGGGCTTATAGACTGCGGCAAACCAAATGAGGCTTCATCTTCCCGTCACTCAGGAAAACAGAAGGGCCGCCACAGCACAAGACTAACCGCAACTACTCAGTGAGGATGATGCCCATCTTCAGTGAAATTACAAGGAGACACGCACCTCTGCCTGGTAGCTGGTCCTGTAGGCTCTCTCTAGCTCCTGATCCAGGAAGTTCAAGCTGAACTGATTAATAGGTGGCTTAAAAAAATAATCTTTCATCAGGCTAGAAGAGACAATAAATGCAGTCAACCAGTGTGCAGCACAATCATTGTATTTATTTTATCAGAAAATCAGTTACCTGAATGCCATCTGTGAAGCATGTCACAAAAGCTGTACTAAACGTCACTACATAATAGACATCGCTCGACTGCTCCTTTTAGAACACATCTCTGGAAAGTCCTTTCTGCTTCTAAACATAATCACATCTTAGGTTTCACCCCCACTGAAGAGTGCCCATTCACCACAAATATAACACCCAGAATTAGAAGAAGGTGGCAGCATTTTTGTTCTCGAGGACCAGCAATCCCTGTACGGAGGGTTCTTATGTTGATTTGTAGGCTTCCTTGCAAACATAATTCAGAACCGGCTGTCCTGTCACTTGGAGAACTGACAGTAATTACCCCTGTCAATGCTAACAGGTTGTTATCACAAAATTGTGTTTATAGTTGGTATAATTTTGGTGCTATTGTCATATATGCAGATTGCGTGTGAAACTTGAAAAATGATAATGCTCAATGATTTTAATGGCAGAGAAATCAAACCTGCTTTACATGACTCATCCGTTCTTTTATGGACTGCTAGCAAATAGTCGTATTCTTCTTATACTGCAGAAAATTACTACAAATGTAAGTGAATGTTAACATGATTGCAGAAGGTAAATCTAGCTGTGGGATGGCATCTCTCTCCCTCACACAGTAACTACTGGAAGTAAATCAGATGAGATATGTAAAGGGCCTGTCATGAGCCTGTAGACACACAGTAGGGTTCAGGGTACTTATACTCCCTCCTTTCCCTGCAGCAAAGTGGAGACTCTCTTTTCATGTTAAGTGTTCAGTACCTTACTAGATTCTCATTCTCAGAAGAGAGAAAATTCTGTCTATCCTCCCTTCCGCTGAGGAAGTGTGGACAAAGGGAAAAACAACAAAGCAGCTATACGGAGGGCATGCAATGGCCTCATTTTTACAGTCAAGTAGCAGGATCCACACAGCTATCAGCTGTGTTGCTCACCAAGATTAACATCAGGAGGTTTCCCCTGGGAACAAAGATTAGTTCCTGTTGGGACCAATCCTCTCTCAGATAACTATAAACTCTGGATAAAATATAAAAACTACTCCCAGAAGGCACTGGCAATAGACCAAAGTCGTAAGAAAATGGAGGATAGCTACACTTAGAACAAGCTGAATTTCTCATGTTTTGTTCTTTTTTTTCATTTTTGCCTCAAGAGAGTGATTAGTCAGTACCATGTGTAGGATGGCTAAAACTCAGATAGAAAAGCTATAGTCTTAATAGTTTGGAAACAAGAAAATAGAGTTTGGCATGCCTCCAAATGGAAAATGAGGCTGGATATCCCAGAGGGAGAGAACCAGAGAAGGGGAGCCCCAAAATCTGCATATAAGCTCTGCTTGAATCTTTGGCTGACCCTTGAAATACACATGTGCATGCAGATTCCAAGCAGCCTGATTAGGGCTGAAAGAACAACTGCTACCCACCTCAGGAGAGACAGTTTGGTGTTTAGGTTCAGATAAGTTTACTGTCTGCTGAAACAAACAAAAAAAATCAATACTCTTCAAAGGAATATAACAGAATCCAGAGTTTCTAAGCATCAATGCAACAATGTGCATAACATAATCCAAAATTACTAGACATACAAAGAAACAGGGAAACACGATCCATCCTCAACAGAAAAGTAATCAATAGAGATCGACCTGAGATTACTGACAGGTTGGAATTAGAAGTTGGGATTTATAATGTAAGTAGATGTGATATATGTGACAACTACAGTGTAAGGAATTAGAAGAGAGTAATGGATCTATACAGTTATAAAGTTTCTACATTCAAAGTGAGATGATACAATATTAGCTATAAGAAGACTATAAAAATATAAGGATGCCTAGAACAACCACTAAAAACAAAATAATGCAAAAACGTATGACTAAAAAGCAAATAAATATATTAAAATATAATTAAAAGGCAGAGATTATCAGAATGATTTAAAAACCAAGACCCACAAGAGATGTATTTCAAATATAAAGACCCAGGTTAGAATTTTTTTAAATGGGAAATAACATCACATGCAAACAGTGAGAATAAGAAGGCTAGAGTGACTATATTAATACAAGATAAAGCAGTCTTCAAGACAGAGAATTATTAAGCACCAAGAGGGACGTTTCAAAATGATAAAAGGATTAATTCACCTGGAATATGTAATACTCATAAATGTGTATGTACATAAAAAAGAGTTTCAAAACACCTGAAAGAAAAATTGTCATGACTAGAGAGACGTAGACAGTTCCACAACCATAGCTGGAGATTTTAACATCCCTATCTCAATAACTGATAGAACAATAGACAAAAAAAGTAAGTAAAGAGACAGATGATCTGAACACGACTGCCAACTGCCTGGACCTAAATGAGGTTTATGGATCACAACATTCTGAGAATGCAGAATATGCATTCTTTTCAAGTGCACATAGTATGTTTACCAAAACAGACCACATGTGAGGCCACAGAACAAGTCTCAATAAATGTAAAATGACTGAAATCACATAGTGTATGTCTTTGACCACAATGACATTAAAGCAGACATTAATAACTAACATGCCTAAATACCATTCTTGACTAAAAGGTGCCAAGGCTCTTTGGAGGAACAGCTGATTCCTTAGCTGGGGCAGGGAGGATATAAAATGAGCCTGGAATATCCTGTTGTGATGGGAAGTAAGAAATCGCTGAAAACAAAGATGGAGCCATGTCAAAAGGACACAGGAGCCAGCCTGAAGGGGGGCCCCCCAATGGCCAGATTTGGGACAACTAGGGCATCAAACTGTAATGAGGACAGTGATAGATTATATTCTGTTAAGTAAAACAGGACTCTGAGAATTGATGGACTCATATAGCCACAGACGGATAGATAATATAATAAATGGGGAGGGGCTCTTCTTTACTAGGGGATGCCAGGTGCCCAATGATAAATACACAGTCAGTGCTGAAGCAGGAAAACAGCCATTTTGACAAAAATAGTAAAGACTGTTTCAGGCAAGAATCATCAATGGAGAAAAAACCTAGGGAAGTCTGATGAGGAATGGGATATTTACACAATCTTAAAGTATCTTCCCATAGACTGCTTACTGGTCACAGGGAGAAGCAGTGACTACAGATTGGAGAAGTCAGCAACACTCGCCTGGTTGATCAAAGTCACCATCCCTGATGAAGGACAAACAGGCACCATGTGCCTCTGGATCTGGTGCCTGAGAAGACGCATCAGTTTTGTGGGATCTGGACAGACACACAGCCTTGATGAAGTCATGAGGAAATGTCACACAAATCCAGCTTCAGGAATGTTTTATAAGAAAACTGGGCATTTCTCAAAAGTGTCAATGTCATGAAAGATAAAGAAAGGCTGAGAACTGCCCCTGATTTAGGACGACTCAAGAGGCAGGAGAACCCCATGAGGCAGCATGCGATCCTTGACTGGGTCCTGGACCAGAGGGAGAGGAAGTGTTATCAGGGACATGTGGGACCAGCCGACAAAACTAGAATGTGGACTGTAGTCTGGATCAAACATCTCATCAACGTTAAGCTTCCTGAATTTGGTAACTATGATTATATAGAAGAACTTCCTTGTTTTCAGGAAATAGAGTTTTAAGGAGTAGAGAGCATGATGTATCCAACTTACCGAAAAATGGTTCAGAAAAAAATTTCAGAGAGAGAGAAAGAGGGAGAGAGAAGAGAGTAAAACAAATGTCAAAATGTTAAAAGTTGGCAAATTGGGCAAAGGGTATAAAAGGAATTCTTTGTATTATTCACACAACTTTTCTGCACGTTTCTAATGACATTAAATATAGCAACACATGGACGATGGAGGGCGTGGGAGGTGAGGCGACTCAGGACAGGCGGGAGCCCCCCCACCCCCGCACGTCCTCACTGCAGTGCGAGGGCCACGCTCTCACCTGTCCTCCTTGATGACGTCCACAAAGTGGGCATCTGTTTTCTCCCGAATGTTCTTGAATCTCAGCGGAAGGAGAGCCGACTGGTCCAAGCTCACGCCTGCCCACCTTCCCTTCTCCTGCAAGATCTCACACAGGGAGGTCTGGCTGTTGGTGAGCTTCTCCTCGGGGGGAGGACTGAGCAGTCCATTCTGTGTCTTGGAGCTGGGCCCTCCGGAAGCCTGCAACAGGATGAGACACGGGGGAGCAGACGCGTGGGCTGAAGCTCCGACCTGACTCCACCCGGTGAAGCCCATCAGGCTGCACCGCACAACTCAGCCCACACCTTCTAATCTCTGCTCTAGTCCCAGCGCTCAGCCTCTCCACCATCCGCTTGCTTCTCCCCTATCCCCCAGCTCCTCAAAATGCACCTCCCAGGCCTCCAGGGACCAGGAAAGGAGCTTCTTAGGAATTGCCAATAAGGAGGCTGGGGAGACTGAGGAAGAGCTGAGGCTCTTGGAGTTTAATGACCAGAGAACCCGTGTTCCGGGGACTGGGGGGCTCAAGGGAGGTGCAAGCGTGGATCCAGGGAAAGGAAATCCAGAGCTGTAAGGGCTGCAGCTTAAGAAGGGGTGACTGGCTGTGAGTGATGCAGACTAAGTCTGCACCCTGCAAGTCCGTGGGCAGCCCACGCCAGGGTGCAAGATGATGGATTCAAACCTCCCTGGAGAGTCAGCCTTCAGAAGCTTGCCTGAAGACTTCTGTGTTCCATCTTTACTCTGATCTCCCCTCCAGGCTGGGTTCTGGTTCCAGGTGAGCCCTCTCTACACTGCCCTGGCCACCAGCCCTAACCCACACCCCTCCTCCCATCCTAAGGGTCCCCTCTTCTCTTTCCATGTCCACATCCTAGTACCCCTTGGGTCCAGCTTCTGGACCCACAGACCTTCCCTGACTCATCTCACCCGCCTGGGAGGCCCAACCAGGTTAGCATCCACCCTGCTCTCTCTCAGTCTGTTCAAAGCCCAGAGGACTAGAAGGTATGGAATGGTGCCACCCAGAGGGCTGCCCCTCAGAACTGAGAGGCTGACGGGACAGGAATGTCGCCTCGGATGGGGGCAGCAGGACGGGCACCGACAGGGACGACTGCCAAGCCCGGGTACCTTGGCGCTGTTCTTCTGCTCCTCCTGGCAGCCGTTCTGGACCGCCCCGCCTTCCGCGCCAGCCTCTGACGTGGGAGCAAAAGTGATTCCACATGAAGGGCAGGTCTACGAGAAAAACACAGATCACAGGAACTCACTCAGAAAACACGGCCTCACCACGTGATTGCAGCCAGTCCGCTGCTGTTGCAATTTGCTGCCACACAGAACAGTCCAACCAAACGGGAGGCTTACTGATCCCCTCGGGATGAGTCAAAAACAAACCGGCACCGTGAAAATGGAAACATAACCGCACAGAGATCTGAATGTGAATGTGCCCTAATAGTCAAAAAGCAGAAACAACTCAAATGTCCATCAGTGAATGAATAAATCAATACAATGGGTACATCCACAGAATGTTGTTTCACTCAGCTGTCAAAAGGAGTGAGGCACTGTCACATGCAACAACATGGATGAACCTTTAAACCCCGCTCCGTGAAAGAAGCCAGACACAAAAGGCCACATACTCTGTGATTCCATCTGTATAAAACATCCAGAAAAGGCAAAATCACAGAGATGGAAAGGAGATTAGTGGTTGCCAGGGGTGAGGGAGATAAGGGAATGAGGAGTGACTAACAGGTATGGGGTTTCTTTTGGGGGTGATGAAAATGTTCTGAATCTAACCATGGTGATGGTTGTACAATCTTGAGAACCTACTAAAAACCACCGAATTATATACACTCTTCAGAGGGTAAATTATGGTATGTGAATTATCTCTCCATAAAGTTGTTGTCAAGCAAAAAAACCAGCCACTAACACATACTCTAACACTAAGCCAAGGTTCTGGAGCTCTCTGGGAAGGTGACCTGTTCTTATAAAACAGGCAGGACCATCAGAAGGACTTGCTTACAAACCTAGCGATTCTTAGACGTTTGCAGGAATTAGCTGACCTAGAAAAGACCAGGCAAGACTCGATACTGACAGTACAACACAGGGAATGAAGCCAATATCTACAGGAACTATAACATTTCAAATTGTCAGTCACTATACTGTACATCTATATGTTTATATATAATATAATATTTATATATTTATATATTATATTATATATTATATATATTTATATATTACCATACATTTATATATTATAAAGCAACTATGCTTCAATTAAAAATAAAATACTGACAGGTATAGCAGAAAGGGCAAGGCTTTCATTTCTCACAAACCAGGGTTCAAATCCCTCCTCGATTTCTCACTAGTTTGGAGAGTCCTGTTCAAATCACTTATGTCAGTTCTCTCACGTGTGAGAGTGGTAACGCTGTTCTGGAAGACACGTAAGGATGTAAGGGGCACACACGTAGACAGCCGAGCATCGTCCCCAGCACACAGTGCATCCTTAATAAATGTACTCCTGTTATTAATGTGAGCCAGGAAAGTAGTAACTGTCAATGAGACAGCAACCGACGGCATCCAGGGGAGAAGACCAACTGCAGAAGGAGAGGCTCATGAGGCCTCAGAAACAATTTCCTAGCATAAGAATTGTTAATCATTGGACTACGTTGTAAAAGGCTAGATATCACTTCAGAAATTTTAAATAAACGTCACTTAGTGCCTGAGGGCAAGGATATAACCCAGGTCACATCCCAAGTTAGATCTCAGGCCTGCACTGCATTACATAAAAGAAATAAAAGCTCTAAAGAGTTGTGCAATTTGGGAATCTCATGCAACGCACATGTGAAATGTGAGCACTCGTATTCGTTCAAAAAGTGAAAACACCCACACCAAAATCGCTGGCCAATCAGCGAGCGTCGCGTCTGAGCCCGGAGTCGTATCTGGGTAAAATCTGCTCGTAGCTCTTTAAAAATTGGCATTAACAGAGGCAACATGTTCTAATTGTCAATAACATACAATAAAATTATTTTAAAGCACGTCTTGGTATTGACTCAGTTAAACTTCAAAACACGTCGCCAGTGGGGCCAATGATCCTCTTACATGACAAAACATCCAATTTCATGCATAAGGAGTGACACCCTACCCCTGTCCCGAGAAAAGGGATCAACAACAGGCCATCAGCTTCTTAGGAATTCCTCATGGTGCCCTGGCTTTAAATATGTACAGTGTTTTATGCATTTAGAGCCACAAATGTGCAAAAGTGACTACCAAACCTATTGGACACCAGGGGACACAACCCCCTGCAAAGGATTCCCTGGACAGGAGTCGAGGCCATACCACTCAGACGCTGCACTCCCTCTCTGAAGGTCTCGGTTACAAAGGGGTTGGGGCCTGGGGCAGTGTTCTTCACAGACGGGCAGCTTAAAGCTACATCCTTTTGGCAAACAGGCTACGTGGCCTGTATCCTGCTGGGAGAAAATGATCTAATGCGGAGGTGAGGTCTCGCAGGGCTGCCAGCAAAAGAACCCCAGGGCGCAAAGGCACAGACAGATGCTGTCGGAGCCCAGATGCTATTAAAAGCCCAGGAGACTGTGCTCAGGGAGGGCCTGTATCAAGCAGTAGAGCAGGACCTGAACACTGCACCCCCTCTGTGTACCCACAGCAGCTTCGTCCAGGGAGTGGGGCCCAGGGGGTGGAGGGGCTGCCAGCTGTGGAGGGGCAGCCCCAGGGATCCGGATCATTTCATTGTACTGGGAAGACGTGGCTCTCTACTGTCTGTCTCTTCCTCGGCTACTTTTCCTCTTGAGGGGGAACCTGTACTGATTATAACTTTAAAGCAAATGAAACAAAAACCTTAGAGAAATTCGTCTGCCCTGATGGGGACATTCTTATACCTTGACAGTCCCCGATCTGCGGTGGGAGCCCCTGTGTGCACCAGGAGGGCCCCGCCAAGCGATGGTGGGTGGGTTTGTTCCCCCTCCCAGTCCCCACAGCAATTCTCCTTCAACTATTTTCTAGCCTCACTTTAATCGGGCTAAACTGGTTCTTGCCCAGCATGAAGATACCTCTGTGAAATGTCTGCCAACACACTGAGGGTCTGTCTCTCCCCCTGAGCAGCTGCCGGCATCTCCGACCCTGAGCAGCTCTCACCGGGAAGAGGGGAATCAGACTCTGGGGACTCTGGGGGACATGTCTGAGCAACTGACTTGCAGGGCAGCCTCGCTGCGGGCACGGCGGGTCAAAGTCACTGTTCTAATGATGCCAGCTGCCATGACTGGGAAACACCTCTGTGCTAAGGACGTGCCAACGAAGGGTATCAGGTCCTTAACCACCATGTCTGCAGTCTCATGCCCCTGATCTCCTTTAATCCTCATAACGACGCTGGGGGGCAGAAGTGATTGTCAACAGCAGGGGTCAGACCGCAGGGCTCCTGGCCCCTGACCACCATGCCATCTCCCGCTGGCCTCCTTTCCCAGTGCAAAGACGACACAGGAGTAATCCTGGCGCTGAGCTCTCCTCTGCCTCGGGACCCTGAAGTGCCCCAAGCAGTATGACCACCTCCGGCTCCTTTAAGTGGCACCATGGGACACTTCACTGAGACCAGCTAAGGTCCCTGAAGTGGAGGGCTCTACGGGCCAAGGAGTGTGCTGGCTGTTGCCTGGGAAATCCCAGAGCCCCTGAGAGCGCCCCGAGTAAACTCTGCATTTTCCCAGATGACCCTTGCTCCTTCCCCCAGTGTGGATGTGCGCTCTGGAGGGAAGATTAGGACTATTTCTCTAACACGTTTGGGTGCATCTGCATTTGTTTTTAACACGTTTCAACACACGCACCCTACATTCTGCTCAGAATACATGGCACAGAGCTATAACATGGTTTTCTCTTCAAGGCTATTTCTCTTCACAAGATAAATGATCTCTAAGTCAACAGCTGTCCTTTTTCCTAACTGTTGAGGGAGGGAGCAGGGAAACCTCTTTTCTGAGAAATGAGGAGGAAGCAACATTAGACAGGTCCCGGATCTGCCTGTGTCGCCTGCTGAGCGTGACTACCTAGCAAGCGGGCCTCTGAGCCAGGACAAGCATCCCTTGCTGCCCAAACTCAAGGCTCAGGTTGCGCATGGCAGACAGGGGCGCGCGGCAGCAGCAAGGACAACTTACTGAGGCCAGTCCTGGGTTCTAAGCTTTCTGTCTGTGTTTGTTCAGCCCTCAGGAGCTCCCAGGAAGCGGACACGATGATTAGCCTATTTGACACAGGCGGGAAGTGAGGCAGAGAGAGAAGGGACCTGCCCAGAGTCACAGGTAGAAAATGACAGAGGGACGTTTCAGCACAGGCAGCAGCGCCCTGGCCCCCAACCATGCACGGGACCTCTCTAAGTGAACAGGGACCACCCGCCGCGTGGGGCAGAGGCTGCGACATGCCGCGGGTGGGCCAGCCACCCTCCTTGAGCTAGCGGCCCAGGCCCGGGCATGTGTACTCCCAAACAGATGATTTCTGCTAAGAGAATCCTAGAGAAGAGCAGAAGCAACATATTCAAGGAAAACAGAAGGAATCATTATTACAGAAAAAGAAAGGTGTCCCCAGGAGCTATGAGAACAGAGAGCAGACAGCCCAAGAACACTGGAAGCAAAGCAGCAGAGAAAACACACACCCGTGAAAACCAGGCATGAGGTCTCCAAGCCACGAGGTGGAGGACCACAGCACCCAGCTCAGACTCCCGAGCTCTAAACAACTCGACCCCGGGGCCGGTAAGGCGAGAAGAGTGACAATATTCTACCAGGAAGTCAAAGGCAGAAAACACTTGGTATTAGGGGAAATTTCCTTTATGTGCAATACTTCACTATCTGATGATGCCAACTGAATGGGCTGGACTTATCTTTCCATTTCAATGCATATGTAACATGTAACATAAAGATAACAAGGATATTTATACTATATAACATAAAAACAATGTAAACATAAAACATTTTAATATACATACAGTAAAATGTTGGTACTGAAACAATTTTAGACTTAAAGAGAGTGGGATAGACAGTTCAGAGAGTTCTCATATGTCCACCTCCAGCCTCCCCTAATGTTAGCATCTTATATTAACTGTGGTATAGTTACAAAACCAAGAAATTAACACGGGCATGGTACTATTTACCAAACCGCAAACTTCATTCAGATGTCCTTCTTCTGTTCTGGGACCCCACACTACATTCAGTCACTGTGCCTCCTTAATCTCCTCCAGTCTGGGACAGGTCCTCTGTCTTCCCTTGTTTTCAATGACCCTTCACTTTGGTCGTTTTGGTTTTTAAATAAAGTATGGCTGATTTACAATGTTGTGTTAGTTTCTGGTGTACAGCAAAATGATTCAGTTATACATACATGCATAATATATACAAAGAATATATATATATTCTTTTTCAGATTCTTTTCCATTATAGGCTATTACAAGACATTGAATACAGTTCCTTGTGTAGGATTCTGTTGTTTATCTATTTTATACACAGTGGTGCAGTGTGCATCTGCTAATCCCAAACTCCTAATTTATCCCTCCTCCCTCCCTTTCCCCTTTGGTTACCATAAACTTGTTTTCTATGTCTGTGAGTCTGTTTCTATTTTGCAAAGAAATTCATCTGTGTCACTTTTTCAGATTCCACACATAAGTGGTATTATATGATATTTGTCTTTCACTGTCTGACTTGTTTTACTTTGTATGACAATCTCTAGGTCCATCCATGTTGCTGCAAATGGCATTATTTCATTCTGTTTTATGGCTGAGTAATATTCCATAGTATATATATGCCACATCTTCTTTATCCAGTCATCTGTCAATAGGCATTTAGGGTGCTTCCATGTCTTGGCTACTGTAAATAGTGCTGTACGTACTGGGGTGCATGTATCTTTTCAAATTAGACTTTTTGTCTTTTCTGTATGTTCAGGACTTGACCCTGTCACTTTTGAAGTGTCCTGGTCAGGTATTTTGTAAACTGTCCTTGAATCTGGACTTGTCTAAAGTTTTCTCATGAACTGACTGAGGTTTAGGATTTGAGGGAAGACTCCCAAAGAGGTGACTCGCTCTTCTCAGCACATAACATGGCAGGGGAGGGAGTGGGGGGAGTACACAATACCTCTGTCTCATTCATCGTGACGCTAGGCACCATCATTTGGTGAAGGTGGGCCCTGCTGGGTTTTCCACTGTCGAGTTACTATTCTTCCCTTTAAAATGAATCAGTATCTGGGAGAGGATGCTTGGAGGCCATGTAGAGGTCCTGTTTCTCCTTAACTTTTACCTACTAATGTCAGAACTCACTGCTGGCTCTCACTTGTGATGTACAAATGGTGATTTTCCTTCCCTCACTTCTTCTATGTCTATTAGCTGGAATTCTCCTATGAGGAAGAGTTATCAATTTATATGTGATGTGCTTTCTCCTAATCAAAGGAAACACACACATGACTGAAAATACAGATAAAACCTGAAAAGCTCTTTTTAAAAATGTACTTTACATCCACATTTCAGAACCAGCATTCAGAATACTATTTACTTATGTTTACAGCAGCTTTGTGGAGCTATAATTCACACACCATGCAATTCGCTACCTAAAGTGTGTAATTCAGTAGTTTTTAAGATATTCACAGAATTGTGCAACCATCACCACTATCACTTTAGACCACTAGATATTATAAACATTTAATGTCTAAACTATACACACACACAGAGCTGTTCACAATGATTTTATACACAAATAATAAGCAGACAAAAGAAGTGATCATTTTCTTAGTCATTTAAAAAGCCATGGCGACTGTCACAGAAGGATGGTCCCGGGGCTAGTTACCTCAAAGGAAAGCATAACCCTTTTGAGACAGGATAGGTCCTCTTTGAATTGCCCCCATGTGGGCAAATCCACATCATTAACCTCATTACCGGCTGTAAACAGGCAAAAACACCCCATGAGCATATAAGCCGGCTTCTCAATAATAGATTGCGGTAAACTCACAAAGACCAGCCAAGCAGTGAGGTCTTTCAGAGATGCACTGAGATGCTGTCACAGTGCACGTGGCCCACTGATTAGGATGGATGTGAGAGAACACCATCCACATCTTGGGTTTCCATTTCTTTGTTCTTCTCGAAGATGGCAGCCTGGCCATTTTCACTGGCACATGCAGTCTCCATCCATCCATCACCCACAGCCCTCATGATAAATACGCAGCAGACACCAGGACAGGGCTGAGGCCACACTCGACAGGCCGACGCTGCACATGTACGTGGTTACAGCAACGATCAGCCACAACTGAAGGACCCCCTCCCCAGCCCAGGACAAACAGGGACCTTCCCAGGGGGGTTAGGACTCCTCGTGGACAAATCAAAACAATGTCTCTGGCTCCTCATTGCCACCTCGGGGTCAGCACACATCTCTCTAAGTGCAGTGGACCACCATGTGTCCCAGGGTTAGCTGAGCTTCTCCAAATCCAGCATTCACGGGCATGGCTTCAGCTAATCCCCCCAACAGCCCTGCGAAACTGCCTGTGGTTGCCACCTCCCCATGGCTTAGAGAAATGATGTGTTCAATCCCAAAGCCAAGGCTTTGAGGTGGGGCCTTGATTTTAAGTTCCATCCCTTTCCAAGGCACCAAAGCCACCTTCCGTGACACTGATGGGGCGAGTCCTTGTCCCTTCCCTAGGTCCCTTCTTGACTCCTCACCCCAAATCCTTGGAACCTTTGCCTGCTCAGCCCAGAGAGCTGAGAGCCACTGTTTCGGTGGGACCCCCTCTCCCACCAATTATGTGGCTCCAGGACCCTCCTGGTGAGGAACTCTCACACCAGTCACTCAAGAAGCCAAGGCTTGGGTGTGAAGCGTTCCCTCTGACCTATGACCTCAGGACCAAAGCCCTTGTCCTTTGCCATCACTGCTGTTTCTTGGCAGGTCATTGCAGTACTCAGATTACCTTATGAAACGCCAGGTGGCAAGTCTCCAGCTGTGAAGTGGGCAATGACTTACAGACACACAGGATGCCTGTGCCAGGAGTGGAAACAAGTGCTTCATGGGCATCACCTTGGTTCTGCTTAGTGCTGCCCGGGCTTCCGGTTCAGCCCTCAGTCTAGCTCTGCAGAGCTCCGTCTCTCTGTGTGTCATTAAAAAGTTAAAAACTAAAGCCACAAGAAGGTCGTCATTATCTACTACATGCCAGGCACTGTTCTGGACACTCGGGAAACATTTAAGTTATGCAACACATGGCCCCACATTCAAAGAGCTCACAGGAAGGTGCATCAGAAATAGGCAAATACCTAAGACTGTATACATTATAAGCAAGTGGTATAGACTAAATGAACTGAGAATTTAGAAGAGGGAAGATGGCTATATTTAGCTAGAAGGGTCATAGGAAACTGAAAGGAAGCTGAGCTGTGAACAGAAGAGGGGAGCTTATGGGAAAAGGGAAGCGACCACATCGCAGGTGAGAGGAGCTGCAGGACCAAGACACGCGTGGATTCTCTCAAAGAGAATTTACGGAACAGCTTTCCTCAAATTCCTTGGTTCTTCTATGAAACTGAAACCGAGTTCCCCTGCCCAGTTTATCATTAATCTCTCTATCCAAAATGTTACTCCCTTTCTGGGCCCCTCTGACCTCAATCCTGTGCTAACTGAACACTCGTCCACCAGTCAGATCACTCCGGCTGCTGCTGTCAATACCATGTTAATGTCCTAAACCCGCTGTTTAGATATCACCGGCAAGGTACAGACTCAGGTTGTTTCTCAAGGGCAAGATGAGCTAACAGACCCCGGAGCCAGGCCACCTGGCCTGAGAACCGTAAACCAGAGGCATCCTGACCCCTGAAATCACAATTAAGAAAAGTCACAGAAATGTCTCGACAAGATGCTTAACCTTAGCTTTACGCTCTTCCCGCTTTAGAGCCACTCCCACCCCCCGCCACCTCACAGACCGAGTCGGAGTGGGTCTGAGCCTTGTCTCCCACTCCCTTGCTCAGAGCCCTGTAATAAACCCTGACTTGGAGGGAACGCTTGCTGTCAGAGTTTGACTCTGCATCGAAGGCACAGGAGCCCTTTTGCTCGTTTACAAAACTCCTTCCACTATACAAGCACTGCCCCAAAGTGTGCAGCTTGAAGAAAGAAATCTGAGATCTAAGAGGCCAGAGAATGCTTCAGACCACTTTCTCCTCTGGAGACCAAAGCATGCATATTAGCATGCTAACGGCTCTGAGAAGTCCTGCAGTAAGGAAACCCTTTCAGTGTTGTTTAACCCACATTTACTTGGCCACAGACCATGAGTTCCATACTTGACACCTATTTCCATCCTGAGACACAACTGCTCAAGGGAACCTACTTAGGGAAACTCTCCTTAAACCAGGCCTCTTCAACTGGGCAGGGTTTCCGGCGCTGGGCAGGGGGAGGAGGGAGCTGTGGGGTGACAGAAATCCCCAGGGGAGCTAACTCTCTGGATGGCGCTGCAGCAGCAACAAAGGGAAAGAAGTCTGTTGACAGGAAGAGTCAACAGATCCTGGGAAAGAATGAGGAGGAACTAGTCTCTGATTCCGGCTGATGAGAAAAGCTCACGGTAGTGCAGACAACTTGAGGCAACGATCCAAGGACGCACATGAGGCACTAGCGTTCACTGGAGAAACCCACCCAGGGAACTCTGAGCAGGTGACTGGTGTTTTACTTTTGTATTATTCAAAAACTCTTACTTGAAGGAAGGTCTTATATGTTGGATTATAATCCACATAATCTTTAAAGCAGACTTCAGTTTTCTGCCTTTCAAGTTGAGGGGGATATTTCCTAACGACTCACTTGGTTACCTGGGGCTTACTACTCGCAGCTCTTGCAAATGCCTGCCCTCACCCCATCCTTGCCCAGGAAGCGGGGCTGAGAAGCAGGGTAATGAGGAGGGTCCCCCCTCTCCCCAGCAGCAAAGCCTGGTGGGCATGGAGACCCAGCCTGCTATCCCCTCAGGCTCCTCCTACTCCAACCACGAATACCAGTAACCCCTCTTCCAGGATGTCCCTCATCCCAGATGTCTTATGATCCCCCACAGCGCCATCCACACACCCCAGCAATTACACTTCAAGATCCAACTCCTTTTTCCCTTCTGCAAGGGGCAAAGAGATCCGTGGTTTTTTGGTTTTTGGTTTTTTGGTGCAAATCCCCTTTGGTAAACACGGTCAACTTAACAGATCACAAGATTTTCAGAAAGCTTTCCATGACTATTTGGAAAATTTATACATGGCAACAGAATATGCTAAATAGTTTTTGCCCAACCAGATCATGAACAAATGTATAAACAGATTTATAACTAGAACAAGAAATGTTCTTTCAGGGCCGGGGGTGGGGGTGGAGAGAAAAATCTTAAGGCGATTTAGCCCAGAACTCCTGTCGCTAACACTGCAGGCGTGTGACGGTGAGGTCAGCAAGGGCGCACGCCCCAATGGAGAGAAACACACACGCCATCTAGGATGGCAGACAAACACAGCAAAGCACTTATTTTTGGCTTTGAGCCCTATTTCTCTACTTAAATACTGCTCAGTTAGTTGGAAGCCCAAAGAAACAATTTCTGCCCAACTAATGAGGCATATTTGGAAGCCCTGCTTCCGTTCCCCTCCCCACTCGGCTTTCCCCAGCCCATGCTCCGCGGCAGCCCGAGCAGAGGTCATCTCCAGACAGTGTGGGCACTGAGGGAATTTTATCTATATTCACCCTGTCACATGTGCCAGAGAGTACGGGGAAGGGCAGGGTCTAATACCCTACCCTCAACAGGGGTGATTTTAGCACCCCCGCCCTCAACCACCAGGGGACCCTGGGCCAGGTCTGGAGACCTTCTTGGTTGTTACAGTGAGGGGACTGGACATGACTGGCATCTAGTCGGTGGGGCCAGGGATGCTGCTCAATATCCCACAGTGCATAGGATGGCATCCGCTATCAGGAGCTATCTGGCCCAAAGTGTTGATGGTGCCAAGGTTGGGAAACCCTGCACTAAATGAACAGAGCACATGATGGGAACGATACATGTGTGCTGTCTGTAAACCTGGACGCAGTAACAGCACCCAGTACCCAGATGTGGGGTATCACGGAGTCCGACACCGTGAAGTAAACTGGACCCTCCAGCCAAGCGCCACATGAGGATGCCTTAAGCTGAAGTGCCAATACAGCGAGTTTCATATCTGTTCATAAATGTGGGTAAGCAGGGACATACTGGATCAAAGACGTATTAACGGACCATCATCCTGACCAATATATCATTGTGCCATTTGAGAGCACAAAACAGTGAAGTAGAATTTTTAACTGTCTCTATTTTCTTAAAAAAATGGAAATGGCAAATATTTAAACTATAAACAAGAGGTACCAGTGAGGGAACTGAATCAAATGTGAAAACTGAGGAACAACTCATAAACTAGAGTGATTTCACATGCCCAAGGTCAATCATGTTAACTCCTCAGTAGTTGATTATGACAGAAATGGGTAGAGTTAGACGGCCACCAGGAGATCTCTGTTCTGGTAATCAAATACTGTCATACTCTTGGCAAGCCCGCACACACTCTTCCAATGAGCTACATCACAAGATTCACCCATACCAACAAAATTTAACATAATCATGAAACACTGGATTTCAAGAGACGTAGGAGTACTTGAGAAAGTGGTGTCGGAAATAAGACCCACACCAGCCCCAGAAGCAAGATGTAAGGAGAACCAGCTTTACTATTATCATTTACCATTAGCTTTCAGAAGTCCCCAAAGACATCACAGGTTGCAGAAAAAGAAAACAGAAACTTGAGTGCAAAGCAGCTTTATGCAGTGTGAACGGAAAACGCAGGTGCACAATATGTCAAAAAAAAAAAAAAGCAAAGATATTAAAAATGCAAAATGCTGCCAACTTTATACTAAACTTAAAAATCGTAAAAACCAAATGGAAGACCATTCTGAGTCGTCTGCCACAGACCCGAAGGCTGTTTATTATTTCACATGTTCTACTGCAGAATTAATATCAAGTTTAAGAAGTAGGAGAAAAAAAAAAAAAACTAACCTTAAGGTTATCAAAGGTTTTGACAGTCTGCGCCAAGTCACTGACACTCCCTGGCGATGCTGTCCCCTGTCCCCTAGGGCCTGAGGACACCCGCGAGCCGTCAATGACCTCAAAGCCAGAAAGCAAGGCCTCTGAACAGCTGCAATGAGACTCCTTCGCTCTCTGACCCGCTATCAGGTATGTCTTCAAACCTATGGATTAAAAATTACAGTCAGCACAGGTGGACACCAGCGATGGTCGAAATGCAGCTCAGTCTTGCTCTCTATGCAGGACACGCTCCTGGAAAGTTGAGAGTAAAGTGAAAATGTGAACAGGCTGTATTTTACTACTCTGCCCCCATGACCTCTGCAGAGACGTGCAGCCTTAGGGGGATGTCTGCCTCCCAGACCCACCACGTATTCACGTTACGTTTCCCCTGAATGATGGCTGCACAGTTCATCTTCTGGGGCTAGAAGGAGCATCACAAAGTTCCTCTTTGAAAGGGTCACATGGCCTCCTGGTGAAGGCAGCTGTGCCGACTGACAGTGGATGCTCTATCTTACTTGGGTTTGTTTCCATCTGTCAATACCAGTCACCTACATTCATAGTGGTCAGTCTGGGTGTGAGGGTGACCTAGAGTACAGACCGTTTTCCCTGCGTCAGGGGTTGCAAACTGCCATGAAAAGGGAGACCGTAACGTGCAGCCAGAGGGGTAACTAAGCCCTCACTCAATTCCGATTTCTCAAGAATCTATTTCCTGCTGGATCCAAACACGCATAGCAGCAACATTCAGTTTGTGTCAAGCTGCAGTCTACGTGAATATTACTCTCTCATAAAATCCCCATTAAGTTAAAAAAAAAAAGTTGGTTAAATGGACAATTAACCTCCAACTTTACAAGACCCATTAAAGGCTGAAATCACTGTGTAAGCTACACTGCTAAGTAGCTGCAGCAGGCAGGCTGGTCCCTCTCTGGTTTGCAGAACTACCTGCTGGGAGAGTAACAAGGAGCAGCTTTTCCAGATGGAACTCAAGGAATTTCTGAAAAAGAAGCAAACCTTATTTAAAGAAATCCACTGTTAGTCCTTAACTGGAATTTAACGAGACTGCGAATTTATGAAAGGGAGTGACAATGTAATCTATCCAATAAACATTCATCTTAGGCCTGATGTGTGCTGAGAATAAAATCAGAACAAAGCAGGGTTCCCAACTGAAAGAGTTGAAGCTGCAGCAGACGGTGGTAAAGAAAAGTCATCACGGAAGAAGACTCATGAAGAGGTGATATGTGTCCACACTGCTGAATCCATACTCAGTTTCCTGCACTCAGTACACATTTAATAAATGTTCTAAAATTAATTAAGCAAATAACCCTGGGACTACTTAATTACGAACTCTTCATCATTTTATAATTAAACCACGTTTCATCGCTTTATCTTTCTTCCTCTCTCTCCCTCCTCATAAAAATACTGTACGGCATATGTTTTTAAGTCAACTCTTCTGAGAATTTGGCATGGGCCTGGGATACCCAGAGACACCCAGGAGTGCAGCCAAGTCACAGGTGGGAATCCAAAGACCCAGATGAATAATTTTAGATGCTAACTGACCTCAAAGGAGACTGTTAAATGCTCACTCTTAACTAAGGTCCTGAACTTCCAGGTATTTTTCCCCAACAAAAATGAACAATTTTTGTATATAGGACCAATCACAGCCATGACTAACTACATGTATAAACCTGAAAGGGAAACAGGAACTGGAATACAAAGGAAGGTGGAAAGGCACCTTTGCATGAATTTCTCAAACTCTGTTACAGACACCGTTGAACTGATTTTGCGGTTTCACCCTGGAAGGGTCGGAAAATACAAGCTCTGTGGGCTAATGAGAGAAAAGCCCTGTTTCCAACCTGTCTGAGCTGCAAGGGCTCATTTCTGGCTTCACAAAGCCCGTGTGTGGCGAGGCCTCATCCCTGGAGCTGCTGCAACAGCCCCTCTATGGCTCCCAGGTGTGGCAGCGGATGGGGAGAAGAGCCCACAGCAGGGGTGGCCTTGGGGACTAGGAGGAAGGACACGTTTTTTGATTGCAGGGGGTGAGGAGCTGCAGCTTAAGTGAGGAGTCCTATTGTGCTGTGACTCGTCCTGAACCCAGAAAAGCGCGCCCTGCACGAGGCTCTGCGCCCCAGTCCTGCCCTCAGTCAGCTCACCCACACCAGGAAGGGTTATTGGTCAGGGGACCGCTTATCCCTTCCCCATGTGGCTCCGGTCTGGCAAGAGCAGGTGAAGGAGACCCTTCCTGGAGGTGTGACAAGTAAAGCAGAGGCAAAGCGGAGCCTGTAGACCCGCAGAGCACGACACTGCAGCTGGTCCTCGACGCGGGGACACAGCCGCCGCCCAGAATGCGGAGCAGGGCGCTGGCTCTGCAGCACGAGCCCTGACGCCTGCCTTGGGGGGTACCTCCCCAAGGTTTGTCGCTGCCGCTGTGAGTTGTGACTTCCGAGTTGCTGTTCAGTGGTCAAACATTTATTAAGTGCCTCCTGCTTACTATGCACTGCTGCGGTGGGAGGCAAGTGTGAACACAGCAGCTGTGACTCTGCCTGTATGGGGCCACTTCCTTAAGGCAGATCGCAGTGGCAGGGAGCTGTGCCAAGATGCCAGGACCAGGAAGCACAGGAGGGTGGCATCTCACAAAGACTCAGGGGTCAGGGAAGGCCTCCTGGATGAAGGCCCCTCCAAACTGAGCACAAGAAAATGAAGCGAGGCCTGCGCAGTGAAAGCCAATGGGACCAGGAACTGGGGCAGCTGTCATCAGGCCATGGGTGTTACCAGAACAGTTGGTGAACAAGCCCCATAAAGGGAGCCTTTGGCAGGCAGAGCTGAGGGATGAAGACGAGCTCCGTGTGGCTGGAGCAGCCAGAGAGGAGCTGGAGTCCGTGCAGGTTGCCAGGCAGACCAGCTCCAGGAGGCTCCAAGCTGGGGAAAACAGGGTGGGGAGAAGGAGTGAGCAGGCCCGAGGCTGAGGGAAGGCCACCACAAGTGGGCGGTCAGGGAGTCAAGGGACAAAGGAATTGGGAAATAATGGTGGGGACAGAAACCTACTCTCCCCAAATGCAGGAGAGACAGGCAATGCTTCCCCAGCAGGTGTGACTGATGGGTGACTGCATGTGGCCCAGGGGAGGAGCCCTCAGATTCAGGCTATGCCCCTCCCAAAAGAGTGATGGAGTGAGGTCCTTCATCGCTCTGCATCTTGCTAACAAGAGGACTCACCCCAAAGGGCTGATGTGAGATTAAATGATTAATACACATGAAAGGGTGCCAGGCACATAGCAAAAACTCAGTAACGTTGGCTATTATTACCAGTGTGGGTGACTGACCTGCTTATCACTGGGTAAGCTCCTTCAATGTACAAAAGCATTTGCAGAACTGTTAAATCAGTAACTGCCTTGAATTTGTTCCTAATTTGAATTTTCCTTTAGGGTGCCCCTCATGACCAACCTGTATTATTAACACAACAATGCTAGTGGTCCAAAGGGCAAACGCACAGATGTGTCCATGGCAAGCAAAATCAGTGAACAAGTTAAGCAACTTTTAATGTATGATTCAATATGGAAAGCTAAATGTAAAGTGAAACATTTGCCAAAACTGGAGTGATATCAACATGATAAAGTCAGGGCTTCACTGCTGGATATGAGCTGTCCCAGGGAATGTATCAGGGCCGGGTGACCGGGTCCTAGCCCCTTTAAAGTCTTCAGTCAAGAGAGGTCATAAGAGATAAGGATTTAATGATTAACCACACACATGGACCCTGGGGTCCAAGTTCGTTAGAATGGCTCTTTTAGAGCAGAAGGTCAAAATAAGGCAGCTAAATTATTTATTTTGTTAAGCCTAGTGTAAACAAGAGAACAATTACTAAGATTTCTTATATGCTTTCCTGGTAATTGACTTGAAATCTCACCAGCACTGATGCCTTTTATTAGCTTAATTTTACAGCAGCCAGAGAAGTGAAGGAGATGTTTCCCACGCACTCCTATCTGGCAGAGGCGTTGTCTGAGGCTGCATGTGCCCGGGAGACTGACGTGGTTAACAATCTTAAGTATATCATCAATTCTTTGAGGACAAAAAGCATGCCCTGTACACAATTCATGTTTAGTTTTGGTGAACTGAGAGTAACCTGAGTGAGTGCCAAAGTCCATTTTGGAAAAGAAAGACTATCCTGGCCTCTTTATTGTGGTCTTTTTCTGCAGGACTCTTGCTTTGGAGTGCAATGTCCTCAGTCCAAGAACCAAGGACCTGACTGCCAGTGCAACAAAGAGGAGAAAAACCACCAAGGAAAGAATGTTTGGAGGCACGACCTTGGGAGTTAGTAGCGTGACACAGCAAACTCCTAGAAGCTTGCATCACTAATGGTTTGAAACAATGAATCAGTGTGGGCTAGTTCACAAACATTCTACAATTTTACTTCACTTTGTAATGTATTCTTCCTCATAACTAGGTCTGTAAAGGCCAAGTAGCAATGAGGATGATTTAAACTAAAATGCAGTCAGTCAATAAGGAAAATAAAGATTAAAAGTGCTCTTAATTTTAATCTACAAACCAGGGGCTACAAGATTATAAGTATACATATTTCATAATGATCTATTGCTTCTGCTTAAGACGACCAAGAGTTTTGGTGCGAAAAAGATAACCATTTTCCACCCTGTTAACATCAAAACACTCCGGATGGGCCTATGTCCTTTATACTCCCACATGAAACAATTCCTCACAAGGACTCAATCGTCCTGGTTGTCCCAACACTTGACAATAAACCGCAAGTTCCAGCGGCAAATGGATGTTGGTGAAACTTAACCTCTTTTTAAACAATGAAGTCCCAAACAATAAAAAACGAGACGATTTACCTAAGCAGGCGAAAGAAACAAGGTGGGCACCATGCCTGCTTAGCCTGCTCTGGACTAAAACTTAGTCCAGACTAAGTCCTGTCCCCCAGCCCACTCCTGCGGTGGGTGCCCTCTGCACCAGCTTCTACTCTGCGGTCACAGGTAAATGTGCTGCCATCACGGCCAAAGGTGAGTGACCGGGCAGCCACCTAGTGACCACGTCCCCGTGAGCCGTCTTCTTTTGAACTTTCCCATTTGGCATTAGTAAGCGCTCCCCTGCTCAATGCTGTGTTGCTGAGAACCGACACAGGAAAGTCCAGTGTCACCACCTTCAAAGACCACCCCTCCCACCTCTAAAAAGCTCCTGAATCAGGGTTTACTACCACGGGCCTTCAAAGAGCTACAAAATGAGTTCTCTGAATGACAGCATTGGGCTGATCATGGAAACAGTCTCCCAGGTACTAATGACCCCATTCATTCATTTCCTCATACACACATTCATTTATCCAGCAAATGAAATACTTGCTGAGTCCTTACTGATGGTTAGGACGTGGGCTAAGTGTTGAAAGACACGGACAGGAGAAAGGAGTGCTCCAGTGTTGGAAACTGAGTGCAGATGAAAACTGTGACCTGAAAACTCGACTTCGGATTACAAAACGGTCCATAAAATGGAAATCTCAGGCACCTGATAACGACATCATTTCATTGGGCTGTTGTGAGGATTACACGAGTTAATGCTTCTCCTTAGAGACTCTTCAGAAACACTCAGGAGTAACTCAGAGTAAACTGAGGAAGGGCATGAAGTAATGCCATAAAAAATTAGGTTGCAGAATTGGAAAGATGGCAGCAAATGTGAGGACAATAAGTAAGTGATGAAAAGAGAATTATATGAAGTCAAGTCTGTGCTGACAGGATGTCCAGAAGCGGCATAATCATTTTTATGGTGAGTTTTAGAAAACAAAAGGACAACGAAGGTCTGTGACAACTATCTTGGAATACTGTATAAAACAGAGCTTAAATAATCACAGGAGGCTATGAAACAAGAGAGCTAGAAGGAGAGGTGTCGGGAACTGAGAGAGACTAAATAAATAAATTGTCATTCACCAAGTAGTAATACAGGACGGCCTGTCAGACACAAGAGAGCATGTTGGGTTACAGCTGGAGCAGTTACAGGAGGAGTCAGACTGTAATCTTTTCCCTGGAGAACCCAGAAATAATAGTTAATTTTAACTTAATAGTTAAACCAATAGTTTAAAAATTAATAATTAATTTTTAAGAGTTGCAGATTTAAGTACAGGACACAGACAATGGAAAACAGATTCTAGAAAGAAGATAAATGAAAGACTCAATTTAAAATCTGGGAATAGGTGGCAGCTAAATAATTGAAAAATAAAACCAAAAAAAGGGGGGGGGGACAGAATACATTAAACATAGAAATAAAGCTACAGGATGCTAACTGAAAGAAGCCAGCCACAAAAGGCTACATAGTATATAGTTCCACTGATGGGAAATGTCCAGAACAGGCAAATCCATAGAGACAGAAACTAGATTAGTGATTGCCAGAGGTTTGGGGATTGAGGGATGGGGAGCAACTGTAAAGGTACAGGCTTCCTTTTGGGGGTAACGAAAATATTCTAAAATCAGACTGTAATGCTGGCTGCACAACTCTGTGAATACTCTAAAAATCACTGACTTGTACACTTTGGTGGCGTGAACTCTACAGTGTGTTAATTATACCTTTATAAGGCTGTTTAAAAAAAGAAACAAAAGTACGTAAATGTCAAGATGCAACAGTTCTGAGATTCAGAGGAGAAATAAAGTCAGTAAGAAATACACTATCCTTGGGAATTCAAGGTAAAGAAAAGAGTGGGCAGTGGCAGGTAAGAGAAAAATATTCAAAACAAAGGCCTAGAAATAGATAACATGGTAGAGCGGGGATGGAAAAACATATAAATAAAAAATAAGGCTAAATAACCTTGAAGAACTAAAAATTCAACATGGCAAGAGTTCAGAAGTCTGGGAGAGATTAAACAAAAGAAAACAAAACAAAAGCCTGACCTTCACAAGTTATCTCCAAGAACCATCAAATTTGCAGCACTCACTGCTGCAGGCTGGTCCGGAGGAGCTGGGCTGACACCCAGGCTCTCCTCCTAGATTGACTGCCCCCAATGACAAGGGTTCACCACACCATGTGGCAAGGCTGCCTCATGGCCACCACACACAGATGGCAGGGCTCTCCCCTGCCCACCTCTCCTCTACAAAGGCATCTTCTTCTGATGTGGGGCAGCTCCACCCGCGCGACACTTCCTGTGAGCATCTTCAGCTGGGAAGAAAGGCAGCTCACCCTGCCTCACCCGGAAACTTCACATTATGCAAAAAAAAAAAAAAAAAAAAAAAAGACACAATTCTTACCATTCCTGACTAGGCTTTCCTGGGAGTAACCACGCTGGGGCCTTCACCACCTGTTCCTTCATGGAAATGTTTATCCAGGCTCTGGCTTGCTCCCAATCACATTTCCAGCACAGTCACATGCCTGCTGAGAATTTCCTCACTTTTCAAGTCAACCCGTCTTCAGGGCACATTAAGTTTGCTCTCTTTTGATGAGTGTTTTGCATACTGGCTGGAACACTGACAGACACAGTTTCCCAAACTGTGTTTTCTTGTTCCCATAGACAGACTTACTCGAGCCTTAGAACTGAGAAACCCAAAACCTCTACTTTCTGGTCAAGAAGCAGCATCTTCAAAATTTCCAGTTTCTCTAATTTCATTTCAGCACTGGAAGCAGTCTTTCTTTTTAGAAGAATCCAAGCTGTGTTTGTGTGGTGTGTTCCTAATAACCTTCTCCTCGGCTAACCAGAGGAGGAGTGGGGATGGGGCCATCCCTACTCAGGGGGTCCCTGGCTGGGTGACTCGCTCTCCCACTGCATGGGTGTGTGGCTGTAATTCATGCCTCAAAGAAAATCACAACCATGTGGAAGACTCTCACACAAGCATAAAACTGAAAGTGAAACTAAGGCAGTGAGTAGCGAGGGCCCACATATGCGAAGAGGACTCTTGTCCGGGGCACATCAACACGCAGACATGGGAATGACATAAAAAAGTGCCCTGGGGCTGCACTCAACAGCCCCTCATTCACAAGAACGTGGTGGATGAGTCTTTACAAGTCCCTGGGTCTCAGGGTGGAGAGTGGGCTCCGCTACAGACCCCAAAGGAGAGGCAGATGCACGTCGAAGGCCTGGGGTTCAGACACCCCGGAAGGGAGGCTGCAGATACCCCAGCAAGCAGGTCCTGGCCCCAAGAGGTGCTGCCCCAAACCACACAGCCGAATGCTTGGAGAAGAGGAGGCATGAAGGACAGCTAACATCATGGGAAGGAAACAAGGTGTTGTTCTGAATAACACTAGGCCACACTGCAGACACGGACACACAGCCCAAGGATCTAACGTGAAGTGTGGTGACTACAGCTGGTAATGCTGTATTATATAACTGAAATCTGCTAAGAGAACAGAACTTAGATGTTCTCTCTCTCTCTCTCTCTCTCTCTCTCTCTTCTCTCTCTCTCTCTCTCTCTCTCTCACACACACACACACACACACAAAGATAAATATGCAAGGTGAGGGTTGTGTTAATCAACTAGACGGGGGAACCCTTTCACAATGTATATGTACATCAAGCTACAATGTCCATTTTAAATACCTAACAATTTTATTTGTCAATTATACCTCAATAAAACTGAAAAAAAATGAAGGAAAAAACCCACAGAAATACACCACAATATTAACAGGGCAATAGGATTATGGAAAACATCCACTTTCTATATTGGATATTTTTCCTACTTTTTTTTAATGTTTAAAATAAGCATGGAGTTTTGAATTCATTACAAAATATTTTAGACATAGAAACCACAAGGGAAAATAGGCTGAAAACCCACCAGGCTAAGAGAAAGAGGTCCCCTGTGCCATCCAGGTTCCCCACCACACCTCCTCCCCCACCGAGCACAGAGCTACCCTGAATGCCACGGCCAAGTTGCTCCTCCCCATGCGTTTGTTTAGTGTACATACGTATGTAACACTATACAATATGCATCATTAATATGTTTCTTTATATTTACATAAATTACATTGTTTTACAAATATTCTTCTGAAAGCTGCTTTTTTTTTTGATCCAGCAATATGTTTGAAACTCATCCATATTGATATGTGTGATCCACGTTCATTTATTTTTTTTAATACTATAAAGTGTCCCACTGGCTAGATATACCATGATTCAAAAAAGGAAACCTCAAAGTATTCAATTAATTAACACCAATGATAAACTCTGTGTTCTGTTAAAAATAACGAAGAAATATGATAAATGGGGTAAAGATATACCGAATGCAAAAATACCACTGATTCAAAGAACACATTGTAAATATGCATTTAAGTAAGAAATGGAACTTGTGGAGACTAGTTTAAAAAAAAAAAACAAAAACCAGTAGAGGAGCTCAAGGATGGAAGAAAAGCTGCTGGAAAAAAAAGTCAAAGAAATCAAACTCAGGGGAGATGGCAGGCCAAGCACCACAAGACCACAATGAAATGGAAAAAACAAAACAGGGAAATGAGAGGAATTCAGAGGTCCTCGAACTGTAAGCAAACAAGGCTGGGAGGCAATAACTCCACAGCCCTGCTTAAGAAAGTCCTCATGACTGGGGTAGATTTAGGCCACACGCCTGCCACTTTCCAAAATTAGGAAATGGACAGAGGGCCCCAGGGAGTAAATGAGGACCAGGTTGACTCGACCCAAAAAGGTCAAGGGCTCAGCCATACACAGCTGGGCTGAGAGGGGTGAGAGGTGGAACCAGAGCAGAAAGTTCAGGATGGTTCCAGAAGACTGAAGGCGTGTTCAAGGGTTTGATGAGATACTACAGGAAGTGGGCTACTGGGGTGTGTGAAGAATCCAGATCCGGGCTGTCCAAGAGAACTGCCTCTGATGACAGGACAATCCTCCAGCTCTCAGGTCAGCAGCCACCAGCCACATGTGACCACCGGGCACTCGAAATGTGGCTCATCTGAGTGAAGAACTGAATTTCTCATGTTTTCTCATTGTAACTTAAATTTTAAATAGTGACATGTGTCAAGCTGCTGCCATACTGAACAGTGAAGATCTGGATCCTTCCTTATTGGAAAACAGGAGTGAACTGGCAACAGAAAGCTCCTTCTTATCTTTACTAACTAGAGAAGAGGTGTAAGAACTATTTTTTAAAAAAAGAGCAAAGAGGAAAACTAAATGTGAAACCAGCATTAACTTTTATTTACTACATATTTAAGTAGCAAAGACAAGGGGGAAATTACCCTGTACACTAAGAGCAGGGATAGCCAATTGGAAAATAGGAGAGAAACAGATAATCTATCAAACAAAATGGTAGATAACCCCTAAGAATAAGCAAACAGGAGAAATGAGGTATCACTTCACACTGGTCAGAATGGCCATCACTAAAAAGTCTACAATTAATAAATCCTGGAGAAGATGTGGAGAAAAGGAAACCCTCCTATACTGTTAGTGCGACTGTAATTTGGTGCAGCCACTATGGAAAACAGTATGGCTATTCCTTAAAAAACTAAACATAGAGTTGCCATACTATCCAGCAATCCCACTCCTGGACATATCTGGAGGAAACTCTAATTTAAAAAGCACCCCAATGCACCCTAACATTTGCAGCAGCACTATTTACAATCACCAAGACATGGAAGCAATCTAAATGTCCATCGACAGAAGAATGAATAAAGAAGATGTGTGAGTGTATCTATACACACACACAATAGAACACTACTCAGCCATAAAAAAGAATGAAATGCCATTTGCAGCAACATGGATGGATCTAGAGATGATCATACTAAATGAAGGAAGTCAGACAAAGACAAATACCATATGATATTACTTATATGTGGAATCTAAAATAGGATACAAATGAACTTATTTACAAAACAGAGATTCACAGACATAGAAAACAAACTTATGGTTACCCCAAAGGAGAAAGGCGGTATGGAAGGGATAAATTAGGAGTCTGGGATTAGCAGATACAAACTGCTACTTGTAAAACAGATAAAGGTCCTACTGTATAGAACGGGGAACTATATTTAATATCCTGTAATAAACCATAATGGAAAAGAATATGAAAAAGAGTGTGTGTGTGTATATATCTGAATCACTTTGGTTTACACCAGAAACTAACACATTATTAATCAACTATACTTCAATTTTATAAATAAATACATACATAAATAAAAATAAAAAAGAGGAGAGCTTGGAAACATTCAACATTTTTTTTAAACTTAAAATGCTTTGGAAGTTTGGTTCAAGAATCTAATTCACAGCCCATTTGTATACAGTTCACCCTTGCTTGACATATATTATTCCTAAAACCGTTTTTAACATGAATGTTTATAAGATATGCCATATTTTCCACTTTTTATACACTTTAAATTTTACTGTGTGATTCCTAAAAGCAGTTTGTGAAGCGAACACTGAGCTCTCTGATCTTTCACACCTATTAAAAGCAACACATGTAGTAAAACACCCCACTGAACAAATTACCATTTCGTGGGGGTTCTCTGCCTCCACCCGGCCTGAATGTTTAACTGGGCACACGGCCACAGTGCTAATGGATTTGGCACAACGGCCAAGGCCAGTCTGGGAGAAGGTGTCTCACGAGTGGGATTACTGACCTGACCTTCTGCACAGGCCTCAGGCCCAGGCAACTCTGTGAAGCAGGTAAGCTAACTCTGGTCACTTGGGCCAACTTCCCCTCTCTTTCTGCCCGTCCCGGGTCCCCTCCATCCCACCAGCCTACTGTCTGGACGTTCCCCAGCAGCCCGCCCAATCGAGGGTCTCGTGGGCACTGTGAAACCACCCACGATGTGAGGAGGGAGCCCCAGGGACTCCACTGCACATTTGACCCCCAGTTATAGCCCCAAAATTCCTGTGTTGCAAACATCCAGTCAAGTTTCTGCCGGGAACGGCACGAGGGTGCATACACGCCAAGAGCAGTTCCCGGCATAAAGCTGGGCCTCCTCTGGGATCATCACAAATCACGGCATTCCTGCTGGATCCTCTAAAATGTTTTAAATTTCCTCAAGGACCCATAATACACCTTCTGGAAACCGGACAGTGAACCACAGGTTCTCATACCCATCAGACCCAATGGCCCCTTGTTATCCAACTTTTATTACATACTTCATTCACAATGTCCTCTTTACCTTCCTGGATAAAATTAAACTCATGGACAATATGTAACCCTTCATCACTGAGACCGTCAAAAGCACCTCTTCCAATCTCCCACCGCATGGTGCTGCATTGAGCTGCCGTAGGACACAGCAAGGGTGCCCTGGAAAGCGGGTGCCGGGCAGCAGCCAAGCCTCTTGCCCTACAGGTGGCCAGAAGTCCCGTAGTTCTCTTCCCACACCTCCCCCTGCCAAGAGAGGACCAGCCGAAGGGTACTGGAAAGACTGAACCCTCCACAGTGCTGTGTGTGCATCTATTACATAACTGTATGCTCGTGAGTGTGTGTATCTGTGACAATCTAAAAAGGAAAAGATTTCTGAACTCATCCTATTCATTCTTTCAGCAAATAATGGCCCCTGAAATCTGCCAAGAATGACACAAGGCCCATTATAAATGCAAATAATGCCATCCACTCGGTCTGTCTTACTGATCTGAGTACCTACATCACCCTGCTTAAAGGCCTGGCACAAGGGGCATTCAAATACGTGAAGAACTGATCACATCTCCAAGGCTGTGGTCCATTTGCACAGCATGAAAATCAAGTAAGGGCAGAAGAAAGTACTGAAAGTATCATCCCTTCTCTGGAGACCGAACTATAGAGTGAACCTTCCTTGCACAATAAGGAACAAGAAGTTACTAGCCTATTGATTGTATCTGAGCACATTCTATATGCCAGGCAAACACGAATGACAAAACTGTGAGCATGAAGTCCAACTGAGCCTGACTCCGGGGAACTAGAAGTAGGGAGAATTAAGGTCACCTCACTGAAGCTAGTAGGGGAGAAAGCGTGGCATCGGTGAGGTGCAGCGGCGGGCGGCAGCCGTCAGAGCAGTCCCAGTGACGCTCTGCGCCCGCGGAGAGGTGCCGGCAGAGTTGTAAGCACGGGTGCACACAATCAGATTGTCTCTCTTTTTTTGTATTTTAATTTTTTTAACTTTTTAATTTGAAGGAATTTTAGACATATAGGAAAGTTACAAATAAAGTACAAAGGAGTTCCCTTATATTTCGCACCCAACTTGTCCTAGTGTTCATGTCTTATTCTGCTATGTTAAGCAAAGAACAAAAATCTAGAACAGGGGATTAATGTTGGTACAGTATTATTAGCCAGACTGCAGACTTTATTCAGATTTCACCAATTTCTTGTCTGATTTCTATTTCAGGATCTTACCTGGATCCTGGCTGGTTTTTTTAAAAACCACACAGCTGGAGGTGGTGAATGGTTGGGAGGGTCAAGAGCCACTGCAGGACTCACCCTGAGGTTGTTGCTGTGGTCCAGGCAGAGGGCAGGAGCAGCCCAGCCCATGGTGACTGTGGGACAGAAGCAGTCCAGGCAGAACTGACAGACTGGATGGTGGTGGGAGTGGGTAAGGAAGGGGAAAAAGGCTGACTCCCCAGGTTCTGCCTTTAAGGAATAGATGATGACAAGTCCACTGGCTGAGTAAGACTGGGGCAGGTAAAGGCTTTGGGGTCAAGGTCAGAAGCTCAGTTGTGGAGCCTTTCATTGTAAGATGCCCGTGAAATCCTCAAGTGAAGATGTCAAAGAGGCAGCCACATCATCCCAACTGGAGGGGAGATCTAGACTAGAAATGGGATGTCACTACTTCCACACATGGAGAAGATGATGAGAGAGGAGGGGCCAGGAAGGAAGCCTGAGGACCTTCGATGTCAAGAAACGGTGGGGGAGGGGGATCCAGCAAAGAAATCCAAGGAGGAAAGTCAGATGAACAGGATTCCGAGGAAGCCCAGGGAGCAGAGTATCTCAAGAAGAAGGAATGGGCCACTATGTCAAGTGCTGCTGAGAGCTGAGGATGACATGGCCAGAAAAGTGATGCTAGGTTTGGCAGTATGAAGACTGTCAGTGCCATGCCAAGGAGGGCTGCCCTGGAGTGGCTAGGCTGGGTGTGCTGAGTGGAGAGTGGAGAAAGCACCTGTCGACCCTTTATTATTTTTCTCCTTGTAAACTCTTTCTTGGGAGTAAAGCAAGCTTTTTACTGTTCAGAAAGTTACATCTGAGTTGCAAGAATTTTTTCCCTGTATTCCCCCATTCAATACGGGCTGCCACAATCAGGCTGAAAGTGCAAGGACACTTTTCTTGACAAAAGTGACACTACAGAGCATGGGAAAAGGACGGCCTTTTCAAAAACAGCACTCAGCTCAGAGTGAATATCTGTTGCTCCCTTTACAGCCACCACCAAGGTCCTGGGCTGGTAAATATGCATATGAAAACGTATTCAACATCATTAGCCACTTAGGAAATGCATGTTAAAGCCATGAGATCTCACTACACACCTATCAGTATGACTAAAATGAAAAATACTGACAATATCAACTGCTGATGAGGATGAGGAGCCACGGGAAAGCTTATACATTGTTGGCGGCAATACAAAATGGTATAACCACTCTGGAAAAACCTTCGGCAGTTATTTATAAAACTAAACTTACACTGCCCATGTGCCCCAGCAACTCCAATCCTCGATATTTACCCTAGAGAAACTGAACCTACGTTTACACAAAATGCTGTATACAATGTTTACAGCAACTCTATTCATAATTGCCAAAACCTGGAAACAACCTAAATGTCCTTCAGTGGGCAAATGGATAAACACACAGTGGTGCATCCACAGGATGGAATACTGTTCAGCCTTACAAGGAATGAACCACAGATACATGCAACAACTAAGATGAATCTTAATCTTTCACTTATACTTAAAGTGAAAGAACTCAGTTTTAAAAGTGAATATACTGTATGGTTCCATTTTTATGACATGCTCCCAAAGACAAACTACAAGGATAGATAAGAGATTAGCTGCTCCCAGGGGGAGGGTCGGGGCAGGAGGTGGGTTTATAAAGGATCAACAGAAGGAGAAGGTTTGAGGGGTGGAGACAAATCTGTTCTGTATCCTGCTTCTACTGGTGACTACAAAATCTATACATGTGTTAAAATTCATAGAACTGCACACCAAAATTAAAAAGTCAATTTATAAATGACAATTTAAAAAAAAATTATACAAAAAGGAATTACTACACAACATTGCAATTCCAACCCAAGTCTCTATTCATGAGAAAAGAAAGCATCCATCCACAGAGACCTGTGCACTACACAACTGTTCAGAGCAGACTCACCTGTCACAGTCAAGACGTGGAAAAAACCACATGCGCATCAGCCGGTAAGTGGACAGACTGTGGTCTATCCAGCCAACAGAACCTGACTCAGCAATAAAAAGGAACTGAGTACTGATCCACTCTATGGTATGGGTGAATCTCAAAGACAGTACGCTAAGTGAAAGAAGCCCGATCTGAAAGACTTCATATTGGGTGACTGCAATTACATGAAATGTCTAGAAGACAAATCTTCAGACACAGAAAGTAAACTCCTGGGTGTTGCGTTTGGGAGCACGTGGGCTTGTTAATGAGCAGGATGGGCTTGAGGGGGTGACAGAAATATTCTAAAATCAGATTATGGTGATGCTTAGTCAACACTGTAAAGTATCTAAAAATAAGGGAACTGTACACTTTTAGGAGGTGATTTTGTCGTACGTAAATGATACCTTAGTAAAACGGCACTCAATTAGATATTCATGTATTTTTAATGACAAGTTGACCCCTACCTCACAGAATACACAAAAAATGAATTCTATGTGGATTATAAATATAAATCAGAAAAGCTAAACAATAAAGTACTTAGGAAACAATACAGAAGAATAATTTTATGACCTCAGAGGTAGAGGAAGGTTTCCTAAACAGAACACAAAAAGCATTAATGTAACAAAGGAAAAGACTAATAAATTTCATAGTAGGTTAAAACACATGAAATTGCCAATATTTGATCATTCTGATATCTAAAAATGGCAATTTCATAGTAAAAAGGCAAGACCATAGTGGGAGAAGACATTTGCTTCTCATTAACTGATAAAGGGCCAGTAGCCTGAATATAAAGAGCTCCTAAAAATCAATAAGAAAATAAAACCAAACCAAACCAGACCACTCCATGAAAAATGCATAAGAAACTTAAACAGACACTTCACAGAAGAACAAAACCAGATGGCCAGCTGACGTAAGAAAAGGCACTCAACCCAGGGAAACACAAACCAAATCAAGGAACCACAGAAACTCCACGCACCCACCAGAGTGGCTAAAATCAGACAGACGGTGCCCGTGAAGATCTGGAGCAACAAGGAGTTGCTGGTGGGAGGAAAAACTGATAAATTTACAGAATAGTTTGGTATTGTCTGTTAAAATTGAAGGTACTCACACTCTATAATCCAAGACTCCCATTCCTAGACATTTGTTTACCCAACAGAAGTGCATGCAAGTGTCACCAGGATACAGTACAAACATGTTCATAGTAATTCTGTAGGAGCCAAGATGGGAACCAGCCACACATCCATCAATAGGACAGAGACAGACGGCGGTACAGTAACACAGAGAACACCTTACAGCAGTGAAAAGGAACAAACTATAATGAGAAGCAACAGGGATGACTCTTACAAGCATAATACTGAGTGACAGGAGCAGCTTCAAAAGAGTACATACTGCAGATTCCATTTATATGAAATCTAAACCCAGGCAAAACCAATTTATGGGGCGAGAAGTCAGGATGTGGTTACCTGCAGAAGGAGGGAGTGGATAGTATTAAGGGGCACATCAGGGGGGCTGCTGGGATGCTGGCAACGTTCCATTTCATCTAGTGTGTGGACGTGTCCATTTCATGATAATTCTTCAAATGTACATTTACAACTTGTACGTTTTTATTTATGCATTTTATACTTCAATGCAGAAGTTTATTTGGGGGAAAAAAGTCATCCAAACTCTTCAAAAATACTGATACCATTAGAGACGAAAAAGGCTGGGGAACAGTTCTAGATCAAAGGGGACTACACAGATGTGGTAACCAACACCACAAACTATCCCATCCCTGACTCTCAAAGATACTATTGGACAGCTGGGAACATTCATATTCACATTTGAATATGAACTGTACATTTGCTAGGAGTGTTGTGTTAATGTTCAGCTTCTTGATGTGATAATTGTGTCTATGCAGAAGGTCCTTGTTCTTGGGAGATACGTGTAAAGAACTGAAGGCTGTAGGGCCATAATGCTTGCAACTTACTCTCAAATGTCTCAGTGGCTGTGGAAAGAGAAAAGAGGAGATACACACACATACACACACACATACACATATACACATACACATAAAGGGCACATATGTGCATACACACATATATAAAGGACATCCTATATATATATGTATGTGTGTATGTATGAATACACACATACATACATTTAGAGAGAGAGAGAAAACACACTTGGTAAAATGTTAACAATTGGTGAATACAAGGGAAGGGCATATTAGTGTTCATATACTATGCCTTCAACTTTTCCATATGTTCGAAATTTTTCAAAATAAAAAATTTGGGAAAAAAACAAAAGTGAACAAAAAATCCTGCAAAACCAAACAAACTAAAGCCAAATGTTTAAGGAGGCACACTCAGGTCAAAAACCATAAGGAAGAGAAGGAGTGCTCCTAGGTGAGGGCAAGACCATGGTCACCTTTGGCAAGGAGGGGATAGGATGGAGGCATCTGGGTAGCTGGCAGTGTTCTCTTTTTTTATCCTGGCTGGTAGGTACAAGCGTCTTCACTTTAATCAGGCTGTACATTTATTTTATGCAGTCTTTCGTACCGTTTCACGATTTTTACAAAATTGTGGTTTTACAGAAGAACAAAGGCTGAGCAGAGTCGAGCTGTGTGTGCAACGTAGGAGAAGCAGCTATAATTGAGCTGGAGGGAGAGACAGCAACTCAGTCACTCAGCTCTGGCTGCCACGAGTTCTGCCATCACACTTCGCAGGCCCTGCTGTGTAGCTTCTGGCGTGGTTAAACGATCATAACAGCGTTACTGCCTCTCAGCTGCCAAATGTTCTCACAATTTGGTTGCTATGAAAACACACCTAACTTACACTGCAGACTGATTTATGAAAGGTGTTGCAAGATGAGATGGGTTTTTTTTTTTTATGAAACAAAATTGTTTCCCAGAAAGTCATTTTCCCATAAATCACAAATAAAAATTAAGCAAAAAAATATTTAAAAATCCCATAGGTTTTGGTCTTTAATTCTCTTCTCCTGATACTGCTACAAAGATAATGGAAACAAAATATTTATTGTTTACAGTTGCTTGGAATTTAATTCCAAATGAGTTAGTCAGTAGACTCATTTACTACAGAGCTAAATGTGCAAGACTCTGTTGAAGATAAATCCTCTCCATGCACAGGAGAGAGAAACCCTCAGTTTCTTCATGAAGTCATTCTTGACAAAAGACAACAGTATCCGTGTTCCCTTTCAGCTCACAGACTCCAGAGCCTGACTGCTTGGATTCAGACCCCCAATTCCTCTACATGCAGCCTGTGGAGTCTTAAGCAAATTACTCAACTTCCTTGTGCCTCGGTGTCTTAATCTGAAAGGACATGATAGCATCACCTACTTTATAGGGTTGTTCTGAGGATTACACAAATAAGTATACACAATGTGCTTAAAACTATGCCTGGCACATACCAACATAATAAAGTGTTTGTTAAAAGTCAATACTCATTTGAAAAGATACATGCACCCCAATGTTCACAGCAGCACTATTTACTACAGCCAAGACATGGAAGCAGCCTAAATGTCCATTGACAGATGACTGGATAAAGAAGATGTGGTGTGTATACATACACACACACACACAAACACACACACACACACACACACACACATATATATACACATACACACATACATATATACAATGGAATACTACTCGGCCATCAAAAATAATGAAATAATTTCATTTGCAGCAACATGGATGGACCTGGAGATAATCAGACTAAGTGAAGTAAATCAGACAGAGACAGACAAATATTATATCACTTATATGTAGAATCTTTAAAAAATGATATAAATGAACTTAATTACAAAACAGAACGAGACAGACATAGAAAACAAACTTATAAAGTGGGGGAGGGATAAATCTGAGTTTGGGATTAGCAGATACTAACTACAGTTTATAAAACAGATAAACAACAAGGTCCTACTACATATAGTACAGGGAACTATATTAAATATCTTATAATAACCTATTATAATGAAACAGAATATATACATATATATATGTGTGTGTATAACTGAATCACGATGCTGTACACCAGAAACTAACAACATTGTAAATCAACTGTACTTAATTTTAAAACATTTAAATTTTAAAAAGTCAATATTCAAATAAATGAGGGAAGTGGTGGTACATGAAAACAAGCCAGCTGAACAACCACACCCGGAGAATGCAGTTTAAGGCTTTCCCTCATTTTTAAAAATATGTTTTTAATGAAGTCTAGTCAGTTTACAGTGTTGTGTCAATTTCTGGTGTACAGCACAATACTTCAGTCACACAGGAACATATATATATATATATTCGTTTTCATATTCTTTTTCACCATAGGTTACAACAAGATATTGAATAAGGCTCCCTGTGCTATCCAGTATGAACCTGTTGTTTATCTATATTATATATAGTAGTTAATATCTGCAAATCTCAAACTGCCAATTTATCCCTTCCCACCCTTTTTCCCCTTTGGTAACCATAAGTTTGTTTTCTATGTCTGTGAGTCTGTTTCTGTTTCATAAATAAGTTCATTTGTCTTTTTTTTTTTAGATTCCACATATAAGTGATACCATATGGTATTTTTCTTTCTCTTTCTGGCTTACCTTTTCCTCATTTTTGAAACCTATATCACTGTACAATCTTTATGGTATGAAGACTCCATGGTATGATTTGGGAAAGGATGAACAGAATAGCTACGTCTTATCCCCACAAACCTGCCCTTCTCTTGTGTCCTCCGGGGCATCGCCATTACCCAATTGTCCAAACTAGGAGCTTCCAAGTAACTGTTCTCTTTCCTCTCTCTTAACCAAGCCCTGTCCAGTCTCCCTGGTGAATCTCCCACCCTCTCTCCTCTCCCATCGCCTGAACCTTAATTTCTCTTGAGTGCTGGCAAAGAGCTTCCTAACCAGTCTACCGCCTTCTGGTCTCTCCTGTTCCCATTAGTCCTCTACGCTGTCAACCAATGTATCTTGCTCTAAAACTCCTGATAGTCATCCTTTTAGAAAAGTAATTAATAGCAACAAGTACTAAGACAACTAACATTCAGAGAACCGACTGCGTTTCGAATACCGTGCTAAGCGTTCGTGCATTATTCTCACACTTCACCCACACCAGTCCTATGAAGCAGGTACTATTACAGGTTACTGGCAGCAGGATAAAGCAGGCACCTGAGCTACCGACCCAACACCACCTCCCAGGCCCACTGTCTTGGCCCCTTCCTCTTCCTCATGCACTTGCAGTGCAATTTCCCAAACAATGCACACTCTGCCACATTCACATGCTCGGGGGTGTCTCCTGGCCTTTTCAGGTGTTCCGCAAATGTTCCAATTCTTGTCTTTTAAGTGTTCCAATTATACTCAAAAATTGCTTTGAGGGCAGGATTTCACACTTGAAAGTTACAACTTTTCTTCCACTAAAAGAAACAATTGAACTTACCATGCCATTTTATACAAATAACTCTGATGACGGCTTTAATCTGAAAATTTTAGACTAGAAAAACACTGTGAACACAGCATTTTCACTAATAATTAGATGGTCTTCTATGCTCCAAGACAGATAATCAGAGCTCGTCAGTCTGAAAGTGTTTGAGGAATCCAGGTTTAGGACAGTAAGCTCTACAATCAGCTCAGACTATGGTGGTTTGCTGTCTTGAGGTTTTCTTTCTCACTCCTGCCATTCTCTCCTAATCCGGAGAGCCTCTGTAGGAGCAGGCAAGTTGCAAAGTAATACTCCCCCGAACTCTTGCTCGCTCTGGGTACTGCCACTTTTCAGACAAACACTTGGTGAAGGTGCTGAGTGCTATCATATTCCTGGTTTCTTCCTTCCTTAAGAAGGAATTGCTCACTAAAATGACATCGAACTAAACAAATATTTAAGGAGTGCCTGCTGAGTGCAAGATATTGATTCCAGGTTAAATAAAGTATTAAAACAAGCCTTTTACCTGCTGATTGAATTGTCTTTGATAGCTGTACTTGTGTAGTACCCCTCATTTCCATTACCTCATCTGATTTTCCGATGACATAGGTGAAATAATCCTGCCTCCAATAGAGACAGGAGTGTGCAAGTGGTGGGGACAGTGCTTAACCACAGGCGTCAGGTTCAAGTTGGAGGTAAATATCCATCCCAAATGTCAGGATGGAAAAGATCACATAAGATAGGCAGAAAATAAAAGCTCAGAGAGGAAAAGCTTATATGCAGCATTAAAGACCAGCAGTGTCTTAACACTTCCCAAAGGACAGCAGGTTCTCGAACAAAGTTAAGTTTGGGTAGGAGCTCATTCTCAGTAAGAAGGGAGCTGCCCCCACATATAATTCTCTGTGTTTCTCTCCTTATTATTTCCTTCTAAAAACCTAAGACTCTTTTCTAAATTTATAGATTTACTGCCAAGCTCAGGGAACACTTGATGGCAACGACACAGAACTCTGAAATCACAAATACAGTACTAGCAAATTCCACCTTCATATTCTACCATTTTACTGCCTTCCTAGTGTAAAGAAAAAGTTGATGATTCGTGAGTTTAAAGTCTATTTTTGTTTTTATTTATCTGAATTCATTAAAAAAAAGGAAAAATATATGACCCCCTCCTTATTATCTGATCATTTGATAATCTCACATACAGACATAAAGCATCACTATAGGAAAGGAGGGCACCAATGGAACGAAATTAAAATCTGATTCCCTTGTTTTCTAATCATCTGCAGTCTTTGATTCTGCACCAGAACTTCTGTTCACTGCAAGAAGCAGCACATTAGCAGTGTTGCTAAAAACCTTTGTGACTTTGGGCAGGGCACTGAAGTACCATGGACCTCAGTTTCTCCCTTTTAAAGGAATAAGATAGTCTAACTAGAATCATCAAAACTACAAGATGCCTTCTATTAATTCTAAAATACAGGACTTATAAAATAAATAAAATTCCAAGATTTGATGGAGCTGTTTTTGTCCAAGATGTTTAGCCACATCTGGCAAAGGAAATCTAAAAAAGGGCTCCTGAATAGTAAGATATATTTTAGAGATTTGGACTTCTCCGTCATAAACCTATGGAATCAAAATGTTGGTTATCTAGCCACCAGGGACAGCACAGCTTAACATCAACAAACATACTGCATTTAATCCTGAAAACAGAGGTATACAGCTGTTTTTCATGTAAATCAGCTTTGTCTCTGGATATTCATAAATCCCTATTTAGAAGGCTGATCTACTTGAAGAGAAACACAGCACAAGAATCTCACTTTTGTACATTAATGCATTTAAATAATGTCTCTAGGTTGAGAGCTTGCACCTAAATCCTACCAATTGTCTAAGATCTAGCTTGGAGGCTGCTCCAACACTCTGGACAGGTGGATAAACTCTTTCCATCCTGCTTCTGTCACCCCTTGAACAATCAATCTTCCCCCAGACAAACACTCCTCTCCCTGGTGTTACAGTGACTGACTCCCAGCTCCCCTAACTGACTATAAATTCTCCAAGACTGCGCTGGCTCTGCATTGTTCGTGAAGCAAACACGCAATAAATATTCGTTAAAATAAACTCATATAAATTAATATGATCTTCTTAATTTATAGGCATAACTAAACTTCATTATAAGTGACTCTTGGACAAAGCCCTGAATTAAAGCAACTGGTTCCACTTTTTTAGATCTTTTGATTATATATGAGGGGAAGCTGAGGACAAAAATAAGAGCAAAATTAAATGGTTACTAAGGAAAAAAAATCAAAACTTAGGTAAGAATAAGCAGTTTGAGCTCTGTTTTAATTAAGGAGAGGCAAACGATTTTGCATCCCAATTTTCTTGATTTGTGTAAGAGAGGAAAAAGACCTCAGACAGTAACTAGCTCTGAAAATCCTTATGAATTTGCAATTCATGTTAATGATGAAACTGAAGCTAAGCTCTCAGTAACTGTCCAAGGTCACCTAAGTAGTAAGCAGGGCTGTGGACTTCCCTGTATTTCCCACATTTGTAGTAATCGATATACTTTGTGCAGATTCAAGCGTGAGCACAGCTACATTTCTCATGTTAGCTTTGGAAATAAGAACAAAACTGTATCAGCCAGAAAACTTCAGTTGCTTGTGTGTGTGCATGAGCAAGTGTATTTTAAGCACTAATGATATAAATGAAGAAACCAACCATGTTTCCACTCATCCAGAAGGAATCGATTCTATCTGAGTAGGCCAGTGGTTATTTCCAAGGCAATGTTAAATGTGGATACTTCACAGAAAAGGATCAAGGTTATCTGTTCCAGTGCCTGTTCGTTCAAATCTAGGACATGTGATCTCTAATAGAGTTCTAAAGAAAATAAGATTTTCTAAAAATTCTAGGCAAATCATCAAAGAAGATCATCATAAACCAAGATTCTTTACCAGTCTCCTTTATCAAGATATTTCTTTCCAGGTAATGACCAGGGGATTTATATATCTGTTACAAGGTTATTATATATTAAAAAAAACCTCAAGTTCGTTTTTGGAGGATGGGGTGGGGTGACTGGGTTGACAAAGAGGCTTCCTTTGCACCCAGTTCACTTCTGTGTGGACCCTGGGACACAGAGTGATGTTCACTCAGGATGGAAAGTGACAAGACATGGATGACTACAATGACAGTCTTTAAAGCTTAGCCTGCGGGTAACCAAGAAGCTGCTCTGGGATGAAGCATTTCGCTGCAAAAGCAGCTAGATGACCACAGGTCTACCCGCTCCAACACACACTTCTTTAAAAATAAATAGAATTTTGGACATCTTTCATTCTTTGCTTCCAATGCTGCACACACACAGGTTCAAGGACTGGCAGACAGCCTGTTTTCCTGAACAGCCGGGTGGGAGATGGGTCCAAGGCTACCCACAGACTTTGCTTACAGGGACTAAAAACCGCAGAGTGTATTCCGAAAATACAAGAGAAACAGACCTTTGTTTTGGGATGAACTCACATTCCCTTGAATGTGGTTTAAATTCTTTCGCCATGGTTTAAATTGCAGATATCCCCGAACTTACCCCTGAACCTCTTACCCTGGGTGGCAGAGAGGCCTCTTGGGGGCAGCGGCTCTTAAGCCACACTCTGTTCTCCCCAGGGCCCCACCCTGACCCACTTGGACTTCTAATGCCATCCTCCCCTCAGCCCCAAGAGAGGACCCAGTTCTCCATGGAGCTCATCCTGGGCGGAAACAGCTCTAAGGCTGGGAAGTGTGCCAAGCAGAGAGCTTTTCATTGGTTTCCGTTCCCTGTCATTTTGCGGGGAAGAGGAAACACCCAACAATCAGAACTTGTCAGGCAGACGTGAAAGAGATTTAATTAATCATAAATACTAATTTAAAGTTGTATTTGCACTGCCATTTTAAAAGCAGATAACACTAATACCACTAGAATGAAGTCTCTGTTAAGAGAAAGTGACTACGTATTGTTCAGATTTCAATCACTTCTTTGTTCAACACCGAAAAACCATCCTCAATTAGTCACACACACTTACTGTGAAACACAGCGGTTCATCCCTTTGTCACGTTCTCGCCCTTCTGCAGTTATATAACTTCTCTTTGTTCAACAAATGGCAGAACAATGGCAAGATGGAGTTTAATATGAAAATAGAGCCATTAAAACCTACCTACAAATGACACAAAGCCACAATTATTCAATCCAAAAAGGAGCATGGGGGGGGGGGGTGAAAGGAGCATCAGAACACCTTCCAGAATCGCTTAGGACAGCACCTCACCCCACATCCAGAGGAAGACCAGACCAGTAATGACAGGGAGCATGGCCATACCCCACTCCCTGCCTTCCTAAGCGCTGCCCATTTCTGCCCTTTCTAGATAAAGTGGGAATTCCTTAGGTCAGGAACATGTGTCATTATCCACCTCTCTCTCTGTTCCACAGAGCCTGACTTGGTGCCCTGCAGGGAGCATGTGCTGGGAGATGCTGGTTTCCCAACGTTACTGAGTGTTTCCACTGATGGTCCTCTGGCAGGGCTGCTCCAGTCCTCAGATCGCTTATAACCCTGGGGCTCTCAAGGAGCTACCTGGTCACTCCCTAGAGAAAACCCATTAATGCCCTCATCAGATGAAACCCCTGGTCTCCAGATCATGACTTGAAGGCCAAGCAGGTGACCAGAAAGTCCCTGGGGCCATCAGGACTTGAAATGACCAAGGGTCCTTTATCAGTAATGACTCCAATAAGGAAATAGTAATCTCAGATCAGAAAAGTTTTAAATACACAGAAACAGGGGGCGGGGGGTGCAAAGGTCAGGAAAGCTCAGCACTCATCAGGGAAGGTGTTAGGAACAGGAGCTTCCAGGAGAGCCACTGCCCAGCTCACGAGGAAGCTGCAGAGAACCCCGGGGTGCCGCCCACCTTGTGCCTGCCTCAAAAGCCATGGCCACGGACGACTCAGCAACTTCCCTCCGCCTCGCCTCCCACAGCTGAGCAGAACCTAACCTGGGGCCCCAGGAAAGGACCAGGGAATACAGCTCCAGGCTTCCCCTGCCTCAAGGGCACAACTTGGAAGGGCAGGCACTTCACTGGCCACAGACACCCAGGCACAGGCACACTGCTGGTGCTGAGCACCATCCCCAAGGCGTTCTTGACCCCACCAGACCCAAGCCAAGCCCAGGGATATCAGCTAACAAAACACTGAACACTTCCTGCCAGATTATCCCCAAAACAGTCACTGGAATCTCTGCAGTCACTCTCTAAGCCACTTCTGAGCTTGTTTAAGTACAGAGTTTTCTTCTGATCCTCCAGTCAACTCACCCCACACTTCAGTCCAGCTCTGCCAGGGCACTGTCACCCCCATGGCCCCACCAACAGCGCCAGCTGATTCTCCCAAGTGTCAACATCTTTCGGCTCGATGTAGACGTAAACTCAATAAAGAAGACCTTTTTCTGAGCTTATGGAGGATATGTTCTTCTGTTCAGGCTACCATTATAAAGAACTATCCTTAAAATAGAAATAGACTCAACAGACACGGAAAACAAACATATCTCGTAATGAGCCATAATGGAAAAGAAACTAAAAAAAAATACATACATATGTGTGTATATGTAGTAACTGAATCACTTTGCTGTACACCTGAAACTAACATTGTAAACTAACTAAACATCAATAAAAAATGAGAATGAAAAGAAAACAAATTTATGGTTACCAAAGGGGAAAGGATGGGGAGGGATAAACTCGGAGATTGGCAGATACAAACTACTATATATAAAATAGATAAACAAGGACCTACTATATGGCACGGGGAACTATATTCATATCTTGTAATAACATATTATGAAAAAGAATATATATATACACATATGTAACAATCACTTTGCCATACACACAAAACTAACACAACTTTGTAAATAAACTACAATTAAAAAAAAAAAAAAGAATGACCTTGAGCTATCGGAGTGCCTTGAGGCAAGAGTGTAGATTTAAAAGTACATGTGCTGCTCACTGGCATAAGATGGTGGGAGTGTGCCCTGTGCTGGGGGCAGAGGTAGGGATGAGGACACTCCTAGGGCTGGGGAGAAAGTGCCAAGGCCTAGATGACCCAAAGGTGAGAAGACTGGATATATACCAGGGGCCTGATCAAATAAACGTATCACAGATGATGGGAGCCATCTCTTACTCCTGCTGTTGGAGAAGAGAGGAATGACCAGGGAAAGGGGGAAAGCTAAGATCAGCCAGGTGGTGTGAACTGTAATTGGACACGTGGTGGCTTCTATAGCTACCTAGGTAGATGAGAACTACCAGTGTGTGTGTGTGTGTGTGTGTGTGTGCGTGTGTGTATGTGTGTGTGTGTGCATGCATATATGTACACATGCGTGTGTGCTGGAGGGGAGCATATATGCTAGTTTCCTAACTATGTCCATTGAAAAGGCTTAGTAGCCATGATGTCCCAGTGGCAGTGGACATACCAAGCACTCAGAACTTAAGTTTCTAAAAACTATTCTCCACTCAAAGGAACCAGAGCTTATTGGAGAAGTGGCTGATACCAGGGCTGGGAAAAAGAAGGTTCAAGAGAAGCCTGAACGTGTTCTGTCAAAAAGTCAGGAACTGCTCAAAGAATGATGTAGATGTTCAAAGTATGCAATGGCTCCCGCTGGCCAAATCTGGGATAATCAGAGCATCAAAGTAGATAGTGACAGTAAGGAAGTATATCCCAAATGAATGAAATAAGATCTGTGAGTCTACTGCTAGGAAGGGATGACGGAGCGGAGCAAAGAAGGAAGAAAGCTCCACCTTACAGTAGGACACCAACTAATAAATGCAAAATAAATGATGCCATTAGAGGGCTGCCATTTGGCACCATCATACTAATTGATTCAGGAAGACTCATCAAAGGATGCTAAAACAGGTAAAAGTTTAATGAGAAACAGGATATTTACATAGTCTCAAAATATTTCCCACAAAGTAGTTCTTTAATAAAAACAAAATGCTAATTAATTAACTTTGCAGCAAAGAAACCTGGTAGACACCATCTCAACCAATGATAATGCTGACTAACATCTCTGGAAATGGGACAAATCAAAACCGTGTGCCCTCCTATTACAATACACCTAGAAGGACGTAGCCCCATTTCTGCAGTCCTGCCAAAAATGTATAACCTGAATCTAATCATGAGGGAACATCAGACAAACTCAAATTGAGGGACCGTCTACAAAGTAACTGGCCTGTTCTCCTCAAAAATGTCAAGGTCATGAAACACAAATACTAAGGAACGGTTCCGGATTGAAGGTGGCTAAAGAGACATGAGGAGCAAAGCCATGTGTAAGCTGGGATTGGCTCTGGGTCCCTTAAAGGACGTTATCGGGACAACTGGCAAAATGTGAAGGGGCCGGTGGAGTAGGAGGGGTACAGTGACTCATTTCCTGATTTGGGTGGCTGTACAGTGACCACACAGGAATGTGTCCTTGTTTTTAAGAAATATACAAGGAAGTATTTAGGACACTTTCTGCAATCTGCTCGCAAATGGGTCAGGAAAAAAAAGTGTTTGTGGTGTGTAGAGAAAGACAGACAAATGTGGTAGAACACTGACAATTTAGAGAATCTGGAAGAAGGGTTGGCACAGGATTTGTGGGAACCCCAGACACCCCAACCACACAGTTCTGGTCACACCCACTGGGGGCAGCTCTTAAGACAATCCACTTGGGCTGGAGGACTAGACAGAAAGGCATATTAGTGGGGTCTCTCTTTAAATACTAAGTGACATCTGATCGTCAATGCCAAGAATGAAGACCAGGACACCACAAACTGTTTGAGAGAAAGCCTATGTCATTTATCTCTGAACTCCACCCCAACGTCACACTTGGGTCTTGAAAATGCCCAACCAGTGGGTGATCAACAAGTACGTGTGGAATGCAAGCTACTTATAGTGGGCTGAAGAGTGTCCCCCAAATTCATGTCCACCAAAGCCTCAGAATGTGGCCTTGTTTGGAAACAGGGTCTTCGAAGCTGTAATCAGTCAAGGTTCAAGATGAGATCACAGTGGATTAGGGTGGGCCCTAACTCCAATGAGTTTCCTTACAGGAGACAGAAAAGGACACCTGGAGACACAGAGAAGCCGTGTGAGGATGGAGGCAGAGTTAGAGGGCTGTGTCTACAAGCCAGTGGACACCAGGACAGCGAGCAGCCCCCGGAACCCGGGAGAGAGGCCTGGGACAGGTTCTCCCTGAGCCTCCAGAAGAAGTCAACCCTGCCCACACCTTGATTTTGGACTTCTGGCCTCCAGAACTGTGGGAGAATAAATTCCTGTTGTGTGAAGCCAACCAGTGTGTGGTACTTTACTACAGCAGCCCTGGAAAATGAATATGCTACTCAAAGAATACATAAAATGGCTTTTCAACAACACTAAAATCTCATTTAACGTGTTAGTTTAATTAAGGTAAAAAATCACTGTAACATTTTCATATCTCAGCTTTAACATCTTATGCCACATGCCACATAAGCATCGTTTCTTTCTGAGCTGCACTCAATCTGCCCTGGTGACTTGTCAGAGATTAACAAAGGGTGCATGCTGTAATTTTTCTTTTCTTAAGAGACAAATTGACTTTTAAATTACTGACAGCCTACTATACGAATGGCACAGTTTCAGACATTCTGTGACATGTTACAAACAAACTACAATAAAAACTTCTCAGAACAGTGGCTGAAAATATGGGAAAGAACATGATATTTAATAGGCGTGCATTTCCAGCCATGAATCACACCACCCACACAGCACAGTGATACGTAAATCTAGCATTTAAAATTGGCCTATATGAATTTGCAAAGTGCAGTGAAGTGGGCCACCAGGCCATCATTACTAAATAAGCACAAGATAAATCTGTGATTAAGAGTAAAGACGGAGAATGCGTTTGGCTCCAAGTACTGGAAATGGTTATGCAGAGCTTCTGCAGAAAACACAGTTGCTGTTTTTTCAGTTTAGTCAGTGAAACATAAAATAATATTGATGTCTGAGAAGGGCTTTCGATGGGAACAGCGATGCACATTCATCAAGAGAGCACTTACCCTTCCTCCGGAGCGCTGCAGCCGAGCCCCAAGGCTATTTATAACGGCAGGCACACGGCGCTACAATAGGCGATTGTATTGTGCAGCTGCTTGTGCAGATCAAGAAGGGCAGCCGTGGACAGCCTGCACTTTGATGTTTCCCTTTTTTGGAGATTTAAAATAACATTTAAAAAACTGCCAACCAGCAAGGTCACAGAATATTTTTGGACGGCATGGGAATGACGGCAGAGTCGTGGGTGCCTGCAGATCGGCACTCTGGGGCTCGGCCAGCAGGCCAGATGGCACAACATCGCCAATGCCAACTTCACCGACTACTGCCTCCCTGGTAATAAAAGGGCGTTTTACACATCTGCAGAGGGTCTCCCCGACAGGGATACCCAAGGGAACGAGGACGTCCCTGCTGGCCTTACTTCACGTTGTCTCCACCACCACGAGGCCTCTGTGCTGCCCTCACCCTACAGCTCTCCAAAACCCTGGCCCTTCTCAGCTGAATTTTCCAAAGCCCTTACCACTGACATACTGCAAATTTGTCCAAGATATGTGTCCATGTTTTGACTTCCCCATTCTATACATGTGGTCCACAAAAGCAGGGACAGGACAGCGTGTCTGTTTTGTTCACTGATGTGTCTACAGAATGAGTCTACAAGACTCAGGACATAAGATTTACTGAGTGTATATTGTAGAATTACTTAATTTAAGCAGCAGAGGCCATGATTTCAGGACACACAGGGGATTCTGATGACCAGAGTTAGATTCCAGAACTCTGTCACCCTCTGCCTCACCACAAAGATTCAGGTTTTGCTCACATATCAACAACATGCAAAAATAGAAATGGATTTCATAAAACACTTGATTTCCTCAACCTGAGGTAGAATGAAAAGACGACTACACTTCACAGTGCTCAATTCTGAAACTATATTCATTCAAATGGCATCTCTGAAACTCTTATGATCGCTGTCGGTCCGTCTGGCAATCCTTCCTGCTAGAGATGTTAGACACGGGAAGCACTTGTGCTAATGAGAAGTGCGGCCCTAATTCAATGAGCATTAAAAAGCATCAAGTTATGCAAACAGATACTGTGTTATGTACAACAAACAACTCTTGAGATTTCCGTTTTTTCCAGGGTTTTGCATCAGCATACCATGAAAATCTAATGATTTTAGGTAAATAAAGTTCAATGATACACTCACCACTCAGAAATTCTGGAAGGTCAGAAAGAGGCAGAGATCAGGGCCCCAGTGGAAGGGGAGGGGGCACAGGGCAGGGACAGGCAGGAGAGCAAGTGGGGACAAGGCTGGGGGTGTCCTGGCAAATTCTGCAGAGCCTCTCCTCCGCACTGTAAAGGGACGGCCAGACTCAGAAAGCTGATTCCATTCAACAAATTCACAGGTGAGGAAGCCCTAGAGAAGCTTTTTTGGGAACAATTCACTAGCAGAATAAAGGTGTGGCTTCCTAAACGTGAGTAACCCCTTACCAAAGATGTCTGAGGAGCAACAAAGCCTGGCAGGTACAGTAGCAAGAAGACTGGGTTACTGAGGACCCCTGGCAAGCGGCTTTGAGGCCACTTCCTAGCCCTCACTGGCAAGCAGCGTTTGAAGTACATGGGCAGGGAGGTCTCAGCCATGGCGTGGGAATATGAAAGCCGGCAACCAAGAGGGAGCAGGTCAAGTTCCCCTACAGACTCTTCTCTTCCCACCAGAGGTCGTCTTCAGAAAACTCTGTAACATCCTGTAGGATTCCGGAACAATTTCCTCAACATCAGAGCTCAAAACATTTATAGAACATCTGCTTCATGCACAGCTGTTTCCCTACCTGCACAGAAGTTCTGTGGCTCCAAAGCCAATTTAAAAGGAGCGTCAGTCCTCCCAGGAGTCAGAACCAGCCCTCACAGTGAAAAGCAGAATTCTGACATCAGAATTGGCCTCCTGGGAACACCGAGAGGGAGCATACGATCTGCCAGGCCAGACCGACACCCCTACTCATCTCTGTACCAACGGCACTCAGCCCCACGCCTGCGCACAGTGGGTCCTCAGGAGACAAGCTTCATTGTTATATTTAAGCATGATGAAGGCCAGAGGCGTGGAGAGCTCTGTGTGTGCATTTTTATTATCAGCTCCCACTGACAAGCAGTCTACGTCCACCGCACCCAGTCCCTCTCCCTGATTTCTGAAGTTGCCTCATCACAGTGACCACCACCCACTTCAGGCCCTGGGGTCAGACAAGTGCAAATCCCTGAAGCCCTTCTTTGAGGGTCAAGCCTGGGGCTGACATGTGGCTACTTCCAGCAGGGTCTGCCTAAGCCCTCGGTTCTTCCAGGGAACCCGCGTGGATGAAACCCAGCTCAATCTTACACTGCAACTATTTTCTGTCTATCATAGGTTTTGGCAGATAAAATGACACTATTTTTTAAAAGCTAATGTTTGTTTTCTCATTTTAAAGGCAATAAAATTTTTTTGCTGGACCAATATCTAAAAAAAGTGAAAAGTAAGTGTAATGAAAAAAATAAAGATGATCAGTAACCCCAACCGGAGAGATCAACCACTCAACTTCTTTATTTCCCTCCCACCATTTTTAAATAATAGCTTTACTGAGATAAAATTCATATACCATACAATGTACCTGCTTAAAGTATAGAAGCCAGCGCAGTTCAGAGTCGTGCAACCACAGACACAGTCGACTGAGAACATTTTCATCATTCTAAAAACAAACCCTGCAGCCTGCAGCAGTCACTCAGTGAACTCGGCATGTGTCTGCCCCACCACTGTCCTGTTCCGTTCTCTTCCCAACACCGGCCCCTCTTCTCAGCCTACCACCTCCCCGCGAGCGCCGCTTCCCACGCCCCACAGTAAAGGCCCGACTCCACTCAGTGGTTTAACTCATTCCAAAGCTGTGGCCAGCACATAAGAGAGATCCCATTCAAAACACCCAAACACTCTCTCCTATCTGAAATGTTACGGTTACAGGGTGATTCCTTGTTGATAAAAAAAAAAAAAAAAAAAAAAAAAGATGATGATGCCAGTGACAACAGGCAGGACAGGGACCACACTTGCTGGGTGCTCCAAAGCACCAAGCATTGTTCCAAAGCACATTACATAGAGAACCCGTCACATCATTCTCACAGCCCAGTCCAGCGCAGGCTACTGCTAGCCTCGCTGTAGAGACGGGAAAAGCAAGGCCCAGAAAAACCAAGGTCAAAGAGGCTTAGAAGAAGGAGAGCTGAAATTTGAACCCCAAGCAGCGTGACATCAGAGCTCAAGCCCTTAACCCTACACCACGCTGCCGCTTCCTTCAGAGAACTCTCTAAAATGCAGTCATGCCAGAATGCCTTCACAGGGGAAATGACTGATCAGGCCCTTTCCGGGAGAACCTGGGAAGAGATGTGCTCTCAGTAGGATAAAGGGTGGGGGGCAGGGAAACTGTAGAGAGGGGACCAGACAGGCTTACTCTGTGACAGGTACAGGCAGAACTAAGTTTACTTCACATACATAAATCATACCAGTCTTAGTATACCATCCTTGCCAGGAGAAGGCCCCTAGTCTCCTTTTAATCAAACTAATTACTGCTAATTAAGTTTATCTCCTTGAATCAAGAAGCTAAAAGAAGTCTCTGAATCAAAAACTGTTGTGGCAAAGGGCAAGGGAATCGTGTGGTGAGGGGAACACAACCAAAAATACATGATTAAAGTAAGGCTTTAGTCTGGAAAGCAATTCACTAATCTGTTAGCAGTGGCTACCTTTAAGGGATGGGAATAGTAAATACTTTTTATTTCCATTTTATACATTTCATACTGCTGTATTTTAATACCAAACTTACGCCACTTAAGAAGTTGGGGAAAAAAGATATAAAAAGGCAGCGTGGGGGAAGGGAACAGAACTTCTGGAATAGCAAATGAGAAGTTTGGCAAAACTTCTCCTCGAAAGGCAATGAAAAGAACTGGACAAATCTGTCAAAAGCAACCATTTCAGGAATGGGAATCAACCGAAGGCATACAACAAATCGAGAAGTATGCATTCAAAAAGACCTACAGAACCTTGCGTTACAGCAGTGGCAGTTGGTGGCATTTTGGCCTGGGGTGCTCCCACCCCTCACCCCAGCTCCACCGTGGTGCTGGGTCCACCAGGGCAGGACAAGCTGTGAAAACTGGTGGCTCCGCTGCTGGAGGGGATGACTGGATACGGAGTAGAGCACGTGCGCAGGGGTGTTACAAACAATAGCGATCATAGAAAATTATACAAGGGCAACATCTCAGCTAGCCTCAGGCTGCAGTACTGGCTGGGGTAAGCAACAGACCGGCAGATTAGCCAAAAATATATTAGGTAGATCTGAAAAATAAGAGAGCCACAGCAGGCCAGGATAAGCTCCCACATGTCCCCGGTGTCCTGACGGGGTGCACACATGCAGGAGACACTGGAGCAAGCCCTAGTTATCTACTTTATCTCAATAAAGAGACACTCAGAGAATCTGTTGCTAGCAGACCTGCCTTACCAAAAATACTAAAGGAAGTCCTTCAGGCTGAAACTCAACACCAGATGGTAACCTGAATCCACGCAAAGAAAACAAGAGCACTAGTAATGGTAATTACATAGGTAAATATAAAAGAGAGTTATAAATATTTTGTCTTTTTTACAGGTAACTGATTTAAAAGACATGCACATAAAACAATACCTATAGACCCTTATTATAGGGCTCATAACCCAATTACATAAAGATATAATACATATGACAAAACCACAAAGGAGGGAGGAGGAGAGATTTAATGGAGCAAAGTTTCTATATCTTATTGGAAATGAGTTAGTATTAATCTAAAGTAGACCATGATGAGATGCATACGGCAATCTCTAACCACTAAAAATGTAACTCAAGAAAAAATTTTATTAAAAACTCAACAAATGAATTACAACAGAACCCTAGAAAATATCTATTTAACACAAAAGAAGACAGTAAGAAGCAACAGAGGAACAAAAAAAGACATGAGACAGAGAAAATATCAAAACGGCAGAAGTAATCTGACCATACCAATAAATACATTAAGTGGATTAAACACTCCAATTAAAGGAATAGTCTGTCACACTGGGTAAAACATCAAAATGAGGCAACAAGGACTTACTGTATAGGACAGGGAATTTTATCTAATATCCTGTAATAACCTATAATAGAATATAATCTGCAAAAAACCCTGAATCGTTATGCTGTACACCTGAAACTAATGCAATACTGTAAATCAACTATACTTCAATAAAAAATATATTAAAATTTTTAAAAATTGTAAATAAAAATTAAAAAACAAGATCCAAACAATGTTGGCTACAAAAGACATAAATAGGTTGAAAGTAAAAGTATGGAAAAAGATATACTATGCAAATAAAACTGTCAGAAAACTGCAGCAGCTATACTAATACTAGACAAATAAACTTTCAGACAAAAAATGTATTAGACAAAAATAAAAATTTTATAATGATAAAAAGGTCAATTCATTAGGAAATATAATAATCATATACACATAAACACTCAACAACAGAACCCCAAAATACATGGAGCAAAAACTGACAGAACTGAAGGGAGAAATAACAACTCAAAATAATATTTTTTTTTCTAATGGAAGTACTGGGGACTGAACCCAGGACCCTGTGCAAGTTAAGCACGTGCTCCACCATTGAGCTATACCCACTCCCTCAAAATAATATTTTAATTGCTGTAACAACTGAGCAGAAAATTAGTAAAGATATATAAGGCTTGAACAACCAACTTGACCCGACATCTACAGAACATTTTCAGCAACAATAGTAGAATACACATTATTTTCAAGTGCACATGTCACATTCTCCAGGGCAGACAATAGGCTTGGCCAAAAAACAAGTGTCAATACATTTTAAAGCATTAAAATAATGTAAAATATGTTGTCTACCACAATGTAATTAAACTGGAAATCAAGAACAGAAAGAAATTTGGGGGAGGGAGACTCAAATATTTGGAAATTAGAAAACATGTCTAAATAATTCAAGAGTCAAAAAAGAAGTCACTTCAAACTGACTGAAAATAAAAACACAGCAGATCAAAATTATGGGATACAGCCATGGAAAGTACTGAGAGGGAAATTTACAAATTTTATAAAAAGTCTGTAGGAAAAAAAGGGAAGTCTTAAGTCAATAACCTAAGCTTCCACCATAAGAAACGAGAAAAAGAAGAACAAATTAAAACCAAAAGAAGCAGAAGAAAGGCAATAATAAATATTGAGTAGAAATAAATGAATTTTTTTAAAAAAAAGAGAAAATCACTGAAACCAAAAGTTCATTCTTTGATCAGGAACAAGGCAAGGATGTCCATTCTCACCATTTCCAGTCAACCCTGTACTGGACATTCTAGCCAGTGCAATATGGCAGGAAAAGAGAATTTTAAATATACAGATTAGAAAGGAAGAAGCTGAACTGTTCTTATTCACATATGACATGATCCTGTATATAGAAAATCCTAATGAGTCTACAAAAATAACCTACTAAAATATGTGAGTTTTAGCAAGTTCAGAAGATACACGATCAATGTCTGAAAATCAACTGTATTTCTATATGCCAGCAATGAACAACCCCAAAAGTGAAATTAAGAAATAATTCAATTTATAACAGCATTAAAATTAATAAATATTAGCAATAAATTTAATAAAAGAAGTGCAAATATATATACTACTGTTGAGATATTAAATAACATCTAAGTTAAGTGGAAGGAGATAGATACTGTGGTCTTAGATTGGAGGATTCAATGTTGTTAAGACAGTGTTTCTTCCCAAATAGAGCTACAGATTCAACACAATCCAGTTAAGTTTTTCATAGAAATTGACAAGAATGGCTATGAGTAGATAACTGATTGCATCTGAGTTAGGGCTGCTTGACAGTACATTATATTATTGTCTTCGCTTTTGTTATGTTTGAAATTATCCATAATATAATGTTTTTTGTTTGTTTTAAAAAATTAGCAGAGCTCCTTTCTGTTTGCTAGATGGGATGCTGCCCGATTCATCAATTGTTGAATAAAGTCAATAAGAGCTTTAAAACTGAAAAAAAATTTTTTTTTCAACTATTTCAAGGGCTGCTGTAATACTTCTCACTCTTGATCCTCTTGCTTACAATGGCTCACCTATAGGTTGCTCTTTGCTCCAAGTCCACTCAGTACACGTGGCAAGTGGATGTGTGGGTGGGGAAAACTAAGAGAACAAATACACAGAGTGACAAAGGAAGAATAAGTGAAAGGTTATAAGCATTAGCTACAGTGTTCCTGTACAGTCTAGTCCGTCACCAGGCTTAAATTTCTGGCAGCTTACAACCACTCCACAAACTGCACATGTCAATCTCTAATGACCCACGTGACAGACTGGAAGCTACTGAAGTTTGTTACAGAATGCCCCTCTATTGTTATGTTAATTGCACAGTAATTTACTTGGATCTGGGCTAAGTACAAATTAGTGGTGCTGTAAGATCAAAGCACCCAGGGCTTTAAAGTTGCCATCTTCACTACGCTGCCCCACCCCATCCTGTCTGGAACACCTGCACATTCCTTTCACTTTCTATTCCCAAGTGGACACTATAAAGCTGCCTGAAAGGGAAAGCAGGCTGTGTTTTAGTTTCCTCTCAAATATTTGGTGCTTTCCAATTTTCTTTCTTTCTTCCCTAATGGAATAATACTTTACATTTGTAAAGCATTATTCACCTTCTCTTAAGATCCTTACAACATCACCACAACATAGATAGGAGGGGTATTAAATCTGAAATAATGGTCAAAGTCCAATGTCACATCCAGCATCCAGCCTCCCATCCAGGCCCACGACTTTAACAAGTGGGACGTGTTTTCTACTTCCTGCTGCTGCGTCTCAAGGCACAGGGGCACTTCCTAACAACAGATAAGGGGGCCTGTCTTAAGGATGGGTAAGAATTTGCCTGAGTAGTCTGTGATGAGCAATTGGGAAGTTCTATCTACAGCTCATCATGGGCCCATCCCCTCAAATGTACAATCCTGAAGTGTTAAAAGCATTAAATAGTTCTAAAACATACTACCCCATAAATCTTTTCTCTGGCAAAAACACACTTGGTGTTCTCATTTTGATCTACTACTACAAACTTCCCCCTACTCCTTGACTATGTTTTAATTTTCTCTCTTCTCTCCCTAGTCTAGAGCAACAATTTTACTTTTTAATGAGGCAGATCACATGTCCAAAAACATCTCCATGAGACCCATTAAAATGTGAATATCACTTGTTAGTATAACAAATAAATCATTTCAAAAAACTTAGCTTTAGATAGGAGTAATTTCAAAATGCCCAGTTAAACATAACCTTGTCCATCTCAATTTTCTCATTTACATACAATTCAAAGAAAGGATCTGATTTTCCATAAATTTCCATTCTCTTTAGATGCAGGAAAGATTCTTTGTTACATCAAAGCAAATGCGACTTTACTATTCTATTTCCTCATCTATTATACAATTAAACCAAAAATCATCATCTAACTCAGAATTAGAGAAAACTGCTACTGAAGCCCAGCTTTTATGAAAAAGAGTTTTAAGAAATGACATTAGAACAATGGGCGGGAGAAGAGAGGATGAGAAAAAAAACGCATCCCAAGTTAGAAACATGAACTCCTGCTCAAAGTACAGGTTTTTTAAAAAGTGGATTTACAAAAAAGATTGAAATAATATGAATGACCAACATTACTTCACAAGCATAGTAAAATACTAATTTTTAAAATCCTTCTTCTCGTACTATGGCTATTTTTGTGTTGGCCAAGCAAGTCACTTCCTCTCCCCAGGCTTCTAACAATGAACATAATCTGATAGCATTATATACACCACAACTGCACTGCAGACCAAGATGGTTCTGGGTCAAACCCAAGACTTATGGTTCAAATTAGGATAATTATCAAATTAAGATAGTTCTGGCTCAACTGAGTCATCTTGCACAGGCGGCTGAGTCAATTTCAAGGCTAAATGCCTGCTCTGGGGTAACCCTGCACATCCCAGGCAGCTGTATTTTCAGGTCTGTCCTAAGCAGAACTGGACCCTCAGAGGAGTTCCAAAACCAACACAGCCTCCACGTGACCCTCAGGAGCAGGTTAAGTCAGGGTCCACGCTGAACAAGAGGACAGGATTTCTGTCACCAGAAGTGAGCTGTCACCTCCCTAGACACACTCGCCCTGTGAGCTAATGTATGCATGTATATCTTCACTAAGTGGGCAGAATCAAACCTCTGAACCTGTTTTCCATGACTGAACTAACTCTACAGTTACACCTTTGAGAAACTGATTCCTTCTTTAAATAAGCTAGACGAGAAAAAAGTAGCAGGAACAGTTTTTTATTCTTTCATTTGTGAGATCTGAAGGTCTTTAAATAAGAATTTGTCTGTATGTGAGGGGAAAATGTCTTTGAATATTATGATTTATAATTCAAGCAGCTGAAGGAGTAAAGGACATATAGAACATGGTACTTTCACACCAGGACAAGTGCACATCTGATCTGTGCCCAGCCAGGGTTTATTCAGCATTCCCTTTTCCTCACCTACATGACTTCAAGATGTATTTCTGCCAGTAAGGATAACTTATATAATTTTTAAAATTTTTAATAGTTTCTTTTTGCTAATAAAAGTAATACAAGTCTGTATTAGGGGAAAAAAACTGAAAAAGAACAAAATTAGAAGTTCCTCTAATCCCACCCTAATGACAACCACTATTTATAGATTTATGTGTATCCTTTAATGCATATCATCATTTCTGTGTCTACAAACTCCCAAATACATCTTTTGGGGGGAGGGTATAGCTCAAATGGTAGAGCATATGCTTAGCGTGCACAAGGTCCTGGGTTTACTCCCCAGTACCTCCTCTAAAAGTAAATAAATAAACCTAATTACCTCCCTGCACCAAAAAAAACAACATCAAATACATCCTTTTATGGAAAATGAAATCATGTTTCATAGTCATTTGTTTTTTTCGATTAACTGATGACAGCATTTTGCCCATGTTGGCACACACAGACCTACCACTCATACAAATATGGACAAGTATTCCACTATGTGGCTAGACTGACTGTGATTTACACTTGATAGAAACTCAAGTGATTTCTAGTCTTCCGTTATTACGTAACCAAGATCCTCCTAAATACATCTTTGCACACTTGCACAAGGATTTCCATACGGTAAATTCCTAAAAGTAAAATGGCATGGTTAAATAGTAAAATTCGGAAAGACATTGCCACATGCTCCCCAAATAGTTTTTCTCAGTTTGTACTTCCAAACACCAGTAGTGTTTCAGAGCACCTGGTTTTCCTGCCCCCTCACCACAAACAACTATAAACAAATTTCTAAATCTTTGCAAATGAAAGAGATTAACATTTTTAATCATGCTCATTTCAATCTGCTCTCTCTCGATCACCAGGGAGGTTGTGCATTTAGTCTGCCACGTTATCAGCTATGTGACCCTGGCAGGTAATTAATCTCTCCATGCCTTCGTTTCCTTGTTTGTAAAATGGGAATAAGACTAATGTCTACCTCCTGGGGGAATTGTGAAGATCTAATGAGGAAAGGCTTCTAGGATACTTAGCACAGATCCTGGCACAAAGCAGGAATTCAACAAAGGTTTGGTGAACAGTAAATAAATACCATATTCTATCAGGTAGACTAACCAGAGTTATTCCAATGATCACCACTGCTGGGAATTTGAGTGCTTTTCAATTTCTGCTATTATCAATTGCATTACAATCCTTGAGTAAACAGCTTTGTTTCTTTAGAACTATTTTCTAAGGCTATTCTCCCAAGATTTAGAGTGTTATAGTTCTTGATTCCAATCTTGAGGAAAGTAAACTAGCAACAGTATGCCACCCACCAGGTTTTACGAGTTTTTTTAAGATTTAAGAAGTAAATAATGGTGCTTCTTTTTATTTGTACTCTTTAAATTGCTAATAAGGATATACATTTTCCATATTGTTTCATTAGTCATAGTTTGGAAGATAAACTTAAGCAGTTATAATTTTCATGTATATGTGTCTCCAAATTATGACTTAAAAAAGCACTTCTTTTACAAGTAGTAACTGAAAATTGCGTATCATACATTTATAAATAAACACACATTTTATTTCTATATTTCTAATATGTGACTTTTCTCTACCAGTAAAAAAAAAAAGACACAAATAAAAAATTTAAATAACATTATCTTATAAATCTTATCTAATTTCTGAGCTTAACTTAATTTCTGAAAAGTAACCAAAGAGAAGTTGCTTTTTTTTAAAAGAGCTAGAAAGAGTGTCATCTCACCTTAATAAAAACTAAAATCAAGATAAACTACAAATCACAACTTTTCTTGAATCCAACAAAGAGGAAAGGCCATAAAGCAACCAAGGAGCCTAAAGTCCTAGATCCCTCTCACACATAGAGAGAAAGGACACATGGATTGTCCCAATAGTGGCAGAGCCCAAAAGACATGCCTACCATACAAATGAGACCTACTGTAACAGGTGGGCAATATGCATGAACTGAAAATTACAGTAGACAGGTGGAAAACATGAGAAAGGGTCAAGTGGAAATCATAGAAATAAAAGTACAGTATCAGAGACAGTACCAGAGACACACTCACCACTGCTGAGGTAAAAATCAGTGAAGTTGAGAAAAGGCCAACAGAATCAGAAGAAATAAAAAATGAAATGAAATATTTGAAGAGATAATAGTCAAGAATTTGTAAAACATAATAAAAGAAATCAAACCACAGATCCAAGAAGCATAGAGGACCCTAAGCAAGAAAAAAACCAAAATCACATCATGTCCAAATTGCTGAAAACTAAAAATAAGGAGAAAGTCTTAAAAGCTACCAATGCTAGGGTAGGAAATGGGGAGACAGACTACTGTAAACACACTGATTTCAGAGAAATTTCAGTGTTTTCAGAGAAACAGAGAAGAATCACAGCAGACTTCTCATCAGAAATGATACAAGCTAGAAGACTATGGGGTGACACCTTTAAATTACTGAAAGAGAAAGATTCAACTCAAAATCCCATACCCTGAAAATATGTATTTTAAAAATTAATGTGGAATAAACACCTTTTCAGACAAACAAAAGCCAAGAGGATTCATTCCCAGAAGACATCAGCCACAAGAAATGTTAAAGGAAGTTCTTCAGTCAGAAGATGAAAGAACAGACTCACAGACATAGAAAACAAATTTATGGTTACCAGGGGGCTAGGGGGTGGGAAGGGTTAAATTAGGAGTTCAAGATTTGCAGATACTAACTACTATGTATAAAATAGATAAACAAGTTTATACTGTATAGCAGGGGGGGTATATTCAATATCTTCTGGTAACCTATAATGAAAAAGAATATGAAAAGGAATATATGCATGACTGAAATATGCTGTACAACAGAAATTGACACAACATTGTAAACTGACTATACTTCAACTAAAAAATTTTTTTTAATTTTTTTAAAAGAAGATGAAAGAACAGAAAGAAAATTAGATCTACACAAGAAACTAAGAGTTCCTGAACTGGTTTTAAAAAGAAGAAAATCAGTACAAAATAAGTTAAAACAAAATTTAAAATTCAGTTCATCAATCACAATTAGTCACTTTTCAAGGACTCAGTAGTCACATGTGGCTGGTGGCTACCACACTGAAAATTGCAGATATGAATATCTCTGTTACTGCAGAAAGTTCAATTGGACAACACTGCTCTTAAAGGTAATTTACCATCTAAAGCAAAAATAACAAGAATATATTATGGGGTTTATAACATATATAAAATACAGTTATGATAATCAGAGCATTAAACATTCTTACAAGGTTCTTACACAGTGGATCAAGTGGTACAATATTTAAGGCAGACTGTGGTAAGTTAAAGATGTACACTGTAAACTTGGGCAATCACTAAAATAGGTTAGGAAAAGAGATACAACCAGTAAGTTAATAGAGGAGACAAAGATAAAATCAGAAAAATATTCAGCCTGACCAGGCATAATACCTGTTATCAAAAGCCAGACTATACACCTAAGAACGCTGAAATTTAGTGTATGTAAATTATGCCTCACTAAACTTGACTTTTTTATTTTTAATGAGCGAGAAAAAAATAACCAAGGAGTCTTTGTCTTGATAAATTAGTTAATTGTAGTTTGTCCCACAAAAAATATAAAACTTAGTATTTATTTCAGTATGTGTACAGAATCATTTTATATTTGAAAAGTTCTGGGCTGTCTCAGTGACTGCAAAGTTCCCAAGAAATGTTCTAATACAGGTTTCTCTTGACAGTAATCACACAGCTTATAAGCAATAAAGCTAGGATTCAATATAAGTTCAGATTCGTCTAACTCTAAAGTCCATCCTTTTAGTCACAACACTAAATCCAACAGGATTCTGAATTTGACAAGTTTATGAATTAGGTCACAATGCATTTAAGAACCAGCTCTTGCTAAACAGGGCAGGGTATTACACGATTCTTTGCCTCCATATTGGCATTGAGGGTGCCTGTGTGATAAGCACTTTGCCAAACATAATGCTTCTGGTGCACTAGCCATCCTAACGGGGTGCCCAGCTGTCAGGTGAACAAACAAGACACAAGACTGGGAACAGACTAATCAATGCAGGGACCATGGGTAACTACTGTCACACATTCACCAGTTGCTGGACAACTGTCTCCCAGACACAGAGGGAGGTACCTTCCCCACCAGGAGCGGGTGCAGATCCTAGCCTCTTGCATCCTCCCTCTTATTCAAGGACATGAGAAGAAAATGTCCAGGGAGACTGTCTACAGAAAGGAAGGTGAAAAAAATTATAGACGAAAAAGAGAAGTTAAATATTTCTTTGTGTGGAAAATCCAAAAGGTTATTTTGAAACTAACAAAAACTTTAAGTAAAACCATTAAATTTTAAGAAATCACTTTATGTAGAATATCAAATAAGTGAGCTACGAGACTTCACTGCCAATGTTGAGAAGTGTGCAAAGAGGCACTTATTTTATTATTATTTATGCAGCTTAAAGAAAACAAAGAATGATGATATTTTGAGTACTGTTAATATTCATTTTTAGCCCCTTGTTTTAATCCCTATATTATTATTTTAAATCCCAGATGATTATTAATTTATGATAGAAGTGATGAAGGAAAATGGATGTATTTACAACAAATTTACTTCTCTGAAAGCATGCACTCCATGAACACAGAAGTACTGAGTACCTGCTACCTACCATACACCAGAAATACAAAAATGTAAGCTGTGTCCCCAGCAGCCCACAGCCCAGTGAAGGGAAGGGACAACTCCAACGAATGGTCAAAGCAACAGGAACTAAATACAGGTTTAGAATTACCCTGCGTGAATGCAGAGACAAGAATCCCACTCTGCCTGGGGGCCTAGGAAAGGCTTCACAACAGAGAAGAGATGAGAGCTGGTTCTTAGAAGATGAGCAGAGGCTCAACAGAGAAAGATACATGGCTAATGAGAGAGCCCAGCCTATTGAGGAGAAACAGCATTTTTCAAGAAAGTGGCCAATTCTGGAAAAGATGGTTGCAGTCCCATCATGCTGAAATGCATTGGTGTTATTTCTTTTTTTTTTTTTTTTTAACATTTTTTCATTGAGTTATAGTCATTTTACAATGTTGTGTCAAATTCCAGTGTAGAGCACAATTTTTCAGCTCTACATGAACATATATATATTCATTGTCACATTTTTTTTCACTGAGAGCTACCACAAGATCTTGTATATATTTCCCTGTGCTATACAGTATAATCTTGCTTGTCTCTTCTACATTTTTGGTGTTATTTCTTTAAGTGACAGATATACTCTATTAGTGAGGAGAAAAGGAAGACACAAAAGCACTAAGTGATGACAAATCAAAAGCAGAAAAGAATTAGAGCCCAGGCGCTTGGCTTTATGCTTAGTTGTTCATCTAAGACTTCTCTGCTGGAAAAGCTAATCAGAGCTAAAAAGAGAAATTCTGAAGCCAAATACAGGATTTATGGTGGTAAATCTATAAATCCTCCCACTGAGAAATTCAACAGAATGAGAGATTTTGATTTTGCACGTTTTCTGTCCAAATGACGAGTTCCACTTTTTTACCTCCGATTTCATTGCTTTACATAATTTGTCGAGCCACACAGAGGGATGAGTGATGTACCCTACAGGTGAGAAATGTGCAAGCTTCTACCTCCATGGTCTAAGTGGACACTGTGGTAACTGGCAAGGGGTGAGGCACACTGGGGACTTAAGAAGAATATACCTGAAATGGTTACAAGACAGTGAGAAGTGCATCCAACCAGGAGCTGCAGTCACCAAGCACCCTCCATCCATTTGATATAAGATGCATTGAAAACCCTCAAGAAAATACTAGCAAATCGACTCCAACAATACATTAAAAGGATCTTACACCATGATCAAGTAGGATTTATCCCAGGCATGCAAGGTTTGTTCAATATCCACAAATCAATCAATGTGACACACCACATTAACAAACTGAAGAATAAAAACGATATGATTATCTCAATAAATACAGAAAAAGCTTTTGATAAAATTCAACATCCATTTATGATAAAAACTCTCCAGAGTGGGCATAGAGGGAACATACCTCAACATAATAAAAGCCAGATATGACAAACCCACAGCTAACATCATACTCAATGGTGAGAAGCTGAAAGCATTTCCTCTAAGATCAGGAACAAGATGAGGATGCCCACTCTTACCACTTTTACTCAACATAGCATTGGAAATCCTAGCCACAGCAATCAGAGAAGAAAAAGAAATAAAAGGACTCCAAACTAGAAAAGAAGAAGTAGAACTGTCACTGTCACTGTTTGCAGAGGACATGATACTATACATAGAAAATCCTAAAGATGCTACCAGAAAACTGCTAGAGCTCATCAATGAATTTGGTAAAGTTGCAGGACACAAAATTAACCTACAGAAATCAGCTGCATTTCTATACGCTAACAACGAAAAAGCAGAAAAAGAAATTAAAGATATAAGATGCAGTGACAAATTAAGATGTCCATTAGTAATGCTCCAGAGAGATCCAGACAGTCATAATTAAGAATCAGCCTCTTTTCTGTATGTGCTTTTCATGGCTAGCATGTGGACAAGCTATTTCAACTGACTAGATTATGGGGTATAAAATGCGGCCCAAATTCAGGGACTTATTCAGGGGAGATACAATTTTATTTAAAAGTCACTCACATGGGAAACGGCCTGATTGTGACTGGATGGAGCAGTACTGCCTCATTCCGTTCTGATTCCTAGGGCTACCCGAGTGCAGAGGAGAGAACCACCCCCAAGGGTAGTTTTGGTTTCTGATCTGCTTATGAGCTCTTTCTGGCTGTGGCAGATCATACACCCTTCCCAAAGGCCTTTAGAAATTAAATGGCCAGTTTGGCAGCAATGAGCAGTAAAGAAATAGCTCAGCATTTCCTTTATAATGATTATTTCCTGTCCTTTACATCACCCTTTCTTTTCTTAGGGAGAGAACACACACACACACAGACACACACACACACACCCCAGAGTCATATGCTTAAGCAGAAGAAAGGCAGATTTGGGGACTTTATATGTCAGTTCACTAAAAAAGAAATAAGAGCTATAAAGACTGAAAAAGAAGGGATTTTAAATTTAAATGACTTTCTACCAAGAAAATCTAAGAATATTTGATTTTTTTAATTAGAACAAATAAGAATTCAATTAAGTGGCCAGTTACACAGAGAAATAAATTCATCAGTTTCACACTTTCATATGAAGTTAAACACACACTCACCATACAACCTGGCAACTCAACTCCTATGTATTTAACCGAGAGAAAGGGAAGTATGTGTCCACCAAAGACCTGTGAATGTTTACCACAGCTTTATTCCTTACAGTCAAGAACTGGAAACAACCCAAACACCCATCAACTGATGAGTGGGGTTTTTTCCACTGTGGTATATCCACCCATACAGGGAATACTATTTAGCAATAAAAAGGAACAAGCTATGATTCGTGCAACAACCTGGATGACCCTCAAAAGCATTATTCTAAGTGAAAGAAACTTAGTCACCAAAGGCCACATACTGTGTGATTACACTTCTATGAGATTCTGCATTAAGGCGAAACTGTACTGACAGAATGTAAATCAGCGTCCCTCTAGAGCTGGGAATGGGGGAGGGACTGATCACAGTGTGTCCTGAGGGCACTTTGGGGGGTGATGGAAATGCACCATATGAAGTGGGGTAGTGGTTACACACTGCAAACGCTTGTTAAGATTCAATGAACTGCACACTTTGAATGGGTGGGTTTTACTGTTACGTACATTATAAAAGTTGGCAACTTTTCTATATAACCAACAGTAACTAGCTAGAAAACATAATGAAAAAAGATCTGAGTCATAGTAGCCATGAAAAATAGTAAAACTTAAGAATAAATTTAAGAAATGTGTAAAAGCTCATGAAAAGCTACAAAACTGTACTGAGCAACACAGAAGGACTTGTATAAATGGAGAGATATCCCATATGTGCCAGCTGGCTGGATGAGAAGACCCAGCCTTGTGAAGGTGTCAAATTAATCTGTAACCTGAAAGAACTTGAGTCAAAATGCCAAAGGGAGTTTGTGAGGAAACAACAAATCTAACTTTGATCTAGAAGAACAAATGCATAAAAACAGAAACACAAAAAGACCTGCAAGAACAGACTCACATATAAATCAGAATTCTATGTCGTCATAAGTGGTGTGTATCAATATATGTTATGTAATTCACCCTTGCCCCATATGCAAATAAATGTTAGATGGTTTAAAAATAGCAGTATAAAAAAAGAAAAAATATAAAACCATTAGGATAAAATATATATATAATCCTCAAGTGGGGAAGGCTTTTCTAATCAAAGGCAGAAACCATAAAAGAAAAGAATGATGGATATGCCTACATAAAAATGTAAATATGCACATGTCAAAAAATATCATGATTGAAAGGCAAGATATAAACGGGGGAAAATTTTACAACAAAATGGAAGACAAAAATCTAAGATATTTATGTCAATAAAGAGATTTTTTTCAAAGTAATAAGGAAAAGACAAATACCTCAATTCACAGGCAACTCATAAAAGAAGAAATACAAGAGAGCAATTTACATATGAAAAAGGGTTTAGCCATTCATGTGGGCAAAGACAATGGCCAGTAAGGATGTCTGTCACTTTATTATAATTTACAATACTGTATTTCACCAAATCTAAGACACCAATTGTAAAATGCATCATTACATTTTGTTCTATTATGAAATAAAATACAAGACTGTCAATTAAACAATGACATACATTAAACTGTGGGATGCTTCCTGATTTGAGGGATTTCTGGAAAATACACATCTCAGTATCATGATACATAGTAATGCAAAACTGGAAACAATCTAAACTTCCAACAAGGGAGATTTCCTGAATAAGTTATAGTACATCTCCATGGTAAAAGTTTACTGTCATTCACGATGATACAGATGTGCATACAGATTAACAGTGGAAAGAGGCTCATGATCTATTAGGTGAACAAGGAGGTTATAAACAGTATGTTTACTGTGATGCCATTTTGTTAAAAGATAATTATTGACACATACATCTGCACTGAAAGAGTCTAAAAGCTCTCTCAGGACCTTCACAGTAGCTATGTCTGGGTAGGAAGCATTTTTCTTTATCTTCTGTGTGCTCACCTGTCTTTTCTGAAAGTTAGACCACAAATGTGTTTCACTTTTATTATAAAAGATAAAAATAAGGTATCTAACCACCTGGTCATCTGTCTAAACGTAAGTTTTCAAAAGTCACACAATTCTGTGAAGATGCAATGTTTAAAAGGGAAAGAAAAAACTTGAAATAATGTAAAACCTCAGGCAGGACATGGTTAAACAAACTACGGTTTTTCACTCCAAGAAACATATTCTCCTTACAAATAAAAATATATGAATTAAATAGATGCACAGGGTATAACTGAATCACTTTGCTGTACACTTAAAACTAACATTGTAATTCAACTATAAGTAAATAAAAAATAAAATTTAAAAAAAAAACCCTGCAAAGCCTCATCCAAAATAAACAAACAAATAGATGCACAGGAAATCTACATAAAATAGCAACAGAAGATGAAAACACAAATTGGTTGACATTCTTAATCAAAAAAGTTTTGTGTGTGTGTGTATATATTTTGTATTGAAGAACAGTCAGTTCATTCACAATGTTGTGTCAATTTCTGGTGTACAGCACCATGCTTCAGTCATAAATGAATTTATACATATATTCATTTTCATATTCTTTTTAACCACATGTTACTGCAAGATATTGAATATAGTTAGTTCCCTGTGCTATACAGTATGAACTTGTTTATCTATTTTATATATATTAGTATCTGCAAATCTCAAACTCCCAATTTATCCCTTCCCACCCCCTTCTTCACCCAGTAACCATAAGTTTGTTTTCTCTGTCTGTGAGTCTGTTTCTGTTTTGTAAATGAGTTCGTTTGTCTTTTTTTTTTTAAGATTCCACATATAAGTGATATCATATGGTATTTTTCTTTCTCTTTCTGGCTTACTTCACATAGAATAACAATCTCCAGGTTCATATATGTTGCTGCAAATGGCATTATTTTATTCTTTTTTTATGGCTGAGTAGTATTCTATTGTATAAATATACCACAACTTCTTTATCCAGTCATTTGTCGAAGGACATTTAGGTTGTTTCCATGTATTGGCTATTGTAAATAGTGCTGCTATGAACATTAGGGTGCATGTATATTTTTTAATTAAGGCTCTCTCTGGATATATGCCCAGGAGTGGGATTGCTAGATCATATGGCAAGTCTATTTTTAGTCTTTTGAGGGATCTCCATACTGTTTTCCATAATGGCTGCACCAAACTACATGCCCACCAACAGTGTAGGAGGGTTCCCTTTTCTCTACAGCCTCTCCAGCATTTATTGTTTGTGGACTTTTGAATGATGGCCATTCTGACTGGTGTGAGGTGATACCTCATTGTAGTTTTGATCTGCATTTCTCTGATAATTAGCAATACTAAGCCATTTAAGAAAAAAATTCTTAATCAAGAAAAAATGTACCTAAGGATGTGAAGTTACAGTCTTACAAAGAGAAGACCGCTAAGGTTATAGGTTATAAATAATTCTTTGTTTTTACCTTTTTACTCCTTTTTCATATAAAATTAGTTTAATAGAGGCAAAAAAAAAATAGACTTTCAAGATCCACAACAGCTTTCTACAGGTCTATAACATTAGTCTCTGAAAACATTCCACAGAGAAACAATCTAAGCTCCTTAGTTCACAATTTAGTTTTTCTATAACCTGTCCAACAAAAAAGCAAATCTCATGTAGAAACGCTTATGCTACAGGGAAACATAGCAAGAAGTTTCCTTCATCTCTGTGTGTGCTTTTTTTCTCTTTTCTGGTTAAGGAAAACATTTTCAAGTTCATAAAAACAAGGAACTAAAATTAGATAGACGAGAACTGAACCTTGACTCATGGTAGGGAAAACATTATTTTTAAACGGAGAAATATTTATAGGCCTGTGCTTTATGGAAAAGGAAGACAGGCGCGCTAATGTATGTCGACGGAACAGCCTAGGGCAGGAACAGGAGACTTGAGAAGAGAAAATACTTTCACTGCATGTTTATATTCCAGGAACCACTGGCACTTCACATATTTTTTTCTCATGGAATACGAATTAGAACCAATAATTACAGAGTATTTGAGAACACTATTCACTTAACATTAGAGAAAATGCTGTAAACAGCTCACAGCCGACCATGAAACCATCTCCACCGCCTCCTACTGCCGCCCTTAGGACCAGGAATGCTCCCAACTCTGGAAGAGCTGGGCTTGCCCTAGACACCGCATCACCCCTGCGGGACAACCAATACTTTTCAGAGCTCCCGGCAAAAGTTTTAAGAAATATGTTTGTTACAGGGTTTTTTAAAAAAGACACAGAGGTGAAATCTAAGACACTTAGGTGAGTATTATGGAATAAATCTCTTAAGACGTTAAAATCACCTTCATCTTGACATTCGCAGCACTGCTCAAAAACCTTCAAAACTACTTTACCTCCCACCATATCGTCTTAACGTCTTCTTTTCACTCATTCACTCCTACGGGGCAACATCAGAGGACCTGCAGTGAGCCCCCAGTCCAGTCAGAGAAGAGAGAAGTTGTATCTGCAAGGGTGAGTGGGTAAGAGCTGGGGGAGGGGGCCAGAGGGCAGGGGAAGGGGGAGGTCCTCCCACTCGGGAGGCTGAGGAGAGGGAGGACTGCAGAGAGGTGTGGCTCTTTGAGAAAACTCAACCAGCTGGGGTGCAGGCACTAGGCTGAAAGAACAGTCACGCTGCATGTCAGGGACTGGACCCATCTGGGAGAAATGAAGGAGAGAAATGCAACGTCTGAGCTGATTGCATGATCTGATTTCACAAGTTTCTCCTAAGAGCAAGTACGTACATTTTCGTTTTAAAAACACTGCATGTTTTCACTAAAGTCACACCTTAATGCTTTGCATCCCTAAGGGCCATTGTCTTTCTCATGTCCCCACCTCCAACCTTCCTTGATAGCAGAAGCCTGATTCTCTTTGGGAGATCTTCTTTCCACCTGCTCAGGAAAGAGATCCCACTCCCCACCTGGCCCCAGCTGATGGAGGCAAGGTAAGTCCAGGCCAACACGGGGACTCACTCCTCTTGCCAGGGGGAAAGGACTGGTGAGGGCCTGGACATGGTCCTGCCCTGGCCAAAGGGACCTGAGGGAGGTGTGCTTGGGGATGTCTTAGGAAAACGTTCACTGCTAATAAAATAAGACACGCATGTGAAGAAAAGGCCTTCTTTTTCACTGGAGGTCATCGTGTTACCTGGAATAGCTGTAGCCCCCCTGTGCCATGAGGGAAGACACCTCCCACACTGCAGGGATGGCAGAGAGCAAAGACAGACAGCACCTGGTTCCTTGAAAATGTCATCAAACCTCTGACTTAGATCAGCCTTGGAACTGCCACACTTCTTGTTATGTGAGACAATAAATTCCTTCATTTTTAGCTACTTTTAGTTAGGTCTTCAGTAACTCACACACTATTACTTTGAAACCATCTTGCCTTTCTTTATAAGCATTCCTACATACGTTTGCATTCCTTATGAAGCAGAGGGTTTTCTACTTCAGGGTGAAGTTTTGTTTTGTATATTGTGTGTTTTGTAACATCTCTTCTTTAAGGAAAGCACAAGGTAAGAGCTTGGGCAGGGTTTCACACGGTTCAAGGAAGGCGCTCTACCTAGCAGACATAAGTGCTGCAGGCCCCGGGAAGAGGTACTCACGGTGATTTCCCCATGGCTAAATAAAGTACCACATGCTTCAGGATACTCCACTCTGTACTACACTCCTTAGCAATCTTGTTTCTATTAGGGGGACCTAATTAATAATAACAAGAAGAAACACCCTAGGCAGTAGCTATGAATATTCTAGCCCCTGGAAAAGTACACCATCTTCCCCAGTGTAAACCAATACACTGGCAACCAGTTACACGTCAGTCTCACGATTAGCATGAATCAATCCTCCTAAACTTGGATAACTCTGAACACTGATGGAAATGAAGATTCTGAATCTCCAAAATTGTGACCCAGGTCCCCAGAGCTCACTGATTCCCCCAAGGACTTCTCTCTCTCCCAAGAGGCCGCAACAGCACCACGCACCTCATCCCCCTCTGCTCTGCAGAGATGAACTACAAAATCCCAATCTCCAATCGTACTGCCTTGTACTATGATATATCCTAATTAATCATCAGTGTTTTAGTTAATGTTGGTCTGGGAGGTTTATGCGTTTTCTGTAACAGCTTTATTGAGGTACAATTCACTTGCCACACAATTCACCTATTTACATTATATAATTCAGTGATTTTTTTTTTTTTAGTATATGTCACAATGTCACATAGTTGTACAACCATCACCACAATCAATGTCAGAACATTTTCTTTGCCTCAAAAAGAAACCCTCACTTCCTCTCAATTCCCCCAGCCCGAGTTTTATTTTCTGTTTCTATGGGTTTGCCTGTTCATTTCATACGTGGGCTTTTGTGTCTGACTCTTTCACTGAGATGGCTGCAAGATGCATCCACATGGTAGCATGTGACAGTGTTTCCTTCCTTTTTATGGCTGAACAGTATTCCATGAGTGGGCATAGCACATTTTGTTTCTCTGCTCAGCACTGGATGGACATTTGGGTTGTTTCCACTCGGTGGCTGTTACAAATAATGTTCTGGGGTCTTTGGGGCACAGGCCTGGGAGTGGGCTGCTGTGTCACATGGTCACGTGGTCACATGGGTCAGGAGCTGCCAAGCTGCTTCCCATTTCCCACAGCAGCCAATGCGCCACCTCATGCTCCCGCCAGCACAATGGGCCTGGGCTAGGGAGTCTCAGACAAGGACCACAGTCTATTCGTCCTCGGATCCTCGATCCCTCGTAGGCACTCAAAAACTGTTTAATGAATGGATGCAAGCCGATGTGGCTTAAAAAAAAAAAAAAGCGAAAATGCAGCCAACAGCAGAGTAACAGGTTCCTTTAAAGGACGTCCCTCCCCAACGGGACCTGACATACGCCATGTGCTCCCTTTGTGCCCTGGAGAGGCTACCCCACTTGCCCTGAATAGTTTTATTGCCCCATCTACAGGCTTGAAGAACATCCTAACAGAAGGCGATGATATCTGCTGGGACTCTGTGGGCCCAAGAGCTACCTTACAGTCTGGGGGGAAGGTCACCCTCTCGTGGCCATTGTAATCCAGCTGCCCTGTGGGTGTTCCCAGTGGTGTACGAGGGCAACTTCTCAGGTGGACCAGGAGACATACCTCGGGGGGCAATATCACTCCCCAGATTGGGGTCTGAGGTGGGCACCAGTGAACATCCCACCCACCCTATCCACTCAGCAAATGGCAAGTTGGAGCCCAGCGGACTTCCAACCTCACTGTTATCGCCACAGAGGGACCCTGCCTCTTCCTTTGCCCTCAAGTGGTTTCTGAAACTCAGTTTTCTCCTCTTCTACCCTGAACAGTACTGACACTCGGTAACACTGACAAGTTCGCATACTCTTTCTTGTTTTAACTATATAAAAACAAATAAAAATGAACTACAAACCAATGACCATGTTTGGGAACTGAGTTCTTTTGGTAGCCAATGTTTTTTTAGAAAAAAGTTCTATATTAAGGCCGCGCTGTGGGAACACTGTTGGCTGTGGACAATATCCCACATCCCTGCGCTCTAAGGATAGCTAACAAGTGGAGAGTGTCCCGGACAGCACAGGAGGCCTACAGCTCACTCGACCCCACAGAAACCAGAGGGGAAGCCTAATTTTACCTTGCTGTATTTTAGACAGTTTGAATTCACTTGAACAAGAAAGTTCCTAGAGCTGTTTGGGACCTTTTTTTTTTTTTTTGGTCAATATTTAGATAGCACTTTTTTTTTAAAGCTTACCCTAGATACCAACTGTTTATCTAACACACAATTCCAAAGTTGCCAAATCCAATGCCAGCCCAGAGGGGATAGCCAAAAACCCTTGTTTATCAAAAAGAAAAGGTCTCTAAACATGTTACATTTACATTATGATTTTTTTCCTAATCACAGTACCATTCCAACTTACAGTGAACAAAGTCATTATTGCAGTCAAGATACAACACTTAAAGCACTACCTATTACCAGCTTGGCTCTCAACTTGGAGGATGTTTGCTGAAACATCTTATTGCCAGATGTGACTTTTAAAAGGGTCCTTCTTACAAGTTTCTCATTTTAAAAAGTGGCAGAGGTTTGTCCACAAGTTAAACGTAGAGTTACCATATGACCCAGCAATTCCTCACCTAGGCATATACCAAAAAGAAGTGAAAACATGTACTAAAAAAAAACACACACACACAACCAAAAAAACCTCCATACATGAAGGTTTACAGCAGCACTATTCACAGTAGTCAAAGGTAGAAAGAGCCCAAATGTCCATCAGCAGATGAAAGGATAAACAAAATGTGGTCCATCTATACAATGGAGTATTACTAGGCCATAAAAAGGGATGAAGTACCAGTACCTGCTACAATAAGGATGAACCTTGAAAACATTATGCTTAGTTAAAGAAGCCAGGTACAAAAGGCCACACATGATTTATGCACATGAAATACCCAGCATAGGCAAATACACAGAGATGGAATAGATTAGTGGTTGTCAGGTGCCAGGAAGACAGAGGAACACGGAACTGCTTAAAGGATACAAGGTTTCCATTTGGGGATGAAAATGCTTTGGAACTAGAGGTGATGGTTGTACAATATGGTGAATGTGTGTACTAAAGGCCACTAAACTATAAACTTTAAAATGATGAATTTTATATTATGTGAACTTCATGTGATTTTTTTTTAAGTGAACACAACATCAAAACTGCAGGATTACAGCAGTGGGGCAGGGAGGTGGGGGAGTGGCAGAGTAGAGCCCTTAGAAAGTGCTCCATGCGGTATGAGAAGCCCGATGCCAGTCTACAAAAGCAACAGGACAGCATCACCAGGCCTGTAGTTTAGCCTGGGAGGCCAGTCAGGTATAGACAAAGCCCAAGTCCCTACCCAAGGATTTTTCATGACAATCTTACAAAGACTATCATAAGAAATGTCGACCCCCTGACCCCAGGTACTGGGCGAGCGGCTTGTGATACCCTGTGGAGAAGCGTGAACTGAGCGCCTGACACGTGAAAACACATTTTTCTTTATCTGTAAAAGGGGGAAGCAGGAATTCAAGTGCTGCGCTCACGGTCTTAAATCAGCCATAATATTCACTAACATCTATTCAGAGACTAATGCACCTTCCACCCACCAGATACTGTGTTCTCACCCTGCTCGATTTTTCTGCAAAGCCCCATTGCTGTGAAACAGTGTGTCCAGATTCTTGTGTATCTGATTTTTAATAGTCTCCCTTATTGCAACCCTGATTACCCTGTGCCTTGAGCTCACAGCAAGGGTAGGCTGAGATCAGGGCTTGAGGAAGCACTTGCAAAGGACAGGTGACAAAAGGTGAGACAAAGACAAAAGGTGAGTTCTATCCCAATATTAGGGGAGCCTGCTTCTGACTCCCTCCTTGAATCACAGTGGGGCAGTCTGGCACTAGCGCTCCCACCTGTGTGCTCCCTGCTGTGGAGGCGAGTGGTACCATCAACTGCATGGGCCAGTGCTGATGGAACAATTTGGAGGTGGGTAGGGGAGCAGGGCGAGAACCAACATTTGCTAAACACCAACCATGTGCCGAGAGTCTTATGTGCACCATCCTATTTGATCCTAGCCAGAACCCCTCAGGTCAGGAGACACACTTCCCTAAAGAGAAAACCAATGCACAGACGACCATTTATTAAGTAACTACGTGCTGACTACTTGGAAAACTAAGACATTGAGAACCCACACTCCTAAGAATTGAATCTTCCTTAATTTTTACTCTCAGAGAACAGCCTTACTAAACCAGACGGCCGATGCCTCCTTGGTAGACTTGGCAAACACAGGAACGGAACCTGCAGCGTGAGGAGCAAAGCGCAGATAAGTAACTTGGGAGACGCCCTGGCCTGCACTGGGCGCCTGGCATGTGGCCGAGCCCTTCAGGAAGAACGGACCTTCTTAAGCAACAAACAACAACAGACTAGCACTACTGAAGGCCAGACTACTAAATCTGGGGGATGCAAATCCAGGTATATCTTTGGTTTATACCAAAGACAAGAACAAGACCTGTTGGTCCTTGACAGTGTATTAAAGGATGCGCCAACGCACCATTTCCATACAAGCAGCTATTCTCACCAGATGTTTCTTGGGAAAGTCTGCAAGGCAGTTTCCCAAAACTCTGGTAAATTTCAACACCAATCAACACTTCCCTAATGTAATATTCACATTTTAGCTTTATAATATAACCAGTTATAGAATTAATTGTCAATGAATTCTAACTAAGTTCATCCTCAGTTATAGAATCTAATCTCTAATTCCCATTTTCTATTTCTACATACTCAAAAGAAGCCTGCATCGGTCTTGTGGAAAACATGCTCCGTTTACTGAGACACAGATTTGATTCAAATTTCCCTTTCTCCTCCCCTTTAAAAATAGACTAAAAATAACTGTCATAACAACTTACTCATCCTGAACTCAGTACCTAGCAACTTATTCAGAATATAGCTGACAACCAAAAAACTGCACAGAGGCAGAACTCTTCGTCCTTTTAATCAAACTGTACTCTGCAGGGTTAATGAGCTTGGTTATTTGGGGTTTTTTTTCATGGAATAAAGTGAAAACCAGGAGCAAAGCTGTTACAGGAACACATACTGATAGCAAGAGAGCAAGCAGAAAAATTATTCTAAAACATAAGAATCAAAAAAATACAGAGAAATCTCAGCTTATTTAAAAGTAAAGCAAAAATTCCTATTTTTATAGGCAAACTGCTATATCAGTAAAAGCCAAATAACAGGTAATAAAAATAACTGAGTCAACAAGAAAATTCCATTTTATTTGTCATCTTTCTCTTTTATGAAGGTAAAAAAGAGTTTTATACGTTTCAGAAATATAAAGCCAGATGTTCAAAATGGTTAAAACAGGAAAATGTCTGATTGACTAAAGGGGAAAGTCCTCAGCCCCTTCAGAAAACTTGACAAATACAGGAAGACTTACGGTGATTGATATTTACATCTAACAACCTATCAAGTGAGGCTGGTTTCAAAGCCAACCCTATGCTACTCCTAAAGCTGTCTATCAGGGAACTGGCTGGGGGAAAGGGAAAGGAGCAGAGAATTTAGTATTTAATCAAACTACATCAAGCTTAGAAAAGAGGACAGCTATTGCAAAAGAAAAAAAAAAGCTACACTGAGTTTGAGAAATGCTTACATTAAAGTACAATTCAGTATTAAATCTCACTTAATCGTATCTTTAAGGGAAACTAAAAACCCTACTGAAAATGAAATGGCTAAATTTCAGTCAAGCTATAGTATTAAATAATAAGTGTTTTATTATTTCAATTTATTTTCAATCAGCTGGACTGCTGATCTCAAAAAAAAAAAAGAATCACTTTTTCATCAGCTGATGAATGGATAAGCAAAATGTGGTCTAGCCATACAATGGAATATTATGCAACATAAAAGGGATGAAGTACTGACACCTGCCAACGAGAATGTACCTTGAAAACAATATGCTCAGGGAAAGAAGTCATACACAAAAGGCTGCAAACTGTATGATTCCATGTGTATGAAATGTCCAGAATGGGCAAGTCCATTGAGACAGAAAGTAGATTAATGGTTGCCAGGGGCTGGGAGGTTTAGGAGGAAATGGGGAGTGAGTGCTTAATGGGTACATAGGTTCGTTTTGGGGTGATTCAAATGTTCTAAAATTGATTGTGGTGATAGCTGCACATATCTGTGAATATACTAAAAATCACTAAATTGCATACTTTTTAGATGAGTGAATTCTATGGTGTGGTATGTGAATTATATGTCAAAAAAGAGCTGTTATTTAAAAAAGAAAAGAAAAGCTTAAAAATCATCCACTCTGACAACCTCATTCGTATTCCTTGTTCAGGAAAGTTCCACACACCATAAGCAATGTTGTTGACAGAAGCAGAAACCTTAGTGCAAACTGGAACACCTCCAGGGGAGTCTATGGAATTGGAAATTTAATAGCTACTAAATAAAGTAACATCATGACTAGAGCTATGAAAGCAAGTATTTCCATTTGCACTTCAATGGCAGAGGGACAAAGTTGATATCTTAGAATCATCAGCTCTGAAGGCGTTCATAAATCACAATTTCTTTCAGGAGCCACAAAGAACACAGAGTTAATTAAGTTTTTCCAGCTGAGAAAGTCACTATGAAATGTGTGTTAGAGCCCAGAAAAGACCTTTGAAATGTTTTGTTTGCATGGTAGTTCTAAAAGTTTTTAACCTCCTGCAATGACTGACACACTGAGTCAGTCACTTTAGTCAGTAGAAAACATATGACTCCAACAAGCTGTGAATAACAGTTTCTCTAAGGGAAGCTACAGTTTCACAAGTTGGGCCTTTGTGGAGGTGAAATTCTCTCTCAGGTTGGATGACATATGTGCCCAGTGTCAACACCCTTTCAGAACAAAGAAGAGTGTTTTTCCTTTTCACTTTGTTTCTCCAGCCATGCAAATCACAGAAAATGTGAGCTGCTTTGCTATTTGCAAGAAAGGATAAGAAAACCATTCCAATCTTTTATAATTCCTTTATAATTAAATCCAAGAGTTTCCTTTTATCACTGGTGACCTCTAACTTCTAATAAAGAAGTTTAAGGTAGACACTTTCCAGGTGTGTTAATCTGGGGGATACTAAACTATACAGTAAACACAGAGGACCCTGGCACACTAAATACACAGTCAGCAGACCTAGGAACCCACCATCAGGAGCAAGTGAGTCTTTTATTACTGGAGTAATCTGCAAGAACATTATGAATCCAATATTTGCTCTGTTCTACTAGCAAAAAACTTGCCAACACAAGTGAAATTCATTTTTTTGGCAACTAATCTTCCAATCTCTCTCCAAAATAATGTTCAACAGGAATCGAACCACATTTTTAATTTAATCACTTCACATTTTCTTCCAGCCATTTCAAAAGTACTTCTCAAACTTTCAAATCAGATGGGGTTCCTCTAATGATACCTTACTTTATATACTAAATGTGATCCCCAAAAACCATGTGTAAATATATTTCTGTAACTCAATCTTATTTACTTATATTTAAAGGAAGAAAAGAATCCTTTAGAACGTTAAGTATCTCACACATGTCCCACAACTTAGTTTCTGTAAATCTGAGTTTCCATATGCTAAATTTATCTAAATGAGGATTCACAGTTTAAACAAATGGATGGAGAAATCACTTCTTCGTATTAAGAACACATACTATGTTCCAATCATAGAAGTTCAGCTATTCTTAGGGAATGGGGGGAGGGGGGAGGAATTTAAAGCACATCTGGTTCAAACTCTACCTTTTACAAACATGAGGAAACTGAAAACCAGAGAGATTAAATTATTTTCCCAAAAGTGCTGAACTAGTTTGTGGAGAAAATATCTTAAGTTGAAAAGCTAATCTACTGAACAAATTTATTTTTTTGTTTAGAATAATAAGATAATTCTATAAAAGTACTCTTCTTTCAGAAACATCCCTCTTACCTGCTTTTAGACAGCTCATTCACAAAACAAAAATTAATAGTAATGACCATAAAAAGCATTTTTCTCATGGGGAAAAGAACCCATTTATGAAGTTGCAGAATGCAATGTAATCCACACTTTGAATGTGAACACTTAATAAGGCAAAACTAACTAAATTAATATGCAATAGTCTCTTTCACTTAAAATATCAAAGCCTTAATGGGATATTGTATGTTGATATCCATTAACAAGAAAATCAATCACCTTCATGTGGTTTTTCTTCCTCTCTACAAACTACATGGTAAAAAACCAAAGTTAGTATTTCCCACACAATTCAAACACAAATACAAATGATCCAAAAGCTGCTTTCAGTAGTACATTTTTCTTTGGAAGGAAAAAAAATGAACAGAATGTAATAGCATTACATAAAAATCCTGGAAATTATGCAAAGATTTTGCTGGAGCTTTGCCCAAAAAAGGGTATGCTGGCTCTCTGTGTGCATAAATGATCATCAAATAAGAACTGTAGGGAGCTACAGTGTTATTAAAGGTAAATATACTTCTTGAAATCTCCATTTTAAAAAGCTAAAAAATGACTGCCTGAACTAAGCCGTTCAATCCCACATTTCCTGGGTCCTAAATAAACATCTGGGTTTCAATCATCTGAGTCTCTGCCTGATAGTTCTCCCCGGCACCCAGGGGCCCAGTTCACGTTCCCAGGCACCTTCCCACCCCCTTCCTTAGGTCCTTTAAAGACGCCACCCGTAGCCGCTAATAAACCACTCAACACTCATCCGTTCCTCAAAAACCGGTTGTCGCCTTCTCAGCCTTCTGGTTTGTTCCATGTCTGGGGCACAGTTTCGCACACATGTGGAATGTGTGGAGTTATAATCTTCCTTTCTTTGTGCAGGTCACACATATTATTGAGCATCTGCTATACGCCAGGCTGTGTTTCCGGTGCTTGGAATACAGCAGTAAATAAAACATGCGAAAATTCCTGCTCTCAAGACACATTCAACTGGGATGGAGACAGATCATAAACAAAGTAAGTGAGTCAAATGCACGTTGCGCAGGATGGAAAGGAGAATGGCAGGGCAGTCATTCCAGGAACCACTATTCAGAACAAGATTCCTGTGAAGGGAATTCCTGGAGTTGGGCTTTCTGGAAACTTCCACAGCTGTCCTGGGGGGTAGGATTTGCTGGGCTGGGGCTACTCTCCAATTTGCCAACAGGTAACTTACACTTGGGTCTAGGATGTCTTTCATTTTATTGTTCTTTACCTTCATTTACCAACATTCACAGGTACGGGTCCCTCAACAAGCATTAGAGGGAAGATACCAGAGACAAATCCTGTGTGGCTCTGTAATTGTCAATCATAGGAATGTAAATTAAAGCTTCCGGAGAGCTTCAAGACCCACGAACCATTTCTCCCGCAGTGCTATTTCTTCATATAAACATGCATATACTACTAATTTTCTTTTCAAAAATAAGAGGGTAAACTTTAGCTCAGTCTCTCTGAATGAACACATCAGCCAAACAGAATTAATGAGATTTTAATATCTATAATTTCTCTACTCCTTCAAAATGTTACTAAATGAGTAAAAAAGCTACCAAACACTGCCAGTTTGTATGAAAAGGACTCAGAGGCCAACTCGAAAGGGCTCCCATGGACCCAAGATGGGACCATTTGAGCATCAAAAAAAAAAAAAAAAGGTATCTTTAATGGAGTGAAATACACCAAACAAGCTAAAATCCAACAGTTCACACTGATTCTTGAAAAAAAGTCATTGGTCACCTTCAAAGGATGTTAGGAAATCAACTCAGCCTGAAAGCTGGTAAATAACGGGAAATAACAAGCAAATAAAACAAAAACTTCTAAACATACACAGGTTCCCAAGATTCTAAGATTTCACAATGGTTGAGATAACAATGTGCCTGAAAACACTTTGTGAACAGGAAAGAGCTAAACAAAGAAAGGTATAGTTATTTTTCTGTTGTTGCTGCTGCTAAGAAAATTGTCCCCACTTTCGTTAACACTAGCTAGTAAATCTAATCTCTACTGAGAGCGCCAAGGACTTTTCTAAGTACTTAATATTATTTTCTCCATTAATCCTCACAACAATTCTATGAAGCAGATGTTTCTAACAACTAGTGTTCTCTAGTACAGTCCCTTGGGATTGAATACAGGCCCCACCACTTAGTAGCTGCTTCTAGCTGTGTGACCATTGCTAGTACTTAACCTCTCTGTGCTTCAGTTCCCTCACCTATAAATGGAGATGACAAGTGTCCCTACCTCCCAGCCCTATTTGTAATAAGACCAATAAGTCTAGAGTGTATCTGATTAATGTCTCTTTTCCCTTCCAGGTTGTAGACTCCAAGAGGGCAGAGGGCTCTATCTCCAGAACCTAGTCCAAAGAGTAGAAACTTACTTGATATTTATTGAATAAATAAATGAGTTTACAGCAGAATACAACAGAGCTGATTAACTGCTCTAGTTCAAACCTCATCCAATATCTCCAGAGTTCCAAAGCTAAAGATTTTCCCGTAACTCCTCAACTGTCAAGGGTCACATCATCTTAAGTACCTCTAAGCTCTGGGGAACCAGAAGCGGCCCAAGAACAATACTGCCTAAACTCCCTAGAGTTTTCAGTAAAGAAGCTGCCAAACTTGGCAGCTACAATTTACCCAGGGCAAGTTACTGATGTTCTGTATTTTGGACACTTGCCCTTTTTAATTTGAGAAACTGACACAATCACAGTCCCTGGTGTTTTCTGGGTTTCAGTCCCAAATTATACAAGACATGCACCAAACAGAGTTCAGGGGGAAAAAAACCACTCTCAAGTGCAGTACAAAATGTGACTCACCCAGGCGATAGAGCTGGTTATTATCTACCAAACGCCTGTTGGAGTCAACTCACTATGCTAATAAGTGTTTTACTTGAACTGTCATCTCAGTTGAGTCTCCCAATAACCCTCTGATAGAGGTACTGTCATTCCTATATATTGGAGAGTACCCACCAGCTTGCCCAAGATTCCACAGTTCAGAACTGAACCGAATCCAAACTTACAGGACACCAGAATCCATGCGCCAGACCACTGCACTATTCTGCCAAAGGGGGAGACCTGCAAAACCAAACTGAACAACCAAGTTGACAGTCTTCCTCCTGACCCTTGAACCCCAGCAGCAGAGATCTGGCAGAATCACAAAGGATTTTTTGAGAAAAAGGAAATGTATGAACTCAAGTCCCTTGCAACTTCCACAGTAAATGTCGTATGTCTAACCTAGTCCAGTCTGCATTGTCCCATCCACATGAGAACACGTGTTTAGGTAGTAGCTGCAAAACCGTCACTCTTCCTCTCTTGTCACTTAGGGAACCAGTTCTCAGACTGTGGTGCACAGACTCGCAAGGGTCTCCCAGACTTCTGTAGGGCATGTGTGAGGTCAAAACAATTTTCATACCAACACTAAGACATGATTTGCCTTTCTCAGCCTTGACATTGGCAATGACAGTGCAAAAGCAACCGTGGATAAAGCTGCCGGTGCCTGACTATGCATCAGGGGGTGGTACCCAACTGTGCTGGTCATCAGCAAGTTCTGTACCACTCTGCACTTGCAGAAGGGAAAAACAGTCCTTTTCACTTTAGAATGTTGTCTGATGAAGCAATAAAAATGAACAATTGGGTTAAACCTTGAGTGCTTGTCTAAAGTTCTGTGGGACACGATGGGAACACACCTACAGTGTGAAACAGTTGCCACAAAAAGCATCTGCACACCTGTTTGGGCTGCAAGCCGAACTAACTAGCCTTTTTGATGGAACATCGTTTATACGTGACCCACAGACAAAACTGTGGTCTCTCAGACTTTTGCGCATCTTGTAGTCTGTTCCTGAAAAATGAGCGAAATGAGTCTGTCACTTTCAGGAAAACAACTGAGAGTATTTGTTGCCAGTGATGAAATTCAAACCTTCAATTAAAAAACAGAACTTCGGAAAACTTCTATCTGCCACTGTGAAGCTCGCACCTTCCCTATGTTTAAAGACTTGGCTTATACCAGCATCTGGAAGATCTGCACAACTGAAGGAACCATTATTTTCCAAATGACCGATGCATGATATTACCAAGTTACACCTGGGTAAAGGTTCATTCAAAAATCCAGTGGGGTTTAAACAGCATACAAAAAAACTGATCAGTAGGATTTCAGGTTCCATATTGCAACTAACCCTTAAAAAACTGCCACTTGTTGAGTGCTGGTGCAGTATCAAAGAAAAATATCCACAGTTTTCTAAAAAGGCTATTAAAGTGCTCCTCTACTTTCCAACTATATTATCTCTGTAGAGCTAGATTTTCTACACATTCTTCAACATACTGCAACAGACTGAATACCAAAGCAGTGAAGAAAATCTAGCTGACAGACTTAAAAATGGTTAATATGGTAAAAATTTTGTTACATGTATTTTACCACAATTTTTGAAAATCCAGCAGTTTTTGATTAATCCAGACATAAAAGAGATGTGCAGAAATGTAAAACATGCTACTCTTCCCACCAAATTTCTTTGCTTATCAAGAGTTATTTTTTAAGTAGTTATTTTTATAAAAATATGTTATTTATATTAACAGTGATGGGCACAACAGGTCTATTGTTATTTTGAAATGAATTAAGAAAAGATTTCTTTAAATGTCTCAACTGTTTTTCCCATTTCTAATACAGTAAATATAAGTAGATAACGTACATGAACAAAAGCTCTTTAGTTTCCCCAGTAATTTCTAGGGATGTACAGGGTCCGAAGGCCAAGAAGTTCGAGAACCACTGGCTTGTGCAAAGGCTCAGAAGCCAGTCAGAGCTGTTCCTGATCATCCCAGCCCTGGAATTCTACCCTCTTCTCAAGTCTGTTCTTGTCCCCTGCTCCCACCCTCGGGGTCAGAGCCGTCACCACCACCACCAGCCTCTGAAGGCTTGACCTTCTGGCCTATTCTGAGGGAATGAGCCTCTCCCCTTGCTTCAGCAGAACACGCTGGGCATTTTCTTACAAGTACAGCATAAGCAAATGCTGGCGAAAATAATAAAAAAACTGATTTATAAGAGCAAGCAATTTTTACAAAGTACAGTTTCCTTCGCCAAAGCTGACCCAAGTTAAGCCACCGGTTGGCCTGGTGAGCAAACTGTCACGGCTTCTCCAGCCTCCCTAGGGGAAGGCCACCCCGGCCCCGGTCTACCTGTCTGTCTGCAGTAGCCCTGGCCAGCCTGTTTAAAAAACTCTCACCTCGTTATAAAATTCCCTCCAAGGATGCTAATTCCTACTGGGAAAGAGGTCTTTAGGTGTCTCATGTGCAAAGTACAGATGATGATGCCAAGAGCCACATGGATGAAGAACTATGTGGTATCAGGGGCTCCCTACTACAAGCAGGACAGCAGACCTGCAGGATCTCGTGATTAATGACCATACATACTCTTACAATATCGAAATACCAAGACTGAAATCACCAAGAAAGATAAAAATTTAGGCACATGTGCACACATGACAGAAAATTCAATGTGTTCTTTTTTTTTTTTAGGATTATTATTTCCGGGGGGAGGGTATAGCTCAAATGGTAGAAGGCATGCTTAGCGTGCATGAGGTCCTGGGTTCAATCCCCAGCACCTCCTCTAAAAAAATAAATTACCTACACCCAAAATAAAAAAAATTTTTTTAATTTAAATTAAAAAAAAAAAAAAAAGGATTGTTACTCCATAGCAAAGTATACAGGCAACACTGATCAGTAGGCAGAAACATAGTTGTTATCTGAACCAGGCTGGCGGGTAGACAAGAACCCCTGAAATTTCTTTATTCTATTTGCTTGTTTTTAATTTTTTCCCCTTCTTAGTTGTTCTACCTGAAAAGATCACCCTCCTTCCTTCTTCATTCCACCAGCAATTCAGCAAACCATATCCTAACTTTCTTTGCCAAAGGCCGATTCAACTCAAAAGCTGGTCCTCAGAATTAACAGCTGTGTGCTCCTTCTGGAAGCTGTATAATTTGTTCTGAAGGAGCCTGAATAAACTGTCATCAGGGGCTGCCTGAGCACCGACTCCACAGCTGTTTGTCATCTCCCATCCCAGATGTCAGGCCAAATTTTCTGCCTCATCTTATCTCTGCCCCTTGCTATCCGAGAGGCTGTTTCAACATGCACAAGAAAGTCCGCTCAAGAATGCAGGTGAGCGTGGAAGTTCTCTTCAACATGACTTAAGAGGGGACACTGAGCGGTCAGCTATGGGCAAGCAAACAGTGGCAAAGGTGACAAGCTTAGCGGGGGACAAGCTATCCAAGCTGCCGGGTGAAGCCAGGGGTGCACCTGAACAAGCAAACTGCACCCCAAACTAGTACTCAGTCAGGGCTCCTAGCTGGCAGCTGGCAGGGAACCAGGGAGCCCAGACTTCCAGTTTGGGACAGCTGCTGGCCAAGGATGAACAGCCGAGTGTCTCCATCCACTGTGTTTGAGGAGTGGTCCAAGACAGGGGCTAGACAGGGACTCTTCCAAGTGCCACCTCTCAGCACATGGTGAAGCGCTCAGTCACTGAGGTGGCCAGCTGGTGACCCTCTCTCCCAATGCACACAAACAGAGCTTGCCCTGAGCTGCTCTGCAAGCCGAAAAGCCTGGTTTGGGGGGAAAGTCTTGTTTTGCTTCTGCAGCTGACAATGTGACAGCCCCCAATACTCCCTTTCACAAACACAGGAGTGCTGGTGTGGATTTGGGGTAGCTAAGCACCTTTGTTTTATCTTCCTGGTATTTAAGAGGGGAAAATTAGATGTCTGTAGGTATTTTCCAAGAGTTTAACTTCCCCTGTGACTCTACCTATGAAAGGAAAAATCAACATTCTAGACAAAAGCCCTCACCTTTTTTGCTTGTAGCCCAAGGCAAGAACAGAACAGCCAGTACCCTCCTGGCCTGGTAGTTCATCCCAAATGGTGCAGAAGGACCCTCTTCCTATCACTCAAATCAGGCTATTCCTCCCTAGTCTTTAATGATAATTGCCCCTCACTTTTCCGATCACTTCCAAAATCCTAGTCCTATGCTGACAATTCTTTCAACCTTCTCTCTCAGTGACTGGCTGGCCACCTTATCTAAAATTTCAAACACACACACATTCCACATCCTCCGTCCTGCTTTGTTTTCTCCTTAGAACATAACACAAAACAAACTCTGTATTTTGTTTACTGTCTAACTCTCTCATTAGAACAGAAGCACCATGAGGGCAGAAATTGTCTGTTTTGTTCACCGTTACATCTCCAGCTCCTAGAAATGTGCCCAACACAAAATAAATTATTTGTTGAATGAATGAACAAACAAGCCAAGGGTTCCTGGCCTATTTTGTATTCTACAAGTTGATCCTGCATTTTCCACTCACACCATAGACACTTCAAAGGCCTCTCACTCACCCCTGACTCCAAACTGTGTCCCCAGGTCAATTCCAGAAACCTGCAAAGCCATCTCCTGTTCAATCAAGCCCCTCCCCCAGTCATCTGCTTAGATCTGGCTATATGTCCAATCCAGTTGATCTTACCATTGCTCACATCTGTCCCATCTTCCCCACCGCCACTGTTGTTACCTTGGTCCAGGCCACCATCACCCCTGCCTGGATTTCCTGAAACAGCTCACTAATCTCCAGTCTCATACCCTTCCAACCCACGTTCCCTAGAACTTAAAGAGGAAACTTTCTAAAACTGCTAATCACATCACCTAAGCTGCCTGCTTAAAAGTCCATCAGTGGCTCCCCCTTACCTACAGGATCGAATCCAAACTCTTCCCTGTGTGACCACAGCCCTCCGTGTCCTGGTGAACTACTTAAACTGCCCAGCCCACCAAGAAACGTAACCCCAAGCCTTTGCCCACGCTTTCATCACTGCACTGAATGTTCTATCTCCCTGGAGAGCCACTGCTCGATCTCAAGATCCCCCTCAGGGACATGCACCTCTCTACAGCATTCCTGACTCTCTACTCAATGACCTCAGCGACCCTGAGCTCACCCAGGTCAGGAACCTTCACGACTTCACCTGCGCATCCACATGGCCAGGCCCCATCAGAGCACAACAAAGATGTCTGGGGAGTGAGTGAACGTGCAGAAATAAAATCCACTTTCCACAAAGTCTGTTAAGACAAATCAGAAGAGCAGCTTCCTTTCACACTGCCAGGCGAGTTCTGGAATCCTCAGGCTACTGTACAACGTCCCTTTCTACAGAGTCCTCGACTGGGTATTTTTCACCCCTTATCAGAAAAGCAGATGAGAGGAAAAGCTAATACCCAACAGTGCACAGAGAAAACGTCTGCCACAAACCCAGAGAAGGGCTGAAAGGAATCTTACGTATACAACCTGAACCCCTCTGTATGAAAAGGGTCTTCAAAAACTGTGCTATCATCTCAATTTAGCATATTTGTACAGTGTCAGGAAAACTGAACTGTACAATTTCAAAAAAGGTCAGGAAGTTGTGGAGACATCCTCTATTACTAGAGTCCCATCCACAGAGGTTTTCAAAATGAGCTGAATAAAGCAAAAATCATCACCTCAGGGAAACTGTTAAAGGAGAGAATACCATAAAAAAAAAATCACTGGTTTAGCTAAGCCTTCTGTCTTTCCCTATCTCTGAAGACTTTTCCTTATAAATATATAGTGTACATAAATTTAAAGAAAAAGTTAACTTACTAAATTTACAGTATGTGAGTTAAAAAAAATCAGCAAACCTATTCCAGCATTTTTTGGTCAGTACCTTTGAGACCTTTGATATACAGGTTGAAAATAAAATTACACAGAAATTAACAAAAATGGGTATTGCCAAAGAGTCAAAGACTTGGCAAATTCCAGACATGCTTAATGATTCCATCTGTTTTTATTTTTGAAATTCAAGTAATATACTGTTCAAAGTACCACTTACAAAATCGCTATCATTGTCACACTTAATCTAATATAGTACAGCCCAGTTCCATTCTCTGGAATCTATCCCATAATCCCTGAGGACAGAGCCTACAACACCCAGATCCTAAAGATGCCAAAATGTCGAGCAGGGATTAGATCTGCACCCCATTCCCCTGGAACCTTCAGACTCCAGGGCAGGAGCCACCCTCCTACAGAGGAAGACGCGTGTCACGGCAGAATCTCTCAAGTGAACTGCAAAGTATAGTTCCTGATCTCATCAACGTAGCACTGAAAGCACTCTACAGAGAGGAAACTAGCAGGTGAAAATATTTTTCTCCTATACCTGCAAAATCTTCAACTATTAGTAAATTCTTCAACTACTAGCAAAATTAATAAAACAAAGAAAAATCAGGAGAAGGATAAATTTGTTATTACCAGGTAAGAAGTAAGTAAATGACATGGGGAACTGATCACAAGGAGAGAAAGTATCAACTGAACATACAGGACTGTGTCCAGGCTGACAGCCCACAGAGGCCCTCAAACTCAACCACTTACCGTGGCTGATTTATACCCTCACTTTTCCATCTCTGATTCAAGCCGTTACTTCTCTTTCTGACGATTCCCTTCCCTGGAGCTTTTCATTGTGTGATTACGCAGTGTGGGGGCACCACAGAACACAATACAGCTTTAAAAATGTTGACTTTTTAAAAATCAATGTTATTCTCTACACACTTCCAAAAAAGGTGTTTCCCTCAATGTGGAAGATTTTAGTAAAATATAATGCTTTTTAAAAAAGGAAAGGGAGAAGATGTTAGTTATTTAGAATTCATAACTTTTGGTCCCACTTACTTAGACATTACTTCCCAGACCTCAGATTTTTGGTCCTATGTGAAAATAGAAAAATAAAACAAAAGGAGAAGCTCAGTGTAAACATCAAGAATAGCAGTAAGGAGCTTAAGACAGGGACAAGGGGCCAGACACAAATCTTAGGGGATGGGGGTAAGGGGGTCTAAACACTGTTCTGGGGACATTTTTCACTTTCAAACTGCCTCATCCTTTAAGAAGTTCAAAATTTTAAAATGCTGAGGTCTATCAGGTAAGACAAAGACCATGATAAGAAAGCATCATTAAATAAATGAAAGCTGAAAATGCAAACATTTTTTAAAAAGAGATCGAGGGGAAAGGCAGTGTGCACTTAGAGTACCTAATTCAATCTAATTCTCAAGAGTCCTGCGGGGCTGAGCCGACTTCCTTATCCCAGCAAAGTGAGGCCTAGAGAGGAGAAAGGTTTTATTCTTCACATTTTGGGGAAAAGGCATAGAAAACAATGTTTCAGTGGGGCTCAAGGGTGACCAAATGGACTGCAAAGGCAATTTCTTATGGTGCTTCGAAGTTTTAACTACTGACAGGCTCCGATCCCCTTACATTCATCAGACCTGCCCCCAGAATATTAGAAACGTTAAGAGCCGACTGGCAGGATACACCTTCTCAAAGTTCTCCTTTCTTCTAAAGGTCTCATCTAGGTCAGCACTGTCACGGTGTGAACAGGTCTGTGATATCTGACTCAGTGGAGGAAAAGTCCCACTGGCCCTCGGGTGCCCCCGTGGTAAGGTGTCCGAGACAACCGATCTGCCTCCAGATACTGACACTGGAAAGAGACTGTTTTGTTTTTCCAACACAAACAGGACTGGGGAGGGAGATGACGAGGCAAAGATATGCACATACCTTTCAACTGGTCAGCAACCACACTCTGGCCGAGACGCTCAGTAACTTTCCCATCTTCCATTTCGTACCGGTCATCTAGGTATTTTGCAGTGGCCTCGGAAATGTGAACCTTGCCAGCCACTCCCAGCTGCTCCATGAGATTGGCCAGGTTTACATCATTGGACCACACATCAAATTTAAACCTCCTCATGCCCAAGATGCCACACAAGACGGTCCCCGTGTGAACCCCAACACGCATGTTCACCATCTCTTTCTTCTCCTGGCAGAACTGCTCGATGGCTCTTATCATGCCCAAGCCCATTTCGATGCAGCAGTAGGCATGGTCGGCCCGGGGTTCTGGACACCCAGCCACACAGTAGTAGCAGTCTCCCAGGGTACTGATTTTCTCACATTTGGTCTCCTCACACAACTGGTCGAAGCGGCCAAACAGATCGTTGAGGAGACCCACCAGGGCATGGGCGGACTTGTTGGCACTCATCTTGGTGAAGCCCACGATATCTGCGAATAAAATACTGACTTCTTCGATCTGCTGCATCTTAAACGGGCGGAACGCAATGGGGGCTTTCTGTATGGAAGACTTTTTCTTCCTGTTCTTGGGGCTGGAGGTGGCGTGCCTTTTAACAGAATTCTCGCTCTCCTCGTCCCCCTGTTTCATCAAGTCATCAGCTATAATTCTTGGCATCACAGAATGAATCATCCTCTCTTTCAGGGCTTTTTCCACTTCCAGATCCTTCCCGTGCATGATGGACTGTCCCACCTTGAGGAAGGTGCTCCTGGATCTCACCTGTGACATGATGAACAGGTGGATCCCGATGGCGTGAACACAGACATGGAGTAGGGCTCGGCTCAGCAGCTCCCACTGTGGGGCCCCCGCTCCAGGCCAGGGGAAGCAGTCTTCGTCTCGGAAATGATACCCAAAGGTCTCAAAAAGAACAGAATAGGCCACTCCCAAAATCAAGCTCAAATACAAAGGTAAGTGCATGACGGTGTAGAGCAAAAAGAGCACTTCAATGCACATGGAAAAGCTCCCCACTTGAGATAAGCAAGTGTCTGCCGACTTGGCTGCAGGAGTATGATTGGAGCTGTCAACTCGTCCTGAGAGAGGCGTCAAGACCTGAAACTGGGCAGCCAGGGTCAGGGCAAACACCAGGAGAGTGAGAACCAGCGAGGTCCACACATAATGCCGGGCATACAGCTTGGTGAAGGTAAACAGAAAAAAGCCCACACACACCACGAGGAAGCACAGAGCAGGGGCTACCATGACAATCAATTTGGATCTCATATATACCCCAAAATAGATGCTCCAGAGAAGGCAGGCGAAGCCGATGTAGAACAGCGCATACCGGAAGCGACGCTGGGTTTGCGGGAAGCAGCGCTCCATGCAAGCCTCCTCCAGGTTCACAGAGTCAAACTTGGGGTCCCACCACCGGCTGGAGGCCCTCTCGAACAGCTGGGGCAGCTTCTTCTGCCTGCGCAGGCGGCCTCCGGCTCCCATTCTCCTGGGGATCCCTCCTGAGTCCCCGGAGCTGCTACAGCTGGAGGAGATGCTGTACTTGCAATGTTTGGGGTGGCTGTTGGAGGACAGTTGCTTGGGGTTGATTTTGACCCTCACGCTGTTGCTGTCTCCGCTGGAGTCACAACTCACCTCGGTGCTGTGGTGCTGCAGCAGCTGCTGGTGGGGCGGGGAAGCCATGTTGCCGAGCGCTCGGAACCCTCCCCGGCTGGCCGGGGTCACCGGGACCTGTCAGCGAGACGACCAGTTACACTGGGATCCGTTCCCACACAAGTAAGAACACCTGAAGGCCACGAGCTCTACCGATTCCCTAAGCAGGGGCCCCGGCGGTCTACTGGGGAAGGCACCATATGCTCACAACAACTGTGGGTAATGTCTGAGCGCCACTCTACCGTCGTTCCCCGCGCCCCGAGGCTGACCGCAGACACTGGGGCCAGACCTGGAACACCCGGGGGTCCGGAGCGGTGGCCGCCCCCGAGCCCGTCCAGCGCCGCCCGAGCCCCCGGTGCGTTTCCTCGGGGCGCACTCGCCTGCTCCGCCGCCGGCTCCGAGGAAAGTCCAGCCGAGCCCTCTCACGCCGCGGGCCGCTCTCGCAAACACAGCTCTCCCGGCGGCGGCGGCGGGCCCCTCATGCTGCGCAGAGAGCGGCGCCTCCGCCGCGTCAAGGCCGGTGGCCGGACCCCCGGCCCCCGCCCCGCACTCCGCGCCCTCGAGCTCGGCGGCCCCGCGGGCGGCGGCGGCGGGCGAGCGGCGAGGCCCGGCGCCCGGTGCGAGTTTGCGGAGCCCGCGGCGCTGTGGCCGCCCCCGTCGGCGCGGCCCGTCTAGCGGAGCCTGACCCGGCCGCGCCGCCCCTCCCGGCCTCCGGGGCCGACCCAGCGGGCGAGGATGCCCCGGGCCCCGGAGCCGTCAGGCGCCGAGCGCAGGGCGCGGCGGGCGCGGGCCCCTCAGCCGGCTGCCCGTGCGCGGCGCTGCCGCAGAGTCCGCTCCCGCGACGCCGACCCGGGACGCCCGCCCACGCCCGGGGCGGCCTCCCGAGCTAGAGATGCCGCCGCGGCCGCGGCCGCCGCCGAGCCCCGCGCTGCCGCTGCCTCATGTCGGAAGAGCCGCCGCCGCCGCCACCATCTCCGGCCCCCTCCCCCTCCCGCTGTCACTGACAGACTCGCGCCCGCGCCGCCCCTCGCCCCGCCGCAGCGCGCACGCGCCGCACGCGCACGCCGCCGCCGGGCTCCGGGCGCGCGCACGGTGCGCGCGCCGGGACGGCCGGGCTGCGGGACGGGGGCGGGCTGCGCGCTGAGGCCCCGCCCTCCACCCTCCACTCCGCCCTCTGCCCGGGGCCGTGCCGCGCCCAAGCAGCAGGCTGCAAGCACTGCGGGCCTGAGGGGGCTGAGGGGCTGCGGGCTTTCCGGGGATGCGGGGGCTACCGGCACAGAGAGAGCTGAGGGACCACCATTCCCTGCTGCTCGACCCCAGACCCGCTCGGGGAAACCTAAGGGCATCTGCTAGTTAAGGAGCAACTGGAGTGTGACGTTTGGGACATGAAAATGTTTGCCTTCCCCTCGGTGCACTTTGTTTATAAATAAAAGTTTGCAACTATTGTATTTGCCTAAAGGGAGGCTCCCCTTTCTTCATAAGCAATGAGCAAGTGTCACCCAGGACACTGGCCCCTCCTTGAGCTTGTTCCAGGGCCACCTCCGCAGTGCGGTCCCAGCCCCAGCCTCTGCTGACCCAGCCGGGCAGGCCTCCAGGGGGCCGTGGTTGGCCCTAGAAAGCTAGTGCCACTGAGAACCAGCTCCTCCAGCCCCAGGGAGAGTTTCCCTTTCCATCCTTGGGTCGTTTCACCCTCCTCCTGAACAACTGTGTTTCCCTTTTCACAAATGAGGTTTTCAAAGGAGTCTGCTACTCCTGGGACAGTCCTAGGAGGGGACTCCGTAGGCATTGTCTGCCACGTATAAGTACAGTTCTGTACTCTCCAGTGCACCAGTCCTGACCCTTCTCCTCCCCATACTTTGCAGTACCTCTTGCCAGTCATGGGGGTCTGCTCCCTCCTTCCCCACCCCCAGGTTTCAGTGTTGAATTAGAAAATAGTAAAATGTGGGCTGTCCATATTGCAGAATATTACTCAGCCATAAAAAGGAGTGCCGTGCTATTTCATTCTGCAACGCTGGAGGAGCCTTGAAACACGATGCTAAGTGGAAAAAAAAAAACAGGAAAGACTACATATTGTATGATTCTTTTTATATGAAATGTCCAGAAGAGGCAAGCCATAGAGACAGAAAGCAGATTAGAAATTGCCAGAGGCTGGAGGTAATGGGAATAAGTGAGTGCTAATGAGTAAGGGGTTTCTTTGGGGGGTGATGGAATGTTCCAGAACTAGATGGAGGTGCTGGTTACACAACACTGTGAGAGTACTGAATACTACTGAATTGTATGCTTTTAAATGGTTTAAATGGAAATTTTATGTGTATTTTATCACAATAAAGGAAAAAGAAAAAAGTAACACAGTATCTTTGCTGTGGTATTTCTGCAAAAAGTGTATAACCTCAGTCTAATCATGAGAAAACATCAAACTTGAATTGAGAAATATTTCTTCCCAGTAATTGACCAGTACTCATCCAAAGTGTCAAGGTCATGAAAAACAAAAAAAGACTGAGAAGCTATCACAAATCGCAGAAAACTAAGGGATACAACAACTAAATGGAACACAGGATCCTGATTTGAAACCTGCAACAGAAAAATAAGGTCTGCAGTTTAGTTCATGGCGTTACATTGTGAGATGTTAATTTCCTGGTTTTGATCATGGTACTATGATTAGGTATGATGTTAGCCCTAGGGGAAGCTTCGGTGTAGGGGATAGGGGAACTCTCTACTGTATTTTACAGCTTTGAAATTATTTCAAAATAAAAGTAAAAAAAGTTAAAAACCAACCTTTCTTGAACTTGGACTAAGTGCCAGGCACTCTCTCATACTCCATATTTACAGATGAAGAAATTGAGGTTCAGACAAGCTACTATATACAACATAGATAAACAACAGGGTCCTACTGTAGAGCACAGGGAACTATATTCAGTAGCCTGAATAACCTATACTGAAAAAGAATATATATACATATAACTGAATCACTATGCTGTACACCAGAAAGTAACACAACATTGTGAATTGAGTATACTTCAATTAAAAAAAGGAAAAGGAAAAAGAAAGAAATGAGGTTCAGAAGAGTTGAGTGCCCGCTACAAGCTACTAAGATAAAAAGAGGTAACTTCTCTGTTGACTGAATGTGTCGTAAGTGCCAGAAACCACTGGACACTTTCACTTGTGACCTTTTTGGTCCTTACCACAACCCACTGAGGTAGACATTATTGTCCCTATTTTAGAGATGTGAAACTGAGGGTGGGAGAGTGGTATGCCCAAAGTCAGACAATGGGCTAGGGACATAGTTCAGATTCAAAACCAGATTGGACTCCTGTGGCCACGAATCTCTGAACAGCCAGGCACCACCCTCTCTGAGCTTCCAGGTGGCCCTTTTACTATCCCCCTGTCTCATATGATGACCAACCTAACTGGACAGGAAGTCCTTGGAGACAGGGTTCACAGTACACCTAACCCTAATTCATGCAACCCCACACTCCTCATTCCTGATTTCCTTCAATCAACTGAAAAATTGCCTGTCTGTGCTTTTCTTCCCCCCAACAAACCATTTCAGCCCACCCACCATTTCTGGTGACTTTGACGTTATAAATAAATTAGTCATGTCAGATTTTTGACTCGGGGAATAATCATACCCATCTCTCTCCTTCTCTTTTGTATGTCTTCCGGAAGCAGTTGGGCAGCATTCCCTGCCACTGAAACCTATAAACTTCCAGAGCATTCTCTATCTCCTGGTAAGGGCATGAGTCTTCCAGAAACCCTTGGGACTGGGGGCGATGTGCCTGGCACTGTGCATTAGGCCCTGGGTGTACAATGATACACCATCTCTGTCCTTACGGGGCTTATAGGAGCTGGGAAAGATGCCATGGAAGGGGATGGGTTAAGAAAGTGGAATCAACATCCAAATGAAGCCTATTTGTTGTGATTTGTTGAGGTACCTCTCATGTCTACTTTTTTTTAAAAGATTTTTTTCTATGGAAGTATAGTCGATTTACAACGTTGTGTTAATTTCTGGTGTACAGCATAGTGATTCATATAAATATATATATATATATTCCTTTTCATATTCTTTTTCATTATATGCCATTACAAGGTATTGAATATAGTTCCCTGTGCTACTCAGTAGGACCTTGTTGTTTTATCTGTTTTAACTTATAGTGGTGTATATCTGCAAATCCCAAACTCCCAATTTATCCTTCCCCACTCCCTTTCCCCCCTGGTAACCATAAGTTTGTTTTCTGTATGTGAGTCTGTTCTGTTTTGTAAATAAGCTCATTTATGTCCTTTTTTTTTTTTTAAGATTCCACATATAAGTAATACCATATGGTATTTTTCTTTCTCATTCTAGCTTACTTCACTTAGTACAATGATCTCCAGGTCCATCCGTGTTGCTGCAAATGGCATTATTTCTTTCTTTTTTATGGCTGAGTAGTATTCCATTGTATAAATATACTACAGCTTCTTCTTTTTTTAAAAAAAAAACTTCTGCTCTTTATTTTTTTAATTTTATTCTTATTTTAACTTTGGGGGAGGTAATTATGTTTATCTATTTATTTATTACTTTTGGTGGAGGTACTGGGTATTGAACCCAGGACCTCAAGCATGCTAGGCATGCATTCTAACACTGAGCTATACCCTCCCCCTACCACAACTTCTTTATCTAGTCATCTGTCCATGCACATTTAGGGTGCTTCCATGTCTTGGCTATTGTAAATAGTGCTGCAATGAACATTGGGGTGCATGTATCTTTTCAAATTAGATTTTCCTCCAGATATTTGCCCAGAAGTAGGATTGCTGGATGACAGGGTAAGTCTATTTTCAGTTTTTTAAGGACAGATTTATTTTTTATTGAGGTAAAAGGATCTAGATTCAAACAAATCAACTATAATATTTTATGAGACAACCAGGGAAATCTGAACACTGTATTTGATGATTGCCAATAAAATTTTGTTACAATGGTTAAAAAGAAGGAAAGAAAGAAAGAAAATGAACATGAAATTTAATTAGGCTTGGTGACAGATTGCACAAGAGAGAGCTCTACAAAGTAGTTTAACTACATTCCCATAATTCCAAGACGTGGAGGGGAGTCACTGGAGGGTCCTGGGTCCCTTCTTCTCCACCCCTAGAAAGCATAAAGGTGCCTGATACCCAGCAGATACAAGAAAGATGCTTTCTCCAACCATTCAACTCAGGTTGCTGATAGATCTGCCGGCTTTCTCTCCACGTGTGATGTGTGTCAACCTTCCACCCAGACACCGTGTGAATCAGAATGTGTCTGTACAATCTCTACAAAAGTTTTTGGAAAGCCTTGCCGGCCTCATGCTGCCGTCCATGTTCACCTGATCGGTGAGGGCCTCAGCTCTGAGCTATTAGAAGTCACCCAGGTGACAACTATGATTGGCTTTGACAACTGCGACTGCCTCCATGTGGACACAGCTCCAAATTATTTTTGGTTGTCAGATAGGCAACCCTCTTGGAGAACCCCTGGAAGATGAGATTCCCTGCTCTTATCCAATCATGTGTTCCAAGCTTTGATTACAAGCTTTGAGTACTTTTTTCTTTCAACTGAGGAAAGTCAGGAGGGTAGGAATCTAGCCACATACTTTTTTTCCACCATCAATTTCCTCCATCCTGTTGGTTGGTCACAAGTCTCTGGCAGCTGCTTTCATGCTGGCAGAGAATCAGCTGTCCGGGCAAAACCAACGACTGATTAGAGAAGATCACCAAAATCCCTTGCAGTTTCCTCTAAAATCCAGGAGTCTTCAGTCTAGTCATTTATAGGGACTATATCCTGCTGGGCCTGGCACAGAGCCCAATAACACTTCACTGAATGAAGCAGATGGGAATTAAAAGAAATAGGATGTAAGTGCAATAGCTGAGCTCTCGGTTACTTTTAATAAGCAGAATAGGTAACATTTTAATGTAATGCTTATGAGTTTATAGCTCTTTCTGCCTATATTTAAAGTAGAGGCTCTGGCTTGAACCTAAAGCTAAAAGAGGTGATGGACATATTTATGACCCCATGGGTCCAGGGAGGACCAATCTTGGAAGCAACCACATTTTGAAGTAAGGAGGAGCTAGTTGGTTGACCAGCAAGAGCTTGGTTGAGAGAGAGGATGGGGGATTCTGAATAAAGCGTGGTGTCTGTCACTATATTTGTCAACAGTCCTGCTGGACTGTTGATCCCACCCCATCCTGTGAGTAATGGTGAGGAACTTTGGAGTAGGTATAAGCAAAACGGCATAAGAACTGTGCAGTGAATTGAAGAGTGTACCCAAATTCATGCCCACTTGGAACCTGAAAAATCTGACCTTATTTGGAAACAGGGTTTTAGCAGAGATAATTAGTTAGATGAGGTCATACTGGATTATGGTGCGAACACTTTTAAGGAGGGGGGAGGGGAATACCTCAAGGGTAGAGCATGTACTTAGCATGCACAAGGTCCTGGGTTCAATCCCCAGTACCTCTGTTTAGCAAATAAATATAAACCCAATTGCCTCCCGCCCCCCCCCCAAATAAAGAGGAGAGGATGCAGAGACATGGAGAAGAGGCCATGGAAAGACAGACAAAGAGATTGGAGAAAGGCACCTACAAGCCAAGGAACACTGAGCATTGCCAGGAGCCACCGAAAGCTGTAAGAGACAGGAATGGTCTTCCCCAGGGCCTTCAGAGTGATCCTGGCCCTGCCAGCACCTTGATTGCTGACTTACGGCCTCCAGAAGTGTGAGAGAATAAATTTCTGTTGCCTGAAGCCACCAAGTTTGTGGTCATGTGTTATGGTAGCCCCAGAAAACTCATACAGACAGTTTCATCACAAACTCTGCAAGTCAGGGTACAACTAGCATTGCCCTCTAACAGCACAGACACAAGGGTCAGAAGAAATCTTTAGTGAGAGCTGACAGCTTCTGGGGACCCCCAAGGACACCACAGGAGGACAGAGATCTGCGCTACCTCATGTGGGTGAGAAAGAGGAGGAATCAGGTCACTCTTGTTCAAAAAAGGCTCTAGAGAGGCCTGAGGGGACTCCAGTCACACCTTATCATGCGCACTTTACAGACAAGAAGCTTGAGCCAAGAGAAATAAAGCACTTTGCCAACAGCTGTAGAGTTGCCAAGCATCTTACGGCTTCCAGCAGTGGTGCCATTCTGGCTCTTGGGCCTCAGTATGAAACCTGTTTTCCCTCTGGCAGGTCTCTCTGTAGCTCTGAAACTTCACCAGGCTGGATCTTGGTGGCGGTCCACTGCATTCACCCATTGTGTTGGGTGTCTGCTGGTCCCTTTCCCCCTGGAGACTCAAGTTTGTCACTTCCAGGAAGTTTTCTGGGATTGTTTCTTTGATGATTTCTCTCTTTTGTTTTCCCTGTGCTCTTTCTCAAAAACCTATTATTGGATGCCTGACCTCTTGAACTGTTCCTCTCATTTTCTTATTTCTATTCTCCACGTCTATGACTTTCTCTTTTCTCTTTCATTTTTTTGCCCAACATTCTGGGAGATTTCCTCAACTTTACTGTTTCATCTTTTATTGAGACTTTCTTTCTATCCTGTTTTCTCTTCAACAACTTGGCACAATAATAATAATTCTGCTGTTATGTTTTAATATCAAATAATTTTTCTGCCTTCTGAATTTTTTAATCTCACCTTTTTCTCATTTCACCAATGTAGTAACTTCTCACCTCTCTGAAGACAGATTTTTTTAAAATATCCTGTTGCATCATCTCCATTTTTTTCTAGTTGTTCTTGCCTTTTTCAAGTTAGAGGCTCTTACATGTCTGGTCAGCCTTTGGGGTCTACTCATGGTTCAGAGGCATCAATAAAAAGCTGGGGCTTGTCAACCACAGTGGTTCCCAGCCCCCAGCCATATGCTGCAATCCGTTGGGAAGCTTGTGGACACTAAAGGCCTGACCCTACCCTCAGAAATTCTGAGTAAACTTTTGGAGATGGGGAGGGGGATAGGAGGGGATTTCAAACCTCCGCAGGTGATTCTTATGATCATGTATTGCTTTAGAATATTCTCCCACCCATGTCAGTATGTCCAGGTGTTTTTCCTTAGATTAGTCAGGTTTTCCAGAGAAGATTTTTCCAGCCCGTTTGCCACTCGGCTGAGAAGGGAAGAGGCTGGAAGTCTCAGCATTCAGCATCCAAACTTCCATTAGCAAACCATCATCAGGGATAGTTTCAGTCCTGTTGGAATGCTGCTAACTTTTACCCTGGAGCCCTCCTGTGACAGTCACTTGCATGATAAATCTGCATCCATCTGTATCCACTGTGATAGAACCCTGTATACCTGCTACAATGATGTATGTGTATTTAGGCACATGATGGTATCGAATTCTCATTAACACTCCTCAAACAGGAAGTGTGTGAGTCAGATAAGTATAACTGCAATGCCAATAAATAATTTTTTTCAAACACAGAAAAACTCCAGGAGAAAGTCTCCACCACCACCCACAATACACACCGAGAAGGTGTTGAGTCCAGGCTATACACAACCAGCGGTCTTTTCTGGCTCTCTCTGCTGTGCCCATTCATGCATCGTGTTCCGATGATCCGTGATGCTCCATGGCAAGGTCCTTACACGAGCTGTGATAAGAACTCAGCATTCAAGTAATGTGGTAGGACTGCTTGGGTGAGATAAGCTCTCTCATGTGCAGTGAGCAGCAGAGCCCTAGAGAAGACTCCAAGATATTTCCAAAGTGTGCTCTCAACTAACCACCAACTCTTATGACACTCACGGTAGCCTTTGGTGCTAAGATTCTTGTTGCTCTTGGTGGCTATATATTTGCAGTTTTCTGGGAATAGTGTCATAATTTGGGCAACATCCACATACTCTCTTAGATGCAACCATGAGACAGCTCTCCTGGAAGGGGGAGCCAGTGGGTCTGGATGCCCTGGCTTCTATCCAGACCTTCCCACTCTCAGTAATGGTTAGTTACGGGTCTTCTTAGTCTTAGTTACGGGTCTGCAGTGTTACGGACTGAACTGTGTCCCCTCAAAATTTATATGTCGAAGTCTCAATCCCCCATATCTTAGAATGTGACTGCATTTGGAGAGACATTCTTTAAAGGGGTGATTGTGTTAAAATGAGGTCATGAAGGTGGCCCTAAATCCGATGTGACTGGTGTCCTTATAAGAAGGAAATCTGGACACTTCCATGTGCAGAGGAAGATGATGTGTAGAAACACAAGGAGAAGACAGCCGTCTACAAGCCAAGGAGAGAAACGCAGAAGAAACCAGTCCACCTGACATCTTGATCTTGAATTTCGAGCTCCCTGAACTTTGGGAGAATAAATCTCTGCTGTTTAAGCTGCCCAGTTTGTGGCACTTTGTTGTGGCAGCCCTAGCAAACTAATACGGACGGTAGATTTTTTATGTGTATTTTACTACAAATAATAATAATAATAATAATAATAATAATAATAATAATAATAATAATAATAATAATAAGCCTATAAACAGGCAAGTGGAAAAAAATCACCAAACCTATTTAAAATTTTCTTCTCCCTTTGGTCCTTTTTCTGGTTCTTTCCCCCTCACCCTGTACACCTGCCCCTTTTGTGCCCTTCCTGGCAAGACTACTGAGAGACAGGCATATGGAGTTCCTGAGATGGGGTTCATCACAGGAATGGCCCCAAGGAAAGTGGTGAACTTTCACCCACTTCTCCGTGACCAACAAGCTGACCCTCTCAGTGTTCCCCTAGCAATTTGGACTGCTTCTGTTATTTAGCAGAATGCAATTTAAAACTAGGTGAGTGGCTCGCTCCTCTAAGGCTCTCAACACCTGAAAGGCAGAGATGGGTGCAGCAAGATCTGGTACTGGGGCAGCAGGGCTCCTGAGCCAGGGGCTTCTGTCTCGACTATCACCCTCCCCTCCACAGCTGCTGCTGGAAGCCAGCTGGTGATCATAAAAGGATGGAGGACAGCTAGAACCCAGATGCAAAATCTGGGTCTGTTGAACAGAGAAAATGTATCTGCAGTTGGATTCTGCCCGTTTGAGAACCAAGTGTCTTTAAGCACCTTTTAAATCCTGGAAACATTAAAAGCTTGGATACCACCTTTTCCTCCCTTCTTGAGTTACACAAAGGTACATTCAAAGATATGGGGTATGCAAATGATCCAGCAATCCCACGTGCGGGCATGTATCCAGAAAAAAACTCTCTAATTCAAAAAGATACATGCACCTCAATATTCATAGCAGCACTATTTACTGTAGCCAAGACATGGAAGCAACTTGAATGTCCATCAACAGATGACTGGATAAAGAAGCTGTGGTGTGTGTGTGTGTGTGTGTGTGTGTGTGTGTGTGTATATATATATACATATATATTATGGAATACTACTCAGCCTTAAAAAAGAATAAAATAATGCCATTTGCAGCAACATGGGTGGACCTGGAGATTATCATACAAAGTGACAGAAGTCAGGGAAAGACAAATATCATATGATATCACTTACAAGTGAAATCTAAAAACAATGACACAAACTTATTTACAAAACAGAAACAGATTCACAAACATAGAAAACAAACATAGTTGCCAGAGAGAAAAGGGGATGGGAGAAGGATAAATTAGGAGTCTGGGATTAGCAGATACAAGTTAATATTTATAAAACAAATAACAAGGTCCCACTGTATAACACAGGGGACTATATTTAATAGATTATAATAACCTATAATGAAAAAGAATATATACATGTATAACTGAATCACTATGCTGTACACTGGAAACTAACACAACATTGTAAATCAACTATACGTCAATGAAAAAAAATTCTAATGTCGTTAAAGACATAGGGTATAAGTGCATCGGGACACAGGTAAACACCACATAAATCATAATACAAACATGTTGGGTTTATGCAATACTGTATGGTTTGCAAGAGGCTTGTACCTACACTCCTCCTTTGATTCTCACCATAGTGCTGGCTGGTCATGGAACAGGACACTCTTGGCCTCTCACACAGTGGCAAAAACCAGGATGGGGGCAAGTCCTGAAGGTCCCAGAGCCATTCCAGTGCACAAGCGGGTCTAGATTCCCAGGCGTCCTCACTTAATATTCTCTCTGCTCCACCCTGATAGTAGTAAGTACCAGTTATGGTTACTTGCTCTGTGTCGGGCATTTTCCATTTATTATCTCATTCCATCCTCAACCACCCTTCAGGGGAAGCAAGGTTTAGCAAACAAATACTCCAGGAAGGAGCTGAGCTCAGAGGAGTCCCCAGATGCCATCTTCTAAATCAGAGCGTTCAGTTTACTCCAGTTGCACCCTGTTTGGGTCTGCTCATTTGTCTTGGGTCCCTGGTACATACAGGCACCAGGCTGGCAGGGGTCAAGCACTGAGGCCATGGCAGGGCCCCACATCCATGACTGGGGGAGGTGTTAGTTTCTGAGGGCTGCTGTCATAAATTAGTACAAGTCAATGACTTAATAGAAATTCAATTCCCTCACAGCTCTGGAGGCAAGAAGTCCAAGATCAAGGTGCTGCCTCAGGGCCGTGCTCCCTCTGCAGGCTCTCCGGAAGGACCCTTCCTTGTCTCATCCAGCTTCTGGGGACTCCCAGCGTTCCTTGGGGTGGGAGCTGCATGGCTCCAATCTCTGCCTCCATCTTCACAGGGCCCCTCTGTCTCAGGATCTTGATCTCCTTCTGCCTCACTCTCACAAGGACCTCTGTCACTGAATTTAGGGCCCACACAGGCAATCCAAGACAATCTCATGATCTCAAGGTAATGACATCTCCAAAGACCCCTTTTCCAAATAAGGTCACATTCACAGGGACAAGTGGTCAGGAGTTGGAGGACACTATTCAACCCACTACAGGAAGGAGGCAAGTTGAGGCCTGTAGTGTCATCCTGTCCGTCAGTGGGGACAGGGGTGCAGTGGTAGCTGCTCCTGCCACAACCCTAGGACGGGACGGGCCTCCAGCTCGCCGGCAGCAGGGCCAAGGCCAGGCAGCCCGTCCTCCAAGAATCAGGGGACAGGGCCAGCATACTGGTGCCCAGGGCAGCAAGCAAACACAGCCCTGGGCTGGGCAGGGCAGAGATCAATGGTTCCTGAGATTCAGGGAGGTTGGGGACAGAATGGTAATTCCAAAGGCCCCAGGCAGTGTTGCCAGGACAGCATAAAATCTCATTCCTGGGCTGCTTCGTTATCCTGAGAAGGTGGAAGTTGTGTTAATTGCCTGTGCTGCGGCCGGGGGGCTCTGCAGTGTGGGGGGCCAGCCTCATCAGACTTGCCTCCGGCCCAGACCTGGTCTTCCTCCTGATGCCTCATCAGCTGAGCCCGTGGTCACGGTGCCATCTGCAGGAGTGCGGCTCCACCAGTGCCCAGCCAGGGAGGGTGGCCAGGCAGCATGACCCAGCTGTCAGGTCAGGGACACAACAGAGAGCTGGCCGGTCTTCTTCCTGCTGGACGCGAGGTGGAGTCAGAGGTACCTGGCCACAGGCAAGTCTACACCTCAGTTACACTCAACAAACCTGCTCCCAACGAGCAGGGAAAGGGGGAAAAGGGGGTGGAGGAGGGCAAATGCCTCAAAGACCTGCAAGCCCCAGCCAGGCTCAGGGAAGGGGGTGGAGCTTCTTGGGGATTCTGGAAGAGGCAGCCGGACTGTGTGCGGCTAAAGCAGTGGGCTCCACACTGGGACTGCCTGGCTTCAAACCCCAGCCTCACACCTCACCGTGCAGCCTTGGGCTAGTTACTTAAACTCTCTCAACCTAAGAGCTCTTATCTACAAACTGAGGCTCAAAATAGAACCTACTTCACACAGCTGTTATGAGGATTAAAGTAAACAAGCCAAAGAAAGCCCTTAACACAGTACCTGGTATGTAGTAAATACTCAACTAATGCCAGTCATTAAAACCAGTGACATCTGAGGTGAGCCTTGCGGAAGGGTGTGAGGATAATTTTATGTGACAACTTGGCTAGGCCATGGAGACCAGTTGTTTGGTGTAGATGTTGCTGTGCGGGTGCTTTTTAGACATGCTGAACATTTAAATCTGTAGCCTCTGAGTCAAACTGGTCACCCTCCCTAGTGACGGTGGGCCTCATCCAATCAGCTGAAGGCCCTAAGCGAAAAGACCAAGGTCCCCCGAGGAGGAAGGAATTCTGCCTTCAGATTACAGACTGCAATGTCAACTCTCCTCATTTTCCAGCCTGCCGGCCTCCCCTGTGGATTTCCGACTTTCATTCCCCACAACCTCCCTCTATAAATACACATCCCACTGGCTCTGTTTCTTGGGAGACCCTGACTGACACACTGACACTGAGTCTTCCAATCCATGTTCAGGGCTGGGGGGCTCCCTGTGAGGGAGGAGGCAGCACTCAGTCACAAGAGAGAAACGGACGTTGAAGCCAATGAAGCATCTGCTCTCAGGGGCTTCACACGGACGAGAGGCGGGACGTCACCATCTCACAGTGGGGCCCGAGGCTCAGGGCTGAAGGGACATCTTACCAACTAGGAACAGTGCTGCTAGATTGGAACCCGGATCTGCCTGCCTCACAAACCCGTGGCTTCTCCCATCCGTCAAGTGACCTCCATTGGGGAAGGAGAGAAATCAGCACGTTGTCAGGGAAGAGGGTGGAGCGTTGGGGGACCAGACATGGAGAACAGACAGACCTCAGAGGAACCACAGGAATGCAAACTAGGCAGACAGGGATGGGTGAGCCCAGCACTGCTTGAAGGGTTAACTGCATTTGATTTAAATATGCCCTGTTTGGGCTCAGTGTCAACTCTCCCCAGGTCTGCAGCCTGCCTCCTGCCCTGCAGACTTCAGATTTGCCAGCCCCCACAATCATGTGGACTAATTCCTTAAAATAAATCTCTCTGCAGATGGATGGATGGATCGATGGATCTAGATATACAGATATATGTAGACAAATCGAGATCCATTGATTTATATCATCTGTCTATCTACCCGTCTGTCTATTCATCTGTTGGTTCTTTTTCTCTGAGGAACTCTAACACAGAGAGGCAGGAGAACTGTGGTCCAGGAGCCGCCAAGGACACATGTCCCAGAGTCCCAGAGAGAGGCCAAGCCGATGGGCTGTGCTGGGGAGGTTGAAAGGTCAGCTGAGCTACAGGGCAGAGAGGACATGAGGCAATTCAGCAGGACAGCCAGGATGGGGCTGTGTTGAGAGGAAGCTCAGAAGCCTTTGGAAGACTCATGGGTGCCAAAGCTGCCCTGGCAGAGGTGGCCCTGCTCAGAGCACAGGGGCCGACTCCCCTACTTCTGTCTGCTTTCACAGGTCAAACTAGGGCAGCTGCAGAAATGTACTTGGGAGGAAGGAGGAACCTACCTCTCCTCCAGGACCCATGATGTCACGCACAGATGCAGACTCATCCCTGCCTGACAGCTCCAGGGCTCAAAGTCAGGAGGAGGCAGGAACGCTTGGGAGGTGGGTCTGCAAAGCTCTCTTTGGAATCTGGGTGCGGCCGCCCTACATGGGGATCTGGAAAGTGCCTGCTGTGAAGGGACTTCCTGTGCATTTTTGAGGCTCCGGGGTTTGGAAAGTAGGGGCTGGCATGAGAAAACAGCCTCCTGCAGACAGAGGCTCCAAAAGACGGAGCCCCGCTAGTGCCAGTGACATCGCCCCCACCAGACGACCTTGGTTACACGGGGCAGCTGACAGACCTCATTGCCAGTTCACAAGAGAAAGGGGTGGCAAGGTGGAGGCATCTGGTTCCAGAGCTGCTTCTCTTCTTTAACAGGCTTCCCGCAGGGCACGGATGTCGTGCCTGCCCTTTCCCATGGCTGATTGCTATCATATATATTTGCATCCACTCTTTCTTCCAACTATGTAAATGCCAAGATAGGACAAGGACAGAGCAGAAGTCACCCAGCTTGACGTTTTAGAATGCCAGGGCCAGCGTTCTACAAGTTTCTACATGGAGGCCTAGCTATACAGAAGAAAAAAAAAAATCCTCTTCCTCCAAAATACCTAAAAAGAAATATTTTTTTTTCCTGGTGAAAGAAACATAAAATTTACCATTTTAAGTGTACAGTTCGGTGACATTAAGCACATTCATATTATTGTGCAACCATCACCACCATCCACCTCCAGATTCCGCTAATCTTCCCAGAATGAAATTCTGTCCCCATTAAACAATGACTCCCAATTTCCTCCCTGACCCTAGTCCTTGGTAACCTCTGTTCTGTAGTAGGGAAGAGCAAATCTGACTCCATCTTGGATCTGTTTCTTTTATTTTAACCTCTGTATTCTATTGCTTTTGTTACAAGTTAACCACTAAAGGGATGTTGCCTATAAGCTTCAGGTATACATAATAGTCCATCTCTGGGAACCCTGCCTCCCAGGAGATGATTGTTAAGCTTAAAGACCTTTGTTTAGGTCACAGGAAACATCCTGACCAGGCCTATCTGTGAATGACGGCCAGAAGGAAGAAATTAACACATCCCCTCCAGAGGCCGACCGAACCAGGCACGGTTTGCCTTTACTCCCTCTCATTGTAGTATAAAGGAAGCCTGAATTCTAATTCAGGCAAGATGGTTCTTTGGACACTAGTCCACCATCTTCTTGGACTTCTGGCTTTCCGAATAAAGTCACTATTCCTTGCCCCAACAACTCATCTCTCAATTTATTGGCCTGTCATGCAGGGAGCAGTATGAGATTGGACTTGGTAACATTCCACTTTCTGTCTCTAGGAATTTGACTATTTAAGGTGCCTCATCTAAGAAGAATCATACATTTTCCCTTTTGTGTCTGGCTTCTTTCACTTAGTATTATGTCTTCAAGGCACATCCATGTTGTAGCATGCATCAACATTTAATTCCTTTTTAGGGCTGAATAATATTCCACTGTGTGTATAGACCACATCCATTCAACAATGTACATCTGGATGTTTTCACCTTTTCAGTATTGTGAATAATGATGCTATGAATACCAGTGTACAAGTATCTATTTTGAGTTTCTGCTTTTTCTTGACTTAGTTTTAGTGATTTTTTTCTAGAAAAAATTTTTTTCTGAATGTGGAAATTACTGATACAAGGTTTTTCATAGTCTCTTATTATAGTCTCTTTGTAATAATCTCTGTAATCTAGGTTGCATTTATGGTTTTGCCCTCTTTCTAAATCTTTACATTATGTAATTGAGTCTTCTTTCTTCTGGATCAGCTTGTCAGAGATTTACCAAATGTATCATTACTCTTTCAAATAGCTAATCATATTAGCTAGAATTGGGTTTGGCTCTGAGAAAACCTCCAAAGAGCAGTGATTTAACATGCTCTCACTGTGAAATGTCCAGAAGGGTTTCAGTCAAGGGCTGGTCTAGCCATCCACAGTGTCAGACATCCAGGCTTCTCAGGTCTGTTGCTTTTTTATTGTCCAAGGACAGAAAAGTCACTGCCCAGTATCCAAAGGTCACCCTTTTGTCCAAGACAGTTTCTGAGGCTCCAGGCAGGAAAGAGGAGGAGGGAAAGAAGAAAGGTATGCACTCCCTCTTCCATCTCCTGAGGGTTGCACACACCACTCTGCTCACTTCTCTTTGGCCAGAACACAGTCATACGGCCAATCAACTCGCAGAAGACTCAAGGAAATGCTTTGTTGTTTTCTTCTCTCCAAAAACTTCCATGCCATTGTTGCCATGCATTTTATATCCACATATGTTATCAACTCCATGATTCAAGGATCATTTTGATCTGAACAGTCACTTATCTTCTTTTTAGTCTTTTTTAAAAAAACTTCTATCAAAATATAGTAGATGTACAATATTATAGAAATTATAGGTGTACAATATACTAATTCACAATTTTTTGGGGGGATTAGGTTTTTATTTACTTAAAGGGAGGTACTGGGGATTGAACCCAGGACCTTGTGCATGCTAACTATGCACAATACCACTGAGATTTACCCTCCCCCGTAATTCACAATTATTAAAGGTTATACTCCATTTATGGTTATTATAAAATATTAGCTATATTCCCCATGTTGTACAATATATCATTGTAGTTTATTTTATACATAATAATTTTTACCTCCCACTCCTCACCCCTATGTGCCCCCCCTTCCCTCACCCCACTGGTAACCTCTAGTTCTCTGCATCTGTGAATCTATTTCTTTTTTGTTATATTCACTAGTTTGTTGTATTTTTTTAGATTCCACCTATGAGCAATATCATACAGTGTATTTGTCTTTCTCTGTCTGACTTATTTCACTTAGCATAATACCCTCCAAGTCCATCTATGTTGCTGCAAATGGCAAAATTTCCTTCTCTTTTATGGCTGAGTAATATTCTGCTGTATATGTAACAGTCAATTATCTTTTAGAGAAATTATTTTAATGAGAAAAGCTCTTCTATTGCCCTCCTCCTGTGGTCTTCATTCCTATGTGTACATCTAATTTTCCAACTGGTTTCATTTCCTTCTGCCTGAAAAACATTCTGTAACATTTCTTACAGCGTGTATCTGTAGGAAACAAATTCTCTCAGCTTTGGTGTATTTGAAAATGTTTTTTCAAAGAATATTTTCACTAGATATAGAATTCTAGATTGATAGTTTTTTTTCTTTTAGTGCTTTAAAGACGTTATTCTGATATGTTCTGGCTTGTATTTCTTCTGACAAGAAATCTATAGCAAAATTCTAACCTTTGTTCTTCTATATTTAATGTATCTTCTTTTCTCTGAAATTTTTGAAGACTTTTCTCATTATCACTGGTTTTTTCACAGCCTGGTTATGTGTCTTGTTTTGGATTTCTTTATTTTTATTCTTCTTGGGATTCTTTGAATGTCTGGGGTCTGTGGGTTTATAGTTTTCATCAAATGTGAAAAAACTTTGGCCATTATCTCTTCCAATACATTTCTTTCCTGACCTTTCTTTTTCTGGGACTTTAATTACACACAGTCCCACATACATGTACTGTCTGATATTGTCTCACAGGTCAGAGAGGACCTGGCAGGGCTTTTTCCTTTTTCTTTCTGTGCTGTAGTGTGGATAGTATCCGTGACTATGTTCACGAGTTCACTGATCTGTTCCTCTGCAGAGTCTCATCTGGTATTAACCCCATCTGGTGAAATTTCCATTTCACATACTGAACTTGTCTATTTGGGTATTTTTTATATCTAACACTTCCCCCTCATTCCTTACATGATTTCCTTTAAGCCTTTGCATATTTACAGTAGGTGATTTAAAGTCCTTGTCTTTTCATCACATCATCTCTGTTGTTTCTGAGTCTGTTTCTGTTGACTGACTTTACTCTAGATTATGGATCACATTTGCTGCTCTCGTGTCCAGTAATTTTTTAATTGGATGCTGGACTTTGTAAATTTTATATCATTGAGTCAGGTTTTCTGGCTTTCTTTTCAAGAGTATTAGACTTTGTTCTAACAGGTTACTCGCAGCTTAGGTTAATTCTCTCAAGGTATGTTGTTAAGCTTTGTTTGGACAAGTCTTTAATCTCCTTTACTCAAGAAATAGTTTTACCCAGAAGACTGACCCTTCTGGGATCTCAGTGAATGCCCTATGTATTCAGTAAGGACTTTCCACTGTAGCTGGTTGAAACTTGAATATTTCCCAGGGCTGTGTGAACTGAGGAATTGTTCAGTTTACAGTTCTCCAGGTGTCCTTTGACCAGCCTCATAGAATTTTACCTTATGGATATGTGGCTTAGTATTCAGTAACAGTATCCAGGTTCTTGGAACTCTTTCTTTGCATAGGAACCTCCTGTCTGGAGCGCTGCTCTGCAAATTCCAACTGCTTCAGCCTCTCCAAGTGCCAATGTTTGTCTCCTCAACTCAGCAACATTGCCATGCTCTGATTACATTCCCTGTAAGGCCCAGCTTGAGTCCTGAAAGATGCAAGGTTGGTTTAATAATAGAAAATAAATTGCAGGGAGGGTATAGTTCAAGTGGTAGAGCTCATGCTTAGCATACATGAAGTCCTGGGTTCAATCCCCGGTACCTCCCCTAAAATTAAATAAGTAAACCTAATTATCCCCTACACAAAACAAAAACAAAAACAAAAAAGAAAATACATTCATGTAATTAACCACATTGCTTATTAAGGGAGAAGATACATAATCTCAGCAGACAGATAAAGGAAAACCATTCAATAAAATTCAATAACTATCAATGTATTTTTTAAGCTTTCAGCAAACTAGAAATAGAAACTTCCTTAACCTAAAAAAAAGTACTACCAAAAAAAAAACCTACAGCAAACCTAATATGCAACAGTATAATGTTAAAAGTTGTCTCTTGAAAATCAGGAAGAACAGCAAGGCACTACTGTAGAGCACTGGGAACTGTATTTAATATCTTGTGATGACCTATATTTTAAAAGAATAGGAAAAGGAATATATATATATGTATAACTGAATCACTGTGCTGTACAACAGAAATTACCACAACATTGTAAATCAACTGTACTTCAATTTAAAAAAAAGAAAATCAGCAGCACTATTTACAATAGCCAAGACATGGAAACAACCTAACTGTCCATCAACAGATGACTGGATAAAGAAGATGTGGTATATTTATACAATGGAATACTATTCGGCCACAAAAATGACAACATAATGCCATTTACAGCAATGTGGATGTCCCTGGAGAACGTCATTCTAAGTGAATTAAGTCAGAAAGAGAAAGAAAGATACCATATGATATCACTCATATGTGGAATCCAAAGAAAAAAGAAGAAGACGACAAATGAACTTAAATATAGAACAAAAACAGACTCACAGACATAGAACACAAACTTGTGGTTGCCAGGGAGGAGAGGGGTGGGAAGGGACAGACTGGGAGTTTGAGATTGGTAGATACTGACAGGTATATATAGCATAGATAAACAAGTTTATACTCCATAGCACAGGGAAATACATTAAAGATCTTGTGGTAGCTCATGGTGAAAAAGAACATGAAAATGAATATGTGTATGTTCATATATGACTGAAAAATTGTGCTGTACACCAGAAATGGACACAGCATTGTAAACTGACTACAATGCAATAAAAATAATTAATTGATTTAAAAAAGAAAATCAGAAAAATAAATAAATAATCAAAAATTTTAAAAAGAAAATCAGGGAGAACAAAAATAACAGCTTTCTCTCCTTCTACTCTGCATTATTCAGGATGTTCCAGTCAGTGTAATAACGCAACTAGAAAAATAAAATGTGTGCGGTTGAAAAGGATGAATAATGCTTGTCAGTCACTTATTCACAAATGTGTACTCAGCACCTACTATGTGCCAGGCAGTGTTGTAGACACTGGTGTCATAATAGTGGGAAAAAAGAGGCAAAATCCCTACTCTTATGGACCAGATATTCAAGTCACAGGTGGGGAGAAGTCAGACAATGAACAAAATAAAGAAAGAAAATTGTGTAGCCTTCTCAAAGGCAGTAAGTCCTATGGAGAAAAATGAAAAATAAAGCCGGAAGTGGGATGGCAGGGCCACGAGCTGGGCAAGCTCAGGCAACACCATAGGCTTCCTAATCGGTGGGAATGGCAACCCTGAGATCTCACAGAAGGAGTGAGGGGAGAGGGATTGCAAGATTGCTGCAAGTTTTAAATGGAGTGTTCAGGGCAGGGCTCGCTGAAGAGGAAATGTTTGGGCAAAGATTTGAAGGATGTAACAGAGTGAATCATGTGGATACGTGGGGACCAATGTCCCAGGCAGAGCCCGTCTGTGTGTTCCAGGAAGAGAAAGGAGGCCAGTGCGGCCTAAATGGAGTAAGCCAGGGGAGGGTCACAGGAGGCGAACTCAGAGAGGCCACAGGGGTCATAAGTCACCGTCAGGACATGGGGAACAGGACGAGGATCTGAGAGCTCTGACAAGAATAGGGAAGGGTTACGTGGCTTGTCTTATATTTTCAAAAAGGGTCCCCCTACTCTCTGTGTTGGGCACAGATTAGAAGCAAGTCAGGGCAGAAGCAGGAAACCGGGGTATTTCAATGGCCCAAGTGTGACATGACAGTGGCCTGGCCTCACACAGGACCTGCGGAGGTGGTTAAAATAGGTGAGATTATATATATATTCTCAAAGTAGAGCCAACAGCACATGCTCATGGATCCAAGAGGGAATGTGAAAGAGGAGTTAAGGTGACTCCAAGGTTATTAGCCTGAGCAACTGACGGGAGGATGGAGAAGACATTGCTGAAAAGGGGGCTCAACCCTGGTTGAAGCTGAGTGGCTAAGAACACTTAAAAACTCTCTGTCTTCATTCACATCCAGTGGTGATCTGCCAGCCACACCAGCCACACCAGCCACACCAGCCACACCACATCGTGTAATTGACTTGCCAGGGCTGACCCTTGATTTGCGTTATCAGAAGCTGACTGGCACCCAGCAGGCAGCCTGATGGCCGATGTCAGCAGCAAATGCCATTCGCATTTCAGACCACTAGTAAGAGTGGGAGAGAAGTGATTACCACATGAGGTTTCCTTGATGAAAGCAGATGTAAATGCAGGTTTTCTTCCCCTAATTTGCAACCCTATTTTGACAGTAGTTTATTTTTTTAAAAGATCATCTTTAATCATAGAATAACCACGGAATACATAAGACACTTTTAAATTGTTTATCTGATTGTGGTGTCAAAAGTCCGGTGAGCAATTTGTTTAGTTGGCTTGACTCCCAGAGTCAGTGAAGGTTTCGTTGAGCACCTACTCTGTGCCTCAATAGTTTGAACCCAGTTAAGGTGGGTGATGGATAATTCTGCTCACTGTGTGCTTATCAACATTTTCTTGCTTAACAGAGCACCCAAATATCATACTTTTATATTTAAATGATTATAGGGCTGCCATCCATTGTGATCATCTGTTCGCCATGGTTGGAGCCTTTGGCTCTGCTGGGCTATAAATCACTTAGGGATTTTACTCAAAGACTCATGACCCAGGCACCAAGGTCAGAGCTCTGAGCCACGTTCATCATGATACACACAGGATTTAAGAAAATGAATTGAGTTGGGGCTTTTTTTGTTTTAAACTCTATTTAATTCTGCCAACACCAACCGAAAACTCACGTGGACCTGGGTTTTCTCTCCTTTTACCATGTGATCAGTCTGGGTTGTCAAGAAACATCCACACCTCTGCTACCTGTGTTCAAGGAGAGGAAGACAATACTGGAGAGAAAGTCTGATTTAGTCTAAAAAAACTGATTGAGATGGCTGACACCCGTCTGGAAGCAAGGCCCGAAGACACACACACACACAAGGACTAAAATCAAGTGGTAGAAAAAAGCCAGGCAGCCCACCTCCACACACACTACTTATTCCCAAAGTGTTGGCTCATCCCCTTGGAGTCCCAGACACATTCCCAGCCCTGTGAGGGAGAAGGCCCTCCAAAGCTTGGCCTATGTAAAACTCAAGCATATGAAGTTGAATCTGTACCGTTTCTTTCTGTGTGTGTGTCTCCCTCCATGAATGGGCTGCTCCTGGACCACATCCAGCCGGTGGGCTCTGCAAGACAGGATGCCAGACCTGATATGAGATCTCAGCTCTGGAAGTTGCCAAGTGGGGCCTTGGGCAAGTCATTATTTACCTCTCTGGGTCTCAAATTTCTCTCCTGTGAAATGAGGATATTCTAACCCCCGCCTCACCCATCTCATAGTTTTGTGAGACCCAAATGAGAAAAATGATTGAGAAAGTACTTTGCAGACAATAATGAAAATAGGCTGGGGAAATGTACTGTGTTATTATTAGCCTCAGCTCTGCCCCTGACAGTGTCACCTTGGGCAAGTTACTAAGTTCCTTAAGTAGAAGTCTCCTCATCTGTAAAGCAGAGAAAGGATTATCTACCTCAGATGATTAAAATAGGGATTAAATAAGATAATTAATATAAAGCAGACACTATTGGTTGGCTTTCCCAAGCCCTAGCTTCTCCTCTAAAATAAAAAGTAAGAACTTGCTAAGAGAAAGCTCTTCAAACTTTCACTCTTCCTCCCCTCTCCTTCCTGCCTGGAACATAAGTCTGAGGCCTGGAGGTGCAGCAGCCATCTTGCAACCATGAGACAAGAGGCTGGAGAATGAGGGTCTCTACTAAGTATAGAGAAACAGAAAAGTGGAAAGAGCCTGGTTTCCTGATGACTATTGATACCAACCCTGGAGTGTCTCCCCATGAGCTTTTTGCTTCATAGGGAAAAACAATCCCTTGTTGGCATCAGAATCTAAAGTAGGCTTTTCTGTTGCTTGCATCCATATGCATTCAAAGTAAATACACTGTCTTAATGTATGTTAACTCTGATTCCTAGAGAAAACAGCCATGAGATATGGCCCTGGCATGTGGCAAGATTGCTGAAGTGAAATTAAAGTTCAAGGAGTGAATGAAAAATGTCCATCATGGGAACTATGAGCAATTTGAGAATCTTCATGTGTTTCTTGGGTGAGGAAAATGACAGTGTTACTGTTATAAAGCAATGAAGGTTATCAGTCAAATTGTTCATCGCTGGAGAAGACCCCTTGGGAAATACTTCCTTTAAAAGTAAATGGGTGTAACAAAAGAAGTATAAGACTTGTAACATGACAATTACAAAATTTATAAACCAGAAAGTAGATTAGTGGAAAAAGAATCCAAAAAAGAATAGAGAGAGAGAGAGATACATAGATATAGATATATATCTGGATCACTTTGCTGTACACCTGAAACTAACACAATATTGTAAACTTCAATTTTTAAAAATTTTAAAAAGAGATAAATAGATTAGTGGTTGCCAGGCCAGGGACTGGGATGGGGTGAGGAGTTAAAGCTAAGGAGTGGGGGATTTCTCTTCAGGGTGATGAAAATGTTCTGGAATTAGATAGTGGAAATGATTTTACAACATTGTGAATATACCAAAAACCAACAAACTTTACACTTTACAAGGATGGATTGCATAGAATGTGAATTATATGTCAATAACAAAAGAGTAAATGAAGAGGGGAAAAAAAAGTAAATGGACTAACTAGTTAATCAGAGCCTTTTTCAAGCTTCCATGTAAGTCCACTAAATTGACCTCTTAGCCCAAAGATAACATCCATGGAAATTTCCACCAACAATAACTTGATAATCTTGTCTTATCACCTCCTCTTTGGCAGCATTCCAAGCATCTTCCTTTGGTGGTTATGTTGACATGGCTCATAAAGCAACGGAAAAAAAATGCCTTTTGTAGCCACACAGCTTATAATACCAAAGTAGCGAAAATAGCCTTAGACCCTTCCATTGATTTGCAGTGTCCTCTTTCAGTTAATCCTGATTCAATATCTGTGATTTACATCAGTATCAGTGACAGGGGCACAGTCCTAAGAATAATACTGTGGCCTGTTGTCTATACTCATAATTGAAGGAAATGCTAAATATCCATTAGGAGTTAATAAAAATAAAGATGTAGTGTTTTCTGATCCAAAACAAAGCCCATAAAGATGGATATAAAGTACTCTGCTCCTGGCATACAGTAGGTGCTCAATAAGTGCTAGCTATTATAATTTAGTGGACTGCCAGTGAATTCAAAGGCCTCCATTACTCTTTCTGCATTGCCTTCCTCTCCCTCCTCCCAAGGTTCTGTATTTGGCCACCCTGCTCAGCCTTCCCATAGTCCTGACAGGTGACTATCTTAGATCTGAGAAACCGACTCAAGCTGAGTTATCAATGGCTGATCACGTCCCTTCCCTTTCCCTCCCTCCACCATCTGTTCTTGGGTTCTGTCACGTCTAAGTCATCGATCCTGGCCACCCATGTGTGTGATGCACATCCTTCATGGATGAAAATGACCCTATAGCCTCCCCAACCATTTCTCCAGGAAGTAGGAGGGATGGGTCTGGGCTAAGACAGTGCGGTCTCCATGGCGACAAGGCAAACCAGCTCGTTCAAGGAACTGGACTTCTGACCTGGACCCCAACACAGTAACCAGTGAAAGAGTTGGCCTTAGGCTCTCACAGCCTCAACACTCACCCTCACTGACACCCCAGGCTCCACCCGCATCCTCCACCCCAGGTCCCACACTCCCAGCCCCACTCTGACGAAGAACCTGGGCTGGGGAGACATAGGGCGCCAGACACACCCAGGATGTTCTCACCACCCTCCAGAGCCAAAAATGCCCTGGTTGAAAAACGACAAGTGAAACCTATAAATAGTCAGGGCCTGTTTCCAGACCTTCGGAGTTCTCCCACCCAGACCCATTTGTTGTGCATGGGTGTACTGACATGGACAACATCTGTAAAGATCTGTAGGTAATACAGGTAGAGCTCAGTTAAACACTGTCAACACATTTTCTCATTTGATCCTGTCAACCTGGGCAGAAGTATTCTATTGATGAGAAAACTGAGATTCACAGAGGTTTTTTTTTTTTTTAAACTTCGCCAAGGTCATCCGCTGATGGGAGACTGAGTTGAGGCTGGTACCAGATTTGAAGACTCACCAGCAGTGAGAGCCCCGCCTGAGCCCCACCGGGCTCCCCCCCAACACCATCTCTCAGACTCACCAGACAACATTACAGTTCTGCGTCTATGTCCGGGGCTGGCCCCCTTGGGCACAGCGCCCATTCCCTCCTTCTGAAACACTTCTTCCACAGCAGAATCCAGCCAAATCACTGCCTCCCCACTGAAACCTGCCTCAGACACCAGGGGGAACTGATCAGCTCTTCCTTGGGCTCCTCGACTGGAACGCAAGCTTCACTCATGGAACCAGGGGTTCATGGGCTGGGTCTTCATCTTCATCCTCAGAATCTGGGTCTGGAAGAGTAAGCTTGGGACTGAATCTCTGAATCAAGCTTTAGCCCGGGGGCTCAGGTAGAGCCAGCGGCTGAGGGAGTGTTGGCTGAATAAGCAAGCAAATCCATCAATAGTTTCAATCCATATTTTCAGTTCACAAATGTTAATTTACAGTATCATGACTATACAACCATTTAAAAAATCAGGACACTGATTACACTAAGCACACACATAAATTTTCTTCTTTTTTTCTGTTCTTTTTTCTTTTTTTACTGTGCTGAAATATGCATAACAAAAATGTACCATTTTCATAATTTTTAAGTGCACAGCTCAGTAGCATTAATCATGGTCTCATTGTTGTATGACCATCACCACCACCATCTCCAGAACTTTTTCATCTTCCCCAATCGAAACTCTGCACATATTAAACAACTCCCCATTTTCTCTTCTCCCAGACCCTGGCAACCACCATTCTACTTTCTGTCTCTATGAATTTGACCATTATATGTGCTTCATATAAGTGAATTATACGATATTTGTCTTTTTGTATCTGGCTTATTTCACTTAGTATCATGACCTCAAGATTCATCCATGTTGTATGCCAGAATCATATAATTTTTAAAAAACACTTAATCATCACTGTAGTCAGGGCCCATTCTCAACGTTCCAGATTTTTTTTAAAGGAGGGGGTGGTAAATGACAGTCTCAGCTCCAAGATGTCAGCCAATGAGTCTCATTTTTAAAGGGTCCAATGTGCTACTGGAGGAGAGGCAGCCAACACACCTGGCCTTCCTCTTCACCCTTAAAAATGGCTTTCTATACTCCAGCCTGTAGACTATACACTATTTCTCCAGGTGAATCTATTGATTCCAGAGACAATTTAAAACAGGAAATGACCAGTGGGAGGAATTTCAGGCCACATCAAGGGGGTGAGTAACATGTAACAGATGGAGTCCGGGATCCACTCCTCACAGTCTGCTCTGGGACAGCATAAAATGGCCACTTACTCTGTCTGTGGCTCTCTCTGCATGTTCTGAAGGGTGCCAGGACTTCCCATCCGGTAACACCACTCCTTTGGCACCCACAACCACTGTTATGCCTGCTGGGTGGCTGCCAGGAAGGCCTTGGATAGAACGAAGATCACAGTTCCAGGAAGTAGTGGTAAGTAGAGGGAGGCAGGGGCATTCATTGAGTTTCAACCCAAAGCAAGTACCACACCAGGTGTGGCCATACACAGTATCCCCATTGAATAATCCCAACAACCAAGTACAAGAGACACCATCACCTCATGTTTACAGAAGCGTAAATCAAGACTCAGATGAGTGGATAAACTACCCAAGGTCACACAGCTAATTCATGTCAGAACTGGCAAGCGAATTCAAGCTCATCCAAACTCAAAGCTCCTTTCTTTAGCCCACGATGCCTCTCATCCCTTGATGGGGAGCGGTGTGTTCTTCATCTCTCGCCCCTACACTCTCCACCACTTAAGACTCTGGACAGGCATCTTGGGAAGACACTTTAATGGTGCAACCAGCCAAAAACACAAGGAAAGGGCATTATCCTCCACCCCACAGAGACCATGAAGGGGACTGAGGGTCCCTCCAAGAAGACTTCTGGAAAGGACAAATCTCCTATAAGACCTTAAATGAGAAAGGGGCAAATGCCTACAGCACCGACAGATTAAGCATGGGCAGGGCCTCTGGCGGAAGTGAAGAATGCCGAGGCAGCTTTTAAAATTAATGATGGTTGAGCTATAAGAAAGAAAAGTTGGCTCCAAGCTGATACTGAGAGAAAGGTACCCTCTGTGAAGTGCCTGGAGTAGACGTCTCCTGCAGCCACATTCTCCATTGTCTCCTTCAGCCCTGATGCCACACCTTCTGGCACTTTCTTGTGGATAGAGGCTGCAAAGAATCAGGAGGCCTAGCCCAACTGGTTTGAGAGAGCTCACCTAGGCGAAACAAACGACTGGTGAGGAGGTTGATGAGGAAAGCATTTCCACTCGCAGAATGGATCATGTAGTTGTATATCAACTACAGTATAATGTGAGGGGTGATGGCCAATCCTCAGCCACAAAAGCCTCTCTACATTGATGTCATTGCTCCTGAGATTTCACCTTCAGAATTGTCTTTCTTTGGCTTCCCTTCCCCTGGAGAAATCTTCTTGGGAGGAGAATATTAATCAACTCCCGCTAAATTGTTAGGCACATAATCACATGGATCTTGAAGGTCACATTATCCTGCCCAGTGCAGGAGTCTCTGACAGCTTGTATATTACATGGATATGGAAATCACAATCCATGGTTGTACAGCTCCTATGAAGTTCTCTACATTAAGCCAAAATATTTAAGCTACAGTTTCTTCCCCTCCCCATACGGCATTGGGATCAAATGTGCTTCTTCAAGGTAGTCCTGCAAGCCCCCAAGCATCTCTGCTGAGAAGCCCAGTTCTCCTGGATCTTCTTGTGGCATCACTTTCAGGGTATCCCCTCTCCAGGATACCTTCAGTGGGCCCACTCCAAATTAGCAATAAGACCTCTACCCGTGTGTGACAGAACTAGAGACATAATGTAGAGTCCCAGTGATCAGTGTACACGCACACACACAACCAAGGGAAAAGCAAAGGCTTCAAATGGAGGTAACCCAACAGACCTAAGGGAAGTATCAGATGTGTCAGTTAGTCTCTCCTGGGTGCATGAAGCAGTAATTCCCTCAAGTTATTTCATGCAAGTGGGCAGGCAATACTGTTAGGATACCTGTAGAGATAAGGAACAGAGAAACCTTAGCCACAGAGCCAGCCCTCAAAGGACCCTTGGAAAAATTCCCACCTGTGGGAAGAGTAGGAAATACAGGAGAGCGAGGCCACCTAGGCACTGGAACTGGACAGCCAGTGGAAATTCAAGGTGGCCCAGGCAAGCAGGCCATCTGGTAGACTTCCAGGCAGTAGGTATTCCTGAGCCTTATTCCAGGGCTCTGCTGTTAGTCATCCAGCTCCCCTCTCACACTCTGCATCTTCTCATCCATCTCTTTTCTTCTCCTCCTCTACCAAGTGTGTGGCTGATCCTGCCTCATTTCCCAGTTCACTGAGGCACGGCTCTCCAAGCCAGGCCCATGCAGAGATCACTGGCCACTGAAAATCAGGAAAGAGCAGAGGAGGCTCATCAGAGCCAGAGGAGCCCCGCATCTCTCAGGAGATGGACAGAGAGCAGGACCAGCCTGTGCTTGACCTTCATAGTAGACTCAGTGTCCAGAAGGGAAGACTGAGAAGGTGTTCATTTCGGTGCACACAGGGAATAAGCACAGACTTCCTGGTTATCACGTCCCCAGATAAAGACTCAGCTTGATTCTAATATCCAGATGGAGGGGACTAGTGCGAATCACCCCGTGTGAACAGCTGCTTTTTGGTGGTGATCAAACCCTGAATAGTTCCCAACCACAAACATCAGTCCCATCATCTGTCCATCTACCAATTCACTTTCACTACTCTGTGGCTTCCAGGTTTCTCTATTAAAATAAAAATGCTACTTAGGAATAAATTTAATAAAAAATGTGCAAGGCTTCTACACTGAAGACTACCAAACACTGTTGAGAGAAATGAAAGAAGATCCAAATGAATGAAGAGCTATACCATGTTCATGGATTGGAAGATTCTATTGCCAGGATGTCAATTCTCCTCAAAACTGATCTATAGATTCAGTGTAAATCCTGTCAAAACTCCAGGCACTTTTAAGAAATTGACAAGCAGATTCTAAAGTTTAAGTGCAAATGAAAAGAACAGCCAACATAATCTTAATAAAGGACAAAGTTGAAGGACTTACAGTAGCTGATTTTAAATTTTACTATGAATCTTAAAAAAAAAAGGAATAAAAGGACTCATCTACAAAACAGAAACAGGCTCACAGACATAGTAAATAATCTTATGGTTACCTGGGAAAGGGGGTGGGAAGAAATAAATTTGGGAGTTTGAGATTTGCACATGTTAGCCGCTATATATATAACTGGGATATTTGTGCTGTGCACCAGAAATTAACACATTGTAACTGACTGTTAGTTAACTTACTAACTTAGGTTTACTTAGGTTTACTCCTGCCTCCCAATCGATGTCAGAAACTTACTATGAACAACAGTAATCAAGACAGTTTGGTATTAGTATTAGAATACACAGATAAATAGAACAAAAAAAGAGAGTCTAGAAATAGATCTACACTTGGTATTCTGCAGGTTAAAAGAGTCAAACAGGGGCATTTTCTTTGGCTCAACTGGTAGGACATCTAATGCCCTGTCCTAACTGTGTTTGTGGGCACGGGGGTGGGCAGCAGGGTATATGCAGAAAAAAGCTAGTAAGATGAGGCAGCAGATGCCAAGTGTTGTACCAGCCAGCACCTTGAAGTTCAAGTAGCAGGGAGGCCACTTCACACCATTCTGTCAGAGAGCTACGCAACGCACCATGTTCAGAGCCCAGTGATTATTCGGGTGCAGCCGTACCTCCAAGACAATCCCTCCTTAGGGGCATAGACTACCTGACAAACAGAGCTGAGATGCACTGTGGGAGTGGTTACAATGGAGCTCTGCCATCCAGGCTTCCACATGAGAGTGGGGGAACCTTAGTGGAAGACAGGCTGGACATTCCGTACAAAGGACATTCCAGAGAAGGAAGGCTCTTGGAGTAAAGGCGCAGAGGTAGACACACACAGAGACTGCAGGATGCATTGCTTCCTGGTCACACCCTACAGCAAGGGGCCACAAAATCTCCCCGTTGCTTACCTCCATGAGTGAAATCAAGAGGAAGCCATTCCCACCCTGGCTTTTCCAGCTTGTTTCTGGCCTGAGCCATTCCCAGATAGTGGATATCACCAGTGACAATGAAATGAGCTGACTGCACCATCACATCCCCATGCAAAAAGCAGCCACATCGAGACAGCATGACACATGGGTCATAACTGGATGACGTCTGGTCACAAGGGTGAGAAAGTCTGGAGATAAAAAGAAGACAAAGAGAGGAAGGGAAGGAGAGTGGGATGAAGGAGGAAAGAGAGAAGAAGGGGACACAGAGCTGGAGAGGAGGAGGAATGGGCACCCCCACATCTTCGCACAAGGAGCGCAGGCCAGACTTTCTGAGACACCAAAAGCTTTCTTGGACTCCTGACCCCAGAGGATGCAATCCAGGCCATGGCAGAGGTGCAAGTGGTGAGGCCAAGGGGATGGAATAGCCTCTCCTGGCTCGGGCATCTAACAGCTTTAAGCCACAGACCTTGTCCTTGATGCAAATCAGAGGAGGAAAGGTGAAGAACTATAACAAACACCAAGGGGAAGATTTTGCAAAGAATTCTTTTTCACTGTCACTACTTAAGTGCTAAGACACTGAAGCCTGAGAAGCAACACTGTCTTCTCCCTAAGCAATCAGAAACAAACAAAAGGAGAACTCTCTGTACTTGGTAAGTCTGTGTTGGTGTGGGCCCACATGCGGCAGAGCCTGGCGCAGGGGCTGGTCCGAGGTGTGGGGATCCTTAGCAGGGCTGCACTCCAGATGATGCCGGCATGGGGATGGAGGGGGCTGCTGCAGAGAAGGCAGAAAACAAACCAGGAGAGGAGCCTGCTCCAAAGAGAGCCACAGGAGCAACGTGTGAGGCAGGGCACACCTCTGCAGCTCAGGCAGACACAGGCCCAATGCAGGGGGCTGCATCCGTGTCCGCCGGCCGGGCTCCTCCTTAGCAGTGAACCCTCCGGGACTGGAGGCTGTTGGCTGGGCCAGACCAGATGTGTGCGGCGCGGGTGGAACACTCACAGGCAGGGCAGCGGGGAGCTCTGGCTCTGCTGGGAGCTGGCCAGGCAACCCTGGGCCAGGCGCTTCCTCTCTCGGGATCCGTTTCCTCATTCTGAACAGGATGGTGGGTGGAGGGGTGACACGCTTTTCTGGTGATGTCCAAGACCTCCAGAAGCAGCACTGCTGGAAACGAGGAGCTCAACAACCATCTACTTCAAACTCCACCAAAGTATATATTGAGCACCTCCCACCTTAAGCTATTTGCCATTTTCCTCTGGCCTTTCTCAGACCCTTATCTTTCTTCCTGGACCAGGAAGTGAGCTGGCAAGGGGGCACCCTCCAGATTCACTGAGGAGACACCCGTGGAGTTGGGTACACACAGAGCCACGCCTGGGAAAGCTCTTTGTGCACAGGCAAGTATGTGACTTAAGCCCAAAGGTGCTCAGCCTGAGAAAGCCCAGGGTCTTGGCAGGGTTTGCTGGCTGCCTGGGGGCCAGCCTCACGCTGCAGTGACATGTCCAGGGCTGCCCACCACCTCAGGTGTCTTCTCCAATGCACCAAAGCTGGGACTCCCACCCTCACGCCTGAGGCTCCAGTTAGACTGATGGGACAAATGAGACAAACCAATGGCGAGACTTTCAGACTGCTGAAGGCAAAAGGGGAGTGACTGAGGTGCGGGAAGTGGGAGGGCACTTTCTCAGACCCAGTGGAACACAGCCGAGTCAGCTGCTTACCCCATCCCTGATAAGACCCTCTCCCCAACCACGACATCCCCTGGGGCAAGGGGTGAGGCCCAGAGACACCCCAGGTGGCTGACTCTTCCCTAACTTTCTATTTCTGCCAAACACACAGGTTTGTTTGCCAGGCAGATGAAATGAAGCTGTTTCCTGGGTCAGAAGAATCTAAGGAAGACTCTTAAGACAGAATGAGACTGAAGGAAGAGGAACCAATTTGGAAAAGTGAAGGGAGGGGGAGGGGGACTGAAAAATCTGGGTAGAAATGTCAATTCACCCAAAATTTGTAATTCACTCCTGCTCAGGGGAGTTGGCTAATGAAGTAGTGACATTTGCTCTCATCACTGTTGCTGTTTTAGTTAGTTCAGCTTTCAAAAGGCAGCATCTTAAAAACAGCTTTCTTGGGATATGCTAAGTTTGTATAAGATTCATGCATTAAAATTGCACAGTTCCATGGTTTTTTAGTAGGTTTGCAGAGTTGTGAAACCATCACCACTATCTAATTTTAGAACATCTCATCACCCCAAGAAGAAATTGCATACCTATTACCGGTCACTCCCCATTCTGCCTCTCCCCACCACCTCCCCCGAGGCAACCACTAATCTTTCTGTCTCTGTAGGTTATAAAAGATTGCATTTTGCCCCTTTAGGTACATTTCCTACAGTTAGTATATGGCCTACATCAGACGGCAGGGAGGCCTTAAGATCTCATGACTCATATAAAAATGGCCAACAAGGAAAAGATGCTCAACATCACTGATCATTAGAGAAATGCAAACCAGAACCATGATGAGATATTACCTCACACCCATTAGGATGGCTACTATCAAGAAACAGAAAATAACAAGTGTTGATGAGGATGTGGAGAAACTGGAACACTTGTGCATTGTTGGTGGGAATGTAAAATGGTGCAGTCACTATGGAAAATAATATGGCGGTTCCTCAAAAACTTAAAAACAGAATTCCCATATGATCCAAAAATTTTGCTTCTGGGTATATACTCAGAAAATTGAAAAAGGGTCTTGGAGAGATAGTTGCACATCGATGTACATAGCAGCATTATTCACAACAGCCAAGAGGCGGAGGCCACTCAAGTGGCCATTGACAGATGAATGGATAAGCCAATTGTGGTACATACCTACAATGGAATATTATTCAGCCTTAAAAAGGAAGGAAATCCTGACACGTGCTACAATATGGATGAAACTTGAGGACATTATGCTATGTGAAACAAAATAAGCCACTCACAAAAAGACAAATATATTGTATGATTCCACCTAGATAAGGTACCCAGAGTAGTCAAATTCATAGACAGGAAGTAGAAGGGTGGTTGCCAGGGGCCGAGGGCAGAGGAACGGGAATCAGTATTTAATGCGGACAGAGTTTCAGTCTGGGAAGATGAGAAAGTTCTGGGGGTATATGGTGGTGGTGGCTGCACAGCAAGGTCAATGTACGTGTTAACACTGAACTATACACTTAAAAACGGTTAAGATGTAAATTTTACATCATGTGTATTTTACAATTAAAAGCAAAAAGATCTCATGACTGATACCAACAGGCTTAGGCCAGGGATGCCTTTCTTGTGACACACAAAAGTCTACTTTTCTTCCTTTTAAAAATAAAATGTAATGTTTTATTACACGGCTAAGCATAGGCAATGTTAGCAAATATCTTTAAAATGTTATTCACAGATTATGTTTTAAAAAAAATAAAGCACTCAGGCACGATTTGTTCCTTTTTCAATTAGTCCTTAACTATTAATTAGCACAGGCTTAATCAGCACTTTTTGTAAGATTGCATTTACCGAATGCTTAATATACAAAGAAAAAGGCCACGCACATAACCATGCATTAATTCACATACTCTTCTGACACTAGGAAGTAGATCCTATTTCTGATCCCATTTCACAGAAGCAGAACTGAGGCTCAGAAATACTAAAGAACTTGCCCAGAGACCCAATCCAGTATTCTGTAGCCAAGACCAGTGCTAAATGCTACTTCTATTAAAGGACATCAGCCCTCAAGACACATGAAAACATCTACTCTCTCACCCACTGCAGGCCTGTTAAAACAAATTCACCCCAAAAACCTTTTTCTTGGCAGTTCTCTACCAATAGCTTACCAGTTACCTCCCGAGAATAATTTTCTAAAAGCCTGCATCCCTTACAACAAAAAACTTCAAAACATTCAGTCAAGCACTTTTTGCATTATGATGTCTTAGCTAACTCCTACCTTCTACCTCTTTCAAGGCCTCTCCTGTAAAACTGGACGACCCATGAAGAAAGTTTTTGGGCTAAGGACCAAAAACAAAACAGATCCAGGTCTTTTATGTAGTTCCTCCCAATCCTTGCTCTCCATCACCACCACCATCTCTACACAATGTCTCTAGTTCATCATGAAACATGAAAGTCACTCTGGTAACAATGAGATGTTGACCATCTGTCTGGTTTGGCAGGAGGGACATTTGGAGGAAGCTCCTTTTGATGAAGTTGGTCCCTCCCGCAGGCCAGGCTTCCAACAGCCAGGGTTTGTGTTCTGTGAACCCAACTGGTCTCTGCTATTTGGACTAAGGGCGGGTCTCTAGAACATACTTGGAACTGGGACTAGCAGATCTTCATGGAGTCTTGGCTGGTCTCTTGAGTGAAGGGAATTACATTCGAGCAAATCGGGATGGCCATGGCCCTTTCCTGCCTCACGTGTGGACCAGAGGCAGGGACAGCCAACCTGCCACCACGCTTGTGGAAGCAAGCGCACCATGACGCTGCCTCAGTCCCTGATGGCTGCCCAGCTCCTGGGTCAAGTCCCTTCCTGAGACCCAGTCTCCTCCTGCCCTTTGACCTCATGCTATCTCCCTGAATCTTTCAAATAAATTCTACTCTTTGGCTTAAACTAACACCAGGTGATTTCTGAGCACGTAATAACAGAATCCTAACTAACACTGTGATGGACTCATTTCCTCACCATTTGTTGTGTCATCACTGATTTATTTTTTTCCTACTGTGGTCAGATTCAAAGGAGAGAAAGGGATCTCCAGCCCAGCATTACCCATCTGCCTCCACACCAGGAAAGCTCTCCATACCATTCAGACCGAAAGGAGGCCCCCATCTCCCTAGGCGCCTCTCGAAAATGTGCAATAATAGATCATGGAACAGAGTCCTGGTTGCCAGGGAGAGGTAAGGTGGTTGGATGAACTGAACAATGACATTTAAATGTATTCAATGTTAATGCTGCATTTGTCTGCAAAGATGAAAACAGAGCAAGAAAGTTTCCTTGGTTAAAAACAGAGCTTTTTTTTTTAAGAAAATAGTTAGGGTGGGGCCAAGGGAAAGACATCGATTGGGAGGCAGGAGTAAACCTAAAGGAAAAAACTAACACAACATTGTGAATCAACTATACTTCAATTTAAAAAAAAACTCTAAAGGGAAAACAGTGTTCGGCAGACATGCCCTTGAGACGGCAAGAAGAAATGGTCCCTATGAATCCATCAAGATGCCCAAGGCAGGGAAGGAAAGCTAAAATAAAAAATCCTTAGTCTTAATTACAGAGAGAGGCAGAAGGGCTGAGAGTCATGCTCTCAGATCAAGGTAGCATTACCTCCCTCGGTTCAGACTGGAGGGCTCACAACCCATAAACACACCGGGCTCATTCCAACCTGCATGTCGGTGCTCAGCCCTTCCCCTGCCTGGAAGGCCTTGCCCTCTCCGGTCTGCTTAACCCAGCCCCACTCATCCTTTAACGCCTGCATCACCCACCTTGCCAGCGCCTGCCCTGCCAGATGTCCCTCTCAACCAGATCCCCGAAGCACAGAGAAACATGGCTGGAACGGCCCTCAGAGAAAACATCCGACTTGGCCCTACCTCCCATTAAAGTTCGCAATGACAACAATTTCCGTGAGTGTGTTAGCTTGTTGAGATTGTATAAGTCTTCAAAAACAAGGTGAGGACAAAATGGCAGAGAAGTTCCATCCTGCTGTGGGCGGCAGAGTCCCAGGAGCGTGGAGGAACCACGGTGAAGAGGCAACGTGGAAGCAGGTGACACGTGCACTACCTAGTACTCCAGGCCATGTTTACAGAAAGGGAGCTTACGGTTAGAGCGATCCCATGTTTTCCATCACGGCGCCTTCATAATCATCGTCCACTGGAAACAGAATGGGGAGAGAAAGACAGGGAAGGAGAAATATGCGTTACCAGGAATCCAATAATTTATCAGAAGTGGTGGTCCAGAGGAGTACTGGGGGCAGGTGCCGTGACTCCCAGTCCGAGTACCAACATCACAGCAGGACCCATCTGCGTGACCTCTGGGTCAGAGTCAAGCAAGCCTGAAACCGAAGCTGCCCAGACACTCAGCAGAGAAGGGTTTCTGTCATCAGCTCCCTTGCTACCGGTGGCTGGTGGTGACCCCTCCCTCCCCCTCCCCCACTTGGACCTAGCACCTGCAGAGTTCTTAGCTATTCTTAGGCCTTAAACCAGTTAACCAGGTATCAAGACTGGTAGCCCTGCCCACTCCTTGCAGAGAAAACCAGCTTCTCTGAAGGTAAAGGGTATAGATTAAAAGAGCCTGGGGACACTGAATATTTGAAATCCACACAGAAATCGGTGTCCTCCCCACATGCCACTGGATTAGCCCTTGGGTATATTTCTATTAATGATGCCACCAACCTCCCCCTCTCCCGGACTCCTAATAGATTCTTCTCTTTCCTTTGCCCCACAGCAAAGCCATGAACTCTGTGCTTTACCTCCCCTAAAGCTGTTTATTACCACCCTCCTCCTCCTTCCCAAGACAGCAGAGGGGAAAGAGGAGGCTTTGGAATTAGGCGGAGCTGCCATCTAGTAGTGGTGCCTTTTTTTGTTTAGCTTCAGCGTTCCCACTAATAGAATGAGGATAATGATAACAATACCTACTTTATAGCTGTGATATGAGCATGAGGGTGACATTTGTGGAAATGCTGGGTATGCTGTTTGCCACATAATAAGTTCTTGCCACACCGTACTTCCTGCCTCTCTTCCACCACCACTGCCAATGCCTGAGGTCAGCCCCTCGTTACTTCCTTTCCACTAACAGATGTATGGTGGGCAGCATCTTAAAACTCTCCCTCCAAGATTTCCCATGTGAAGCCCCAGGACTGTGACTTCATTAGCACATAGCAATGGGAATTCTGCGCATGTAATTAAGGTTACTAATCAGTTGACTTTGATTCCAAAGGAGATTCTCCAGGTGGGCATGACCTAATCACATGAGTCCTTTAGAAGTGGAGGGTTCTCCCCAGCTGGTAACAGCAGAGGAAGTCACAGATTCCAAACACCAGTGGGATTTGAGGTGCCACTGCTAGATTGAAGATGGGGTCAGGGGGTGGGGTAGTTAGGCACATGGGAGAGGCAAGAGGGTGTCCTCTAGGAACCAAGAACCCCCAGCTGACAGCCAGGGAGCCCTGCCTGGACTTATGATCTGTAGATCTGTGAAAGCGCTGCAAGGATGCTGTTTCCAGTGGCTACATTTGTGGTTATTTGTTAGGCAGAAAAGAAAAACAAATATAATCGCCTAACTGGGGCCAGAAAAGGAGAGAAGATAATTTGGGGGAAGAGGTGAATCTCAATCATTGACTTTGTCCTCTTCACATATTTCCACCTCTTCTCGAGCCTTTAAGGATCCTCCGCTCTGCCCTCCCATGTCAGTGACTGTCCACCATTCCCATCCCTGTGCACACGCTGCCCACCAGCGGGGAGCCTCTGCTCCTCTACGGTCTTCTGGTCTTCTCAAAGCTAGGCTAAGTGCTTCCAACACAGAAGCCACAACCTGACTTTCTCCACATTTCCCAAAGCACCCAGTACAGGGCCAAGCACACAAAAACACTCACAAATATTTTTGCATTGAGCCTGTTTCTTTCAGCTCCAGTGACCAGCGAGGCCAATGAAGGGCTTCGGAACCTAGCTGGCAACAGACACACAGAGAGCCGCTCCCATGAGACTCTGGTCTCACAGGCTCCTGGGATTAACAAAGCTCCAAGATGGAGATACTCATTTCTGAAGCTTGACCTTTCATTAACACGGGCCAGTCACATTTTCAGGCATGAGTTGAGCTACCATTTCTCTGAATCATGGTCTGTTTTTTTGTTTTTGTTTTTGTTTTTGTTTTTGTTTTAATGTTTTTGTTTAATGTTTGTTTGTTTAATGTAATGTTTGTCTACACCTGGAATTTGCAAACACAAAGGAAGTGAGGATAAAGATGATGAGAGATCTTACACAATGCACTACCTGCATTTTGTTCAATGACAAATTTACTCAGATGCCCACCATGTCTCCTGGAGGTGGAGAACTAAATCGGAGAGGCCCCAACCCTGGAGCTTGAATCCAAGTCTCCCTGAGCACAGAGGTCATGGCAGAGTCTTTGACAGTCTGGAAACCAGGAGACTGAATTTCTTCAAGTCCTTAAAATGAGTGACAACAGACTAAGGTCTTCTCCAAGCAGGCAGTGGGTGGGGTTCCCTCCTGCATTCTATCTCTCCTTTGGTGCCCCACCCTGGACTCCAATAACATGCATATGATGTCACTGTCTACATGTGCAACAGCCTTGGCAAATTTCATCCAGAGCCCTCAAGCACAGATTAAAAAGTAAATCCATAGCATTTGGACAGACCTTTACAGTTTACAAGGCACTGTCAAATTCTTCATCTCATTTGACCCTCCCAGGAGCCCTAGGAAGTGGGTAGAATAAAGATTATTATCTCTGTTTTACAGATGAGGAAACTGAGGCTCAGAGAGTTGAACTGATTTACCCAAGGTCACCTGGTTTAGAATCCAAAAAACCACAATCTTGCCTCTCTACCTCCTTGGATCTAGTCTTTTGGGCTTAAATGGGAACTCAAATGGAGAGTAGCTAAGCTCTTCCCAACAGGCCTTAGTGGCTGGCAATTTGAGAGTTTTGTTACAGAAAGAATGAAAGAGGAGTAAGGATCAGGAGTAAGAGGACACCTAATATTCCAGTAACACTTTATACTTTTCAAAGAACTCACGTATTTCTTATCTCATTGGGTTCACAGAACAATCCCGTAAGGTTAATAAGGCAAGTATATTGTCACCAGAGACTGGCCCAGAACTAGTCCCCACCTCTTCTGAACCAAGACTCTTTCTAGAAGCTAAGAGAGGGCATTATTGAAACTCATACCCAACTTTTGTCCCTTTGGTCCTGAGGGTCAAGACCAAGAGACGATTGGATACCCCTCTCTTGTGTGTCCACACAAGTCCAATTACAATGACCTTTCATCTCACTGTTCCTCTGCCAGAAGTAAGCCCCAGAAAGCAGGCACCTGCCCCTTCTGGTTTCAGGATTACTTTTACACAAATGATTCTATAACACTGATACTCCAGGGAGAATGTTATCTATTAAATTGCTTTTCACCCATTTAACGGATGTTTCTGAGCAGGGTACCACTCTAGGCTAGTTACCAGGACTCAGAGGAATGAGTCAGACACATTCCCAGCTAACGAGAAGCTCACAATGTAGCAGAACTGATGAAAACAGATATACGACGAAATACTTGACATTCACAAATATATAACAAGATGGAATAAATGTCACAACAGAGTTACAAGCAAAGGGCTGTAGAGGATCAGCAACAATTCCTCTTGCTGGAAGAAAAGTGCCTTTCTGAAAAAAGGAAGCATTTGAGCTGGGCCTTGAAGGGTGAATTGGAGAATCTGGACAAACAGAGAGATGTAGATGGATGGAAACAGCAGTGAACATCGGGGAAACAGGGACAGAGCCCCCTGTGAGAGAAGCATAGAGTCCACTTGGTCCCCAATTTCACACCAAGGCTGCTTGGGATCCAGCTTAGACTTTCAGCTAAATCTCAGCTGGATCCCGCCCCTAACTGGAGGGAACCCAGGAGACCCAGACCACCTGCTCCTTCCTTTCCTAGGTTCTCTGGTACTCACAGCACATCCCACCAAATCTTAGCTGCCCTCTTAACCACTCCCATTTTCTGTTCTCTATGTGTGTTTTGCTTTCCCAACTAGATTAGAATACCAGTCTCCTGATTCCTTGAGAACACAGCCAGGGGGGTTCCTGTATCCTATCCCAGCCAGCATGAGGCCGGGCACACCATAGGTACCAAAATCCTTTCAGTTGACCGGTCGCTTCAATCTATAGGTCCAAGAATCACGAGATGACAGATAAGGGATTAGGAAAAGACATGCTCTTCTGGTTTTAGGATTACATTTTATAGAACTGAGTTAAATTTAAATCAAGGGGTTCAGACTTTCTGGGTCACCCTGTGGGACTGCCCTGTATTTCCTGTATTTCGCCTTCTGCCCTCTCTTAGACCAAGGTTCACAGGTCCCTTTCATCCATTTTTCTAATTCTTGCTTGTTAGCACCTTCCAATGAGACGTGGTGTCTCATCCTTCCTCTTGGAACAAGTAACAGGAATGATGGCGTAGTTACCACAGCCAACCTGGAGACCTGAGGTCCAAAGCCCAGGGAGAGAGCAGAGTCAGGTCCAGAGCTGGGAGTCAAAAGGACTGCAAGGCAGAGCATGGCTTTCCACTGGCTGGTCTCCTCTGAAGTGCTGGTGGACAAAACTGACAAACAGGGACCTTGGATGGGGTCAAAATCCAAAAAGCCCTCACCCTCATGTTAGAGCAAGAGCAAGAGATCAAGGTGGCCAAATAGGAGCCAGGTGGGAGGGGGCAGGTGCGAAAAGGACAACAGGCCCAGGTGGGATCGGGGCAAAGAACTTTTTTAGTTTAGGGACGAACTAGTCCGACCCTCTTCTCTAATCCCACAGTTGAGGTCCTCAAACGTTCTTTCCTGAAAGTTTAAGCCACTCCTACCCAGTGTCTCTCTGCATCCTCTACGCCGCCACCAGAGCGGTCTTTCTACAACATGGCTGTTTCAAGCTGCCCCTCTGCCTTCGGGATAAGGTCCACAGTTCACATGGCCTGAGAAGGCTGCTCGCCGCTCAGTGCAGACAGACCTTCATGTGTATCATCTCCTGTCTTTACCTTCCTCCTCCCTACACTCCACTGACCTCTATATCACTCCTTTTTTTTTTTTTTTTTTACTATATGTGCTGCTGAAGCGAGCACTCCATTGACGTCATTCTGCTGACAAAATACTGCACACCATTCTCCAAAGACGCAACAGACTTACTCCCATCTGCCAGGAGAATCCAGTTTCAAGGTCCAGCTCAAGCGTTACCTCTTCAGTTAAATCTCCCCTTACTTTCTCAAGGAAGGAAAATCTTCTATGCTCCCAAAGCACCTCTGTAACACATTTATTACCCTAACTGTATTGATTTACAGGAACTGAGAGACCATGGCGTAGGGATGGGTTTTGACTCTTACAGCCCTCCTTGCCCTTAGGGAGCACAGTAGGAGTAGGCAGTCAAAAAAATGCTTACTCAGAGAATGTACTCCTTGCGGGGTGGGGCATAGCTCAGGGGTAGAGCAAATTCTTAGCAAACATGAGGTCCTGGGTTCAATCCCTGGTACCTCCACTTAAAAAAAAAATTAATAGAAATAAAATTTTTTTTAAATAGACAACAAAGTCCTACTATACAGCACAGGGAACTATATTCAATACTTTGTAATAGCATATAATGAAAAGAATATGTAAAGGAACATATATACATGTATAATTGAACCACTATCCTGTACACCAGAAAATAATACAACATTGTAAACTCACTATACTTCAATTAAAAAAAAAGGAAAATAAGTTTTTAATTAAAAAATTTTTTGAAAGAACGAACCCCTTTCCTTTCCCTCTCTGTGAGCTCCTGGCAGAGACCAATTAAAATCTAAGCTGTCTGGTGCCCAGATCAGGGCTGTCCGGCCTCGGCTGCTGCTTCTGCCTGTTTTCCACGTCCACCCAGTGGGATGGCTCCTCACTGACCTGGACTTTGAAACACTGGGGCGGCAACAGGCATTTGCAAAAGCAGGAACCCAAGCTGCTATCTGTAAGGAGAGCCTTCTGTGCCTCTCCTCGGGAGCTGTTTTCATTCCGAAGGGCTTTGAGCAGAGCTGTAGGCGGCAACAGAGCAGGTGAGTCATCCCAGCCCACACCCGTCCTCTGCTCGAGGGCCCCAGCATCTGTCTGTCTTGGGTGATACGGGAAATGGGTGCTCTGAGCTGACTCTGGTCCCCAGGAGGGAGGCCTGCCATTGTGGCCAAGGTCTCCCCTACCCCTGGTGGTGAAAGCAGAAGTGATGGCCTCTGTCTATCAGAGCAAACATAAAGGGACTCAGGGAGTGCAGGGGACAGTCACAGAAAAGCTGCAGCCCGTGATAAAGGTCAAGGGACCTAGCTCTCACTCTTTGGGCCCCATTGGGAGACACATGTGTAGGGTCCACCTCCACTGCCTGCCCTCATTGTAGAAAAACACACGGTGTCCTCCACCACTATCCCCCAGACTCAACCAGGACATTTATTTTACAGCTGAATCTTGTTTTAAGCAAAGATAGCATGTAAAGTTGAGGGATAAACCTTCACTTTACAAAATCTTTTCACCACAAAAAGCTCCCCAGATGCATTCATTCACTGGTGGCTTACTGTATCTAAGGTCCTCTGGTGGGAACCAGGGAGATACAAATCCTATTGCAACAGAATCCCTGCCCCAGCAAAGAGAGTAAGTTGCATATCCAAAATACTGTGCATATGGGATCTAATGTGATAAATCCTCAAGGGTAGGCTCACCAAGGTGAGTTTGGGAATCCGGAGGTGACTGAGTTTGGAGGGACATCGTGGGGGAAGTGGCATGTGAGCTGGACTTTGGAGAACAGGTTGGATGGTACCATTCAGAATAGGGGAAATGGCCCACCAGATGGTGGAGATGTCCCCAGCAAAGGACTGGAGGAGGATACACAGACTATGGATGGAATCAAATGTTAGGCAGATCCATGGGGAGACTAACAAGGGTGGGCTGACACAGTGCATTCGATGTGCCCAAGCCCTAGGGACGCAGGCAGTGGTGCAAGGAGCAGGCTCTGGAGAGCCCAAGTACAAGCTGAACACAAATGCGCCAGCACCAGAAACTGACAACACGTTGTAAATCAACTGTACTTCAACTAAAATGTAAATAAAATGAAACTCCACAACAGCAGTTTATCCAGGAGGAGAAGTGGGCCAGGATGAGCCTGAGAATTAGACCAGAGTTCAAATGCCAGCTCTTTTCTTAAGAGCTGCATGATGTTGGACAAGTTAGCTAACCAAAGTCTTGGTTTTCTGCAAGGTCCCTAGCCAACGCTTTCCACAGAGCAGGTCACTATCAAATGAAACGAGATAACGGCCCAAGGGCATCTGGCAGTGTCAGGCACATAGCAGGTGATCAATATACGTTAGGTTCTTTTTCCATATCTTAGGTGTGTGGACAATGAACAATAAGTGAAAGACTTTGGGGGACCCTTGAGGAAGGAAGAGGCCACTGAGAGAGGATTCTGAAGCGAGGGGATGGTGAAGGAAGAGGAACCGTGGAGGAAAGAGCCATGGGCCTCTGAGTTGAGGTTTCTGTGCCACAACAGGCCATTTTAGGGGTGCTGGTAAAATGCTCCCACAACACTGGTCATTGGTTCATCCCTGAAAAACACGGTGTTCCAGGAGCAGAACCAAGCAATGCAATTAGCAGAACCGAGCCTGTGGATAGAGCAATGTGTAGAAGTCGAGCAGGGAAGAGAGGGAGCACCTGGGCCCCTGGCCAGATTGTGGGGGTACCAGGAATCAGGGGGTGGGTAGAGACGGCTACAGAAAGAAAAATGTCTTTAATTCCAAAAGCTATCCTCTACTAGGAAAGCCAAAAACGTCCAAGGTTTTTCCTTTCAGATCTATATAATCTGCTCTTTTAACCTGAATAACCTGGTTTATTGCAAACCGGCAGGAGAGACACCAACAGGCACCTCATCTCTGCACAGAGCCTTCAGCCCCTCCAGCTGCACCTCGGTCCCATGGAGAAGAGGCACAGCTAAGGATCTTCAGGGAGATTCTCCACCAAATCCTGCTCCTCTTTCATTCATTCATCCCACTAACGTCCACAGAGGAACTCCTATACACAAGATAAGATCCTGGAGAGGCAGACGGCAGCTTAGTTGTCCATACCTCCCTCAAGTTGTCTCACTAGTCAGTTTCTTTATCTGTCAAATGGAGAAAATAGGTTTACGGGAAGATGAAATGAGATAATGGACATACCTAGCATACAGTAAGTACTCAAGCAGTGTAAACTATTATTATACTGCAGAAGCAAGATTGCACATTATGCTGGTTATCTTTCACTTGCCCCCCGCCTCCCAGGTACATTCTGCATCCTTTTCCACCCTGTGCAGTGCCCTAGAACTGACCTGTATGGACTCCCTTGCCCCCAGACTTTCCACTGGGTTTAGTACACAGGGAGCCAGATTAGAGGGAGGGAGAAATTGAAGAGAAGGCTTTTATTTCCCCAACTCCCTTCCTGAGCCCCTTGACCCAAAGTCCCAGCTCTAGGAAGATGACCTTCCAAAGAGCCTCCCTGCCTCCAGGCATAGCAGTTGGTAAGATGGCACCATGACTAGCCCCAGAATATTTCACTCTCCGTAGCTGTTTCCCTACACCTTGCCTCAAAATACCCAATTGAAATGTGCCACCTGTTTTCTGCTGGCCCCTGACATACATGGTGTAGGAGCATGGGAACAGGGCTGGGGGTCAGCAGACATGGATTTGAGTCCCCTCTCTCCTCCTAGCTGGTTCTGTGACCCCAGGCCAGTCTCTCCTTTCCTAGGCCTCAGCTTCTCATCTGTATAAAGGATGCATTGGACCACGTGGCTCTTTTGCGCTACAATTTCCTGCCCCTGCTGGGTGTTCTGTGAAGTTAAGCCCAGGGAAGGGATGCACGGAAGGGAGTAGAGCTTCCTCGAGTAGAGGGCAGGTGATACATCTAAGCCCCACATCAACACGTTCGTCCCCAGGAATCACCTAACTCCTTCCCAAGGACTTTCCTTTTCCTCTCAGGCCGCCAGGGTGCCAGATGCCCGCATGATCTCCACTTCAAAGCAACAGCCAAGAAAACCCAGGAAATTAAAAGAAAATTCCCTTTACTTTCAGAAACCAGCTGGCCAACCCTGGTTTAGCCACAGAAGCCCCTTCCCGGACTCTAGCGCGCCCAGGGGTCTGAGCAGGGAAGCAGGTACACACATGACGCTCACGGGGCTCCAAAAGGAGGGACACTACCTCACAGCTGGCGTCTAGGGCAGAGGGACCTAAACCAGCATCGTGTCAGAAGGCCCTGGATGGAGACCACTGTCATTGGACATACTTCAAATAGAGGCTATCCACCGCTTGAGGAAATATTACAGAATCTCTGGTCTTTTTAGCTCCTGAAATAAGCGACTCAGGGAAACCCAGGAGCCACAAGAAAGACATTTTAATAATACCACCCTCCCTGGCCCCCATATGTGAAGTTTGATCTGCCCTACGCGCTTTCCCACCTGCAGTCACCCAGCAGCGGGAAGTGAGAGAGGTCGGGCTGGGCTTCTGTCCTAAAGGACAGGAGGAGAGGGCAGTGTGGATTCCAGCTTTTCCAGCTCCTCCCAATTTCTGGGGGGGAAAGGGAGGTGGGATAACGTCCAATTCTCAGTGCCTGTTTTACCTGAGGGCTGGCCGCAGGTGAAAACCACAGCATAGTAATTGCCAGCACCAATCTGTCTTTAACGTTCTTCACGCCCCTCAAGGCCTCCAGAAATGTGTATTCATCCTACAACTCTGAGCAAGATCAAGACCTTTCCGGGTCCCAAGTGAAAACTTTCAAGACCCCCAACCCGCGTGCCCCTCCCCCTCCCCGGGCTTCCAGCCGTGGGACGGCGCACAGGGCGGGCTGGGGCGACAAGCCCGCACCGCAGCCGGGCCCAGGGACGGCCTTGGCCCAGGCGGCCGCGAAGGCCGAAGGGGAGAACCTTGCGGGCCCCGCGGCGAGGGAACCCCGCCCCGCCCCCGGCGCTGAGTCACAGCCCGCCCCGGCTCCGCGGAGCCCTGGTTCCCAGGAAGCGCCGCCGCACGCCTGCGCATGCGCGATCCCGGACGCGTGTCTCGAGAGCGCGCAGCACTGGACGGGGCGGGGCCGGGCCGCGGCCGCGAGCGGAGGCGCATGCGCGGAGCGGGCTCCCGCGGGCGAGGCTCGCTGGGGACCTGGCTCCGCGGTCGCGCGCCGTAGATCCGCAAGATCGCGATGACATTCCCCTCAGGGATGGCCATTTGCGCGCGAAGAGCCTGGCTTGAGGGACGAGGCCAAGTTACGCCAGGCGGCGGGTTCCCCTACCCTCACGATCCCGGTCCAGAACTGCTCTCCTCCGGAGTTCGGTTTCCCCTGGAAAGCGTGGGGTGGGGGTGGGGGCTGCACCGGCGAAGGCTGAGGCACCCCCAACAGTCGCGACGTTGACCTCGGACCGGACCTGGCCGCGGTGAGGACGCGGGCCGCAGCCTCCGAGACCCCCAGACGCGGAGGTCGCGGGTCCCGGAGGCCGGTCTCTGTGCAGGAAGCCGCTCCCGCCCCCGCCAGGAGCCAGACCCGCCGGATGATCGCAGACCCGGGGCCGCGGGCCAGGAGCAGCCGGTGTCCTCATCCGGCCTCGGTCACATAGACCTGCGTGTCCTCTTGTCCGCTGGCCCTGGTCACTTGGCTTGGAGTGACTGAAACATCACAGGGGTTCAAAGAACACAGAGTTGGGTCTGCCCGGGGCTGGTAGGGGTCCAGGGCCCAACCAGGGCTCCTAAGTAGGGCCAGACTGATGGGGTGGGCGTCTTCCCGCCGCCTCTTTGCCAGGCTCCAGCGGCTGGTTCCCAGCTCCTAGGAGTGGGGCAGCGTCGAAGGATAGAGACCCGGTACCCCTCACTCCGTAGGCCTTGGATCCCAGTCCAGGGGGCACTGCCCGGGGGTCACTATCTGGGTAGCCAAAGCAGGTTTCTTGGTGCGAAGCTCTCACTTCTCACTTCAGCCCTAGTGCTGCTGCCTGCGGGAACTTTCCTGCTTCTTCATGGCCCTCTGTTCAGAAACTTGGAGTGGCCTCAAACCCAGGTTCCTTGGGCTTCCATCTAAGGACCGGTTTTCCCAGCTCACCTCATCTCACCTTGATTCCTCACTGGCCACACAGCTGCCTTCCTTTCTCCGAGTCTAGGCCTTTGATCTTCCCCCAGGATCCACCCCCCTGGTCTCTGAACTTCCAAACCCACCCATTGCTGGAAGTGTAGCTGGGATTACACTCCCTAAACTTGGTAACCCCTGGCTGTCCCAGTATTCTCAGGAGAGTCCTGATGTTATGTAAATGGAGTTCAACAAAGGAAATCTATTAAATGTTTAATTCAGTTTAACAGTCTATATGCGGTTAGACTTTTCAAATAACTACATTTGCAAATGAAAAAATCCTCTGCTATGTATGATTTAGAAAATGATTTAGAAATTTTAAAACTCCCTATGTATGATTTAGAAAATGTGGTTGCTTCATCCTGGAGGACTTCCCTGGTAACTCTGGTTCCATGCATGCTCTGTATTCCTAACTAGATTGTTAGCTCCCCCAGGGCAGACTATGCCTGAATAAATATGGAAAATTTCCAAGGCTTTTGAAGTTGTAGTGGGAAAAAAAAATCCATAAGTTTTAAGGAAATGGAAATATAGCCAACAAAATACACAAATTCAAAAGTCACTTTTCACAAATACAAAAATCACTCTTTTTAGTGTGTCAGAAAAATGTACTGTCATAACTTGGCCTAGGCCCCGGGTTAATACAAGTCAACATGATAGAAAATAGTAGAAAGAATAGTGGGATGGGTAGAAAATTGGCCTTTTAGTTCGGTTTATCATGGTTTTTTTTAAAGCCATTTTTTTAAAAAACAGGTTTTATTTTTAGAGCAGTTCTGGGTTCAGGTTGCCACATTTTAACTGGGTTAACTTGGACTAGACTTCTCTTCCCCATGCTGGATTTGGATTTAAGGATGCCAAATATACCTGCCTTGTCTACTTTATAAGGTGGTCAATGAGGAAGATCAAATTGAAATAGAGTTAAGGATTTGGGTTTTTTTTTAATATTTTATTTCATTCAGGAAATAATCCTCAATAAATTTCTAATAAAAATTACTTTCAAATGATACATTTTGTCACTAACAAACTTCAAGTTGCTGAAATTCTGAATTTTTGCCCGTTTGTGAAGAGGAGGGAAAGGCCTTGGGATCAGAAAGACTAGAGTCACCTAAAGTGACCCTGGGCAAATAACCTAGCATGACCTATAGGTTGAGTCAGGCTTCAGATGGAATTCTGGCCCTCCCAGTTGCACATGCCATCAACTCAGCCACTCTGACCATCAGTCTCCTCATCAATAAAGTATGATTAACAATAGTAATAACACTTTCTGAATGCTTTCTACAGGCTCTGTACTATTTCAAACATGTTGCATTAAGTCACTTAATCCTCGCAACAACTCCATGATTGAGAGACTATTGGCATCTCTATTTTATGGGTGAGGAAACTGAAGCACAGAGAAGTTAAGTCATTTGACTAGGGCTGCCCAGCTAGTAAGTGGTGGAGCCCAGGACGAATCCTAAGCAATCCAACTCCAGAGCCCGTGCTCTTGTCCGTGTTGGACGGCTTCTTCCCTGTGGAGTTATTTTGAGGATTAAATGAAATAAAGTACACGAAGCATTTGGTGCAGCCTGGCACACAGCTGTTAGAATCACTGCATTATCTTAAGATATAAGAGTGGTAATATCTATAGGTCTGTAGCCCAGCTCCTGGCACAAAGGAGTGGCCTAGAAGTTGGTTCCCTTCTCCACTGACATTAAGGGAAAACGAAGGACAGTTTCCAAAGTGCAAGCAGACACAGATTATGCTCATTTATGCTTGTCATTTTTTTTATCCTTCAGATAAGAGGTTGACACAGGGGATACCTCAGAACTGTTCAATACACCTTGGCTGAATTGTTCTTTTTCTTATGTTTCTTTTTTTTTGAGGGGGGTGGTATTTTGGTTTATTTAAATTTTTTTTAATGGAGAGACAGGATTGAACCCAGGACCTAATGTGTGCTAAGCATGCACTCTACTGCTGAGCCCTACCCTCCCCTTCTCATGCTTCTTTTTCGTCGCCTTTATGGTATTCCAAAGAAAATTTCAAGTTTTCCTGGACTAGGAAAAGCATGAGCCTAATGTCACAGAAAGTGGAATTGGCTTGAAATGTCGTCTGGAGGCTCAGACTCTGGGGTACAAGTGCAAAGACCAGGGACCGCTGGGATGTTCTCCTAGGGCTGAACTGTCCTGGGTCTCCACCCTGGGTTGGGCATCCAGCTTCACCCCCTAAACACACATATCTGCCTGCACACATGCTCCCATGATCTGTAATCCACACATTGTTCGTGCAGTTACTTCACAGCGACACCCACCGACCTACCCCAGACATACCCATTCCCCTGGACCCTCTCCGCACAACATAGTGCCCACCCTTTTGACTCCCCTAAGGCCCACTCACATCTGCGCCTGCTGCCCAACATGCACCCATCCACACATGCATGTGTTTGCCCACCCCTTACACACATAGCCACGTGAAACTTCCAATATCCCAGGGACACATACACATACACACTCCCTCCATTCACGACATCCCTCAAAGCATCTGCTCGTTTAGAATGGCCTTTGACTTTGCTTCATGCCTTTTGCATTTCTGTTTTTCTGTCCTCCTAACAGCAGGCAACGTAAAGGTAGTGGGATGAGGCGTGTGAAACCCCAGCGGGGCGGGTGTGCTATATTCACCTTCAGAGCAGACCTCTCCTGGGTAGGGAATTGGGCGGTACAAACTGCTGGCCATGAGAATGGCTCACGATGTATTGTACAGCAAGGGGAATAGACCCAATATTTTGTAATAACTGTTAAGTGAAAAGTAACCTTTAAAAATTGTATTAAAAATGTAAAATTTTTTTAAAAATCTATTTTATCATTTCTTTAAATTAAAAAAAGAAAACTTCACCTACCTTCCCTTTTCCAGGGAAAAGCTCCATATTCTCCCAGTCATGGGAAAACTCTGGTTGGAGTCACAGGCGGGCGGAGGGGGTGGCAGCAGCCTTAGCTGGGGCAGCTTGCTCAGTTGATCAGTCTGTGGACTGTGGGCCCCCTAATCGGGAGGAGGGCAAGGGAGGGACAAGGAGGCAATGAACCACATTGCCCTGAGATCAGCCTTCAACTTAGGAGACACCAGAGCAGGTGGCCTTGCACTGAATTCACTGAATTCAGCATCCTCTCCGGCTTGACCCCATCAGTGCTGGCGTGGGTTAACTCATACTCCCTTTTTGCTTATTCCCAACCTCCCACTAACACTCCCAGGGCCCACTTCTTTTCCTTTTGGAAACATGCTCACACAGAGACATTAAAGTGTGTTGAGAAGGTCACAGGATCAGAGTCAGGGACAGGTTTGGGTTTCCTTGAACACAGGTACCAGCAGGAAGCTAGGGTAATGCCATGGCGGCACCGCCTTCTGCAGAAGCCAAGGGGAGGCACCATCCTCACATTCAGGGCCGACCTTTGGCTCCTCACCTGAGCCTCCAGGTGCCAGGTGGGCAGCTGCGTGGCTGAGGGAGGGGACACAATGGTGTGACCACCTACCTGAGCCTCCTCTGAGAGATTTAGGGACAGAAGCTTCAGTAACTCCTACTAATGGGCTACTGCCTTGGAGGCCAGGGGAAATGACAAATACGAGTGCTGAGGAGAGAATGTGACTTCAGGTTTCCAATTATACAACAGGAACCCTAGTTTTGGAGCCAGCTGAAGGTCACCTTTGACACTGGGAGGCGAGAAGCAGGAGGGAGCTTCAGAAGAAGGTGCCTGGAAGGGGTCCAGCTCAAGGGCGGGCAATTTATAAATTTTCAGTCTATCTCTAAGAAACTTAGAAATTAGTACACACAATGAGAGAAGACGGGAGGATGGAGAGGCAGAGTACAGAGGATTTCCACGGCAGCAAAACTACCCTGCATGACACTATAGAGATGGACAGGTGTCATTACACATTTCTACGTGTCCAAACCTGTAGATGCACAACACCGAGAGTGAACGCCACTGTCAACTCTGGACTCAGGGTGACAGTGACGTGTCCTCAGTGTAGGTTCATCAATTGTAATGGATGTACCACCTGGTGGGGCGTTGATAATGGGGGAGGCTGTGCGGGGTTGGGGGTGCAGGGGATGTGCAGGAAATTTCTGCCTCCCTCTCAGTTTTGCCTTGAACCTAAAACTGCTCTTTAAAAAAACTGTCTTAATAAAAAAAACCAGGACACTCTACTAGATAAAAAGAAAAAGAGATACACTGCTTGGAGACAACCAGACAGTATGAGGTGTTACAGAGAGATTGGAACTTTATTGAGACTTTCTCCCTGATGAACTCAGAATGGAAAGGGCAGTGGAAAGTTTCCGCTTTGGAGAGGAACAGCAACTGCTCAGGCACAAACATTTACAGATGCTCCTCCCAGGGGATCTCTGGATCCTGAATCTCCCCCCTAGTTCCCCACTGCCCCACCCCCCAACCCAAAGAGTCAGAATTCTGCTTGAAATCCACCTCCACAGAGTGGGGCACAAAACAGCGCTTAAAGCCCCAGCTGGTTGACTGACAGGCGTGCGGGCAGTTAGAGAGACGGGAAGCCAAGGAGTGAACCTTGGAGCAGGAGTAAGAAACAGAAAACGGATGGAAAAAAGACAAGGGGGAAATGATCGCTGACGATGTCACCGCCCCCACCCCCAAAAATGTAAATATTGTGTGAATGTATTCATCTCATTCCAGCTGCTTCCCCCAAAGCAGTGGTGACCTTATTAGCAGCTATAAAAATGCCCAGTTCTGCACTTTTTCTTTCCCCTTCTGCACTGGGAAAAACAGATATGCCACGGGTAGCTGAGAGCAAGAAGGGAGGGCAGCCCCTCAAGAGCATAAAGGATGCAGAGATGAGGAAGGGTTGGTTTTTAACGAGAAGGAAGCAGCTCCCCAGGCACTGGTCACCAGGCTCCTTGGATGCCCCTGGCAGACTTTTCTTCTCTGGTTGGCTCTGGCCTTAGAAACAATGTCCTGGAGGCTCTGGTCTCCTTGTGGGTGGTTCTGGGTCCTCAGCAAAGCCACAAGAGGCAGCTTCTGCTGCAGCACATGCCGGAGTGTTAATAATTCCAAGAAACAGGAATTCTCGGATTACAGTTCTCCTGGCGGACCTAATCTGATCGCCGATTTGCTTCCACTGCGTAATCCTCAGGGCACCTCTCCCTCTGCCTTGTCTTCAGTTTCCTTCTGGTCTGGGTGACTCCCTGAGGCCAGTGGGTCCTGACCCCTGCCCCGTAGTGAAGTCCCCCGGGACAGCTCACTCCCAGGAGGGCCTGGCTCACTTGTCACTCAGCAGGAGGCCCTCTGGGCAGCTAGGCCAGGTCTCCCGGACTTACAGACTCTTCAGCCACTCACTCTCCATCAAAAGGCTTCTCCCCTCCAGCATCCTCCCTCCGTCCCTGCTGCCCCCCACCAAGACGGCATGCCAGGTGGGCAGGACCCTCAGAGCCAGCTCTTCCTCTGTGCCCTCCGGCCTCTGTCATCTCCCTAATCTCTCTTGGAAGACGCAATACACACACATTCGCACTCATCGGTATTTGAAGCCAGGCTCCCCTGTGGTGCAATCAGTGGGAATTAGCATCAAGTTCAGGTGGGAACTGAAGGTCGGGCCTGGATTGCCACCAATACTCGGAGGCTGGTGCGGGTTCTGAGTCCCAGGAAATGACTCCGAGTTTCAAGTGCACATCAGGGAATGGAGAAGGGAAAGGAAAGCCATGTGATGAAAACCAGGAAGGAACGACCCTTCTGCCGAGTGTCTCCGCGGAGACGTTGGGGCTACAGCAAGGAGCAAGGTCTCCACTGTCCCCTCTGAAACCCAAAGCCTTTGGGGTCTGAGTTTTCCAAGACATGCAATAGACAAAGACACACTGCAAACCAATTAACCCTCTGAGCCCTGCCAGGACTTTCACTGAAGTCGCTTCCAAGAAGTGAATTACCTGAATGCACAGAAGAGTCACCCTCCTCCTGGGGCTGAGAAAGGGACTGAGCTTCCCAGCTGGTTTAGAAGACGATGCCAGAGAAATGGCCAGGGTTGGGAGCAGGGGGCAGATCCTTCCAGCCAGGAACTCTTGTTCTCTCTTGGTGTTCTGGTGTCCTGAACCGCTCCCCGCCCCTTGTGAAAACAGGGAAGAGGGCCTGGGGGTAGGCTCAAACCCCAGGTTGATTCAGACCCAAGAGACTGTCTCCTAGGGAGTCAACCCAAGCTCAGGAGGCAGCTGAGGGCTGGGGAGCAACAGAGGACTGTGTGTGGAGGAGAAGACAGGCCTGTGGAACTCAAGTTTTCTCTGTTTTCCCAGCTTATAAGGGACAAAGGAATTTCAGCTGCTTTTAGCTTATTTGGCACTCATGAATTCAGTTTACCCTAGAATTTAGCTGCTCTCTGACCTTCCGAGATAAGGACCCAGGGAAAGCAGGTGCGGCCCGAAGTGCCTCAATCAGGCGCCGTAATTGAAGCAACAAGACAAGCAACGCGATAATTCACAGTTTCCACTTTCCTCCCTCCACCCACACCTTCCCCCACCACTGGCCTCCGTGAATCCCCAAATCTCCAATGCGTAATGGTTCTTGCCAGTGTGGCTCAAAGGGTTAACAAACCAGGACTTCTCAGACAGTTCAGATGCAAGCTCATTCACCAACAGGAACCCAAGGATGGCTGCGGCAACCTAGGGTTTCCTGTAGCGGTTCTTTGGGGTCTCGCCACACCCTGTCTTGTCACAGTTGAGAGCACCTGGATTCTTCCCCAGCCCCAGGCTTCCTAGGAGGGCAGGGAGCTCCTGGGTGATGGCCCGCTCAATCTTCTCCAGGAAGCAACCGCCCATGTAGGAGCACTGCTGGGACAGGAGCTTGAAACTGGAGATGGGGTTGATGCCAAAGAAGTCCTTATAGGCGTCACGGTTGGGAAGGTCAAATTTGCTGACGTTGGTCTTTGCCAGGATGGTCTTGAAGATGTAGAATTTATCAGGGTCTTCCACAATGTCCTTAAAGACCAGCTCTCCATCACTGAAGAAGGTCATTTTGTCCTTGTACGTCTGCAGGTAGCGGTCAACCAGGAGGGCATGAATGCGGACCCGGATGGCGTGCTGGCGGATGAAGGCGATCTTGTTCTCCAGCCTGTTCTCGATCACCTGGTTCAGGTCTTCCAGGAGGGAGATCTCTTCTTTGAGAAACAGGTCCTTGTGGGTGTCAGGCTTGTAGTCGTGTGGCCAGAAGGAGCTGACGTAAACCCTGGGGGGCTCTGTGACGTTGATGAGCGGGGCCAGGCTCCAGAAGAGGGCCCCGTAGACCCTCATGAGCATCTGCGTGGCCAGGTTATCAGCTTTATTCAGGATGATCCTTATCTGGGATTCACGTCCCTTCAGCTGGCGGAAGAGCATTTCCAGCTCCAGACCCACGTCCAACTTGGTTGGGTCGAAGACGACAAAGATGAGGTCTGCTCTGTCAATGAACCACTGGCACACGTCATTGAAGGGGTAACCTTGGGAAGAAGGAACGAGAGGTCAGGTTGAGCCCCTCACACCTCCTTCCAGAACCATATCATTTCGTGGGTTGAAGGGAGTAAGAGCATCAGGGATTTTCTGGGTTTCCAAAGACTTTTTTATTATTATTATTTTTTGTTTTTTAATGGAAGTACTGGGTATTGAACCCAGGACCTTGTGCATGCTAAGCATGCACTCTACTACTGAGCTATTACCCCAACAAAAACTTTTAAAGAATTAATTACATATCTCCTGCCCCTTGTCAACCCTCAACACATAACGACCTGATCCTTGTTTTAATCTGCAATGGAATCCAAGGCTTCAGGAAAGCAAAACACTTTTTCCAAACGGAGATTTTCCTACTGTCTGAAAAGATCTAGGGCAGCGGCAAAGATGTTGAAGGAGGAGGGTGGGCAAAGATAAGTGGGAGAGCGCATGCTTAGCACGCATGAGGTCCTGGGTTCAATCCCCAGTACCTCCATTTAAAAAAAAAAAAAAAAGATGTTGAAGGAAAGAAGTCAGAGAATTAGACGGAATGAAAGAGTAGGTGCAATACTTAGGCCACTAAGGCCTGAGCTGGAATCTGGGCTCTGCCACTGGCCAGCTAAGTAGGAAATGCTTCCATGCCTCTAGCATTTTAGCTACAAAATTACGAGACGAACACTAACACCTAAATTGATACAAAGATTACAGAGTTGCTATAAACATAGGAAAAGCACCCAAACTAAAACTGCCAGCCCGTCACGCAGTAGGTGTGCAATACATTTTAATTCCTTTAACTTATTTCCAAAATGAGAAGACTAGGAATACCTGTCTTGAATTTTTTTCTGTAACAATCAACCAATAATGCATAAAATTAGCCAATGCATTATTGGACTGCAATAAAGGTTAATTTATTATTATAATTATTAATGATAATATTATCACTAGCAATAAAACAGGGTCTGGTTATAAACAAATGAGAGTCATAACCATAAACTAAGATCCACCATCTGGACATATATTCCTACAAATGCCCTGTTATGACTCATCTCTGCAGATGGCTCTGGTCATGGTGACACTCAGTGCCCTGCGTCACAGCCTAGTGCCTGCTGGGCCCAAAGTGGCACTCCCCTGTCACCTGAAGGCAAGGAGGGCTTTGGAGAGTCTGCTACAAGCTGGTGCTGAAGCAGGCCTGGTAAAGCAGACACTGGGACTAGGAAGAGTTGAAGGTCAGGTTTAACCCAGACTCAAGTTAGCCAGAGGTCAAGTACACCTGGACCAGGATCCTATCATTCCAGGGCCTTGATCATCCAGACAGCCTGGGCCTCCCAAAGACAGTTCAGCCCCAGCAAGGACCTGAAGGAGCTACTGACAGAGGAGGCCAGCCCTCCCGTAGGGAAAATTCTGCTGGCCTCCAAACCAGATTAGTCCTTGGGGAGGTAAAAGGATGAGGCATCCCACACTGAAGAGGTACCAGTGACAAGAAGGGGCTGGAAACAGAGAACGCTTCCCCTGGTCCCGGACAACGCTGGCGTCTCCCCCGTCTGCCTACCAACCACTGTCTACAACAGGTTTCTAAGACCAAGCTCGTGCTGCTCAGAAATGAGTGTTAAATTACCTCTTTCTTGCTGCTTGCGGTTCTCAATGATGCCTGGTGTATCCACAAAAGTGACCCGCTCCAGAAGTTTGTGGGGAACCTCAATGCCAATCAGCTTCTCCAGAAAATTCTGGCCAAACTTCTCAAGGGGCGAGAAGGAGCGGGCGCTGTCAGCAGCCATGACAATACCCTCGATGGTCTTCAGCTTGGGCCCGTGCATGAGGACCGTGAACTCGGAGGTGGTAGGCTCAGCACCTGCACACACGGGCACAAGGGTAAGGAACACAGTCATCTCTGGGCAGAAGACCCACATGGATGAGCAAGGTGCTCCAGGGAGGACGTGCCACAAGTGTTGGATACTGTGTTTGCTAAGCTAGTGGCTTCTGTTTTCAAACTGTGATAAAGTAGATGTAAATTTTACCGTTTTATCCACTCTTAAGTATACAGTTCAGTGGGACCTAGAATATTCACATTGTTGTGCAACCATCACCACCATCCATCTCCAGAACTGTCTCATCTTCCCAAACTGAAACTCAGTCCCCACTAAACACTAACTCCCATTTCCCCTCCACAAGCCCCTAGTAATCTCACCTGTGCTTTCTGTCACTATGAATTTGACTACTCTAGGGACACCATAAAAGTGAAATCAGACAATATTTGTCCTTTTGTGTCTAGTTTATTTCATTTAGCACAACATCTTCAAGATCCACCCATTTTGTAGCATTTGTCAGAAATTTATTCCTCTTCAGGGCTGAATACTATTCCATTTTAGGGATGGGCCACATTTTGTTTATCCATTCAATCCATTCATCCACTGATGGATGTGTGGGTTGTTTCCACCTCTTAGCCATTGTGAATAATAACGCTGCTGTGAACATAGGTGTAGCTACTGGTTTCTTGTATTTTCATTGTTCTACTGAAGACACCTATGAATGTTTTCATTTTTCACAATGCTTTTACATATAACCTTGAAATACCAGCAATCACACAAGAAAATCTCACTGATACCTGTATAGAGCTGGTAGCGAGTGTTCTCCAACCCAAGGAGGTAGTTTATCATGGTGGATTTGCCAACGCTCCATGGCCCCAGGAACAGCACCATTGGCTTGGAAGTGATTTCCCCATCTGTGGGTGGCAGGGATTAGAAACGAAAGTGAACTCACAAAGTTCCTCACTGCACGAGGTTCTTCACGCTGCACCCTAGAAAGTCTGTCACCGGGTCGTGGGGTTCTACACTGGACCAAAGAGCGTGGAGCAGTCAGCGGCACGTCTCTTGCTACGTAAGTGCGATGACGCAGCTAGAAGACCCGGGAAGACAGCAGGTGGGCAGTGCACAGATCCTCCACACACCAGCGCCAGAGAGGAGGGAACACACTGAAGTCAGCAAACACTGGTTTGGAGCTCACTCTGGGTGCAGCCTCCGGTTGAGATCTGGGGGAGAATCATTCATAATGGGAGAGGAGAGAGTTGCCACGTGGGAGAGGCTAAAACTCTGCGATCTCAACTGGTAACAGAACAAAGAAGATGAAAGAGGCTTATGTGGTCTTGGACCGTCTGGACTCGGGCGCTGCCTGTCCCCTGCCTCCCTCCCCTTAGCTGCACCTCCCGACACCCCACCTCGGGCTCAGCCCAAGCCGGGCTCAGGGGCCTGTCTCAAATATCAGCCTCCCAAGTCCGTGACACATTTGCCAGTGTCCAAGACCAAGCAGTGACTTGGCAATCCTCATCCCCTGCTGGGGAGAACACCCCACTCCAATGGAGAAGAAAAAGCAGAATCCTCCAGTGTTTTCAAAACCAGCGGGCGGGGAGGGGAAGGTAAGAGGTTTCCCTACAGGCTGTGGTCTCTTCCTGCTGATTTACGGCCCCTCCCTGAGCCACCACACGCGGGGTCTGCCCCACACAACTTAGCACTAAAGTTCTCCAGACATCTCTGCCTCCATGAGCCTGGCACTCTATTTGTTTTTAATTTATTTAATTTCTCGGTCCAAAAATCTGAAGTGTAAAAACGTATACAGCAAAAAGTCTCCCCAACCTGGTCCCAGTCTGCTTGGCCATAACACCCCTTGTGTCCTTTCAGACACTTTAATGCACATGTAAGTGATGTCAGTAGAGACCATGTTCCCCATCTTTTTTGCACAAGTGTGTCTGCACCTTGCTTCTCAAGGGGCTGGTTTTCTTTCTCTAAGGCAGAACTAAGTCCTCGAAGACCAAGCTGGTGTCTCATAAGGGGAGGGCACATATGTATAGGGCCTGAAATTGGTACCAGGCCCTGCCCCTTCCTCCCCGCCTGTAAAGACACTCAGTCCTTCGCATTGCTGGGACAGGGAGGGTCAGGCAGGCTGCGGGCCGGGGAGGCAGGTGTCCCCAGTTATAGCTACAGAGAGCCTACAAAAAGGTTCTTTTCCCCAGGTCCAGGCCACACGGAGGGGCTGTGGACCTTAAAGCTCTCCAGGGAGACCACCACACGCTGGCTTTCCCTGCTGCTGTTCCCAATCTATGCAGCAGGGGGCATTACTGGCACACGTAGGAGGCTGCAGGTGAGGCACGGAGGAGGGAGGTTACACAAGAGGCTGAGGGGCGGGGCACACAGAGGGGCACCAGCACCCAGGGACGCCCTCCCCGAAGCCTCCTGGGCCCTCGCATTCTGAGAAGCAGGAGGATGCAAGAAATCCTAGAGGTCATCGTAAACCAGGGAACCGTCTTCTCTTTAGGAGGAGAAAGTTACCACTCTGAATTCCAGCTGGGTGATCCTGGGTAGCCCAGCATTTCTCTGGGCCTCAAGGGTCCATCTTTTGTAAAGCAGGAATACTGTTCGCCCTATAACCCCCATCCACTGTACGGGCATGGAGAGCCCCGCAGGAAGCAATACAAAAACAGCCAACCAACACGCACAGAGCCGGTGCCACACCACTGACCATTCAAATGGCAGTTGAATATTGCCATCACTCACAGCTTTCCAAGACAAACAGCACTTTAAAACGGCATTGCTGCGGGGCAACCCGAACTCTAGCAACTGGGCGGCAACCTTCAAAATGTTGAATTGCAGCATTCCTTTTAAAAATTTATCCTACAAATTTACTTGGGTAAAATATGTAACAATTACAGTAGAGTTTGTAACACTTTAAAAAGGGAACACTCAGTGGTCCATCAGCAGGGTAGTATCATTTAGGGAGGTGCATTCACAAGGAACAGAAAGAGCAGTGGTGTGGTGTAATTTCATCTTTGTAAAACGAATGAAAAGATGCACTTGTATATGCTCATGTTTGCAGAGGAAAGTCTAGAGGTGTTCACAAGAAACTATAGCAGTGAGTGTCTCTTGGAGTGGAATTAGGTCAAGAAAGGGATTTTTACTTTTCAATTTATACTGTTTTGCACAGAATTTGGGGGGGCAAGAAGTATACCTTATTTTTATTACTTTGAAAATCAATTTTTAAAAGAATCCAGACCCAAGGGAAGTCAACTGGAGAAGCCATAAAAAGGAGGGAAGGATTCCAGGCCAACCAGGGGAACGAAAGACATGATCTGTAAGTGACTGGGGAGCTCTTGGGGGCTCCTGGGCACAGAAGGGATGGAAGTTGGCATCCCCGTCCTTGGGAACCAAAACTGCACTACGTGGCATGAAGGTTCACGGATCAAATGCTCTCCATGAAGCCTTGTGCAGATTAAAGGCACACCTTGAAGGGATGGTCCATGCCACTGAAGCCTCTGCCCCTCCCCGAGAACTCAGGAGAACTCCCCTCATGCACGTTGGGGAGTGCGGGCGGCCAGAGGTGCAAGCCCGACCTCTGGACACCAGGGGTACCTGTGATCTCGTGCTGCCGAAGCTCATTGTACTTGTAAGACTGCTCCAGGGGCTTGATGGACGAGTGGTAAATCTTTCGAAGCCGCTGCAGCACCACTGGAGGCAGAGAAAGGTGAAGGGAGAGCGTCAGGCAGGGGCGCTGTGGGGTGGGGCGGCCAGCTGCACCCCTGTGGACCCGGCTCACTCCCCAGAGCAGCTCTGGCCCTGTCTGGTGGGGAGCAGGGGTGGGCTCCAACCTGGGCTGTGCATCAGCATTCCTGGGGCGGGAGATGGGGGTGGGGAGCAGGTGCACGTCCCAATCCTCAGAAATCTTTAAACCAGAAGGCATCCCCCTACCCAACCCCGTAAGCCTCCGGAGCTTTTTTCTTTCTTTCTTTTTTAACCTAATCCTCTTTTCCTTCCCCTCAATAGTATGTCCAGAAGCATCACCTCACCTAGCTCTGCAGCTAACTGAAGACTCTTCCTACTGCAGACGGGAACCCCATCTCCTTCTCTCGGCCAGTACCTCTACTTGCCTTAGGTTTAAAGGGCAAGAAGGCATGGCAGCCCCAGCCCCACACCCTTCACCACATCCCCGGTGCCCCTGGGAGTATTCAGACATCCCAAGCATCTTCTTGGGATAAGGGGTTCATGGGGTGAGGCACAGAGAGGGAGGAACATGGAGCCACAGAGGGTCAGGCTTTCCGAACCACCCCCGTGGACGCCCCCCAGCCAGCTATGTGCCCTAGCAAACCCCTGCCTTGCCTCCAGGTTTCATTAGCTCATTGACTAAGAGGAAACAGTAAGCCTTATTGAAAGCTTTGGGTTATTATGAGGATGAAATGAAATACCGGACATGAAAGGGCTTTATGAACTGTAAAAATCAAAGCCAACGTGATAAACTCTCATTAACAACCCTCTCAGCCACGACTTGGAGCCTGGCACTGTCCCCAGGCGGCAGCACTGGAATTTGCCCTCCACCCTACCACTGGTCCCTCTGCTTAGATCGCCTTTCCTCCTCCTGGCCAACCCAAGTCTTCGACACTGCTCACGGAGCCTCTTCCATGAAGCCCCCCATCTCCAGGGCGCTCCTCCTCCCCTGGGTGCCTGCCAGCGTCAGCCGTAGCCTTGGAGGTTCTGCCTGGCCACTGGCCACGGGGCACCCCCAGCCCAGCCCTGCCTGGCTCCTGCCTCTGGTTACCAGAGAAATCATCAGCTGGCTTGTCCTCATTCAGCATCAGAGTTTTCTCGATGTGGGAACGATCCCTCAGCGGGGCTTCCTCACTCACGTCCTCCACCTCTTCTGGGGAGAGAAGCAGAGAGCAGGGTTAGGGCAAAGCTAGGAGCCCGAGGCTTCAGGCTCCCTTGAGATGGGCCAGGACGGGGCCGTGAGGAAGTGCTACACGAAGCCTCACCAGGTTCAACTGAATAGAGCTTTGTTTCTAAGACGGACTTTGAAAATCCAAACTCAACTTCTGTTAAGCTCTGCAATCTATTTTATGTACTCAACAAAAGTAGACTGAGCACCTGCTATACATGCCAAGCACAAAGCATTGTGCTGTGAATGCCGTGGTGCCCCCAGACCAAGCCAGCTCTGCCCTTGAGTTTTCTACAGTCTGTCCCCAGGGATAGGGGAGTGAAATCACCTGGAAAATAATATAATTACAGACAATGATGTGGCTACGGAAGGAAAGATTTCAGAAGCTAGGCAGGCCTAAGAAGTGTGCTTACGAAGTCTTAAAGGGACAGTCTTAGGATGGGGAGTCAGAAAACTTTCCGAGGTTTGCCTGTGGGCTGAGATCTGAGATGATACAGGAGACATGAGTGGTTAATGGGAGACTGCATTTCGGATTCTAAGAAAACCACTGGCCTGATCAAGGGAGGATTTTATCAGGAAGTCCTGGGAGACAGGCAGACTGGGGAGGGGGATTCAGCAGGGGGACTGTGTCGCTGCTGGCCCAGCATGAGATGCCCGTGATCATCTGAGGCTCCTGGGGAGGGGTGCTCACATTCCAGGGCCTCTATTACCACAGCCGTTTCTACCTGGGCTAATTGCACAGAGGATTTTTGGTGATAGAAGGATGGACAGTGGGGCAGAGGGAGACCAGCTCCATGAGGGGTGGGAAGCAGAGAAGAATCAGTATGCCTCCTGCAGCACCTGGGGAGAATGATTCTTTACTCGGCCAGACCCAGAACAGGGGGGAACGGGGAAAGGGGAGGGGCTTGATGACTGAAGGCCCTCCCCCTAACGGAGTGTGCGAGTACCTGACAAGTGTGGAAACCAAGTTCTGCAAGGAAACCTGCGTTAGAAGGTGAAGATTGACCCTAGCGCCTCCATCCTATAAGCCAGCTTTTGGTCCAGGCCGGTGAACTCGGTGGACAAGGCCACAGAGGGTGCTGGCCACCCCTAGCATGCAACACACGTCCAGTATTACCCAGTAGTTTTGGCCCTGCCCACTCCCCCCTCCCTGTCCCCAGGCCCTGAGAGACGGGCTGCTGCTGCTCCAGGTGGACATCTGCAGGACATCAGCGTCACTGCCAGCCTAGATTTCTTATCAGATCCTGACCGCGGTCCCAGTTTACCCAGCCTATCATGGTCTAGTCTTCAAGGAAAGAGCCCAGGTGCTAGCCCACCAATGTGGTCCCCTCGTGCCTGCTCCACCCCCCAGCCTGCCTCCAGGCCTCAAATCCTGCCGCTATGTCCCCTGGCCCTTTGGGATAAGGCACTGGTTCGCGGTAAAGTGCACTGAGGGGACCCTAACCAGTAAGTTTCTGACGTCCTAACTCAGAAGCAACCAAGCGCCTCTGGATCCTCCAAGGGCGCGGACTTCTCACTGGGTCCCTCAGAACTGGGGATAAGTGGCTGATGAGCAGCCGGGAGCACCCCGAGGGCCGGGCACCCCGATGGGGCCGCAACCCTGCAAACCCGGGGCTGGCTGGGGACCCTCCTGCCCCGCGGGTCCCTGCCTGTCCCCCTATGCACAAGACTTCCGGGAGGACCGCGGCCGCTGGTAGCGCCCCGAGCAGCCCTGGGAACCCCCTACCCTGAGGCCCCGACTCCTCGGGCTCCCGCGCCTCCGCCCCCCGGGGCTCCGTGTGCGACTGCTCCTGGGTCGGTCCGGCCCCCTCACCCCCGCGGCTCGCGCCTCCCGCTGCTTCTTGGGCTTCCCCGGCTTCTTCCTCCGAGTCGCCTCCTGCTTCTTCCGAACTAGCCCCGTCCCCGCTGTCCTCTTCGGATTCTTCCTGGGATAGAACTCCTTCTTCTTCCTCGCCGCTGCTGTCTTCGCCCCCCTCTTCTTCGGAGGAGGCTGCGTCCAGCTGCTCCTCGGGCATCCCCTCTCGGGGGCGGTCCTCCTGGGGACCCCGCATCTCTGCGCCGGCGTCCGAGGCAGGGCTGGAGCTGGGCTCCGCCTGGTCTTCAGTCCCCTCCCTGGCTTCTGCGTCCACGTCCGCGGCTCCATCTGGCACTTCTGGCTCCTGACCTGGCTCTGGGCTGCCCACCTCTTCTGTCTCGATCTGTGTGCCAGGAGAGGGCCCTGCGTCTTCAGGTTCCGAGGTCCCCTCTGCTGCTCCCTGTGCGGGGTCGTCGCGAAGGGCCTCCTCGGCGTCCTCGGGGCCCACGCCACTCCCAGCCTGTCCTTCCGCCTCCCGTCCTGGGCTCTCTCCAGAGCTGAGCTCCGGCCCCCCATCCTCCCCCGGCTCCAACTCTCCTTCTGGGGGAGGGGCGCTCGCTCCCAGGGGGCCCGCATCCTCCTCCCCAGGCCCGGCAGCTTCCCCGAGGGGAGCGGACTCCGAGGCTGAGGCATTGGAGGGGCTGGCTTCGGAATCAGAGCCCAGGCCGGCGTTGGCGGTGGAGCCCCCTGCGGCATTCTTCTCCGAGCTCCCAGCCTCCCCGCCATCTGGGGGGTGAAGGAGCAGGTTCGTCTCTCCAAGGGCCGCCTCCGCCTGAAGGGCCCTTTCCTTCTCCTCTAGACTTGCGTCTCCAGCAGAGAAATGATTCTCCAACAAATGGTCAACATCTTCTGTGCCACCCGAAGCGGAAACCTGCGGTTCTAGATGATTAGAACACGATTGGTCAGTGTCAAGGGGTTGGCACTCACGTTGCTTCTCAAAAACGTCTAACTCAGCCTAGCTCCTGTCTCCAGGAGAGTGGTGTGAACCTGGAGTGCGGTGGGGCACCTCCCTCCCTAGTCTTCATAACCGCCCTGGAGGGCCAGCAGAGGCGGTGCTATACCCTGCCTCCCTCCTGATGGCAGCTGTGGCGCGGGAGAGCAGCTGACCCACCCCAGAGCCCCGCCCCTGACCCTGCCTCTCCAGCCTCCCCGGAGGGATGGAAGTTGGGCGTGCCCTTCCAGCCCTTCCTCAACCTTGCTGGCTGGCACGTGCATCCTGGCTCACGGGGAGATCTTTCCAAGATAGGGCAGATGCATGTCCACACCACCCCTTGTCACTTCCTAGAGTCATTAACCAGCGTGCTTTTTATGTTGCTATCAGCAAAGGAGTGAAAACAGGTGTGTGCCGGCCAGACCCTCTTAGGTTACGGGCAGAGCACTTAGGGGATTACTTGTGGCTCTCAACCTTATTAAGTCACACATCCAATTCTGTCCCCTTAAGGGCAGGAATTTGCTGGCCTCTCTACCTTAGATTAGAGGGGACATGGCCTGAGAAGGAGGAGATACCCAAAACGGGAAGGCCTGGGCTCCCCGGTAGCCTTAGCCAACCCCTTGGGAGGGGATCCCCTTCTAATGGCCGATAGCTTTACCAGGAGAGCTGAGGGCACAGGGAGAGCAAGCAGAGGGAAGGTAGGTGCCTAGTCTGTAACAGACACCTCTGTCAAGGGATCAGTGTGATTTATTTGGACAGTGGTGTCAGAAGGGAGGGTTGGACCTAACTCTTCTGCCCCCTCCCACCCAGGCTGCGACCTGTTTAAGGAGGAGGGAACATCGCCGGCGCATGGGGGTGAGGGGACCATGGGTGCCCTGCCTCGGGGTACCTGAGACGCCCCTGGGTCTGCCTTGACTCACAGCACTCTTTGAAGCAGCAGCACACCACCTCTCTGCTGGGTACAGACACCTCCCCTCCCAGGCCACAGCCTGGTAATCCCAGCTCTGCCTCCCACGAAGAAAAGCCCCTTCCCTTCTGCCTCCAGGTACCCACCCCCTTGTTCCCTGAAACCTAAGGAGTTCCTCCAGGAGCCAGGGACAAATCTTTTCTCCTTAATCCCCACAGACACAACCTGCTTTCAAATTCAGAAGGATAGGAAGTTTGGGTGCCTTTTATTATAAAGGAGCCCTGTATGTTGATATAACACTTCTCCCAGTGACCTTCACATCTGTGACCGTATTCACCTCTCTTATTACTGTCAGCCAGTTTTCAGAGCTGAAGGTCTGAAGAAAGTCTTTGATTCACCCAAGACACCAGGTGTCTAGTGGGTGGGTGGAACCCAGAACAGCCCACTCCTTGCCCAGATCTTCCATGCCACGCTGTGTTGGGGGGAGCACAGGGGAACCCTTTACCCCTGGTACCTTGCCCCCGCTGCATGCACTCCCCTCCCTGGCCCTTGGATGGCAGGAACCAACGCTTCATCCTTCCTGTGTTCCCAGGGCTGCAACCCTGCCTGACCTCCAGAAAGTGCCATGAAGAGGCCCATGGGGAGTCTGGGGTACAACAGGAATTCCTGGCCCCTTAGTTGGGGAGCTGGAGGTTACTACTCATTTAAAATTCCTTTCATTACCACCCAAATACCTGTAAGTCCTGATTCCTTGGCCTGCAACTCTATTGATAACCCCCATAACCTCTGTAGAAAAAAACCTATGGCAGGAACTTGGTTTAACCCAAGGAGATTGACAGCCCACTGAGCAGCAATATATATAAATCTGTATCTCATATGAGATACATCTGTGCAGTTACTCAGTGTGCCAGGCAATGCTTAAGCACTTTATACATTAAACATGAACTTGATCTTACTCAGCTTACTCTTACTTGCTTCTGTAAAAGAAGTCTTACCCTTATTCCCACCTTACAGATGAGAGGACAGACTGGAATCAGAGGCACTAAATGCCTTGCCCAGCAACACACAGCTAGCAACTGGCTGAGGCCATTTAAGTCCAGAGCTGCAGAAGCGATGGCCTGACCCTAGAGCAGGTTCTAAGCCCAGGCTACTCAGCGTGTGGTCCAGGCACCTGCAGCAGCAGCATCACCTGGGTGGGCCTGGTAGAGATGCAGACTCTCAGGCTCCAGAACAGACCCACTGAGAGGGAATTTGCATTCTAACAATTCATCTGTTGCACATTACAGTTTGAGAAGCACTAGTCTACAGGAGCTTATAAAACTGCATATAAACTAGTGCTCAACACTTGACACTGGCTATATACACTGGCTATATACTGGAATCTCCTGGTTCCTGATCCCATTCCTCTCCCCCTTCCCAGAGGTTCTGATTGAATTGGTCCAGGGTGCCCCAGCATCAGGACTTTAACCAAAAAAAAAAAAAAAAATCTTGGGTAATTCTAACATGCAGCCAAAGCTGCAAAGCTCTGCCCAGCCTGACCCCAAGGCTTCTGCTCCTGATCCCTCCTCACTCATGCACCCCCTGGAGGGTCCCAAATTGAATAGGTTACCGGGGCTTGGCATTTGACCTTGGAGTAGCAGTGGTCAAGGTTTCTTCTCTGGGGAATCCAGCCCTTTCCAACATGCCCTGTCACCCTCTACTGTTGATGTTGTTGATGATGATATGGTTATGGTGGTGATGGTGGTAATAGGGGTAGTGGTGATGATGTTGATGGTGGTGGTGATGGTGACGGTGATGGCGGTGATGATGATGTTGATGGTGGTGATGATGATATTGATGGTGTTGGTGACGGTGATGGTGGTGATGATGACGATGTTCGTCTTGATGGTGGTGGTACTGATGGTGATGATGATAATGGTGATAGTGATTTTGATGGGGATGATACTGGGCTGAACAGACTCTGGGTCTGACTACATGTGGCATTTCTAACAGTCTCAAAACACCCTCTTTCCTGGTTGGGGAGAGAGGGCTTCTTCATCCCAAGGGAGATAAGGATCCCAGACTTTGGGGGTTTACCATGACTTTCACACTGCTGTGTATTTTCCACGCCTGGGCCCTGGACAGGAACGCAAGTGTGTGCATGTGTGTATACACATTTACATCCATACTCTTCCCTGGTTTTTATGACTTAGTGTCAAGCTGCCCCTGCCCTTCTACTAAGCAATTTGGAGTGAAAAAGACCAAGGGTGATGACTTCATGCCCTGCGACCTTCCTTCCCAAGCTAAAAATTACTTCTCTGACAGAAAGTCTCTCAATGAAACAAGCTATGCCATTGGGCCCCCAGAGCTTGAGCCCCAGGAAGCAGCTGTGCCATCCGATCCGATCTCTCCTCCAGGATGCAGTGAGAGGCTTCAAGAGCCTCCAACTCCTTCAACTCCATGACATCGAGCCCAGTGTCTTTCCACCCTCCCTGACCTCTGGCATCTTGCTGAAGCCCCCAAGTGGCCCTGGAGGAGAAGGTAAGGGAGGGGACAGAGGACCCAGGACACCTTGGACAGGTTGAGAGCCTGGTAAGATGAGTCTTGATCTATCCCTGGACACGCAGTACCACACTGTATGTGCTGCTGCCAGGGCAGATGCTCGGGCCCAGGACAGAGCTGGGTGCTGACGTCAGGGTACATGAATAGCAAGCCCCCAGCTCAGCCCCGTATATCATGGGATGGCCCCTGAGCCTGACAGGCCAATGCCCAAGCAGAGCCCAGCCTAAACAGGCTCTGCTTTCTCTCCTGACACTCCCCTCTCCCATTAGCCCCATCCCGGGGCTCAGCCTTGCAGCTGCTCCCCCGCCCACAGCCTTGGCAGGAGCCCCAGGCTCAGTTCCTCTCTCTGCTCTCCACCACCGAACACCTGATTTTTTCCCCCAGCTACTAACTCTTCCCAAGCACTTTCTCATGGACTCAGAGAACTGTGGGGTTGCCAAGGGCCTTGGTGAGTCCAGCTGCAGAGGAGGAAGCTTTAAAGACTTGCCCAAGGTCAGGGGTAGGGTTGGGACAGAGTCCAAGTTCATGACCCTTAGTCTAGAGCGCTTTCTGCCCCCGCATAGTTGGCAAACCATGTCCCATGAGATGCTGGGGTTCCATGGAAGTGCCTGGTGGGGAGGGAAGATGAAGGAGCCAAGATTCAGCCCCCTCCTTGGTACTCCCTGCCCAGCAGCTCTCCTTGGGTCTGTCTGTCCCACTGCCAAAGCTGGGAGGGGCTGACAACCACTGTCCTGCCTCTCCTGCCTCTTCCCTAAGAACTCCTTCTTGTGATCATTTTCTCCAACAGCCCAAGAAGCGCCCCCTCCCAGCACCTTTGCACTTTGCTGATCACCACATGCCCAGCACGGAGCTCGGGGATGTCTGACCTTCACGCAGAACATCAAGCTTCCCAAAGTGGCTCTGTGCTCTTCTTCATCTGCCCCTGGAGGCCAGGAGAGCAAGGATTATTCTCTTGAAATGAGGACGCAGACACAGGAAAGTCAAGTGTTGGTTCAACAGGGCATCCAGGGATGGGCCAGCACTCAGGCCAAGAAACACAGCAGAGCTCTCTGGCCCACAGGAGGTGGCATCCAGGCCCTGCAGGGCTTCTCCCACACAGAGGCTTGGTCTCCAGGGTTGAGTCCATGTGAATCCGGGCGTTTCACAATGTGATTCTAATGAACACCAACATTTGAGAACTACCACTCTGAGCTACCGTCAGTACCAATGTCAGGGAGAGTCTGTCTTGAAGCTGAAACTGGAGGTCAGGAGAAGAGAGGTCAACAACCCAGATCTTTTATTTGGTTGGCCTGTTTCGGTTGACCTCTTCATGAAATTGAATGGAAATCCAGTTCCAATCCTCCACATCTCCTTAGCACATGTTTCTAAGCATCCACCGAAGGTTATTCCTCTGTGGGATTTCTCATCCATTTGAACTGAAACCATTGCATCCGAAGTCACACACAGGTATAATACACCACTACTCATACATAATTATGTAGATGAGTCATCAGTTAAAAAAACAAAGTCCCGGGGGCACAATCAATTTCCACCTCTACCCCTGGACACATCTGTCTCCAGGAATCAGGAAGTCTTCACCAGTCTTCACCAGGCAGTCCTTGGTCCACACATTCAACATCTCATATAGGCGGTTCTCAAGTGCAGTGGAGAGCACTTCAGAATCAGAGTCCATGAGGCCAGTGTGGCAGACTGACCCCTCCATGTCCCAGATCCTGTCTCTGAACACTCCGGGACTGGACCAGCAGCAGCAGCCCCTTCTGGTGTCACATTTTTTCTTGACCTTATTCACACAGTAAACGGTCACTGCTCAGGGCCCCTCGTTCCTTCTCTTCTTGGATGAGCCTTCAGACTGCTCTGCAGATGCCAACACTGAAAAGGAACTTAGGAGGGAAGTGCCCGCCTCCTCCCGGGACCCTGAGACCCTCCCCTTCGCCATTCTGTGGGCCCACCCCTCTTCCCCCCCAGACAAGGTGACCAGGGTGCCGTGAATGAGGCAGCCTTTCTTGGAAGGTTCTCTGGCCTCCTGGCTAAGATCAGAAAGTCAAGGCTAATCCCACCGGCACAGCTTGTCCCTGGCTGGACTCTAGCCCCAAAATGATTCACCTAGGACATGATGACAAAGGCGGCAATCAGTGGGAACCAGGAGGTTGGGGTCAAAAGGGACCGCCTCCTGAATTTCACTGCTCAGAATCCTAGAACTCTGATAAATGACTGTCCCAAGGCCACAGAGCTAGTTAGGCTACTTAGTGGCGGGCTGGTTCTGGAACCCAGCCCACCACCAAGTCCCAGTCTCATGAGCTTTCCCGGCACCTGACCACAAACACCCCCAAATGATGGGGTGAGTCAGCCTCAGAAGGACAGCGACTTCTCAGCCTACCCTTGTCTTCTTTGCTTCAAAAAGAATACTTCAAGATGTCAAGACAATTGTTTTTAACCTGTAAAGTCCAGAGATTGACAGAATAGCTCCACCCCAATCCCCACCCCTAATCCCTGGGAACTCTTGGGTTGGGAAGTACAGAGAGAAACTGCCCACAACCCCACAGCTGTGGTGCACACACGCGCTTGTCACTGACCCCTGCAGGATTCATGGAAATGGATGAAGCACGCGCTTTCAAAAGGCAAGGACATTTGGAAGAAGCAAAACATTAAGACTTAACCCCTGAGTGTGACTCGATTATTAAAGGGACGCTCTATGTTGCACCCGGTTTTCCCAGAGAGCAACCCTGCCTAAAAAAACATAGATCCCTGCGGAAGCCATTGGCAATAATTCCTCCATTCAGAGTGGCCGAGCTGAGCAGGAGAGGAAAACAAGAAGGGAGAGATGCAGGCTGGCTTCTGAGAGAGACAAAGGCAGGTGGCTGGTCCCCCCACCTCCCCCTCCACACATGAAGAAAGAGAACCCCCCTGGGGTCCATGAGGTCCTAGGAGTGCTGATGGTCCAACTTTGGGGCACCAGGCAGGGAGCGACCCACTAGGGGCCAAAGGAATGTGGCTCCCTGAGGTCTCAGTCAGACAGATGCCTTGGGTTCAAGTCTGAGCCATCATCGGCTTGGTGGGTGGGGGAGCTGCAACACAGACCCGCCTCCTCCCCAAGCCGGGGAAGCAGGAGGAAGTCCACTATTTTCCTGAGCTTGGGAACCGGATCTGACACCTTCCTGGGCCAGGCCCACATCTCAGGGCTTTCCTTTGCCATGAGACCCAGAGCCAGACAGGTCTCTCTGGGCGCAGCTAGAAGTCCGGAGGGCGGGGCTCTGCCCCAGTAGCGCCTTCCTAACCTGCCAAACGGCCGGGACCCGGGCTGCTCCTCGCTCCCCAGCCCAGCTCCAGCCACCCATAAAACACAGAGAATGATGCTTTGCCAACCCCTTTGGATTATCTTAAACATCAGATGATGTTTAAAAGCATTCTATGAATGTCAGGTTTCATAATAATAATTTCCTAGAAGAGCAAAGATGCCAGGCCAAATCCCAAGCTCACTGAGTGGGCCAAAACAGAAGCAGCTTTGGACAGGAGCCACGCCGGCTCACCTGCACTCTGCTCTTCTCAACCCCCTGTTTCTTGGGGGTCAGTCCGTGGGCCAGGAGAGGTCTTTCTGCCCAGGTCCTTCTCCTCTCCTTCTAGCCAGAAGCAGCTCAGATGAGGGGCTCCGGGCACCTGGGGGTAGCCCTGCTCTCCGTGGCTCCTGCTGGCCTGGGACAGGAACGAGCCTGAGCTGCCACACTCCCGGGCCCAGATCTCGCCCTGCTGAGCCGCAGGCTAACGCCTACCATCACAGACCCCCACTTGCAGGCAGCCCTGACTCACCCAGAATCTTACATGATTACATAGGGCTTCCCCCGTCCTCCACCTCCCAGGACCCTCCCATCCAGCCTAGTGAGGGGACCCTGCACTTTGCCCCAGTGCAAAGGCATATCAGGGGGATGTCTAAACAGATGCTCATAGGGTCGAGTCTGCGTAAGAACAGGTGAAGGCCCTTCCTTGCTCTGGGAAACGACAGCAGCACGATGGGAGACAGGCACCTCGAAGTGCCCACGTGGCTTCGCCACCATCCTTATGACGAGTGAGCACAGAGGGAAAACAGTAAGTTCTTCAGGAGTGACTCAGGCCTCAAGAATGCAGCTTTGGCTGCACTAGACTTGAGAGAGCGGCTCTAGCTTCCCCTCGGTGGTGCTTTGCTCATCCTGAAATCAGAGCTGATGTTTCCACGGGCCTCACACACCGGCCTGCACAACCACGGCCCCGGCGGCCCCTTCATGTTGGCACCAGCAGCAGCTCTGCACCACTCAGTGGCACCAACCCCACCAACACGCCTGCCCAGGGGTGCGTCGCCCTTAGTGGATCTCACCTCCCGCTGCCACTAGTCCCCAGGTTTGCTCAGAGGAGGCTGCGGAAGAAGGTCAAGCAAGGACAGAAGCTGGGGCAGCAATAAAACGCGAATATTCCACCCCAAGTGCCCTGGACCCTTCCGTGAAAACTGCTGCCCAGACACTAAGATGCTAGATCTTTCCACCTTCTCTTCCCAAATTCGAGACAGATGGGCTCCACTTCTGGGTCCCTGAGTTCACGACCCCAAATCTTATCTCGCTGCTCAGACTTAGGGTGAATTTTGCATTAGAGACTTGCAGAACTGGAAGGAAACTGAGAAATTCACTAGCCCAACTCTCATTTCACAGATGAAGAGACCAAGGCCCAGAGATGGGAAAGACCCTGCCAGAAGTCACCTAGCCCGTTGGGGCAAAGCAGGACATACACACAAGGTCCCCAGACTCCTCACCTGGCCTTTCATGTGCGTTCTAAACAGCAATGGCTTCCTTTGCCCCTGACATTTTCAACCCTTTCAGTCCACGTCTTGCCCCAACCCTAGGGCCCGGCATTCCTGGGATTACCTATCAGTTCCCCTACTCATTCCTATGAAGTGTGGCCTCCCAGCGAGGGCCAGCCGAGGGCCCTGATGTCAGGCTGGGTCCCTGAGCACAGCTCTGGATGGAGATTTGGAGAAGGGATGGGGTGAGGTTTAAGCTCCTGAAGTTTGGAGGTCGCCTGCACCCGGCCCAGCCCTGCATTCGTGTCTCTGAGTCACTGGGAAAAGTATGCGGGGAGGGGCTCCCTGTCTCCCTCACCAGGAGACAAAGAGCAGCTGGTTCCAGGAGAGCCAGTCTCTGAGCTCAGGACAGCAGAGGCCACAAGACTGGACCAGAAGAACCTTCCATCATCCGGGTCACAGAGAAAGGGAAGAAGACCACCTCCCACCTGAGGCTCTGCGTGCGACTGGTACACACGTCCAGGGCTCGGGAGCAAATCCATCTGTTTCCCTCAGTTACAGCTCCAGAGCTTGAACAAAGATGTCTAGAACACCCAAGTCACTCTCTGGTGGAACATTCTAGAAATCTCACCTCTCCCCCTCCCAGGAGCAGACTTGTTTCTGATTTGTATCCCCAAGTGGCCTCGACCCCTGAACCCCAGACACGTGGGCCATGTTTCCCAGGGACCCTGGGCTCTGTCCTTCCCACAGACCAGGCCTCCCGGCCCTCCCACTGGGGCTCCCTCTCTGACATCCCCATCCCCAGGGAAGAATCTTCACAGGCAATTAAACCCCAGGGCAGCTTCCTCCCACGTCAATGGGGCCTGGGTTCTCCGGCTGGTCTCTCCAAATACTGACACCACACTAGAATCTCGCTACACTTTCTTTTCCTTTGGCACCTGGTGGCTGTGCAGGAGGCCAGGATGGGCCACCTACTCTTTAGTTCTCACAGGGCTCCCCTGGGGAGGGGAAGGTGAAAGCCAAGGGCAGGGCGGGGGGGGGGGCGGCGAGAGCAAAAGTGCATTCCGCACATGCTGTCCCCGGGGTAACTCTTCCTGGTCATCACCGCGGGCCACACGCCGCCCCCGCCGGGCTGCACCTGAAGATCCAGCAGGCTGCCTACCCAAAGGGCCACCACCCCCCGCTGACAAGGGCCCCACATCCCTGCACATTGTCTTGTATGCATGTTTCCCGTATTTGCTGTAACAAAGCACCATGACCTGGTGGCTTAAAGCAATAAAAACATATTTTCTTATGGTCCTGAGGCCAGAAGTCCAACCTCAAGTTGTCGCAGGGCCCCGTTTCCCTGCAAGGCTCTAGGGGAGGCTCCTCCCTGTCTCTTCCCAGCATCCTTGGCTTGTCGACGCATGTCCACTGTCTCTGCCTCCGGCACACACTGCCTTCTCCCTGAGCCTCTACGCAGTGTCCCTTCCCCTTTTCCTCTAAGAACACAAACTAACTACCTACATCTGCAACCACCTGATTTTCAGAAGAGGTCGCATTCTGAGATGCAGAGGTTAGGACTTCAGTGCATCTTTTTGGGAAGTGTAATCCAGCCTGAAATGGGTCTGCCGATGGCCACAGCACCTCATGCCTGGAATGCCCTCTGCTCCCCACAGATCCAGCAGCCCAGGCCTTCCCACCAGCTATGTCCCCTCTCCTCCCGCCGCCTTCCAGGTCTCACCACCCCAGCCCACACGGGCCCCCCGCTGACCTCAACTGACTCAGTGTCCACGACTGTCCACACTGAGCCCTATGTGGCTGTGACCTGTGTGCAGGAGCTGGGGGCAGGGGATGTCCTGTCTTCCCTTCCAGGTTGTCATTCCCTCCAGGGCAAGAGAGAGGCCCATTACCCCTTTATATCCCACAGAGCCTGAGAAAGCTCTGAGCACCGAGACTCACACAATAAATGCCTGCAGAATGCTTTAAGAAATTGCTCTCAGTCCTCGTGCATTCCCTATCAGTCTCCCTGAGTGCCCTGCTCCCCGACCCTAGGCCTGGCTAATCCCAGCTCCCACTTCAGGTCTCGGCTTTAAGGTCCATCCCCTGGGAGGCCTCCCTGGCCCCTCCGTACCAAGCTGCTTCTGCTCTGTGTTCCCTGCAGCACCTGTCACGTTACGTGACAGTCTTTTTATTACCCTGTTCCCCATGGATGCTAGCGCCTGAGGCTTGTCCCTCTCAGGATCACAGGTGTCCCGCAGGCACGAGGCCTGGCAGACACCCTGCACAGGGAATGTCTGCTGGATGCCCTGAGCACCCGATAGGAATGTGCCTCCTCCCCTGGGTCAGCCCTTCTCAAGGTGTGGCTCAAGGCCATTTGCAAAAGGATCCTGGAGAAGCTTGGTTAAAAGTTCTATTCCTGGCTGGTTCCCCAGACCGTCTGCATCCCACTCAGGGTGGAGGGTGGGGAGGCCTCAGGAGTCTGCCTTTTTAACAAGAGCCCAGATGGTCTTCACACATGCTAGAATCTGAGAACTACTGTCCTTGTGCCTTGACCTTGGGAGTCAACCTATACCCATCTTTCCAGGGACCTACTGGTTGCAGAGGGTGGAACCTGCCTGCAGGAGGCTGTATCAGGCCTGCCTCCGGCTCCCTGTCCCAGGCTGAGGCCTTATCTCCAAGGCCATGGGCGGTCAACAGGGCTGATGCCCATCAGCTCCAGGAACATTGTGGGTCTGCGGTCCACCTGGCCTTGCTATCTTGCCAGGGGATATCCCTCCTAAAAGGGCAGGAGCAGCCAGTGGTGGAAGGCCCTCGAAGAACCTGCCCCTGGGATGAAACCGGCAAGGAGAAGCCCCGGGGACTCTGCGACTCTGGGGAGGAAGATGGAGAGAGAAGGACAGAGTCAGGAGCCCAAATCTGCTCCCCTAATCAGCAGTGGGGAGCAAATGCTGAGCAAGGATTTTCACTCTCTGTGCCTGTTTTACACTTCGTTGTGCCGTCATGTCACAGCTATCGATGGAGCACCTACTCTCCGCCCAAGAGCAGGAGGCTCACGTGACACGTGATGGAGTTCTGAAAGCCGAGTAGTACTAGAAAAGTATACGGCATTGCTCACGTTAGGATAAACTCTCCTCGAAACACATCTCCACACAAGAACGTACACACTAATGTTCACAGCAGCATTATGCACGATAACCAAGAGGTGGAAACGACCCAAATGTCCATCAACAGACGAATGGATAAACAGAATGTAGGCCATCCACACAGTGGAATATTATTCAGCCATAAAAAGGAATGAAGCACTGACACACACTACAGGGTGGATGAAGCTTGAAGACACGGTGCTGTATGAATGAAGCCAGACACAGAACACCACATACTGTATGATTCCATTTAAATGAAATATCTGGAACAGGGGAATCCATAGAGACAGAAGGCAGATTAGTGGCTGCCAGGGGGTGGGGGATTTGGGGAGGAATGCGGGTGACTACTGATGGGGATGGGGGGTCTCTCTTTGAGGTAATCAAAAATGTCCTAAAATTGACTGTGCTGACGGTTGCACATTTCTGTGAATATACTAAAAAATACTGAACTACTTTAAATGGGCTAACTGTGCAGTATATGAATTCTATCTCAATAAAGCTACTTAAAGAAATAGATAAACTGTCTTCAGTTCTTTTCTTTCTCCCTAATTTTAGCTGAACCTGTTGTCTACCTGCAGACTCCTTACTGCTCTGGCTTCCTGCCTATCAGAGATTTTGTATCGCAGCACCTAGAACAGTCGTTGGATGGACGGATGGATGGTGGCAAAATGTGAGGCCTGTCCTCAACTCAGTGGCAGAAAGTTCAAAGTCCTGGAAGAGAAGATATTCAGAAACCAGGACTCAGAACCAGAAAAGTCCCCATGGGTGGAGTCACCTATCTTGCCCAGGCCTATTATTTTGTGATCAAAGGGTCCTAGGAGCAGCTGCCTTATCGGCTCAGGAGGTTGCTTCGATAACCACTGTATGGATTCCTGGGTGTAAAGACCCTCCCCTTAAAGACACAACATCTAACAGGAGGGGGCAGCGGGCAGAGGGGGCTTCCTGGCAGCAGAGTCTCCATGCCAGGCAGGGATTGGACATGGGGGGCCCATCTCAGGAGCTCCTGGCAGAGGCCGGGGTGGGGGGTGCCTTTGGGGTGGCTACAGGAATCAAGCCAAGCATGTGTGGGGAACAGAGTCTGTGGTCCAGAGGGTGGGACAAGCTGGAGAGAGGAGAACAGACTGGATTCACGGGTGAGCCCTTCTGGAAAGGCAAGGGGACCCTAGAGACCTGCCCCCACCCCTACTCTCTTCCAGAACGAGGACAAACCACAGAGAGTACCACAAAGCTATAGCCACCAGCTTCCAGAGCTGGCCTGACCCTCGCAGACTCTGGGTTGGGGACCCCTAATTCTGCCAGAAGGAGACCCAGATAGCCTCCAGCCAGGGGATCCTGCCCAGATGCAAACCCCTCACGGAGGCCAGGGAGGGTCACTGGGAAGTTGTCTCCCCAAGTGGCTTCTCAAAGTGCATCCCACGCCCTGCTCACTCCCCCTCCGCACCCGCAGGAGACAGTGCAGGGCTGGGCCCACGGGGGCCTGAGTTTCCGGGTTCTCAGCCCACTGCCCTCTCCACCACATGACCAGCTGGGAACCAGACCCTTTGCCCTCAGGACGGCTGGACTCCAACTCACACTGCACCTGAGCACACCTGACAGGGAGCTGGAAACTCCTCCCCACCGTGCTCCCAGCACCACCGCTAGGCGAGGTGCTGCTCCCAGAATCCCCTGCCCCCGCACAGCTGTCGGTCCATTCATTTCACACACGCGCCCTGGGTGTGTCAGCAGAGCTCCAGATCAGCGGCTGGGGCAATCGTGTGAGCCGTGGGGCCCAAGAGAGGACCAGGGAAACAGGAGCCATCCATGCCCAGGGGACGATGACCACTTGGGAGAGAGACGAGGACTGTCTCAGAGCCAGCAGCCGCTCAGCAGTCTGGGTCCACGGCTAAGGAACTGGAGCGGGTGAGCACCCCACCTGGAACCCCAGGATGTGACACTGTTTGTGAACAGGGTCTGCACACAGGTGATTAGTTGAGATGAGGCTGTACTGGCCTGGCCTGGGCTCTGAGTCCACTGACTGGTGTCCTTATAAGAGGAGGAGACATACAGAGAGAAGACCACCTGAGGACAGAGGCAGAGGTTGGAGAGAGTCACCCAGCAGCCAAGGAAGGCCAGGGCCTGCCGGGTCTACCAGAAGCTGGAAGAGGCAGAAGGAGCCCCCTGGAGCCTTTCAAAGGAGCTCAGCCCTGCCCACACCTTGATTTCAGGCTTCCAGCCTCCAGACTGGGAGAGAACAAACTTCTGTTTGAATGACACCCAGTTTGGGGTCATTTGTTATGGCAGCCCCAGGAAGATAATATAGGGACCAACCCCTAATCCAGGCCCTTTGAAAGCTTCGCAGCCCCTCTCAGGCTAAGCTGGTCAAGCTCACCAGCCCCCGGGCCCCGTCCCTGCCCCCTGCTCCCCCTCTCTCTGCAAGCTCGGGCTACTTATTTTTAGCCCCTGATTACATCTGCCTTATATGGTTCCCTACTCCTATCATGAGCGGGGACAGCCTTCCCTCCTGGTTTGTACGCTCTTTGAGGACAGAGAATCCCAAGGATATTAACAGTGCTGAGAAGGGGCAGATGTGTTGATGGATTCCCTGAGTTGTTCGAGTTTCATGATATTTGAGGAAACCAGTGGCAGGTGTCAAGCTACAGGCATACCGTCCTCAGTAAGAGCCTAGAATCATTGTCACGGTCCTTCTAACCGTAAAAAGTATCTGAGATCGAAAAACATTTGAAGCATTCGATAGCCATTTTCTTATTTTAGTTGCAGAACCACCCCAAGCTGCAAATAGGGCAAATATTATTACCATGTTTTATGGGTGAGCAAACAGGTGCAGAGATGGTAAGGGGCTTGGTGGTGAGTTGTGACAATGCCATGGCTTGTCCCACAGTGCATGCCACACTCCACCCCAGGCTGGCAACCTCTGGGGTCTCCATCCAGACCCTGCCAGGCTAACTACCAATTCAGAAAGGAAACTGAGGCAGGAAAAGACGGGATCAAAAGGCCACCGGACTTCTATTCCCATCACAGCTCGGACCCAGGCTCATTCTGCTGGATGGGCTCCTTCGGGCCACAGTGAGGGCTGTGGCCCCTCCCTAGTGTTTCCAGACCCCTCCCCAGCCCCCAGGGAGCTTTCCTGGTGCCTTTACCTCCTGGGATAAACTAAACAAATAAGCAGTCTTCTACTACTTGACGCCTGGAGTAAAGGGTAGGAGGAAATTCAGGAAAAACCAAGTAACCAACAGCAGCTGGAAACTGGTGTGTGCAGGTGCACGGAACAGGCAGCTGTGGAGTCAGATGCACATCAGAGATGGAGTGATCAAGGCAATGGCTTTGTCAAGTCCTTACCTATTGCCATCTAGGGAAAATGCTGTGGGAGGCAACCATCTGGACGAGGTCCTAACTGAATGGCCACTTGGAGGAGTACCAGGGGCCGAAGTTTTGGCAGGGACCTGGTGGGGGAGGGAGGGAGGGGGCTCCCCAACCCCAGGGCTCTCCCCTGGCCTAGTTCTGGGCTGAGCTCCCAGCGAAACCCACTTCCTGTGGGCCCAGAACTCCAGGCCAGACTTTGCCTGCACCTGTTTGAGCTCAGAATGCAGTCCCCTCTCCAGAAGGGTCCAAAAATATCTGAGAGGGAGGATAAGGGGAGGAGCTAGCTGGAAGGGGAACAGGCTAGAGAATGTTAGGGGCTGAGGAAGACAGCCACTTGGCTCGGTATTCAGGACCCTTACCAACGGGCTCCAACCCATCAGGGTGGTCTGATCTCCCCGGAACAGGAGCCCCACATTCTAGCCCAAACTGGTCTCATCCCATCCCTGCCAGCGCGATGCTCCAAGTTTCCCCACTTCCACTTTCAGATGCTCCTCCATCTCTGCCTGCACAAATCTTCTCATTCATCAGACATTGTTCATTGCCTTCAATGAGCCAAGCACTGTGCTAAGCGTCAGTGATAGAGCGGTGAACAAATTAAACAAACGCACAGCCCTGTCCTCTTGGAGCTGACATCCAGGGATCGACCCCTTCCTCCCAGTGCCACTGAAACCCAGCCAATCTATGAGGCCAACCTTCCAGCCTTCCTCTGAACTCCAACCAGAGCTGCCGGGGGTGTTAGTTACATTTTTTTTCAGTGCGTGTCATCTCCCCAAATAGAAGTCAGCTCCCGGGGGCAGGGGCATAGCCCTTTCTTGCCTGCACAGTGTAGCCAGCCAGGACCTCGCAACGGGCAGAGCCTGGCCTCAGGGCTGGAGAGCTGGGCCTTTCAGAGATGAACCTCTATCTGCCTCATCTTTCCTTCTTCTCTCGTCAAGCACCCACCTTGTGTGATTCCAGCCCCACCATCCCTCCCTTCGGTTCCTGCAGTGTCTAAATCCCTGTTGCACCCGCACGCATTTTGCTGATCTCATACTGCCCATCACCCTGAACATGAGTCCATCCTGGTTCCCCACCCAGGGCGCAGTTCCTAGGGACGGCCACATCTCTCCCATCTCTTCAGGATCCTGTGCTGAGCCCCTCTTCTCCCCAGGGCTGGCCACATCTCCTGCACTCATTCTGTGTCCTTGAGCACCCTGAGTTGACAGAGGACTAGACGAGGTCAAGTGCTCTCAAGGCTATGAAGGACCAGGACCCCTGAGGGGAGGGTCCACCCAAGAGTCAGAAGAGAAAAGCCTTTTCTCATCACTTAACACCCTTGCAACGAACCTGGGGAGCCTGCCCCAGTGGGGCCAACATTCCACCCGAAATCCTGGGCCCCAGGATCTGGAGCTGGACGGCACAACAGCAACTGTGCCTCCCCGTGGTCCTGATGACATGATCCCAGGAAAGACAGGCTCCTGGGATGGTGCCAGACAGGAGCTGCCCTCCAGCACCATGGTCTCGTGGTCTTCAGAGCCGGGCCTCTGGGCACACCCACCACAAGGGCAGCACCCCCTCCGCACTGGATAGGGAAGAGCTGGAGGGCAGGAGAGGAGGCTGCTGTAGGCCCTGCCTGGGGGTGTCAACAGCTGACCTAACAGCTCAGGCATTTCAAGAGGCAAGGGCAGATTCTGTCCACCCGCCCTGAGCCCCTCCCCCTGAGGATGGCGGCTCAGAAAAGGCTGATCTGGAGCCCTGGACAACTGTGGGCATGTCCCCGGGGCAGAGGAGTGCCTGGGACCTTGACTCTGAGCAAATCTACCTTCGGGGCTGGTGAGGGATGAGGCTGAAACCACATGGGACAGGCGATCATTGAGCCCAGAGAAAGACACAGCACAGGCAGCAGAGATTAGGGAACGACGTCTCTAAAGCCTCTGCTAAACCTGACCCGTATCATTTGCTGAATTACGCCACCCCTTTCGCCTCCTGCTGGGGACACCAAGGCTAGGGGTGAGCAGGGCAGACAGGGCCTCCTGAGCACTGAGCAAGTCCTATAGGAGTGGCCACCAAGGCTCCAGTCCACTCCCTTCCTCCCTCGCTCCCTCCCTCTCTCCTTCAGGGCCAGGTGGAGAAAGCTCCACCCTACAGTTCAGCGCCTTTGTGCCCAGAATCAGTAGACTATCTACTGCCTCAATGCAGTGATTCAGGACTTTGGGTAAGAGCTTGCCCACCAAAGCAATTAGAAATTCCACATTAGAGATGCATTCCTTGAGCTAAAATCTTCTGACTCCTTTAAAATAAACGGTGGTTTGGCAAAGTGACAGTTTAAGTGTTGAGCTCACTGGACCTTTTTGAAATGAATTTCAGGGCATGTCTTATGGGAGGGACAGAGCAAGGCCAGTGCCAGGGAAGAGAAGGGAACCACCAAGGAACCCAACAGGGCAGATGCAGGAGTCCAAAGCCAGACGTCTAGCTCCCAAGTCTGGAAGGCCCCTGAGACAGGCAGGTGAGGCAGGTGAACAGTCTCAGAGGGGCCTGGCCTCCCAGAGCCAATTGTGAGAGGACACCAGTCCCCTCAGCTCAAAATGAGCTCCACCGATGAGCCTTGGAGCCTCGGAGGGAGGCCTCACAGCCAGGAAAACACCCAGGAGGAAACCTGAGCCCAGCTGACTCCGCGCCACATGCCCTGCTCCAGTTCCACCAAGGTAACCCATCCCGGTGGAGCCCACACGCAGTGAACATCTGCTGGGTGAACACCTTGGGCATGGAGCTTGGGACCAGAGTTTGTCCCTGTTTTCTGCACATCTGGCTTGAGGGAGCGGGTTCACCAACAAGAGACCAACATTCACTGTGACTAAAATGCTGATTCACTGGCCAACTCCTGGCCTCTTCTCGGCCTGGACTAGACACCAGGCTCTGGGCTGGGCTGGGCTGTCCGATTCCACACATCTCAGGACAACCGGCTTCCCCTTCCAGCTCCTGCGGTTTTTGGGAAGATCAGCATGGCTCCCTCCTCTCTGTGACCCTCACCCTGCTCCACAGCAATCCCCAGTGTAGACAAGGCTCCCCACTCCCTAGCTTAGCTCCCTGGTGGGCACCGGGGCTGCTGAGTGGACCTCAGGTGTGCGGTGTCCCTCTGGGGTCTCCAAGCCTCGTGTCCCCTCAGACCCGCCTCAGACCTGCCCACCTTGCTCAAGTCTCAGATGCTGGGTCACTCCCCCTCCTCTTGCTCCACCCCACCCTCCCCATCAGCCCAGAAATACACCGTCCCCTCTGGTGTTAAAAAAAAAAACACCCTACCTCCACAACCCCACACCCTTACTGCCCTTTATCCCCCACAGACTTAATGCTAAGAGTCTCACTGTGTGAGTACGTCGCCTCCACGGGCTCACGGAATATGCGTGAGCTCGCCAGGACCTGTCCTCGGCATCCTGGCATTCAAGCCAAGGCTACATCTTCCTCAGCTTCCCCAGAGACTGAATGCCTCTCTGGAAGGCATCCTACCCTTTGGTGTCCAGGTCACGCCTCTTCCTGGATCTCCTCCCATCTTCCTGAAACCCATTTCTCTTCTCTCTCCTCCCACCCTCCAGGGGACCAGTCCTTGCATCTCTTCTCTCTGCAACAGCTTCCTTGGTGATCTCACCGCCTCACCCCCATCTTTATCCAGAAAAATCTCATTTCTGGATTCCCCAGACCTGACTGTCCTCCTAAGCTAACTCTCTCTGCCCAGATGTCCCCCAGCACCCAAAATTCATCAGGACCCCAGATGAACTTTTAAAATCAGGTCTTTTATGATCCTGGTCTTTTTTTTTGTTGTTTTCTGGCAAGATCATGCCTGCCATGATCTACCCTAAAACCTCAAGGGCTCCTCCCAGTTCGCCAAGCTGAGGAGTCCCATAGACTCTACCCAGCACTTGTGGGTCCTGCCCTCCTCCATCCGTCTCCCTCACCCAAGTTCACACCCTCCTATGTCTCTGCTCATTCTGTCCCTCCCTAGGAACAACTGCCAGATAGACAGATTTTCCCAAAGCCCTCCAAGGTCAAACACAAAGAAAAGCCCCTCCTCACTCAATACTCCACGCCCCTCACACTTGGGCCCCAACCTCACCTTCCAAACAGACCCCTGACCTCACCTCACTCTGCCTGCCCAGGTCGTCCCTGACTGCACAAGTTTGTCCATCCCCCTCCCTTATGTGGCATCCTTTTTCTCCCAGTTTTCCATGTCTGAATCCTACTTTCTTCAAAGCCCATCTCAAACAGTCCTTCATCTGTAAAACATTTCCTGATCCACCCAGTTACAAATAATCTCCCTGCTTCCTTCCGACTCACCTCACTTTACCTGTCCCTCCCTGTGAGACTTATTTGCGTATGGAGGGCCACAAGGTGGAAGATGCTTTACCTCCCCAACCTGGACTATATGCATGCTAAGGACAAAATGCCTGTCTGAGTTCCCTCAGCACCATACCTATAAAGTAGTAGGTCCGCAATAAACCTGGGATGAATTAATGAATGATGAAGTGTGGCAAGGTGTTTGAATGAAAAGGATTTGCACACTCAAGCAATATTTAAAGGTAAGGGGTTGTGAGCCTGGATTTGGGTTGGATTTAGAGTAGGAGAGGTGCTAAGCCCCATATCTCACAGCAGCAGGCCCCCCCATCCCCAGCCGCCACCCTCCTTCCAGGCCGAGAGGCATGTCCTCCGCCCCTCAGACAGGTCGAACGGAGGAATAGACATCTTCCTTCTCCTGGTCCATAGGAATCAGGCTCCTTCCCAGCCTACCACACCTATGTGAGCACAAAGGGTCAGGTGGATGCGACTGGCCTTGCCTGGACCTCCTTTAGCGGGTGGGGTGAGCAGCCGGGAATTCCAGCTCTGGCCCTAGAAATAGCTGTTTGAGTTTCACTGTCACAGCCAGATGGGAGGCTAACCCAGCACTTCCTAAACTGTGGTTCCACAGGCCACGAAGCCAGGTGCCCACCAGGGGCTTCAATCCAAAGACATGTTTTCTCAGCACCCCCAACCCATCTCATGTGTTCTACAAGGAGTCAGTGGGTCAAGGGCTTCAGTCTTGCCCTGTATCCCGAGGGAAGCTGCCCACAGGCAGAGGGGCTGGGTGTTCAGGGAGGCCTGTCAGAGAGTGCGGGCAGCCGAGGGGAGGACAGGAACTCCCAGGCGGGGTGAGACCAGCACTGGGCTGGGTGTGCCTGCCACAGACCCGCTGTCTGACCTTGAACATGGCTCTCTTTCCTCTGGCTTCCGCTCCCTTACGTGGACAATGAGGAGATAGCAAGCTGTCTCTGGGCTGTTTTCCCCTGTCCTTGAGCTGGCCTGTCCTCAGGCCAGGTCCCTGAGACAAAGAGGAGGACCCTCCCCCACTACACCGTGGTCACAGAGGACTGGTCAGGGGAGACTGTGGGGCCCATCACCCTGGTCCAGAGGACCACAGGAGCAAGGTGGGCACAAAGGAAGGAAGGGCAGCTCCCTCGGATCCCCCCAGGAAGCAGGAAGGGGGCAACAGAGAAGTCTGCCTGCCATCCAGCGAGGGGCAAGCGACACAGGCCTGGAAATGAGGATTCGGCAGCAGGGTGGGAAGTTCAGGAGCAAAGCTGCTGCCTGTGGGCTCGGTGGCATTTACCGAGTGGCACAATTCTAGGGGAATATCAACCAGCAGGAAGGACTGTCATTATGGGAGTAGGGGGACATCACCCTTATGGCTGGAACCTCCCCCCTCAACGTGGTACAGGAAGAATCCATCTTTTGGAGTGTGCAGTCTGCAAAGGGAGGGGTGATAAAATCCACCCCAGCCATGAGCAGGGTTGAGGAGGGAGAGAACCTCACCCCCTGGTGGACCCTTCCCTGGAAGCCTAGGCCAGGGGCACCGCGGAGTCCAGGAAGGAAGGAAGGAAGGAAGGAACGGGCCTGCGAAGAGAGGACCTCTGCACAAAGCACTCGCCTGCCTCCTTTCTCAAAGGCAAGATCCCCCAGTGAGGCCCGTGGAACTTTCCAGATGTCCAGTTCCCTTGCTGGGAGGAAAGATAAAGGATGTCCCTAAAAGGCTAAAAGCTCCTGGGACTGCAGTGGAAGCAGAGTGAGGCGGCAGCTGGGGCTGGGCAGGGCGGGGGAGGGCTGTGAGGGGAGAGGGTGGCAGTGGCTCCTGGGCTCAGGATCCAATTACACGGCTGTTTCCATACTTAGCCACCTGACAGCCGCTTGGAATCCTCGCCACCCTGGCCACTGCAGCCCCGTGGAGCCCAAATTAACTCAAGGGCAGACAAGGGCAGGGCCCAGCGGCACATGCGAGGCCGGAGCCCCCTGCCTTGGTCTCTAACCCTGGAGGGAACGGCTTCTGCTCTTGCCTGCCTGGGGCTCTTCTGTCTGGGTATGGGTCCTCAAGAAATGGAACCTCAAAGGTCCCATGATCCCCAGTGCAAATGAAGCCTGCAGTCCTGAAAAGACAAAGCAGGACTCCCAGATTCCTGGCGGGGGGGGGGGGGGTCCTCAGAGCACCCCTAGAGCATCCCTAAGGGGAAATCAGCCCTAGGAATCTCAGGAACAGAGGTGGCAAAATGCTCTGGTACCCCCTCTGTGCCTATAAATAACTGCCATGCTGTAACCGGAACCACCGCCTCTGCCACACAAAGTGCTGAGATGTCAAAGGAAAACCATGGCATGCAGGCCCCAGCCCCCTTCTAGTGAAGCCCCCAGCCCAGCCGGCTCCACTCCAGAATGACTCCTGTTCCTCCTCTGAAACATATCTGATTTAGTTACTATCCCAATCCCCAACTGTCATCTCCAACCCCATCCCAAACTGACCCCCATTCTATCCCACTGTTCCCAAGCCATGCCCCCACCCCCGTCCTCAATCATGCAAAGCCAGGCCCCCGCCTGATCTCCACTATGTGGGAGGGTCAACTCATCGACATCCAGGGCCCCCCCTCACCTCCAAGATCAGGGTCTTCTGTCCATCTAGGAGGCTCCAGTCTTGGCTTTTGGGGTTCTCTTCTCCCACATCTACTGGCCAGCCCTTCTCTCCAGCCCCTGGCCCCTTGCTCAGGCCTCGCACATGCCTGCACCTCTTGGTTCACTGCTTCCACTCCCTCTGGCCCCCTCACAAGCTCCTGACCATTCTCGGGTCTCTGCACCCCGCACTTTCTAGGGGAGACCAGCCAGGAGCAAAGGGCTTCCATCAGCCCCAGGAATCATGGAGGCCTTATGCTCCATCTGCCGCCCTAGCCACCCACCCCTCGGGGGTGCATGGGGTCGCGGACGACAGGGGTGGGGGTCATACCTGCTTGTCCTGGGAGCAGGAGCGAGGCCATGAAGCAACAGAGCAGAACCAGCGCCCTCATGGTGACTGCCAAGAGAGCCCAGCTGCTCCTCGCCTCTATTTATAGGGCAGGTGGCAGCGCGGGGCGGGAGAGAAGGGTCACACAGTCACTGGGGCAACTGGGAGGACGTGATGGGGAAGCCGGGCAGACCCCGCAAGGCGCACAGGAGGCGCGCTCTGCCACTGCTGCACCAGCTGTCAGGCCCCAGAAGGCAGGGCCCCGCCTGGATTCTCTCCCCCAGCGGCCCTGGGGCCACGTGACCGGGTCACAGGGTGGAGGTAGCGGAGAAGAACTGGGGCGTCTTTTGGGTCAGGTCTGAGTCGGGGACCAGGTCTTCCCAGCATCTGCTGGAACTTGAACCAAAGTCTGGGTGAGACAGTGACCTTCAGACCTTCACGTGCCTCCGTTTTGTGAACGCAGAAGTCGTAGGACAGAGCAAGAGAGGTCCTCTTTGACAGACACTGACACTCGTCTCAGCCCCTCCCCGAATCTCAGGTCTTCTATGTGCTTTCCATTTAAACTGGCTTCACTGAGGCACCACCGACACCCAGCAAACAGCATATTCAAAGTGCACAGTTCGATATGTAACCATAACCAAAACAGTGAACAGATTCCTCACTCCCAAATTTTCCTCATGTCTCTTGATAATCTCTCCCTCCTGCCCCTCCCTAGGCATCCACTGATCTGCTTTCTGTCACTAGACATGAGTTCACATTTCCTAGATTTTGATATAAATGCAATCATACCACATGTGCTTTTTCATCTGGCTGCTTTCACTCGGTGTAACTGTGCTGAGATTCATCCCTGATGCGGCGGGGACAGGGAGGCCACGCCTTCTGACTCTGAGTGGTATCCCGCTGCCTGGCCGGACAACAGTTTGTCATCTATTCACCTACGAGAGACTTTTGGGTTGTTTCCAAGTTTTGACTATTACTAATAAAGCTGCTTTGAAAATTTGTATAGAATTCATTACGACACACGCTTTCATTTCTCTTGGGTAAATACCTAAGGGCAGAATGGCTGGGTCACATGGCAAGCATCTGTTTAATTTTTCCTAAGATGACTGTATCACTTTACATTCCCACCACCAGTTCCTCTACAGCCTTGCCAACGATTGGTATGGTCAGTCTTTAAAATTTTAGTCATTCTTACAGGTGTTACACCCTGCAGTTTTATTTTGCATTTTCCTAACGACTAACGATATTCAACATGTTCCCAAGCGTGTATCTGTCATTCACTTCTTTGGTGGGTCTTTGATGCAGTGCCTGTTCAAACCTTTTGCCCATTTTTTATGGATTGTTTTCTTTTACTGAGTTTTGAGGGTTCTTTATACATGCTGGCGACCAGCCCTTAATCAGACATATCATTCGTAAATATTTCCTCCCAGCCTGTGCCTTGTCTTTCATTCACAATAAGTGTCTTTCAAAGAGCAGACTCTCTTCATTTTTATCAAGTCTCATTTATGAATTTGTTCCTTTATGAATTATGCTTTTGGTGTCAGACTTAAGAACTCTGCCTAACCTAAGGTCACAAAGATTGTTACCTGTTTTCTTCTAGAAGTGTGATCGTTTCAGGTTTTACACTTAGACCTATGATTCATTTTCTGCTAATCTCTCTTAATATGTTGCAAGATGTAGACCAAAATTTAGATTTTTACAAATGGATATCCAGTTGTTCCACCACAATTTGTTAAAAAGACCATCCTACCACCACTGTATTGCCTTTGCACCTTTTTTTGAAAATAAGTTGACCATATAAATGTGTAACTATTTCTGGACTATATTCTGCTCCGCTGATCTACGACATGTCTAACGCCTGACTAGTACCTTGCTGCCTTGATCACCATGGCTTCCTAATAAATCTTGAAAACAGGTAGTGTGAATCCTCCAACTTTGATCTTCTTTTATTAAGTTGTTTTGACTGTTCTAGTTTCTTTACACTTTCACATGAATTTTGGAATCAGCCTGTCAATTGTTTTTTAAAAAGCCTTCTTGGATTTTAATTGGGATTACAATGAATCTATAGATCAGTCTGAAGAGAACTGACAAGTTATCAAATGCAACGGTTAATTTTATGTGACAACTTGACTAGGACGTGGAGCCCAGTTGTTTGGTGTAGATGTTGCTGTGCAGGTGCTTTTTAGACATGCTGAATATTTAAACCTGTAGCCTCTGAGTCAAGCAGATCACCCTCCCTAGTGAGGGTGGGCCTCGTCCAATCAGCTGAAGGCCTTAAGAGAAAAGACTGAGGTTCCCCAAGCAGGAAGGAATTCTGCCTTCAGACTACAGACTGCAACATCGACTTGCCTGACTTTCCAGACTGCCGGCCTCCCCTGTGGATTTCCGACTTTCATTCCCCACAACCTCCCTCTGCAAATACACATCCCACTGGCTCTGATTCTTGAGAGACCCTGACTGACACACTGAGTCTTCCAATCCATGTTCAGGGCTGGGGGGGCTCCCTGTGAGGGAGGAGGCAGCGCTCAGTCACAAGAGAGAAACGGACGTCAAAGCGAACGAAGCATCTGCTCTCAGAGACTTCGCACAGACGAGAGGCGGGACGTCACCATCTCACAGTGGAGCCCGAGGCTCAGGGCTGAAGGGATATCTTCAGCATTACCAACTAAGAACAGAGCTGCTGGGTTGGAACCTAGATCTGCCTGCCTCACAAACCCGTGGCTTCTCCCATCCGTCAAGTGACCTCCATCTGGGGAGGAGAGGAATCAGCACATCAGGGAAGAGGGTGGAGCACTGGGGGGCAGGGCGTGGAGAACAGACAGACATCAGGGGAACCACAGTAACGCAAACCAGGCAGACGGGGAAGAGTGAGCCCAGCACTGCTTAAAGGGTTAACTGCATTTGATTTAAAGATGCCCTGTTTGGCTCAAACAGATCCTTGTACACCCGTGGTCACAGCCGAGATGATGCACAACAGCCAAAAGGTGAAAACAGCCCAGGGGCCCATCAGCAGATGAATGGATAAACCAAACGTGGCCCCCCCATACAATGGGATATTATTCAGCCATCACAGAAGAATGAACTTCTACTATGGGCCACAACACGGATAAACCCTGAACACGGATAAACCCTGAACACGGATAAACCCTGAACACCTTATGCTGAGTGAAACAAAGGACAATGTATCAGTTTGCTGGGGCTGCAGTAAAGCCAGTATCAAAGCAAGTATCACAAGAAAGCGAGTCACATGTATTTTCTGGTTTCCCAGTACATACAAAGGTTATGTTTACATTATCCTGTCGTCCACTAAGTGTGCAACAGCATTGTGTCTAAAAAACCCAAAGTACACACCTTAATTAAAAATACTTTATTGCTTAAAAATAAATGCTAACCATCATCGGAGACTTCAGCGAGTCATGATTCTTTGTGCAGTAGTAACATCAAAGATCACGGATCACAGATCACCGTAACAAATACAATAATGATGAAAAACTTTGAAATACTGTGAGAATTACCAAAATGTGACCCAGAGACAAGAAGTAAGCAAATGCTGTTGGAAAAATGGCACTGACAGACTTGCTCAAGGCAGGGTGGTCACAAACCTTCAGTCTGTGAAAAATTCTATTAAGTGAATGCATAGAGACAGAAAGGAGATAAGAGGTTCCCAGGGATAGGTGCAGGGGTGAACGGGGAGTTAATGTTTAATGGGTACAGAGTTTCTATTTAGAATGATGAAAAAGTTGTATAGATGGGTGGTAGCGATGGTCACATGACATTATGAACGTACTTAATGCCACTGAACTGTACACTAAAAACAGTAATTTTTATATTAAATATAGATATATTTTTACCACCACTTTTAAAAATTGGAAAATAAAAGAAGACACCCTGTTTGGAAAATGAGATTAAAAAGGAGGGTCAACAATCCCACTCCTGGGCATATATCCAGAGGGAACCTTAATTCAAAAGACACCTGCATCCCCATGTTCACAGCAGCACTATTTACAGTAGCCAATACATGGAAACAACCTAAATGTCCATTGACAGATGACTGCATAAAGAAGTTGTGGTATATTTATACAATGGAATACTACTCAGCCATAAAAAAGAATAAAAATGCCATTTGCAGCAACATGGATGGACCTGGAGAATGTCATTCTAAGTGAAGTAAGTCAGAAAGAGAAAGAAAAATACCATATGATATTACTCATATGTGGAGTCTGAAAAAAAAGACAAATATTTATATATATAGAACAGAAACAGACTCACAGACATAGAATACAGACTTGTGGTTGCCAGTGGGGAGGTAGATGGGAAGGGATAAACTGGGAGTTCAAGATTTTCAGATACTGACTGGTATATATAAAATAAATAAACAAGTTTATACTGTACAGCACAGAGAAATATATTCAACATCTTGTAGTAGCTCATGGTGAAAAAGAATATGAAAATGAATATATGTATATTCATGTATGACTGAAGCATTGTGCTGTATACCAGAAACTGACACAACACTGTAAACTGACTATACCTCAGTAAAAAAAGAAAGAAAGAACTTGAAACACTGAGAGACTAAATAAATTGTCTAAATTCACAAAAAAAAAAAAAAAAAAAAAAGGAGGCTCGACTTAATGGAAGATAAACTCTCAGGTCATCAGTTCCTAAGCAGACTTTACTTAGCCCCAGGAAACCTCCACACTGGTTTCACCCTCCAGTCACCCACTGCTGCTGCCTTTCCAGAGCAAAGACCTCATCTTTCCCAGACTCAGTCTTTAGACAGAAGCTGCCAGAGCCCTCAGACTAAGGGTCCTCACCCTCAAAGGGTTCGGGCCCTCTTTGGCAAGCGACTCACTAGATATTTCCACACCTCAAACAGTTCCTCGAGGGCTGGGAAATCCAACTCAGACCCAGACAATGCAGGCCCCAGTGTCTGGACCTGTTCCAGACTCAACATGAACAGTGGGGCAAGAAGCCTTCACCAAGGGGACTCTCTCCTTTACACCAGGAATTAGAGGCCATCCCCCTTAGAAGGACCCAAATTTCCACCCAGTGCAGGAACCCCCCTGCAGTAACTCTGACAGAGATCTCTGCTTGAATACCCTCAGTGACAGGGAACTCACTACCAGAGGGCACTAACTCTGCTGTTTTGACTACGATGTTGTGAGGCCCACAGCTAGCCTCAGTGCTCAGATCTCCTCCCCCAGCCCCGCCACCTCCCCTGACCTCAAACAAGTGGTCCCCCCATTAACCCTAAGTGCCTGTCCACCCCAGCATGATTCCTTCTCCCTACAAGGGAACAGATTTTCCTCAATTCCCTTTCTGAATGTTTAGAGCATTCTCTTTATCTCCCACCAGGTGAGAGGCAACTGGAGAGAGACAGCTAATCTCTGGAACGTGTACAGCACCCGGGCCTCCTCCAGTCACTTTGCCGTTTCCTCTTTAATTTGATCCTGAGGCCGCCATGGAGACAGGCTGCAGCAGCCGGGGGAAACTGTGACCCAGGACCCCTAATTCAGGAAACTCTGCAGCTGTCACTCTGAGCTTCTTTTCAACACCAGGGGCGTGGAGTGGGGGAGGGCCGGCTTGGGGAGCACATTCCTTTCTACAGCTGTCGAATTTAGGGCCCGTCTTGCCCCCACCACCCCCAATCCTACCCCCTCCTCTCAGTCAGCACGCGCTCATGTCAATCAACACAGAAACCTGCAACTCAGCAGGGCAAGAGAAGAGAGGGGACCCAGGCAGGGGACAGCACGAGCCCCACCCCCAGCCCAGGACTTACAGGGCAAGGGAGGGCAAGCAGAACTCCAGTGAGAGTGAAAAAGACAGATGTCACCAGGACATTAGCACCCAGGAAAGCACAGCTGGACCAAGAAGGGACAGTGGGATGGGCTCAGGTGGGACAGGGGAGAGCCAGAGACAACAAAATCTGAGGCTAAGCCAGCCAGCTCCAAAAGGTGGCTGGAGGATTTGCATGTGCTTTATGTACTGGTCTGCAACCAGTTAACCAGCCCCTAAGGAGGCCAAGGTCACAGGAAGGCGCCCCTCTCACCTTTGTGCTAGACAGCCCTTCAAACCTGTCACAGGGCTGGGGCAACTGCTCTACTGCCAGGGATGACCCCGAATCAGAACACAAGCAGCATTTATTGATCATAACGCACCTTGTACCAGAGGAGCACAAAGATGGCGCTTAAATATTCATAAAGTACAGCAAGAAAGCAAGAACTGGAAGTAATAGGAGCCGAAAACCGCACAAAGGCAGGCACACAGAATGGAGCCATTCTTAAGGCTGATACAAAAGCAAACGGCACTCAATACATAAGTCCTCCCACGTGTGTAACTTGATCACTTGCCAATTCCCGGTGTCCTTAAAATAAGAACAAACCAACTGTATGGGAGAAGTGAAATTATTTCTGCTACTGAGACTCGACAGGAATTTCTTCTGAGGATCTTCATAAAGAGGACACGGTGTAATGCGATGACCCCTGGGATCAGAGCAGACGTACATTTCCCATGAGGTTTAATCTCTTAATAAACACCCTTAAAATAGGGTCGGGGAGGCCACCAGGAACCAAGAAGGCCCAGTCCCCTCCCAAAGAAACCACCACCAAAGACAGTCAGTGGCATATGCTTAGAATGTTTCTCAGGGCTGGGGGATATAGCTCAGTGGTAGAGCTCATGCTTAGCATGCATGAGGTCCTGGGTTCAGTCCCCAGTAACTCCAGTAACAACAAAAAACGTCCCTCCTCCTCCACTGACAGTTTACCACCCCACACGCCAGTGGCAGAATCAACAGCCTGGCACATTCAGGAGACAGTACCTATTAAAATACATTCATAACAGCCATAAGTTGGAAACAACCTAAATGTCCATCGTTAGGTGACTGGCTAAACAAACTGTGGCATATTCATATAATGCAGTATGCTTAGCAATAAGAATGAACAAACTGCTGATATATAAAAACATGCATGAATCTCAGAGAATTATATTAGGAGACGCCAGACAAAAAGAGCATTGTATATACTGTACAATTTGTATGAAGATCTAAAATAAGCAAAACTAATCTACAATGATAGAAATTAAAACCCTGGTGAGGTTCCACTCTACACCTACCAGATTGTTTGGTGGGGGGGCGGGGGTAGGGATATAAAATAATCTGACAATATCAAGTGCTGTTGAGACGATGCAGAACAATTCCAATTCTCAAAAATTGCTGCTGCAAAACGGGATACAACTGTACACACGCATACATGAGTGAGAGCAAGTAAAACATAAAATCTGAATAAGCCCTGTGGCCTGCACCGAAAGCAACTACCCCTCATTTCCATGTTGTAGTTTAGGTATGCAAGATGTTAGCACTGAGGGAGGCTGGGTGAACAGCGGACAGGACTTCCCTGTACATTTCTACAATTATTTCCAAATTCAAAATAAGTCTTAAAAAATAAACCACTTGAGGGCTTGGTGGGTGCTGGCAACTTGGATGTATAATCAGTTTGTGAAAACTCACGGAGCTACACACATCGGTTATAAGCCCTCTTGTAGTATACGTTATACCTCAATAAAAAGGTTTTCAAAACAGGTTTTGTTGAACACTGCATTGATCGTGTCTCTCCTAGACCCCTCCCCTTCACAAAAAAAAAAGTCCAAGCTTCCTAGCGTGACCTGGAAGCCCTCTACGATCCGCTTCCCACATCTTGTACACTTCTTCATCCTCCAAGGCAGTGTCCACACTGCCCGCAGGACACTGGGCCGTCTGCGTACCCCATGCCTGGCTCCCACGTGCCCCCGATGCAAGGACCCGCGCCGCCCCACTCCGTGTCCAGGACTCCCAGACTCGGCAGAAAGGGAAAATGAGATATTTCGTGCGTAGTTCCCTACTCATCAACTATGCTGAAATGACAACGTTTCGGACCCTGTGGGTTAACGTTTTAAGTAAACGTGTTATTAAAATTAATGTCATCTGTTCCTTTCTGACCGCGGCCTCTAGACCACAGTAAGTCACGTGTGCGGCGCGCCGGACTTCCGCCCGGCAGCGCGGGCGCCACCACCCGGGGCGGAAGAGCGCGCGGGGAAGTGGGCGAGCGCCTCCGCACGGGGGACACGCAGGAGCCGCACATTTGCAGCGTTTGAGTGCGGAGCCTGCGTGGGAGTGAGAAGGGGAGCCTCGGACGGAGAGGGGCCGCGGGCGGGGCCAGAAGAGATAGCAGTCCGGAGCGCGGGAGAGCGCCTGAGGCTCCAAAGAGCATGCGCACCGAGGGACGGGGCGGGGCGAGTCCGGGAAGGGGCGGGATCGTGGCCGCGCCCCTGACTTCCGCCGCCTGCTGGTGAGACCGCCTACGGTCGCTGGGCGCGCCACAGGTCGAAGGAGGGGTTATGCCTCAGGCCCCGCCCCCGAGCCCCCACTGTGACCTATAGGAACTGAGTAGTCCCGCGGGCACCAGTAGGAGGCGGAGCCTCCGCCCTTGCTGGGCCAGACGTCCTGGTTCCACAGCGCCCTCTGTTGATCCCTTTAGGGGCTGCATGGAAACCGTCGGACGCGCCTTGCACCTAGCCAAAAGGGGTCGCTCTGCTGACCTCGGGAAGGGGTCTCCCTGCCCAGATTCCAGCTAAGCCCCTCCCCTCAAACACGTATTTAATTTATGTAAATATATCTAGATATACCCAAAGAGAGGAAATTACAGTCATGAGAGAAACTCAAAAAGCTAAATATGTAATATCATATACTGTAAACGGATATTTACAGTATAGGACACTTTGGGATAGGGTGCTGTTGCCAGGGTCTGGGTGGACCGCAAAAGGACATGGGGGAACACTGGGGATGAAGAAACTCATTTATATCTTGATTGTGGTGATGGTTACACAACTGTATACATTTGTCAAAACTCCTACAACCAAAAACTAAAAAGTATGAATTTTACCGAACATAAATTACACTTTAATTCTTTTTAAATTCTAAACAACGAAAAGTTGTCAGGGATTCAGAGGGAAGAATGGAGAGAGACGGAACAATGGGTAAGGGGTTCATTTCTGAGTGATAGAAGCGTTCTTGAACTAGACAGAGGTTGCACAGCAGTGTGAATGTAGTAAATGCCACTGAATTGTTATTTTAGTTAGTTATTGAGTAAATTTATTTAGAGAGATGTACACTGCATAGATAGGGTGCAGGCTGTCTCAGAAGGCAAGAGAAAGGCCAAGAGGTGCAGGGGTTGGGTGTTTAAAAGTAGATACACACTCCATAGACAGTTTGGGCCATCTTGGAAGGTGAGGGAACAAGAGGGGCCTTATTTTTTTTTAAGGTTTTTTTTTTTTTTTAAGCTTTTTAGGGGGGAGGGAGGTAATATTTATTTTTTTTTTTAATGAAGGAATTGAAGATTGAACCCCAGACCTCCAGCATGCTAATAAGCATACACTCTACAACTGAGCTGTACCCTCTCCGCTGAATGCCTCACTTTTAAATGCTTAATTTTAAGTTATTTGAATTTCACTAAAAAGTACTAAAAAAAAAAAATGCAGACTCCTGCCTGCCTTTCTATTCAACAAATTCATGTCTAGAGGCATTCATTGTGGAGTGAGATGTGAACCAGCTCTTCAGCTCTGGCCTCAGTCCCCATGTGCCTGTCACGTACCAGAGGAAAAGCAGGTCGAGAAAGAGATGCTCTAAAGTAGTCTCTGGTCATGAAGAATTAAGAAATTTAAAGAACCAGCTCCATACCAATTAAGCTGCAGTCACCTTGTGCCATTATGATTTCCAACTTTCAGAAGAGAAAACTGAGTTTCAGAGATCAAGTGCTTTGCCCAGGTTGGACCTGACCGCTGGCAGACCAACTCCAGGACCTGAGCTCTTAAACACACCATGAGGGAGTGCTCCCTTCCCTTCTATAGATGAGGATACTGAGGTTCAGAGAGGTCACACAAGCTAAGGAAGTGGCAAAGCCTAGTGATCAATCAGGACCCCTGAACATCCTGTGTCCTTTCTCTAGGAGATAGGAACCTATGGTCTGGTTGTTCATTCTCTCCTTGCCTCCCATAAAGGAGTTGGGAGCCCCTCATCCCACCCCCAACACCATCTCACATCTCTGCAGAACACCCAGAATCATTTCAGGGAATCTGAGGACCCTGATTGCTTAATCACACCACATGCAAGTTGGGGGAGTCATCATGCTTACCGACATCCAATCCTCCCCAGTGGGCCCAAATAGCAACCCCTACTCTACCCTAGTAAGCCTTTCCCAGCTCCTTAGGACAGCATGCATCCAGGAGACACAGAATCTAAAAAACAAAGTACAAACTTTATTTTGTTTCTTTATAAAGGCACGGTGGCCTCTTGGTTTTTACCCCCCACTTTCTTAACAAAATATAATAGCTTCTCCTTGAACACAAAAAAAGACCTCAAAATTGTAAAAAACAAAACAACAAAAACCCAAAAAAAAAAAAAAAAAAACCAAAACCAAAAAAGAACCAACAACAAACAAAACAAAAAGAGAGAGACAATGACTTTTCTGGGGTGTAAGATGGGAAACCTGGAGGGAGAGGTGAGGGCCCGGAGGTGGTGGAGAGTGGTGGTTCCTAGTGCTGAGACAAGTCGGGGAGGGGAGGGAAGAAGGGCAGCAGCAAACCCCAACCGAGAAGCAACTTAGACCCCCGGACCCTCCTCGGAGAGCCCTGACCCCAGCTGGACCCCCAACCCATGTAAGTGCTTAAAGGAGGAAGAACACCAAAAAGAGGAGGGAAGGGGGAGTTAAAAACTGACCGTTGTAGGGCTGGCTCTGGGGAGGGCAGAAATACATTGGGGTTTTGTTTGATTTTTTTCCCTGTTCTTAAAAACATGGTTCAATGAAAAAAATGCTTTTTGGCGGAGAGAGGCCAGGCACCTCAGTGTCCGCTTCCCCAGCCTCCGGGGCCGAGGCCCAGCCCCAGGTGTCCCGGTGCTCCCACGTGCTCCTGCCACCCCAGCCCGGACCTCGGGTTGGGTGGCTTTGCTCAAAGGTCGATTTACAGTATTGAAAAAGAGGTCATAAAAGAGACCCAAATGATGCCGTAATTTTGTAAAAATTCCTCATTCGTTCACCCTCGTCTCTCCCAGTTGCTACCCCGCCCCCTCCAGCCCCCAGAAGGGAGAGGAGGGCTGGGGGGTAGTCAGGGAAGCCCCCCGTTCCCTGCCGGCTCCTCCCGGCTCTGGTCCATGGCGTCGCTGTCCGAGGCCTCTGAATCGGAGGCGGTGTCGGAGGCGTGGGCCTCGGGGCAGCTGCGGACCGGCTTCACGATGACCGCTCGCCGCTGTTCCTCCTCCTGCTCCTGCCTTTCCTGGGTGCCCTCGATGTGCTGGATCGCCTGGGGGAGAGGCTGCAATAAGGATGGCGGGACCACGTGGACAGCCATCTTCCCCACCACCCACAAACAGCCCCCAGAAAGGTCCAGAAGCAAGCCTGGTAAAGCACCAGCAGCCTGCCAGAGTCAGGAGAAACAAATTCTAGAAGCCCTCTGCTGAGCTGAAAACAGCTGGAGGAGAGGACAGTGCCTGGCTGTTTGTAAGTCACAAGCATGTTTCATTTATTTGTATATTTCAAAGCCTGTGTGTTCACTTTTGGAAGGTCTCTGTTATTAATTTTATGATTCAATCTGTTGGGTTTACATCCAACTCAAATTTCAGGGCTTCATGCACCTCTTTTCTGTTTCAGTGTTTTGGGTTCAGTTGTTTCTTTCTTTGCAGTGTTGTCTCTGCCTGAGACTGGGCACAGCTGTAACTTAAGGACTGATCCTCAGAGCTGATCATCTCTTTTCTTCCTCCTCTTTAGGAGGCTGCCACTGCCACCTCCACCCACATCCCAGGTCCTGGATCAACCCAAGAGCTGGATGCAGGAACTCTGAAAGCAGGAGGCTCTGAGAACAAAGAACCCGCTCAGCAAACTCCACATGGAGGGAAGGAGTGGGGTCTTCCAGGCCATCCTGTTCCCACTCTGCACCCCTCACCCCAGATGCAGAGATGGAGACCCATCTGGCTTCCAGACTTCCTTGCCACAACGCTCAAGCCCTGTCTCAATCCCCTCCAGCCTCCCACTTTCTAAAATCCCCTCAAAGGGCCTGTTCCCAGATGATGACCCCCAAATGCTGCCCCCTCCCCAAACCCAGATACCTGCACGATGGTGTCCAGATTTTGCCGGGATGTGGAAACAGAGTTGATGACCGAGGAGGGGCCCATGGTGACGACGTTGATGTGGTGGGAGGGTGGGGGCGCCGGTGCCGGCACGATCACCGTGGGGTGGTGGGTGGGGGCCGGAGTAGGCAGGAGCTGCGAGACAGAGGCCCTCGGCCTTTCTCCAAAGGTTCTGGGAGCTGCCCCTTCCCTTCCATCCATCACAGAGGGTGTAGGACTGCCCTCCAAAACCATCTCCCTCTGCCTACTGCTTGGAGAGCCTCCACCGACCACTCCAGCCCATTAGCCTCCTTCACTCAGTGGGGCTGCCCAGTTTGTGACCCTCTTATTTAAGAAATGAAGAAAAGCCGCCTGGAGAGGGGCTTCCCACTGTCTGAGATTGAGTGGCCCTCCCTCTCCAGAGCCAAGCTGCAGTTCACATCTAATAAATACAGTGGTGATATGGAGTTTAGACTGAATTTAGGCAGCCAGGGTTCAAATTCCTGTAAATTGTTAAGGGTCTTGGGCATGTTATTAAACCTTTCTGGATCTTCATTTCCTCATCAGCAAACTAGGAGTAGTAACAGCTCAGGTCTCAAAGGGCTGCTACAAGGATTCAATGTAACAATGTATGCAGGACACCTGAAGTCAGAACCCTCCACATGACCATGACTGATGCCCTGGGTCCACCCTGCGGCACCAATGTTGAGTCTGAGAGAGCCAGCGCAGGCCCAAACAGCCCCTCGGGGCACGTCCTGCTCACCTGGGTCCGCAGGTGCTGCTGCTCCCGCTCCAGCTTCTCCTGGTGCAGCAGCCGCACCTGCTCCTGCTGCTGCTGCAGCTGCACCTGCTGTGCGATCACCTTGAGCTTTTCCGGGTACATATGGGCCTCCAGCGAGCGCACCTGGCGGGTGGAGCGGCAGGATCAGGGACAGGGCCCAGACCACACCCTGCCCCCACCACCACTACACACGGGGCCCTCAGACTGCCGAGGTCAGTCTCCCGGCTCCTATTCACTCCTGCTGCAAACTCTAGCACAGAGACCACCACCCTCGCCACCCTCGGTGTAGAGACCAAAGTCCTGACCCATAGCCCACCAGGCTGCCGTGACTCTTCTCACCTCCAGCCGTGGTGCTCCCTTCCTGCCTCCCTCCAGCCCCCAGGCCTTTGCCCATGCTGTTTCCTCTGCCTGGAGCACCATTCTCCCGTCTCTGCACCATTAGCTTTGAGACTCACCCTCCCAACCTCGGCTCAGCTACTTTCAGAGTAGCTATGGGGCAGCCTCTCTGAAACCAGTCCAGCACCCTCCTCGCCCACTGTTCCCTCATGGCCTTTATCACAGCTGTATGTTTATAATGTGAGATTGTAACTGACTCATTTCCCCCCATGCAGACGGTGACCCCCAATGGACCCTGTCTGATTTGCTCCCCAATGGACGCCCCACTCCGAGGCCTGGCACAAAGCAGAAGCTCCTATAAGTAACTGCTCAGAGGGAGGAAAGGAAGAGAGACAGTCTGCATCCCACGCCTGCCTCACCTGCTCCTCCAGCATCATGCGCACCGAGCGCTCCTTGTCCAGCTGCTGCCGGAGCTCGATCATCTCCCGCCGCAGGTCCTCTGCCTTCTCATCCTCCCAGATGTCTGGCGAGCCAATGCCCTCATCCTTGTCCTCTGCCCGCCGCCGCTTGGGGGATGAGCCGCTCAGCTCCTGGGGACCCCAAGAGGATCAGTGAGTGTGCCGTGACACAGCATATACCACCACCACCGCCAGGGAGGTGGGGAGCTCCGTTAAGATCCCAAAGCTGTCAAACCCAGGTGCACTGGCACTAGGGAGCCCCCTTCTGCAAATTCAGCAGCCAAAGGCCAGAAAGGGAGGCAAATGGATCTGCTTCCCAAAAGCCACCCGGTTCCTTCCAGAGCCCACTCCACTGCCCGTGACTGTTGCTATCCCAGGGTTAGGGCAGGAAGGCAAGTTCCGGAAGTAGGCAAGTCAGTGGGGAGGAAGGGCCCTGTAGACACATCACAGTCCCAAGCCAGCGGTGGGGCCCCGACACGCCCATGCCAGGGAGAGGGAGCCAGGAAGAGGGCACAGGGCGCTAAGGTGACTGGAGGCCTCCGCAGGGTGCTACCTGGATAAAGCGCTTGAGCTGTGTATTCTGCTGCAGGAGCCTGGTCTTCTCCTGTTCCAGGGAGAAGATGTATTCCGCTGTCTGCTGGAGAATGGCTGCCTAAGGCCAGTAGGGACGAGTCAGGAATCCAGACTGACATCATCTCCCGAATCTCTCCCCTGCTCCAGCCCACCACCTCCTCCAGCAAGTCCTCCTGGCCCTCGCCCACCTTGCTGAGCTTCTCTCCATCTGTGTGTGGGATGAGGGTCTTAAGGGACTGGAAGCCCGCATTGATGCTCTGCATGCGCCTCCGCTCGTTGCTGTTGGCGATCTCCCGCCGAATCCGCCGCTCCTGGTCCCGCTGAGTCTCAGGCGTCAGTGGAATGTTGGCAAGGCTGCAGGGAGGACAGGGACAGGCTCAGGCTAGGTGTCCTCTGTGCCCTGCCCCCAACCTCCAGAGGGACCTGAGTGTAACTTGCATCCCTCCAGCTACAAAAGATACCAGCTCTCTGATGCCTACACCCCCAGCAGATAGGGGGGTGATGGAGTAGTGTGCTGGCCAGCAGGTCTGAGTAGGACCCAGAAACCCGCATGGCTAAGAATCTCTGTGATTCGGATGCAGGTGGCCTCAGATGATAATGACCTGAGACATCTGCTCTTGGGACACCTCTGAGCTCCTTGCTATGCATCTGGACCCCCTCCTTCAGGGTTGCAGGCTTGAGAACTGAGGAAGATATCCCTCTTCCCTTCCCATCCACACAGCCACAAGCTCCGACATAAGCCTCCAGCCCGGCCCTAGACCATGCGCTAAGACTTCAAGGACAAGACAGGTACCACTCACACCAGGAAGAGGACCAGGCCAGCATCCCCCGGGGAAGCTCTCCCCCTAGCCCGCCCACCCTGTAGCAGAGAAGTGGGGCTCCCAGAATGCAGTAGGCAATGTTATTGCCTATTATGTGATTGCATCTTGCAGGAGAGGCAGCCAGTGGGGTGAGAGAGAAGGCAGCCAGCGGAAGGGGGCGAGGCTGCGGGCGGAGAGGCGTTGGCGGGAGGCAGAGACAGCAGCGGGGGCCCATTGCCACCACTCCTGAGGGGTGGGCCTGTGTGTGGCCTCAAGGAGGCACACTCCCCTTCCAGGCCCTCTCCTGCAACTCCCCCATCCCTGGCCTGATGGCTTCCAGATGCTAGGCTCCCAGAAGAGGCCACCAGCCCCACCCAAAGCCACAGCCCCGGCTTCTTCCTGAGGGGCCCTCCTAGGATGACCTGGTCCAGGCCTGGGCCAAGGGAACTCACACCCCTGGGTCTGTGGGGAATGGGGAGAGGACTCTGGGCAGCCTTGTTCCAGGGAGGGGAGGCCTGGACTCAGAGAGGTGCCCATCCCCAGGCAGAAAGGAGTCTGCTTGGAAACCCAGGAGGGGAACACATCTGCAACAGCAGGAGACTGCTGAGGCCTTCCCAGACCCCCCAGCCCACCTCATCTGCCCCACCTCAGCTCCCTGAGGGACCCTCACTCACCCCTGCCTCTTCCTGGGTCTTGACCTCCTCTCCTGTCAGAGAGGGTGGTCAGCTGGGGGTAGGCCGGGAGTAGGCTCCCCATCAGCCACTGCTGGGGGTCCACAGACAAGCCCTCTCCTCCACTGGCCCCCCCCAGGAGCTCCCTGGACCCCCTCCCGCCAAGACACAGTTCCCTCGCAGCCCTGGAAAGGGGGCCCATGACCACCATTTACAAATAGGACTTAAGGCTCAGAGCACAAGGGACACAGTTTTAGGGTCCTGGGCACCTGGCCCCCCTACTTCTGGGCACCTCACTTCTCCCAGCTTCCCTGCCCCTGCACTGGAGGTACAGGGCAGTAGATGGCCCGCCTGCTCTTTGCAGAGGGAGGAGGGCGAGTGGGCATCAGAACGGAGCCCAGGATACTGGGCCTGGCAGTGCTCTCCAGATCTGCTTGGGCAAGTGGATTAAAGAGATGGGGAGAGATGTCCCAGAAAGCCAAGTCATCAGGTGACTGAGATCTGTTTAGGGGCATCCCCACCCCCCACCCCAGGAGAGGTACGGGGAGAGAACCCCTCCTCACCCAGACCCTGGGTCCCTCCTGATGATGCCCAAAGGCCAGAGCTGACCAGAGTGACAAAGGGTCAAAAAGGAGCCCCATCTCCACCCCGGCCCCCCAAGTGGTGGCCCTTCCAGAAGGCCCACCTGGAGAGCCTAGCAACAGAGTTACTGTTTTAAAAAGTCTTTTGAGTTCTTAATATAATGTGCTAAGGACTCACTTTGCTGGAATTCTCTCACTGAAGGTCTCACTCTTCACCTGAGTTAAGCAGGCTTATGGGATGAGGAAGGACACAGGGCCTCAGGAAGGGAAGAGCTACAATAAATGCTGGGGCTGGGATTTGAACCCTGATCCCAGAGCCCTGCTTACCCACAGGGCAGAGGGGGCTCCGCACCATCCCACAGAGCCAGACGCCCTGAAGGACAGGTTACAGTTACCCCTGTAGAAAGGACTGAGCACAGGAACACTGGTGTGCACTGCTGTTGTGTTAGCTCCTATTTCCATTCACAGAACTTTTAATATTTTTCCGTCTGACTCCCATGGACACCCAGTTGGGTGGCTGCGTTGCGATGAGGAGTCCAGGGTTCTCGGAAGGGAAGTGACATGTCCAAGGTCAAGGAGCCACACCAGGGCACCCCAGGCACCTGCAGGTGCCAAACACACGCTCTCCTCCCCCACCTGCTGGTGGCACCCTCTACTGGGCCCTGCCTGTGGCCTCAAGAGGCAGCATCCTGCCCCTCCTGACAAATGGTGGGACAGGACAAGGCCCAGAAGTGACTTGCCCAAGGTCACACCATGACAGCACTTCCAACCCCCACTGCCCCCCAGCCAAATCCCGCCAACACTCCAGGCTGAAACCAGAACTCACGCCCCACCTCCCACCAGCCAGTTCATCTGCCCATGAAACCTCAGTCCTGGGGAACCAACCCTCAGCCCCTCCCTTCTTCCCAGGGTGCTCATGAGCTGGGGAGACACCAAAGGAGACCATAGGATCCAAAGCCTGAAAGCTCCAGCCCAGAAGTTCTCAGAAGGAAGGGTCCAGGTGTCCAGGCAGGGAGCAAAGGCCTGCTCATCCTGGCTCTTCCAAATGTTCCCTCCTGTCCCCTTCACCACAAGTCCCTAAGCCCAGCCTCCTCGTTCTGGAATCATATGCTGATTAATCTCGTGCAGACTTCAGTCCCAAAAATCAGACCTCCACCCCGAGCCACAGTTCCTCAAAGGGACTTGGGCTGCCACCAAGACCAACTCACCTAAATAGCCCTGAAGTTTCTTTAACAAAATGCAGACTAACCAGGGGTTGATTGGTGGAATCATGGCTAACCAGGGGTTCTGATCACTGACCAACCAGGGGCTCCTATAAAGGATGGCTAATTAGCATCTCCAGCTGCTACTGTACTAGATGAAGGAGACATTTCTACAAATGTCTGCAAGCTTCTTACATTTCTTTCTGTGTTCTGCAGAACTAAACATGTTCACAGTCATTGTAAGGTTCTCCACATCAACTTCAGACCCCCCAGAGGAAAAGTATGGCTGGTCAACTGCCACTGTCTCTCACTCCTCTCCCTCCCTGAGAGCCCTCAGCCAGCCAGTCTCCTGGGGCTGGACAGCCAATGGCCAAGGAACAGTTTGCAGATCAGCCTCAGGTGCCAAAAACCAGAGCTGCCACCCTCCACTACCAGGATACCCCCAGGACAACACCCCCTGGAATAATGCTGGCATCCCAACCAAAGGATCAGGGGCAGGGAGCACCCTTTTCAAGTCTAGATCCCAGCCTGCCCCTCCTGGCTGGCCTGAGGGCAAAGGGCTATCTCCTATTTCCCATAGCCCTGCCCAGCTCCAGCCTCAAAGTTAGCCATTGAGAACTCTCATTTCACACTGCCCCAAAGTTACGCACCCACCTGCTACTCAATGTCTACACACTCGGAGGTGGGAAAGCCCACACGGGGTTTCTCCCATTCACCAAAAGGAGGAAAGGAGGGAGGAAGATGACCCTCTCACCAAGGATGCCCAAGGCCCCCACCCTTCTCTCTGCAGCAGGTACTAAAGCAGCCTGGGGCCCTCCCCCATCCCCACTGCTTCTACCCATACCACCAGCTTCACACCTGCCCTTGGTCCCAGAACAAATCTCACACAGGCTGTTCCCATCAGAAACACTCCTCCCCACGGCTTCTACAGCCCTTTAGAGGGAGCCCTGAACTGGGTTCAAGTGTAAACTCCAGCCTTGCCACTTACTAGCTGGAACCCCAAGCTTAGCCACCTCATCTCTGGAAACCTCAGTTTCCCCATCTATAAAACAGGGGAATACTGCCTCAGTTCATAGGGTCGTGGTGAAGTTTAAAAGAGATGGAGGAGAAAAAAACAGGAGGGGATAGAGATTGTGGGTAACAGGATGCCTTGTTTTTCCAGAGTTTGTACCCAGGATTCCAGGAGAACCCATGGAGCTAAGGAAACTGACAAGACCCTTTAGCACCATGAGACTTGGAGCTCTTGAAACAGGGGCAAGTTCTAGTTCATTCAATCCCAGCACAAGGTGGGTGAGCATAAGTTACGAGGGGCCTTGTAAATACAAGATCGGGGATTCAACACACACTCCAAAGCCCCTAATTGTTCTCTAACTCTTTCTGAGGGGAGCTGGTCTCTTTCCTCCCCACTGTATACAGTAGGTAAACTCTTTTAGACCAGCATGGTCCCACTTTTAAGAACTTGAGGGGGAAGGGTATAGCTCAAGAGGTAGAGAGCATGCTTAGCACGCAAGAAGTCCTAGGTTCAATCCCCCGTACCTCCTCCAAGCGGAAATCAATGAAGAAACCTAATTACCTCCCCCTCAGAAAGAACTTGAATGCTATTTTAACAGCTACCAGGAACTTTTCATATGCAGAGCCAAACTTCACAGGTGCTCCATTTTACGGAGGCTGAAAGCAGTTAGGTGACAGGTCTAAAGCCACACAGCTTGTGTGGGCGCCCCTGTGGGGTACGGCCCCCACTGGACAGTATGGTCCCCTCTGGTAGATCTGGGAGATGGAGGAGAAAGGCAGGGAGTCCTGCTAGTCAGAGGAATGGAGCAAAGTCCACCAGCCCGAGAAGCGAGTATATCCGGCCAGAAGGTCCCACCCAAACCACGCTCAATCCTGGACAGGTCTCCTACCTCATCCAGCACCTCCTCCTGAAACGAACAAATCCAGAGGCCCCAGTTCCACACCCAGCACCTGGGCCGACAACTGTCTCACAGCTGGGCAGGCTGAGCAGTCCCCCTGCCCAACCCTGGAGCATGTAGCCCCTAGGGGACTGCTGAACTCCTCCAAAGAGGGGCTTGGAACAGAAAAGAGTGAAGCCAGAGTCCTAGGGGGCTGGAAGAGAATATAGCCAAGGTCCAGGCCAGGCGACCAGAGGGTTGCCTAGTGCTAAGTCTGCCTGGGGTCAGGCCCAGAATGTCCTCTCCAGCTTCTGGAGCAGCTCAGTCCACTTCCTCACCGCCCAGCCCACCTCTGAGCAACCAGCAGCTCAGCGTAAGAGCAGGACTCTGGGAAAAGGGTTCAAGTTCCAGCCCCATCACTTACCCTACCTGTTCCCACACAGAATCATATAGCCACTTAATTCAGAGGAAGAGTGTGACAATTCACTGAGAAAAACCTAGCAAAACGAGTCCCTACAACGTATTAAGAGCTCCAGATTTTTTTTTCTTTCTTTTTTTTTTTTTTTTTTTTTTTTTTTTTGCTGATTACAGGTAAGCACTCCAGGTGGACTTAAGGGGAAAGGCCAGCACTCAGGGCAGCCCTGCTGACTGCCAACCACCTTGAACTTGAGTAGTTAACATGGGAGCCCTGGGGTAGGGAGGTGTGTACACGTGTGCAGCAACCTTCCCCCAAACTTGTTTCTGCAGCCTCTGGTGTCCACCAGCCTGGGCTACACCAGCCTGGGCCACACCGCCCGCGGCTCCTCCTACCTCAATCCCCGCCTTGCCTGCCCAGGGCGGTAGAGCACGTGGCCGCAGCTCTGGGGAGCCATTTCGTTCCTAGAGCAGCACGGTAGGGGAGAGGCCACAGATCCCAAACTTGGACACGCAGAGAACACCCCACGCAGCACCGCCGTCCCGCGGTGTATGTTCAATATGCAGATGTCCAGGCCCTTCTCCTAGCGATCGGTATTGCCGGCATGTGCATTTTAGCAAGTACCCAGGTCTGTTCGGGTGTGGGTGGTGCGCTAACCCATCACTCTTCAGTAAAGGGTAGGTCTGGAGCAACCCGGGCCAAACTTAAAAAGTGGCTCCTGGAGAGGGCCACGATCCTCAGACCACCCACCCACCCCGCTGGACAACCGACGCTTTCGGTTTACGGCTGGGGGGAGGGGTGAAAGACAGGAAAGTTTACTGCGGAGACCCAGGTGCGGCGGACAGCCGCCTGGTGAGGCTAGAGGTGGCCTATGGGGCCCCGATTCTCCAAAAGCCCCCGCAACCCGGCCTGCCTCGCCCATCCAGCCAGCGGGGGCCGAGCTTTGTGCGGGGAGAGCGTGGCCCCGGCGCGCCTACAACTCCCACAATGCCGCACCGACGGGGCGCGGAAAACTACAGCTCCCGGGAGGCGGCGCGCGGAGGTCCGCCTACTCCAAGAGGGCTGCAGAGTCACGTCCAGGCCTCGCTAGTAAACAGCGCCCGGGCGCGGGCGACGAACGAGCGGGCGGCCCCAACGTGCCCGGGTTCGCGGCGCTCCTGGCAGCCGCGCCGGCCCCTCGGGTCCCGCCCACCCCACACCCCCACTCCAGCATGCCCCCCAACCCCGCTGCAGCCGTGCTCCCTGCAAACACTCACACCACCCGGCTCCCCGCCTCCCCCCCCCCCCGCGCCCGGAGCCGCGGCGTGGCTGCATTGTAGCTGCCTGCGCCATGGCCCCACGCTCGCCCGGGGCCCCCCAGACCCCCTTGGAGTGGGGGCGCTCAGAGAGCGATGAAGGAGGGAGAGGAAGGAAGCCGCCGCGGGAGGGGGGAGGAGGAAGCGCGGGGGGGAAAGCCACCAGCACCAAGCATGGCCGGGACTGCTGCAGAACCACGTGGGTCTGTTTGCAATTTACAAACGTCGCGACTCGCCCGCCTGCAGCGGACAAAAGTGACCAGGGCCGCTCGGGTCCCTCATGTTCCGAGGGAGGAGGGTCCCCGGGCGGCCGGAGCCCGGCACGCGGGGCTGCAGCCGCCCCAGCGGCTAAGAAAGGCGAGAGGGTCCGCGGCTCGGGCCATGCGTGCGCACACGCGCGCCCGCCCAGGCGGGCTGGCCAGGGGCTGCAATCGTGGGAAGGGGGTGAGGGGGAGGAGGAGTACACACCTACAGAGCCCTCCTATCACTTCTTTCTCTGTTTTCCTGAAATGTTGCAAAGAGGGCACCTTCTGAGTGGGCACCATGAAATACTCCATAGCGATCGGCCCCCCTCCTCTGCACGAGCCAGGTCCCGCGGTCCGCCGGAGAATGCAAGATGAAAATCCGAATCAAAGGGCAGCGCCGGACGGAGGTGCAGAATCGGCCGGTCCCAGATGCTGGCGGCGGCGGCGGCGAGGGGAGGGAGGCGGGCGGGAGGGGCGGGAGGGAGGTCTCTCCGGCCTGCCTCCCCGGGCGTGTGTATGTGTGTGCGTGTGTGTGTGTGTGTTTGCAGCTGATCAGATGTCTGTTTCAAGGCGGGAAACAGCTGGTGAAAACTCAGCACTCCCCCGGCCTCCTTCCGCGGAGTAAGGAATTGCATGTAAACAAAGGACTATTTGCTGCGCCCCCCGGGCGGCGCGAGGCTGGGGCGAAAAGGGCGCGGGCCCCCGGGGGTGGGTGGCAGCCAAGGTCTGCGGGCCTACCCCCAGGCTTGGGGTGCGGGGGCTGCTGGCTGGCTCGGGGGGCGCGGCGTGAATGGAGCGAGCTGCGGCCGAGCTACATGCGCCACTATGGGTGATGAGGTCCATCAGCTGACAGGTTGGCAAGCGTAGCAAAAAAAAAAAAAAAAAAAAAAAAAAGGCAGCCACCGCGAGGGAGCCCAGCCCGTGCGCCGGGGGTCCGGCGGGGTCTGCCCGGTGCAGGGTCTGCGAACTCGGCGGCCTTTGCGGGACGGGGGCGCGCAGCTGGGCCCGGCGAAGGCGGCTTGGGGTACTGCTCGGGGATTTTTCTTTTTCATGGTTGCAACTGCATGGAGAGGAGCCGCTCTGGCGCGTTCCCTCCGAGCCCAGGGCCCCCTGGAAACTTGCGTCACAGCCACCGCTTCCCACATGTAACTTGGGGCCGACTTCAGAGGCTGGTCAGCCCCCTCCCTCACTCCCTCCCTGCCCCGTTGCCCGCCTCTAGCCGTCCGCCTGGGCTCCAGAGCCTGGGAATCCCGGAGCTGGGGAGGGGAGGGTAAAGGGGGCGCGCCGGGCGCCTGGGATCCTGGGGCTGCCTTAGGAAGCAGGGGCCCCGTGGGGGAGGGAAGGGTGGAGGCGGGCCAGGACAGCAGCGGCCCGGGAGGCAGGCTGCCAGCACCAGCAGGAGGTCTAGTGGCTGCTGCCGGGTCCCCTCCAATCCCCCCTTGCTTTACCCCTCCGCTGGGAGGCTGGACAGCGGGAGGCCCGCCCCACCTTGGCCTGGGCTGGCAGAAGGCTGTCCCTTCCCATTCATGGCGAAGCCAGTGCGGCACTTGCTCCTCCGCCAGGGTGCGCCCTCTACTAGAGGTGAAGGCCTGGGACGGGGGTGGGAGGGACGCTGTGACTGTGAGCTTCCGTCCCCGCTTTCCGCGTCCCCTCCCCTGACTCCTGGAGGTTGGTCCCCGGCTCAGGAAGACCGCGCCTGCCTTGGAATGTCCTCCCTCCTGCCCACCGCCTTTCCCAATTCCATCCGCCTTCCAAGTTCCGCCCAAATCGCGCCTCTTAATTGAAATACTCCTACTGATAACAAGGATTATTGTTATTATTAGGAAATGTTATTGTTATTAGATATTTCAAGCATCTTGTAGATGCCTAGCAGTTTTGCGCAATTGTTTTCCCATCCTTAAAGTAAGCTGTTGGGCTGTTTCTTTAAAGTGCAGATCCTGAACCATGTAACATCACAGTCCCTGGGAGGCTTCACTCTGGGGACAGGAATGATGACACCTGGGGACAACATAGGATACAGGGCCACACAACTGTATACAACGTCCACAGGGCCTGAGTGAATGAACAAATGAGAAATGGGTCTACCCCTTGCTTTCTTCTACAGAAATGCCTTGACCCAGCCTGAGCCTGGTCCTGTGAGCACACTGTCACTCAGATTGGCCTCCCCTTTCTGCCAAAGGCGCCTTCTCATCTAGAGCTGTCTCAGATGCACAAACCCAAACCCCCTCTGCCCTGGCTCAGCTGCTCCTGCCCCGAGGGCTGAAATACCATCACTGCCCCCACTGCCCCACTCCAACGCTCTCCCATCACTTACCCACTTCACGACAGTAGCACAAGAAGCCCCCAAACTCTGGGCCATTTTCCATTCCCTGTATACTCCGTACACCCCTTAGTCCGATCCCCTCTCCCTCCCTTCCCAACTCCTAAACTCGGGCCACTGTGTCCTCTGGAGCCCTCAGAGGGTGTTCAGCAAAATCCCCTTGATCCTCAGCTCCTGACTTGCCCCCTCACCTTCTTGCTCTAAATTAGGCATCAGCAAACTTTTTCTGTAAATGGCACGTAAAAGTTATTTGTATTAGTTTCCTATTGCTACTGTCACAAACCACCATAAACTTAGTGGCTGAAAGCAACACAAATTCATTCTTGGGTACTCAGAAGTCCACGTGGGTTATTTTGGGGTAAAATCAAGATGTCAGCAGGGCTGCATTCCTTCTGAAGGTTCTAGGGTAGAATCCATTTGCTCCCCTCTTCCAGCTTCTGGAGGCTGCCTGCATTTCTTGGCTCCTGGCCCCTTCTTCCACCTCCAAAGTGCATGGCTCCAACTGCTTCTGTCCTCATACCTCCTTCTCTGACTCTGATCCCCACTGTCATCCTTATATGATGACCTTGGGCCCACGCAGATAAGCCGGAATAATTTCCCCATCTCACAATTCTTAATTATATCTTCAAAGCCCCTTTTGCCATGCAAGGTGACTTATTCACAGGTTTGGGGATTAGGATATGAACATCTTGGGAGCCATTTTTCTGTCTACCATACCATCGTTAGTTCATGGGTCATAAAACCTGGCAAAGGTTACGATGTGCCCCATCAATTCCACTCCTAGGTATATATGCAAAAGCCTGGAAACAGGGACTCAAACAGATAATCATATACCAGTATTCACAGCAGCATTATTCGCAATAGCCCAAAGGTGAAAACCACTCAGGGTCCATCAGTGATTAAAGAGATACACAAAATGTGGTCTATCCATACAAGGGAATATTATTCAGCCTTAAAAAGGACTGAAGTTCTGTTAAATACTAAAGCATGGATGAACCCTGTAAACATGGTGCTAAGTGAAGGAAACCAGATACAAAAAAAGTTACATGTTGTATGATTCCACTTCTGTGAAATATCTAGAACAGGCAAATTCATTGAGATAGAAAGTAGGTAAGAGGTTACCAGGGGCTAGGGGGAGGGGAGGTGGGGAGCAATTGCTTAACAGTTATGGAGTTCCTGTTTACGGTGATGGAAACTTTCAGAAATAGTGATTCACAACATTGTGAATATAATTAATGCAACTGAATTGTACACTTTATTTTTTATAACTTTTTTTTTTAATGGAGGAACTGGGGATTGAACCCAGGACCTTGTGCATGCTAAGCATGCGCTCTACCACTGAGCTATACCGACCCCTCTGAATTGTATACTTTAAAATGGCAAATCTTATGTTATATATATTGTAGCACAGTAAAAAAAAAAAAATGTTTAAAAGAAATGGTCGGTAGGCTGGATCTGACCCATGGGCTGTGGTTTGACAGACCCCATTGATCCGACCAATGCCTTTCTCCTTATCTTCTCACTTGCCTCCCGTCCAGCTTAGATTTCACAGCTCACCAATATAGTCACCTTGCATGCACTCTCCCTTGGGAGCCCAAGCCCCCACCTGCCCTGCTTCTGTCCCCTGGAGCTGAACAGTGCTGAGGAAAGGAAACCCCACAACCTGGCTGACTGCTCTTGTTTTTAATTGCTGGACCAAGGTCCTTAAGTGGCTCTTTGGGGCAGCTGGTGATCCCTTCATCTTGCCCTGGTCCATCCTCCCTCCCACCTTTTCCTCTCTCCTCAAGACCTCTGTCACCTCCTCTCCCTCCTCACTCTCAGCTGATGACCTCATGTCCTGTTTCTCTGAGAAAATGGAAACAAGTAGGAGAGGAATTCCACATGGTCCGGTCATCACCTCTGCCTCCCTGCCTGTACCTGAATTTTGCCCTCTGACCTGTGTCTGGATGAGTGTCCATGCTCTGTCAGTGTATGGAGAATGTGTATTAATCAAAGATGTCTCTCGGTCAGCTGTTTCCTCTCCTGCATCCCTACCTTGTACCCTCACCAACAGTCGCTCCCACACTAAGAATAATCTGTCTTTATTCCCGTTTAAAAACAAAAATTCCACAAGACATCCCCTTGCAGCTACCCCTCTTTCACTGCTCCCCATCACTGCAAAACTCCCTGAAATGGGGGCTTGTGCTTACCCTCTCCTCCTCACTCCATCCAGCCCCAGGACTCCACGACAGCCGTTCCCACTGGTGACTCCAAAGAGCTCTCTTTTCTGTCTTTACTGTGTCTGGGACCTTCTTGACGTTCTTTTCTGCTTGGCACCTGAGATACCCACCGGGTATCACAGTCCTCAGACCTTATCTCTGTCTACACACACTCCTTGCTCTTCGGACAACAGAGTTCCAGGAAGGAGTAGAAGCCGTGCTGTATGATTCAGAATCCAGGTACTGCCCCAACCCTAGCTCCAGGTGTCATCAGGGTGACCTTGGGTGAGTTCCTTCAGCTGGCTCAGCTTCCTGGTCTGTAAAACAGAGGCCACACAGCACCTAGCTCACAGGCTGTCCCAAGTCAGTGACACAGCCAGCATGTTGTAGCATTAATAAGTGGTATTTGCTGTTATCACTGATACTGAGTTGCCACAGGTGGCAGTGGCAGAGGCATCTGAGCTGGCCCAGGGAGAATGACAGGGCTTGGCGATGTGCAGGGGAGGGACAGGGGAGGGGCCAAGCTCCCCCGTTCCCTGCTAGAATTTGTCACAGGTGAGAGGAAGCAGGCGTGGTGTAAGGTGCTTTTCTGGTGAACGTGGGGCTTGCCCACTTTACGGTAAAGACACTCCCAGGTAGGATCTGGCGGTGTGAAAATCGGCCTGCAGTTTGCCCTTTAAAAGGGGCGTCTCTGTGAAGACTGTAATGAAATAACTGCCCATGGATGATTGGTTAGAAATGCAGATTATCACGTCCTGCCCTGGCAGACAGCCGGCCCACCTGCAGCTAGACTCTGGGGCCAGAGACCCTGGGCAGACATGGGTTTGAAAAGCAGGTGTGAAGAAGGGGCTGGTTTGGGTTGGGGAAAAGAGCCTGGGAAGGCAGTGTGGCCTGGGACACCTCAGAACATTGGCCTTCCTTCCTCGGTGTTGTCAATCCCAAGCCTGTCCAGTCCCATCCCCCAAATTTCCCTTTACTCCCCTTCCCCCAGCCCCACCCCCAAATTCCAGGTAGGAGAAATGAGTCATCAGTGGGCTTTACTGACCACTGGACACAAAAGACATGGTCCATCCATGCATCCGATGCAGTATTACTCAGCATGGAAAGGAAAGAAAATACTGACACAGGGCACATCGTGGGTGAACTATGACATGATGCTCAGAGAAAGAAGCCAGACACAAAATGTCACAAACCGTATGACTCCATTTCTATGAAATGTCCAGTATAGGCAAATCCATAGAGATAGAAAGTAGATTAGTGGTTCCAGGGAATGAGGGGGAGTCAGGGGGAAATGGGGAGTGGGTGCTAATGGGTAGGGGGGTTTCTTTTTGGGGGTGACGAAAATGTTCTGATATTGATTGTGGTGATGGTTACAAAACTCTGTACGAAAAACCACTCAATTGTACAGTTTAGATGGGTGAATTCAATGGTATGTGACTTATATCAAATAAAGCGTTATTTTTAAAGGGCTTTATTGACCCCAAAGATGTCCAGAAGTCCAGGGAGCCCCAGAAATCACAGGGATCCCCTACAGCACAGGGTTCAGAGCTCCTTTCTCCAGCCAAAGTGGGATCTGGCTGCTCCAAAGGTGCCGTCAGTGCCTCCTTTCCCAGAACACACCTGCCCTAGGAAGGCTGCTTGGAAGCTCAGGTGAGAGATTTGAACCCTAAGAAAGTGGATGTAAACAGCGGCGTGGAGGGAGGACTTAGGGGAGCGCAGCGGCCGCTGTGGGTTTCCACTCTGCAGAGCACCTGTGAAAAGGGCAGATGGACTTTCCTTATTTTTAAACTTTTATCCTACTTGTGTGTCTAGAATACTGTTCTTCTCTTTAAATAAGAACACCTTCATTTCCTGTTGCTGTGTAACAAATTACCAGAAATTTCTTGGTGTCAGACAGCACCATTTATCATCGCACAGTTCAGACGGGGAGAAGGCCAGGTGTGGCATGGCTGGGTTCTCAGCTTAGAGTCCTGCCGGGTGAAACTGAGGTGTCAGGCAGGGCTGCAATTTTGCCTGAGGCTTGGATTATCTTCCCAACTCACTGCTTGTCAGCAGGGTTCAGTTCCTTGTGGCTATAGGACTGAGGTCCCGTTGTCTTGCTGGCTGTCAGCTGGGGCCCACTCAGCTTCTAGAGGTCACTCTCAGGTGGCCCCTCCATCTGAGGAACGGAGAGTGTCCCACACATCCATCCCCCTGTTGCTTAGAATCTCTCTAATGTCCTCTTCTGCAAGCAGCTGGAGGAAACGCTCTGCTTTTAAAGGGCTTGTGTGATTAGGTCAGGCCCACCTGGATAACTGAGCTCAAGGACAACTGTGCCATATAACATAACCTACTAATCACGGGAGTAGGTCATATTCACTGGTTCCATGCATGCTCAATGGGAGGAGAGTATACAAGGGCAAAAGTCATTGGGGGTCACAGGAGAATTTTGCTACCACAGATGGGGGAGCATGAAGGAGGTGCAGAGAAAGCTAAGGACCTTCCGTAGGGACCTACAGAGGACTGGGAATGGAACCTGAAAAGGTATTTAGGGCCCCCACCTAATTTGAGGCTTTTTCCTCTACACAAACATGCCCAGAAGCGAAGGATGGACGGGCCAGATGGCCTTTCAGGTACTCCAGCCTGCTTGGGGTGGGGGGCGGGGGGGTTGTGGACACCAGCTGTTGGAGCAGGGATGACATCCCATAGAAGCAAAAATCCCCTGCCTGGGAGAGGACCTTGAATGCTCCCAGGAAGGCAGGATGGGGATAAGATGCCTCTGTTGGGGTTTGGAGCAAATCCCAGTATCCCCCAATGCCCTGGTCTCCTTTCCTACTCTAATCACAGGGAGACCTCTGGGCCAACAAGGCTGGGTCCCCCTCCCAACCACTAGGGGGCGCCCGGCACACACGATGCCTTTGTGCAAGCTGGAGCCTGAACACACTGGGGAACTCAAGGCACTTATTGGGGTGGAAGGGCTGACCGCCCACCTCCCCACACCCCCAAGGCCCTGCAGATCCCCAGAGCACCAGGCCTGTCCAGGTGTCCAAAGGCCCTAAGCTCTAGATGCCCAATTCCTTCTAAGAACCCGACCTGGCTCACTTTGCTCATAAGCAAGCCCTTGAAAAGGGGGCTAGAGTCCACCTGGGGCATGTCCCCTGCCCCCACCTCTGGTCCTGCCCCTTGTGCTTCCAGGCCTGACACTGCAGCCCATGGGGTAGACTCCTGCCCTCTTCTCTCCTCTCCCTCCCTCAGCTCCTCCTGTCCTGGGTCCCCCAGGGAAACGTCCCTCTCCTTTTCAACATATCAACCAGGAGGAACCAGGTCATCTGCTTCAATTTGGTGCAGCCCCTTTATAAACACTCAGCGAATGGCCACCCTGGCTGGACTGGTTCGGTTTCAGACAGAAATGGCTGTCTGACCACTTCCTCAATTGACTGTAAGCAGACGAGGCGGTTATAACCATCCCACCAGGCCAATGGGGAGCCTGCGGCACAGCCCAGCAGTAAAGCTGGGACCTGACACCAGCCTGGGCCCTTCCCACCAGGCATGCAGGGGGACACAGAAGACAGGACATCGGGATCTCTGGTCATCAGGAAAGGAGACTAAGTTAGCCAAGGCACCAAGGGCATATGGCCAGAGAACAAAAGGTCAGCAGAGACACCCTAAGAAACCGGGAGGGAGCATTTGGGGCTCAGGAAAGGGTTCACACAGGAAGCAGGGGGTAGGGGAAGAGGATGCTGGGGTGACGCTGGGTTCGGAAGAGGCTGTCCAGTGTCCCTCTGGGCAGCTAGTTCTCCTCCAGAGGAGTGGAAGAGGGTGAGGAGAGAAGGAAGGACAGCCAGTCCCTTCTGGGGATGGAGAAGGGTAGGCTAAGACCAGCCAGGCCCGGGGAGAAACAGAGGCCTGCTCTAATTAGAAAGTAGACCCGGGTGAGCTGTGAGGAGGGAGGCAGCCAGGAAAATGGGAGGACTTCTCCTTGGAGTGGGGGCCTTAAGCCCCGGCATGGCATGTCATGTCAGGAGGCATGCGTGTGTGCTCGTGGGCCCAAGTGGCCTGCGCTGCCATGGACCAGGCATCCCCTGTTCTGTCCACACCATGGGCCCTAACTCCCTTATACCCCAGGGACTTGCCCAAGGTCACCTAGCCAGGCTGCGCCAGTGCCTGCTTCCCTTCTGGCTCCTCCTCGATGGCCTGTGCCGCTGCCTGCAGGCTGAGAGCTCACCTGGTCCTGGTGGCCCAGGCCTGCTCAGGTAAAGCCAGGTGCAAGACGGGGCTGAGGGGTATGGAGGGAGAAAACCCTGTCTGTGTGAAATGATAAGGTCAGGCTCGTGGAGATACAGAGGCCATGGTCTGTGGTTGACGGTCAGTGCCCAGCCAGCCAGGGGAAGGAGCAACTCCCAGGGGTCAGGGAAGGCCTCGGCTTCAAATTTGGGCGGACAGGGAGGAAGGAGATGTGATACGCTCTCCAGAGGGAACCTGGCTGAGCAGAGGATGGTTTCAGGATGGTGCTCTCCCCCCTCAACACCTCTGGACCTTGCGGCAGCGCTGCTCCTGCCAGCACACTGGGGGTTAACATCTGTCTGGTACAGTGACCACAGCAGCAGTGGCTGCAATGCCAGGAACTTGGAAGCTGAAATGTGAGAAGCAGGAGAGGGGCAGGGCTGGGAAAGGCTGAGCAGCAGCAGCGAGGAGAAAGGGCTTCCCTGGCAGGAGCCTGCAGCTCAGCTCCAGCGGCCAGAGGAGGCCCTCCCATCCTTGGCCCAGGTCCCCTCCGCATCACTGCCCCTCCTGCCTCAGGCTGTGGGCTGTGGCACCCACTCACGGTGGTCCCCGGTCTCGCCATTATCCAAGCCCTCGTGCCACGGAGCAGCAGGTCCGGGCTGCAGATCTGGGGAAGGGGTGGAGGGTATGCCCAGGCAAGCAGCAGAGAATGCATGGGGCTTTGCCAGAAGCACTGGGTGGGGAGACAGGCAGAGGTCAGAGAAGGGAGCAGGACAGGAGGTCCCTGGGGACCCCAGCCTCAGAGGCATGGACTTGACTTCCCCTTTCTTGGGCAGAACTGAGTCATGGGAGCCTCTCTTGGCTCCAAAGGCAGGGAGACACACAAAGCTCCCCGCCCCCACCCAGGCCTGCTGCCTTGCAGTGAGGACGACTAACTGCGGCTTTCCAAGGTGCCAGGCACCATGTGAGCCCCTCATCTCCCTTCCCTTAGTCAATCCCACAACCACCGTATCAGCAGGTATATTATTGTGACCCCCACGACAGATGAGCAAACAGAAGCTCAGAGAAGTTTAGAAACCTACCCGAAGCCACACAGCCAGAGCGGCAAAGATGACATGAACCTGGGCTTGTCTGACAGCAATTACCCACCAGACCACACTCTCCGGCAGGTGGAAGGGGCAAAGTCCACCAGCAGGTGACACACGGGTATGTGCCAAACCCAAGAAGCAAGAGATGAAAGGCAGCCCAGGAACCCCAGAAAAGCGGCTGCAAATGAACAAAAGGGGCAGTAGTGTTTGGGGCTTGGTACCCCACGAGGTGGTGCAGGCTGAGAAGCAAGGGAAAACCCTGGTCCCACCGGGACCTGTGGATGAGGATTCTATGGCGGTAAGGACTTCTCGTACCTCCCTAAGGTGCATCCCCTTGGAGCCACAGGGTCGCCACTGAGCAGATGACACACGCAGAGCCCTCCTGGGGCTTGAGGTGTGCGTGGCCCTTGTTTGAAGAGTCAGCAGTATTAACTGTGGGACAGTGCTGGGCAAGGCTCTGCTAAAAACAGAAGCACTGTAGTAGGCACCACCGGAGCCTGCTGGCCAGGGGACAGGAGGGTCCCAGCTCCACAGCTTCCAGCTGTGACCTTGACTCACCTCTCTGAGCCTCACTTTCTCGCCCAAAGAAGGGGGATCATGCCAGCACTGACATATAAGGGTGCTGTGAGGACTGAATGAGGTGTTTGTCAAAAAGCACTTAGATCTAAAACCTTTGTCTTCAAAACGACTTGTACACGCATATTCATAGCAGCATTCTTCATGAGAAGTAGAAACAACTCAAATGTCCTTTGATGGATGGATGGATGAACAAATTTTGATCTATCCAGACAATGGAATATTATTCAGCCATAAAAAGGAATGAAGCATTAACACACACTACAATATGGATGAACCTTGAAAATGATGCTCAGTCAAAGCCAGACACAGAGGACCACATACTGTAGGACCCCATTTATGAAAATGTCCAGAACAGGCAAATCTGTAGTCAGAAAGCAGACTGGTGGTGATTGCCAGTGGTTGGAGCAGGGGCGTGGAGGAATGGGGAGTGACAGCTAATGGGTTGGGGGTTCTTTTTCCTTTTGTTTCTGTTTTTAATCGATTTTATTTTTTAAAGTAGTTTTAAGTTCACAGCAATTTTGAGCAAAGGTACAGAGATTTTCCATACACTCCCTGCCCCTACATGTGCACAGCACCCCCTCCACTATCAAATCCCCCAATGTGAACGGTACTTTTCTTACAACTGATGAATCTGCTAGGGTTCCTTTTGTGGGATGATGAAAATGTTCTGGAATTAGATGGTGGAGAAGGATGCACGACTCAGTAAATACACTAAAACCCACTGAATTGTACACTTCAAAAGGGTGAATTTGATGGTATGTGAATTATATCGCAATTTTTAAAAAGCACTTAGAGCACAGAAAATGCAGCTCTCATTACTACGTCCTTCAATTTCAAGATTCTGTTGTATAATGGAAAAGACTAGATGAACACATTAAAAAATGTTTGACACCCAGAAGAGAGCGGGCAGTCTGGTCCCGGCAGCCTGGGATGACTGTCACAGAGTTACACTCAGGACATGCAGGACATGGACGAGTGACGGATGCAGGAGCCCCATCGCTGCGTTGGCTGATGTGGTGGCAGGCTCCTCACAGAGGTACTCAACCCACCATGTCCAGAGAAACAGAACCAAGAGTGCGGGAGGCTGGCAGGAATCTGAGGAGGTAGCGTTTGGGAGTCAGAGGACGTGGTTGGTTTGGTGAGGAAGAGCAGGCACCCACACAGGTGTGGCGTCCCAGAGGGATGCCAGCAGACAGGGCTGGTGGGAGTGGAGGGCGCTGAGCTCAGGGAGGAAGGGGAGGCACACTCTTCAAGCACTAGAGGATTCTGGGCAGTGCTTGACTTCAGTTTACAAATAGCTGCAAAAAGCTTGCAGGAGGCTGGCCCTCCACCCTCCCAGAAGCTCCAGGTTTCCCCTGAGGTGTCTGAGAGGTTTAGACTACTCTGGGCATTGGGTTTCCTCTTCTGAGAAGCCCCAGGCCTGGGATCCCCTCTGACCATCCCCACAAGGTTCCAGTGTTCCTGGAGACAGAATACAGGAAATCGCAAGCCTGATTCAGGCCCCTCCTCCCCCACCCCCACCCCAAGGTCAAATGACAGACAGGCTTAGGCTGTAGCCTGGGAGGGAGGGACAGAGGCAGCCACTCCTAGGATAGAGCTGGAGCTGAGGGCACAGGGATAGGACTCCCAGGGGCAGGCCTGGGCCTGCAGGCCCACAGGTGAGGCCCACCCACTTCTCCCTCCACCCCTTGCCTGTCATTCCTGCCTCCACCCTCTGTCCTGGTAGTCCCTAACCCTCTCGGGGAGAAGCCAAACAACACAAAACTCCCTGGAGAAGAGAAAGGGGCCTGCACGCTCACTTGCACACACGTGCGCACAGGCACATACGTGCGCACCATCCTTTCAGCCCACAGGGCAGATCTCACAGAACTAGATACTGAGAAGAGTAAGGGAGTTAGGCTAGTTAGCATCACACCTCCTCCAGGCCAGGCAGGTGCTGAGGAATTTGCAAGCATTGTCTCAATGGATCCTGAAAAGAATCCTATGAGATTCCACAGTTGGAGAAAATGAGCTTCTAAGAGCTTCCGGAACTTAGCCAGCAGAACACCCCTTTAGGTAAGAGCCATAGAGCCCAGTACAGGGCCTGGCACAAGCCCTAGAAGCCAGGCCCACGGGGTCAGCTCAGCAGAGTAGGCGTGTCTGCCGTTTCTGCCCATGCCCTGGCACTGGCTCCTTTGGGGGACCCCCAATTTCCACTTTCTCTGCGTGGCTCTTGGGGTGTCAGCCATGCACTGGGGTAAACTCCTAACCCAGACCTGTCCCATCAGTGTCCAGGATGAGCTGGGCCCCAACTGGGCCAACAAAAGAGGCAAGCCTAGGGTCTTGCTGGAGCCCCAGGGAGAGGCAAGCTGGGAGTCTGCAGGGAAGCGATGGCCCAAGAGTAAAGTGACACAGAGGACACTGGGCCAGGAGATGCAAGCCAGTGTCCCTGGACCACTGCTGAGCACTGGACCAGCTAGGCCCTTGGCCTTCACCATTGCATGAGCTATTAACTAACTAGTCTTTGAAGGAAAGTCTGACTGCAGAACTCACACTGTTTCCCTGCCCCATGCTGTCCCCTTAGAGCCAGGACAGGGCTCCAGATGGGACCTCACCTCTCTCTCAGAATCCTGGGGTCGGGGATGGGGGTGTGGGACCCGCTCAGCCTCCTCCTCAGCTCCATTGCTCAGTTTGACCTTCAAAGTTGACATCTGCTTGCAAGAATCTGTCTCTTTTCTCCTGGAATCCAGCCTCCAGATGTCGGATCCAAGGCAGCAGCGGTGGCTGCATGGCTCCCCCCAGAGTGAATCAGCCACATTCCAAAGGTGCAAACACAGACACCACGCCCTCGGCAGCCTGGGGCTGCAGACTTCCTCCCCAGGCAGGCCAGCCCCCGCTCCCCCTCCGCTCCCCTCCCCACTCCCCGCTTCCCAGCCAGACCAGGCTTCGGGCTTCCTTTCCAGAGACATTCTCCTGGAACTGGAACAGAGAAAAAGAAAGCCACTAGGGCCGGGAGACACCCTGACCCGGCCTGCTGGCTCCCTCCCCTGCAGCGAGGATGGACCCCAGCCTGGACCTCACAGCCCCCATCCCTACCCCGGTAGTTATCAGCCTGGATGGCTCATTCAGGGAACCAGTATTTACTGAGTACCTAATACACGGCAAACAACACAGAGACAAGCCCCTGACCTCACAGAACTCGGCCCAGCAAGAGTCATGGACAGAAAACAATTCGAAGTGTGGGAATAGTTCTAAAAGAAAGGAAGAGCTGAGATGGATGACAAGTGACAAAGGGAGGAGAATGGGGGCCTCTCTCAGGGGTAACATGTAAGCTGAGGCCAGAAGGAAACCTTACCTACAGAGTCACTTCTCGGCAATCACGTCACGAGAACCAGTGCAAAGTAAACCCAAGTAATGTCGCCCATCACTCAGCAAGGTGAATCCTTGTCCTGCTGCCCTCCATCAACGTAGATGCCCGGAAGTCTGGCTGGTTTTTTTTAATAAAACCTTTATCAAGATATAATTCACATACTGCACAACTCACCATTTTAAGTATACAGTTCAATGTTTTTCAGTATTTCAACGTTGTGCCACTATCAACACAATTAATTTTAGAATATTTTCATCACCCCAGAAGAAATCCTGCACTGCTTAGCAGGTGTCCCCTAACACCCCCGCCCTCAACCCCTGGCAACCACTCATCTACTTTCTGTCTATGGCTTGGCCTCTTCTGGACATTTCATAGAAACAGACTTACACAATACATGGCCTTTTGTGTCTGACTCTTTCAGAGCATCACGTTTGTGAGGTTCACCCACACTGTAGCGTGTGTCAGTGCTTCATTCCTTTTTACAGCAGAGGAATACTGTGGACAGACCACAGTTTGTTTATCCATTCATCTACTGATGGACATTTGGGTCATTTCCACCTTTTGGCTATTGTGAAGCATGCTGCTGTGAACATCCAACTACAAGTGTTCGCGTGGACATATGTTTTCATTTCTCTTGGGTGTACACCTAGGAGGGGAATCGCTGTGTCAGAGGGTGACTCTGTGCTGAGGAACTGCCATCGGTGACACTATTTGACATACACACCAGCAGGGGGAGGGGGTTCCAAGTCCTCCCTCTCCTCCCCAACCCTTGTTACTGCCCCTCCCTTTTTGTGACAGCCATTGGGGATGTGAAGTGGTATCTTACTGTGGTACCCAAATGTACCCCTTTCATGCCTGCACTGCCCCCATCTCCTGCGGATTCCGGTGCTTCCAAGCCCTACACCAGGCCCCCCACCTTGATCCACTTCCTCCTTCACAAAGGTCAAAGCCAAATCCAGTCAAATGCCTGCAGGCCTTTAGGTACAAGGAGAAGTGGGGAAGTGAGGTGGGGGCGGGGTGTCCTGGCCTGTGCCCCTTGAGCAGGGATTGAGGAAGAGGGGCCTCGGGCAATTTCCTACAGGAGTTCCTATACATCTCTTCCTACCTGCGCCTCCACAGATGGGGCAGGGTGTCTGTTCCTTCACTGCTATTCTCCTAGATAGTAGGTGCACCATCAACAATTGTCCAATGAATGAACGAATGAACAGAAGAGAACGGGGGGGGCGTGATTAGTGGTTAGAAGCTCAGGCTCTGGAGGGAACTGGTTTGCACTTGAATCCCAGCTCTGCTACTTTAGAGCTGGGTGCCCTTGGACTAATCACTTGGCTTCTCTGAGCATCTCTCTCCTCATCTATAAGATGGGCCTGACAGTGACGTTCTACCTGACAGGATGGTTTTGAGGATTAAATGTGGTAATAAAGATCAAGCAGTATTACATGCCAAGGACTTCCAGAGATGAGGTTAAGTAAGAACCTTGTGAGACAGGACTATCATTACCAGCCTTGACCTTACAGACAAGAAAATGAGAATGCTTCAATGGAGGGCTCAAGGAATCTGTCCAGTCAGAAGGCTGAGAAGGGCAAAACCAAGATCTAAACCAAGACCCCTGACTCCAGGCAAGACTGACCCAATGCCATGTGGCCCCTAACACAGATGGATGAAAGCTGTGCATCTCTGAGGAGGTGCCAACGGGCTGGTCCAGAGGGGGAGCTGCCCATTCAGCTGATGTCCATAGGCGCAGTGTTGGCCTTTTGGGAAATAAACAGGCTGCTGCGGAGTTCAGAGGCCCCTAGAGGACAGGACAGATGGAGGGACACTAGAGAGGCTACCAAAGCAGAGCTGAACATGCCTGGGGGGAGGAGGTGGAAGAAAGGAGAAAAGAGACCCTGAGGCTGCAAGCCTGGGGCACTAGGACAGACATCAATGCGGGGGTGCGGGGGGGGGTGCTCAAGGGTCAGGAAGATGAGGGGGTACTAAAGCAGAAAGAAGTCAGAAGTCTCTGGCAAAGAAGCCTGGCTACTGAGACGGGCTCCCTTAAAGGTGGCAGGCACTCTCTTCTACGAGGGCATGCGGCTTCAAAGGAGCCAAGCAGAACCCAGAGCAGCTGGAACACCCTAAGGTGACAAGTGTGGCCAGATTCCCTCAAAGTCAAAGAGCTAATTTGGAAGAGCTCCAATGCACATAGGCTGAGAGGAGGTATCAAGCGAGCCCCTAAAAATGTAGTCCTGGTGCACCCGGGAGACTGCATATAAATGGTGGGGACTCTCAGAATAGAGATGGGGTTCCCCTCACTTCTGCCTGTGCAACTGCAAATGAGGAAAGGCATCAAGCAGAGAAGGCTCAAGGAGGGAACCCTAGGGAATACCCAGTTTCAGGGGGCCACGGGCAGAGGGGGAGGTGGTGCAGACCCTAGAGGGCTTCAAGTGAGCAAAAGCAAGGACTTTTGGAGAAGCAGCTGAGAGAACGTCTTCCTGCGAAGAGCGACAGGAGGGGACAGCTTGGGACAGAGCTCTGCAGTGAGCAGTGAGAGGGTGACTGGGCCAGCCTGCTCTTTTGGGAAAGTTGGCAGGGGAGGGATGGAGGCAGGACTATCGCTTGAGACGCCATCATATATTTCAAACAGGGGAGAAGCTCAGCTGATGACAGTGCCCCAACTGAAGAGAGGAATGCATTTAAATTTGGTCCTGGCAAACAATTACATGTATCAGGCTGCGATCTGCTAGAAGGCTCTGGAAGGGGCTTCTCATGGCTGCTGGGCTGAGAGGTCCAGGACAGTGGTTTTCCAGGTTTAGTCAGAAGACCATATGCATTATAGCCACTTGGGAGCTCATTAAAAATGCAGATCCCTGGGCATCGCCCTGGACTTACTGGTTCAGTAAGCCTGTCAGTTTGAGAACCCACTGGGGTTCTGACACTCAGAATATCCGTAGGGAAGTGAGAAGTCCGGAGGGAGCAAGGGAGCAACAACGCATGGAGAGTGACTGTTTGAAACGAGCCCCAACCCACGGGGGGAACTTGAGAGGACCAGCTCTCCCCTCTTTCTGGCATTCTATCCACATGAGTCTCACAACTCACGTGTACCACCTCAGACCTCTCCCTCCACCTGGGCACTCCCAGCCTGCCCAACCTGGTCAGAGGCCAGAGCTCCAGTGTGCAGATGGTCCCAGGGGCCCAGGTAGAGTCAGAGTCATTCACTGGACCCCCAAACTTCATGAGGAGGAAGCCCTCTCCCAGGCACCCCTTCAGGTGCCTCTGGTCCCACCTGTACCAGTCCCACCCTGAAAAGGGATTGACTAATTCTGCACAGACATAAAGGCCTGGAGACAAGGTCCGGGGACTGTGTGGCTGAGAAGACCAGAAAGTGTCTCCATCCCGTTTGGTCCTTGTCCCTTCTGCCACCTCTATACCCCTACAGAGTATATGGTGGGGGGTCTCCAAGCTAAGCACGAAGTTATGTCCCCTCTCCTGGGGTGGATCAGTGCCCTGAGGGGAAGGGCTTGGGCTCTGGAGTCAAATGGTTTGGACTAGGATGCCATCTCTGCTGCTTTCAAACTGTGCACTCTTGGACAAACCACTTAACCTCTCTGAACATGGGCCTGACAATAAGTTCTGCTGTGGTCCTATATCACCAGTACCTCTGACTGACTGGTGACTTGAGGCTCCAACACAGTGGGCTGGGTTACTCTCCTAACCCTCCCAGGGCCACATTTCACACCACAGCCCAAAAGCCATGGCTGGAGGCTGTGCCAGGCTGGAGAAGGGGAAATTGCAGAATACTCGCCATTCTTGCCCCATTAGAATCCACAAGGCTTCTCGGAATCAGAGGCACAGGCAGATCTTCACAAGAGCATGAAAACATTTCCCCTCTTCCCACAGGAGAGAAGGGTCAGCACAGCCAGCAGAGCCCAGATCGGTAGCTCTGAGGCCCTTCCCCTCTGGTCTGGGCAGTAGTCAGAGAACCCGCTACCAGTGCAGACATGGGTGGGTTTCGTGTGTGTGTTAATCTCTCTAGGCTCACAGGGATGTTTGGGTGATTCTGCTTGTTCTGCAGTTGCTGGCCGGCACACACGGCCTGCCTGGCTGACTCCGCCTGTTACTACCCAGGAGCACTCAGCCGCACAGGACTCCCCACAGCCCACCTCCAGAAGTAGCCTATTCCAGGCTCTGAGCGTTCTGCCTTCCCTCCCTGAAGCCACTCGTACCTGCTCCAGAGCACGGAAGGGTGACAAGTGCTTCTCAAACAACAAAAGGCTCTCCTGGGAGAACAGACATCCTCGAAGGCTCCTGCTACACCCACGTTCTGTGCACTGATTTCAGGCTGGGTTTCAGGGCCCTAGTTGCTGGGTATGAATTAGAGTGGGCGGCTTTCGGGCAGATTGTCAGCAAAAGGGCCATGCCTGCCCATCCTTCATTTCAGGAGGTCAGTCACATCTTCTCCCTCTGGTACTGAGGAAACTGAGGAGCAGCCTACAGGACCTGGTCAAGGTCACCCTACCCTGGGTCTCCTGGGTGTGTTTCAGGCAATGATGCGAGTCTGCTTGGGCTCCAATGCTGTGTGACCTTGGGCAAGTTATTTAGCCTGCCTGGGCCTGATTTCCTCTCAGATAATAGTAATGCCAAGGTCCAGGCTGTCCTGAGGCTTAAAGGACATATGCATAAAGCACCTAGCACTTGGCTGGGCATTTGCTCAACACTGAGCCATTATTATGATTCCACCCTTTCATTCTGACCCTCTCTCCACTCCAGCCACACCAGCCTCAATGCCCTGCTACCCCCAACACCCCAGACGCCGGCTTGTTCCCTCGCTTCCTCCGGGGCTTGACACAAAAGTCACCTTCTTAGGGACCCTGCTAGCCGCCTGGTTGATGCCCGTCCCCCGCTTCCGTCCTCACCCTGACACTCATCCGATATACTGGACATTCTACTAATTCACCTCGGTGGCCTCTCTCGCCCGGGAACACAAGCCGTATAAGGGCAGGGCTTCTGCAGCCCTCGCTACCCCAGGTGCCAGCGCCGGAGTGAATAAAGGGCCCCTATCGCGTCTCCCCGGCTGCGGGCGCGCCGCGCCTGAGAGAGCGGCCAGGCCGGGGCCAGATCAACAGGGGAAGCGCGCGCGGAGGCCGCGGGCCAGGGAGGATGGCGAGACCCGGGGCTCCGAGGGGCGGCACCGGGGACAAAGGGCGGCCCTACCTGCGCGGGGGGTGCGGGCGCCTCCCTCAGGGCGGCTGCGGCGCGCGCCCGCGAGGTCACGTTCGGGGCGCGCCGGCCGGAAGGAGGCCCCGCGAGGGGCGGAGGGGCGGGGCGTCCGCGGCTAGGCCGCGCCCACTGGCCGAAGGCCCGCGGCGGGGGCGGAGCCAGTCGGGTCCGGGCCACCTCCCACTTCCTCTCTCCCTGGCAGGCTTATTCATATTCAAGATGCTTTGAGGGGCGGGGCCCAGGTCTCCCGCGGTGCCCTGCCCCCAGGCTGCGGATCCCGCGTCGGCTGCGGCTCCGGCCCCATTGGGGCGCCCCCGGCTTCCGCCTCGGGGAGGGAGTTTCCACTTGGTCACGACTCAAAAATGTGTCGCTCCCGCTCCTCCACCCCCTCGTCTCGGCCCTGGGGGAGTCTCCTCCCTCAGAAGGCAGGAGGGGCGGGGTCAAGAGGGGCAGCTCCTCCTTCCTGGGGCAGGTCCATAGGGATGGGACTGACCCTTCCCTTCCTTCTTCCCTCCCTTCTTCCCTCCCTCCAATTTACTGCCTGTAATAATCCTAATTTTTAAAACGTAATAATAGTTCTAATTTATTGGGCGCTTACTCTGTGCCAGACACTGTGCATGTTATATGAACTACCTCTTTTAACCCTCCCAACACTCTAAGTTAAGTACAATATTGTTAGATCCAGAAACTCAGAAAGTTGAGTGACTTACCCACCATCACACAGCAGCCTTGAGCTTTTACGGAAAGGTTGATTCCGTTAGGTTAGAGAGGCCGATTATTGCTCCCCCACCACCTTTCAAGAAATGGGCTTATCTAAGCCACTCCTGGCTGGCTGGCTGTGGCTAAGGAGTAGATCTGAATGTCCCATTCAAGGGAGATGCTACATACAGACTGGGGGAAACCAAAGCACGAGGGCAGGACAGGTTGCACAATTTGCTGGACCCATTGAAAGTGGACTAGGTCATTTTTGAACAGTGTTAAAAAATGATTAACAGTTTCAAGATGGCGATGGAAGAAAATTAAGCAAAGCATGAGCCCTGCTAAGTGTCAGGCTTGTGCAACTGCACAGGTGAATGTCCCTGTGGCTGGCCCTGATGAAGGCTCCTCCATGGGCTGGACACCGCGACCTCCAATATCACGTGTGTGCACACACACACAAACACACACACACACACACACACACACACACACACCAGCCCAGGAGCATCCTGGAGCTCATCAGAGCTCCCAAAGCTGAGCACTTCAGGCCTTCTAGAGGGTTAGCTGAGTCCCAACCTGGAGAGTGTGTCTCAAACCAGAATGACCTTGCTGGCCCTTGGGGCTGTGCCTCCTGGGCATTCTCAGCCCAGGGACCCTGCTGGCAGGTGGGATGGGTCATACATGCTGGGCCCAGCAGGCCCCTCAATTCTGACTCAAAGCCCTTCTTTCTCTCTCGCTTGAGCAGGGAGTGAGGCACAGCCAGGGCCGATTCCCAGAATAAACACCCCACCCATAGTCAGCCCCAAGCCTGCAGCCATGGCAAGCCAGCGCCAAAGGGGAAAAACGCTCACCAGGCTGCCAGCTCAAGGTTAATACGTCAACCTGAGCTCACTCCTGCCACAGCTCCATCCTTGTGCCTGAACCCCCACTTACAGTTGCAGGCTTCATTAATAACATTAATAGCTACCATTTGCTGCACTTTCTCTCCCCTCCAGGCATTGGTGGGAGCCCTTTGTTGCCCTCTCCTCTGAGCCTCACATAGCCCCATATTAGACATGAGGGTCACCATTTCACAGACAGAGGGATCTGATGCCTTGGCTAAGGTCAAGGGCTAGAACTTGGGATTTGCTGCCATTCATTCATCCTGGTTCCCGTCATTTCTCCTACGTCTCCTACATCGTGAGGCTCATTTCTCTATGTTGTCTTATTCACTTCCAGCCCTCCGAAGAGATTAAAGGCTCTGGGAGGACAGAAACTATACTCATACAGCTCAGCTTCTGCTGGACCTAGCATTGTGTGTTAATTGAAGAGCCTTTTACTAAGCAGACATGCTGTGTAGGACACCCTTCTTGCAGTGGGCAGATACTTGTGTGTGAATGAGTGAGCCATGTCCCCTCAGGGTACTGACAGGTAGGGAATTCCCACTACACTGAGAGATCTTGAAGATCTTGATGGGTTTGCTAGCCCAGCACATAGTAGGCCCTTAATAAATGTTGTTGAATGGACACATGATAAGTGTTTAATAAGCATTTGAGTGAACGGGAACCCAGGAGATGTTCAATAAATGTTTATTGATGAAGGATTACAGGACCAGATTCAGCCCCAAAATATGTCAGCATTTATCTTGCTCAGGCTGCTATAACAGAATACTGTTGACTGGGTGGCTTAAACAACACACATTATTTCTCACAGTTCTGAAGGCTGAAAGTCCGAGATCAAAGTGCCGACAGATTCGGTTCCTGGTGAGGACTCTCTCCTTGCTTGCAGAAAGCCTCCTTCTTGCTGTGTCCTCACTTGGTGGGCGGAGAGAGAGAGGAAATGAGAGAAAGGGCTCTGATCTCTCTTCCACTTCTTATAAAAGCACTGATCCCATTATAGGGACCGCACCCTCATGACTTCATTTAAACCTAAGTGCAAATATCATCACACTTGGGGGAGGTTAGAGTTTCAACGTATGAATTTTTGGCTGGTGGATACAAACATTCAGTCTATAACAGCAATATTTATGAAGCATTTACTATATGCCAGGGCAAGACCCTTGAAGGGGGAGCAACAAAGCAGATAATGCCCGGTGTCCTACTCCTTGAGGAATTTATGCTCTAATAAGGAAAGATAGTCCATAACACATGGTGTCAGGAGCAGGTAGCAAAGGATGGGTTCTCAAAATAAGGACTCTTGGAGGGAGGAAACCTGGCATGATTGTGGGGACATCATGCACTAAGAAGGAGGAAGCCAAGATTCGGCTGACTGTTATAGCAGTTGCTGCCTCCCAGAACAGCACACTGTGAAAAACCCTCTGGGAGCCTGACCCTCTGAGATGTCCTGGACCCCCATCCCACCACTTATCTGATGCCTCAGGGAGGTAGTAGCTTATGACACAAGCTTTGGAATCAGAGCAACTGAGACTGCAGTCTTGTCTATGCCTCCTACCAGCTTCTTAGATCTAGGCCAAGTTACTTAAAATCTAAGCCTCAGTTTCCCTCTCTATAAAATGGGAATAATAATAGGACCCACCCTCAGGGTTGTTGTGATTATAATGAAAGTAAAGCATCTGGTACAGAGAAAGAACTGATCTGGCTGGAAATTGGAGGTTTCTGGTTGGGTCACCTCCACCAAGATTATAGAGTTCCTCATTATTGTTGGATTTGCAGGAGCCAAATTTAGGGGTTTATTTGCAGCTAAGGGGACACCAGCTGAGCCCTGGAACTGAAAAGCAGTGGGTCAATCTTGATACCTGGTAGTGATCACTAATATGTGTTGAGAATGTACCTCATTTAATCTTCACAACAACCTCAGAAAGGAGATGGTATTATTTACCACCCAAACATGGCAATCTCAAGTCAGAGTTCTCAGTGGGAGCAAAGTTCTTGTTCTTGAAAACAAACATGAGCAGTGCTCTCTTCAGCAGCACATATACTAAAATTGGAACAATACAGAGAAGATTAGCATGGTCCCTGAGCAAGGATGACATGCAAATTCGTGAAGCATTCCATATTAAAAAAAAAAGAAAAAAGAAAAAAGAAAACAAATGTGAGCAGAAAAACAAATGGTGAGAAAGGTTGTCTAGTGGGTGAAGGTTTCTTATGGTCAAGCCACTTTGTGGGATAGTTAGGTCCCCTCGTGGGGCGGAGCTTAGGATTTCACTTTATTCGGTTACTGCTGAGTTGTAAAACCCATGAGGACAAGGATGGCTGGGGTTGTTCACTCTCTGTCCCCACAACTGTCACAGGGTGCCTGCCATCCTGTAAGCATCCCATGAACATTTTTAACAGGTATAAAACTAGCCCAACTTTTTTATATTCATATTCTATGAATTTTATCTTTTATTTTCTTTCCGGAAATTTACTTATTTATTTATGGGAGAGTTATTAGGTTTGTTTCTTTATTTTTTAATGGAGGTACTGGAGATTGAATCCAGGACCTCGGGCATGCTAAGCACGCGCTCTACCACTGAGCTATATCCGACCCCCAAAACTAGCTCCTTGCGTACCTTTTTTCCGTACACCAGCATTCACTAGGAGCTGGAGCCCTGCCTGGCCAAGATCGCGCAAAGTGAGGCCATCTGCCGCAGGGCCGCGCTGCGGGCTGAATCCTTGCGATCCGGGACGCCGGGAGGGGGCGCTCTGTGGCCCTTGGCCTCAGCCCCTCCCCACTCACTGGCTGGTCAGCGTACCCAGAGAGTCGGCCCTTAACAAACCCCTCCTAGTAGGCGCTAGGTCCCGAAGTTAGCCTTCCTCGGGACCATCTGCCGGCTAATATTTAACCCGGCCTCACTCCACATTATCCACAGGAGGGAAACTGGGGTGGGGTGGGGTTGGGGCAGGGGAGGTCACCTCCAAATCACCGCCTTCCGGGCCTCCGGCCTTTCATGTATCACCCAACAGTTCATGAGCACCTATTCTGTCTATTCATGCAAGTCTTGAGCACTACTGTATGTACATTCACTTAAGATGTAATGAGCACCTACTCTGTGTCCATCTGCGAAACATGCCCTAAGCACCTACTATGTGCCAAGCACTGTGCCAGGCACTGAGGATGGTGTGAGATCAAGACCCACGGGCCTCAGGCTCTGGCGGGGGACTGCGGCATTAAATACATGACTGAAGGAAAATTACACCTAGAGTCAGGTGCCTCACCTATAGAGGATGCTTTTCGTCTCTTGGGCTCCTCAAGGCCAACTGCGAGGCGGCAGGGATGGCCAACAGCAGGAGGGCTGTTTTTGAACCTGATTTGCCACCAGACATCAGAACAGCAAGAAGATAACTGGGCAGGGACCCGGGCTGGCCCAAACAAAACACATTCAAGAACGCGAGTCTGGGGTTCAAACTCAGGAGGTAGAGATCAGCTTAGCCGGGTGCGGGTGCGGGTGCGGGCTTTCTCACTCGCGTGTCTCCACGCATTCCACTTCCTAACCGCCGGAACCGCGCTGGGCGCTGAGGGTCCAGGCCAGCGCCCAGGAGCGATCAGGGACCTCAGCGGCGCTCAGGCTAGATGATGCAGGTTGTCCCAACTGCGGGGACCGCGTGGGGCCCGGCTTCTCGTTATTCCACCAAAAGGGAAACTGAGGCAGAAAGCAAGGCGAGGACTAGCCTGACGCCGGACAGGACAGAGGGGCTGAGGCCGGCCTCGAACCCTGGCTCGCGCCGCCCGTGAATCCGGAGTCGGGGCCTCTGCCCGCCGGGCGCTACCCGCGCGTTCCTGGAACTGAGCTGGTCGGAGAAATCAGGGCCCACGGAGAGGCATTCCTGCCGCCCTCCCCGCCGCCCGGGGCCGCGGGGGGCCTGGCCAAGGTGACCCAGCGGGAGGGAGGCGAGGGGCCCCCGCCCCCTCAGCCGCCGCGACCTCCTCCATCTTCCCGGTCTTCGGGGCTTTTCCTCTGGGCCCGCACGCCCTCCCTCCGGTCCTCCGCGCGCCGCTCCCTATCTGGGCTTCCCCGAGGGCGGGCCGTTCCTCCCTCCGCCACCCCCAGGCCACCTCCGGGCCGTGTCCTAGCGCTGCCCTCGGGCCGGGGGCGGAGCCGCGGGGGGGACCCAAGGATGGGGCCGAGGAGGACGCGCGCCACTCGGCCGCGGCTTGGCGCCCCCTCCCTCCCGGTGTCGGCTCCCCCGGCCGCTCTGTACCCCCTCCCTCCCCTCCCCCGGCCCAGCGCCCTCTCCCCGCCGCCCCCTCCCCCCAACGCGCACGCCCCGCCTGGCAGCTGGCGCCCCGGGCCTGGGGCCGCGGCAGCGAGAGGGGTTTGCTGGGAGGGCGGGAGGGAGGGAAGCAGCAGGGGAGGGAGGCGGGAGGGAGGCCGCCCCCCGCGCCCCTCCTCCTCCCCCTCCTCCGCGGCCCGCCGGTCCCTCCTCCCGCCGCCTCCCTCCTCCCTCCTCCCTCCCTCTCTAAGACATCCCCGCACGGCCCGGCCGCCGCGGCCACCTTCCCTGCCGGAGCTGCAGATGTGGCGGAGCGGCCGGGAGCCGGGCGGCCGTGCCAGGGGAGCCCGCGCCCCGTAAGCCTAGCTCCCTGGCCCCCGCCCGCCCGGCCCCCTCCCCTGCTCGCTCCCCCGCCGCCCCCTGACCGCCGGAGCCCGCAGCCGGGAGCCCGACCGCCCCCGCCGCCGAGGTAGGAAGCCCCCGGGCGTCGCGCCGTGGGGACGGGGACCGGCGGGGGGGGGGGCTGGCCTGTCGCTCGGGGACTGCGGGACCTGAGGGTCGCCTCCCTCTCCCGCGTCAGCGCCTCGCCTCGGGCTATTGTGAGCCCTCGCCGGGGCCCCTGCGCTCGCTCCCTCGCTCGCTGGCTCGCGCGCTCCCTCCCTCGCCGGCTCCCCAGCCCTGTCCCTCCGTCTCTGTCTTTCTCCTCCCTCCTTCCCTCCCTCCGTCCGGAGGCCGGCCGAGCCGCGGCCGGGCCACGGGCGGGAGCAAACTTCGGCGGGGAAGTTGGGCGACCGCCGTGGGGGTGCGCTGTGGGGTGAGAGGGGGGCCCCCCGGAGCCTGGGCACGAAGTTGTCTGGGGCAGCCGGGCAGCCAGCTCTTCCCACGCGGGGCTGTTTCTCGGACGAGGGTTGAAAGGTGTCTCCTCCCTGGTGCGGCGAAGTCTCCCCTTGCTGCCCCTGGCTAGCCCCGGCCTTCCTTGGGCCAGGGGAGGGAGGCGTCCCTGGGGGTCAGGACTGGGAGCTGGCGTCCTGTCCAGCACTTGTTCCTCCCCTGCTCTCTGGGTGCAAGCAGAAGGGCCTGACAGAGTGGCAAGGACAGGGGAACCCGCCTAGGGGAGGATCTGGAGGGGGCAGGAGGAGGGGGCGAGGCAGGTGCATCCCAAAGGAGGGAGATGCCTGCGTTCTGCTTCCCAGCAGGCCCCCTGGGAAGGGGCTGGAATCCAGGCTGGCACCTGGAGGCCCTGGCACACTGCCCTACCCAGCCGGGTACTCAGGCCACAGCAGGGCAGCACACCGCCTGTCTGCCTGTCCAGGAGGGCCCGCTTGGCCGGCCACCCTGGGCAATGATGGTTGCAGGGAGCTGCCCAGCCCTGCCCTGGGGCCTGGGAAGCGGGAAGGGATCCTGGGAGGAGCCCTGGGCCCCCAGCCATCATAGCCCAGGATCTTGGCTCTGAAGGGAACGCTTGACACTGAGGGGGCAGCCAGGCCAGCTGGGGACCTGGCCAAGGCCTGGGCTCCCGTGGTTCTTGGTCTGGGCCAGGGACAGGGCCTGAGCTGTGGTCCTTGGAGGCAGCCATCTGAGGGTCCTACATGCCTGGTTCTGGCATCCTGGAGGGAAGGTGGGGCTTAGCCAGCAGCTAGGGAAGACAGGAAGACATTCTGCTGCCCAGGGCCTTCCTCAGCCCCCAGGTTTAGGGAAAGGGAAACTGTGCCCACCCGCCCAGCCCTCCCCAATTCCCGCACCAGTGCCACAGTGCCACAGCTGTTCCAGCCCAGCCCACACATCCTTCTCCAGAACCTCAGAGCCTCCCCTCTGCTCCTCCTTCTCCCTTGTGGGCCCAGGCTGGGCCTCCCAGCTGGCCTGGCCCGCACTAGGGGAGGGGCTGCACCTGGGGGCCCCTCCCAGGACACCCCTTTCTGAGCACCAGCCCATTTCACAGCCCAGCCCAGCTTGGTTTAGCCCCATCTGCAGCCAGCCAAGCAGGAGGCAGTGCCAGGAGCTTGGGCACCATTTACGGGGGTTGAGGACCCCTTGGAAGCAGCCCTGTTTTCCTTAGCTCCTTCCCCTCCCCCTCCTTTCCGGAGCTGCCATTAGAGCTGACCCTCTGACCCCCAAGCCTGCCCGCCCTTCCCTGTCTGTGACCTTTGACCTTTGATGTTAAATCCCTCCAGCTGGGGCTCCTTGGCCCCTGAGTGACCCTAGTGCAGGACCTCTGGGGGGATTCTCCCTGCTTTTGGCTCTCTACACAGGGACACCTGCCAGTTCCTCCCTCACTGATGGGGAGGAGGTGCCCCAGGAAGCCAGACAGTGAGTCACCCCACTTCCAGGCACCACTGATTTTGGGGTCAGTGGCTTTGGGGGATTCGCTGGAGATGGGCCACAGCCTGGAGGGTGAGTGGGGAAAGCCCCAGGCCTGGGAGTCTGATGTCCTGGATTTGACTTTTGGCTGTGCCACCACCAACTCCCAAAGATCCTTGGATCAGGATCCTCCCCTTTCTGGGTCTCAGTTTCCTCATCTGTAAAGTCAACAGTTCAGACAGGGTGAGCTTCCTGAACTGCAGAGTCCATGAGAAGGCTGAGGAGGGGGGTGTGGGTGCTGAGAGGGGGCTAAGGCCAACAAAAGACAACTTTCAATTATCTGTGGGTGTAGCCAGTATGAATAACTAGATGCCACAGACATCCAAAAACCTCATTTTAAACAATCATGTGAACTGAGTACCCCCAAAGCTTTTGTTGTTTCTAAAAAGCCCAGCTGCAGATGGGTAGCCACAGTGATGTCTTCTCCTGCCTGGGCTCTCGTCCTTGCTGGGAGTGCCCAGGGAGGCCGACAGGGCAAACTGGCCTGTGGGAAGACAAAGCTCTGCCGGGGTCCCTCCTTGGGGCTTGTCAGGGGGCCTGGACCCCTCTCAGCCCCACCTTGCTGCCCTCGCTCCCTTCTGCCTTCCTTGCCTGGCCTGGCCTTGGCCCAGGCCATGGGAGTGTCATCTGCCACCTGATCCTCCCAGGGTCTGAGCTGCGGTATAGAAGGAAGAATGTGTTTTCCTGACAACATTTTCCCATGTGCATTTCCATCTACCCCGACTGGAATCCGAATTTCCCACTTAGGCGAGGGGGCGGGGACAGTGCCAGGCAGAGTTTGGGGCAATCCCAGGATGAGGGAGGGTGGCGACAGCTGTGGCTGAGGGACCAGATGTGGGACTGGGGCGTGCAGTTGAGCTCTTTGTGAGGCATTTGGGGTGGGGTCCCCTGGATCTGGGAGGCACGCTGGGGATGCAGGGAGATGGCTGCTCCTGGCTCTCTCCTCAAGTGCAGGATGCCGCCCCAGGGTCCTGTGTCTCAGGGGAGGCTGAAGCGCCCCTGAAATTGTGGGAAATTTGGTTCGGACTGCGGTGGAGAGGCCTTGAGCTGGGTGGTATGGAGTGGGGGTAGGGGAGTCTGCCTTTTCTGAGGCTGTATAGAAGCCTTCCTCTATTCAGAGTTATTGTCATTTTACGTTTCATACAGATGACTGAGGCCAGAGGGGTGACCCCTGGAAGGTACTGGGTGGTCCTCTCTTCATCCAGATAAGCACCCTTCTCAGAGATAGGGGGCATCCCTGGCTGGTGAGGAGGGACTTTGGGGCCAGCCAGAAGAGGTGACTCTCCCCCACCCAACCTCCCAGGGCTTCTGAAAGGGTCCTAGAGATGGGCCATAGCCCAGACACGAGTCAGGGTTCAGCCCTCTGAGAATGCTGGGGCCAGGCAGGGATGGCATACTTAGCCTTCTGCCAGCTCTGGGTGTGGAAGACCACAGCTTTTGCAAAGCCCTTGGGACACGTGTGCCTCAGCCCCACCCTGGGGGCAGGGATTCTGCACTTTCAACCAGGACCTCTAGTGCTTTGCTGATCAGCTGGGGTTGGGGTGACTCTGACGCCTGGACAGGAAAGGACTTGTTGAGGGGGTGAGGGATGGGGAGTGTCTTATCCAGGGGCACAATCTGGGGTAGACCCAGATTTCTCTCCAGGCTCCAACTTCACCCTGTAAATCCCTGCTGTCTCTCCAACTCATACAAATGCCAGCTTAGGTCCCCAGGGCGTGGGAGCAGGGGAGGTAAAGTGGGTCAGGGGACAGAGCGGCACAGGAGGAACGCCTCTAACAACTGCCTGAGAAAATCAACAGGATGCCTTCCGATGGCCGTGCAGGCACTGACATCTGTCATCTGTCACTTGCTATATCAGCCTTATGAGAGAGACCCCTTGATCCCTATTTGACAAATGAGGAAACTGAGGCTCAGGATGGAAAAGGGCCAACGGGCATCTGGGCCTGAGTTCCTGGCTCTGCTATGGCTAGGGAGGGTGGGGGTGAGGTCTCGTGGCCAATTTCTCAGCCTGGCATCAGGAGGGAGCCTGCTCTTGAGGGGAGCCCCAGCTGGCCCGAGCAGCTGCATGCCCTGGGCCCCGAGCCTCCATCCTTTCCCTGGCACTGATCCTCCCAGCCTCAGCTCCAGGTTTCTCCAGCGGGGCACCAAGGCCTGGCCCAGCTGTGCATGGATCCCCAGCTCTCTTTCCCAGTCCAGCTCTGGGGCTGTGGAACCCTTCCAGGGGAACTCTGAGAAACTCCACACAGTCTACTCCCAGGGAACCCCAGAGGTCAGACCTGCGTCCTGGTTGGGCTGTGTCTCTTCAAGCTCCTCCAGCTGGGCAGGATAGAGATCCTGGCTCTGGGCATCTTGAAGAGCAGGGAGCTCTGGCTCTCTACTCCCTCTCCCCTCCTCAGATGGGACAGAGGGTCTGGTTAACTGGTAGCCGGGATGGGAGGGGCCTGGGGGGCACAGAGATGGTTGGTGATTCCAGTGGGAGAGGACTTCCCATCTGCTCCAGATGCCCCTGGGGGGGATGGGCAGCTGGGCCTGAGGCTCTTGCAGCGCTGTAACTGGGGGGAGGCTGAGGCTTCCTTAGGTCCTTTGTCTTCCCTGAAGGAGAGGCCAGGTAGTACCCACCATAGGGAGGGCCCGACATGCACAAGCGTGACCTGCACATGCACACGTACTGTTGCTGTGGCAGATGGTTGTCTGGGGAAGGGTTCAGACCCAGCCCCTGGCCCTCCTCTGGTCTTGGCCAAGGGAGGTGGGAGCCCGCTGAGGCCCCAGGAGACTGCTGAGCTGCCTGGTCAGCCCTGGGAGCCTCCAGGGCTCTAACACTTGCAGGCTAGCACCCCACTGGGACCTGGGGGTAAGGAGGTGGGGGCCTGGTGACTGAAGCTCAGAGAGTTCAGGGCTTGGCCCAATGTCATTTGGGGTCAGGGAGGGACAGAGGGGGACCAGAGCCTAGGGCTGTCTGGCCCTGACCCCTGAAAAGTGTCAGTTTAGCCTGGGAGTCCTCCCAGCTTCACCGCTGCCCCCCGTCCTCTGCATGGGCCTGACATGGGGGCAGCTGTGTCCGGAGGAAGCCTCCCTCCCTTCCCCTCATCGTCCACCTGGGTCTGGCTGGCAAGTCCCAGCCTGCTTGGGCCATTTCTCCTCAGGGCCACTCCTTCCTGTGTCCAGACCCTACCCCCTACAATCCCCATCACCACACTTCCAGGCTGACTGACCCAGAGCTGTGATGTCCCCCTCCCCCCAAGGCTGTGGGGCCCTCCATTGTGCTGCCTGTTCTAAAGTAACCCCCCCCACTCCAGTGCTGCTGGCTGGCTGCCTGCCAGCCCCACCCTCCTCCAGCCAGGCCCCCAACACCACCCCCTCCTAGTGACACCCTGCATGGTCCTGTGGGCCCTGGGCCCCAAGGGCCTGGAAGAGGCCAGGCTTGGCAGGGCCCTTCCCAGTGGGTGTTTCCTTTGGGTTTAGAGGCTGCCCTGGCTTCTGGACTTGCTTTGCTGCCAGGATTGGAAGAGCAGGGGAGAGACAGGGGTGGCTGGGAAGAGGGCGTGAGGGTGGAGTCCCGAGTTTGTGCCGGAGCCCCTGCTGGGCCTGGTCTTGACTAGCTGTTCTGGGCCGGCTCTGTGCCAGGGCTGGGTAGGAGTGGCAGAAGATGAAAGTGGAGGAACTTGGCCCTTCTGGTCATCCCGCTGGCCATGGTGATGCTGACCGCCTCACCCTCACTGTCCAGGTCTCCCCCTGGGTCCCTTGCCCCAGGCAGGAAGCATCTGTGTCAGGGCTCAGGCCCTGCATCTCGGGCAAGCCACTTACCTCTTTGGGCCTTAAGCCCCCCACCACCACCTCACCTGGATGGTGGGTACCACCAGTGGATCACTCACTCACTCAACAAACATTCACTGAATACCAAGTTTTCAGGAAAAGTGAAAGGCAGGTGTGATGGTGCCATTAGGGGAGTGGTTTGGATGTTCAAGCTCTGATCCTATACTAGGCCAGCCCCCTCCTTTTACAGTTGGGGGAAAACCAGAGTCTTGCCCACAGCAAATCAGAGCAGGCCTGGTTATCTGGCTCTGAGTCCCCAGCACTTCCCGTCGCTGCCCAGTTCATTCTGATGGGAGAAGTGGGCTCAGTGTGGGGCCCTGGGAAATGGGGCAGCGGTCTACTCTGAGGCCCCAGAAATATCCCTGCCTGCTCTAGGCCTCACTTCTTGGAAAGAGCTCTGAATGTCGGGGGCAGGGGGCAGTGCATGTGATGCTCTGTGCGCAGGGCAGGGCACCTCAGGCATGCTCAAGAGCTGGTGACATTGTGGTGTTAGTAATGCATTAGCCAGGACTTGGACCCAGGGAGAGTGTGGCAGGCAGCACAGGGCCACTGCAGGGCTAAGGAGGCTGCCCTCAGCAGTGGGGGGCAGAGGCAGGTCTTCTGCTCATCTCTCAGCTACCTGGAAGAACAGCCCATGTACAGCTGCAGGAGGCAAGGGCCAGAGAGGTTGAATCAGGGAAGACTTTCTGGAGGAGGGGATGGGACAGGAGTGGCAGCCAGAGGAGAATACAGAGCCATTGGAGGTAGTGAGGTAGGAGCTGGCACCCAAGAGGTGCACATCAATTAGGCTGGCAGGAGGCAGGGAATCCTGAGAAAGGAGATCCTGAAGGGGATAGCCTCAGGACAAGAGACTGAGCTAGAAAGGAAGATGGCGTTCTTCTGTATAGAGCACTCCATAGCTCCCCAATGACCTCCAGGTCCTGGCCCAGTCTCCTTCTCTACTGAATATAGGCAGGTTTGTTGTGGGTCAGTTGGGGCCACACCCCCACGCCTCTGCACTGTTGGGCACAGAAAGAATGTGGGCTTTGGAGCCTAGAGGTGAATCCAAGCTGTGCTATTTATAAGCTCTGTGACCTTGGCAGGTAACTGAACCTCTCTAGGCCTTGGTTTCCCCACCTGGAAGAGGGCGGGAAACAGCACCTAATTCACAGGGTCGGGAGGATGAATGGAGATGGCGCGTGGGAGGCGTGCTGGCCATTCCTGGCCCGCAGAACTTGTGAGGGCCTGATGCTCCCTCTTCCCCAAAGCTTCACCTCATGTCCACAGGGCCAACTTGGATCTATCCCCCCCGGCCCCGCCATAGGAGCAGCCCACTTTTGACACTGATCACCTCCGGGAAGTCTGGGCCCCCCAGAACACAGCAGAGGGCCTGGTGTTGGAATGCATAACTGAGCGGTTGGTAAATGAGGTGGAAGGAAGGACCAAAGTCCAGAGCCCGCCTGGCCCACCTCCTGCTCTCTGAGTTGGCAGGTACTGTCCACAGTGGGCTGGGTCCCTGTCCTGGGGCGGTGGGAGAGGTGGGCCATGAGCAGGGGTCCCCAGGACTCGGGAGGTACTCCTAGGGTCATCCTGCAGTCCAGCAGCCAGGCTCAGTGTGGAAAGCCCAGTGTTTACTTCTCTGTGGAGACCAGGTCTCATCCCCACTCCCACCCATAAGCCGAGACTCCTCGGTCCGGGACCCTGATGCTGCTTACCTGTCGTGTCCTATGTGTGCCGTGTGTGTGCATAGATGTGGCACATATGCATATGCCTGTATGTCTGGGGGTGCCTTGGGTGCCCATCCATGTCCTGTGGGACACTGGCCAATGCCCTAGAGAGCTCGGGCAGAGTTCCCAGCCCTGCCCGCCCACTGCGGGTGGCAGTGCTGCCTGGCAGGGCCTGAGCTGCCTGTGCCTAAGCCTAGCTGGGTGTGTACCCCTGTCTGGCTCCCCTGGTGCTGGCCCCTCCCAGGGATTTGGGCGGCCTGGGCCCAGCCCTTCCCTCCCTGCCCGCCACCCAGCTGGCCGTGGGGGCTACTTGGCGGGCTCGCCTCTGGCTGAGGCCCAGGTGCAGGCAGTGCTCGTAGCCCCACGCACCACCTCCCCCCGAAGCTGGGCAGACAGGAAAATACCAGACATAGTTGTGCAAAGGTGGCTGCAGGCAGGCAGCAGGGGGTGGGGGCCGCTTTGATGGGCCTGGAGCCACCAGGCCAGGGAGGCCTCTGTGCCAGGCTGGCCCCTGAGCTGGACAGGTGCTCATGCCTGTGTAAGTCCACATGTCTGGGCTTGGCCCATGTGTGAGCCTCCCACCCCCACCACCGTGCCCCCAGCCTAGAGTCACTCTGCTGGCATCAGGGAAGGAAATGTAGCTCCCGGGAAGCCTGTGAGGGGCATGAGGGAGCCAGCTGCTTTCCTTCCACCTTCAGTGCTGCCTGAATTATCTGGGTGACCTTGGCAGGCAGAGTTCTTATGTGGGGCACCCCTAGCCCAGGGCCAGGAACAAGAATCCTCAGGGCTACCAGTTGCTGGCACCTCCTGTGTGCTGGGTGCCAGGCCAGCTTGCCCTGCGGGATACCCCGAATCTCCACGCTGTGAGCTGGCACCTTATCCATGGGGACCTGGTAGCCTGACTCTGGGTAGCTCTCTCTAAACATGCCCAAGTGAGGATTCCTGGCACGCACTCCTGCTTAGGTGCTGCCCAGCTGGGAGCTTTCCCGAGACCCCCATGGCTGAAAGCAGAGAGCTCAGCCCTGGCTGGGTCACCTGGGGGCCCCTGCGCTCTCACCTGGGCAGGGTCTGCACTCCAGGAGATCTGGGGGAGGCCCCTGGTGCTGGCTGAACACCCATCTTGGGGTAGGGGAGGGGTCTGCTTTCCAAGGGAGAGGTTCCCAGGGAAGGCGAACCCCTCACTCTTTCAGGAAGTGCTGCTTGCACTGGCCCCTCTCCTGGGACCTGCTTGAGCTGAGGCCTCAGGATAAGCCTCTCCGCTGGGTCCTGGGAGGAGGCCTGCTCCTTCCAGGGCTGCTCAGAGGCTCTCCAAGGCCTCCCAGCGCTCTTTCTTTGATGCAGTCAGGCTCTGGAACGTGGCTAGAGTCAGCTGTGGCCACTCGACAGGATAGCAGAGGCCTGTGGCTCTCTGAGGGGCACCAGCTTGTCTAGTTACACACTCAGCTGAAGCACAGGTGCTCCGAGTTGTTGATGAGACTGTATGTCTGTGGGTACAGCCAGGAGGGCCAGTCCCCACTCTGCTGTCCTCAGCCCCAAACTGGCCAAAGGCTGGGGGACTCAGCAATGGTGACAACTGATTCACAAGTTTGATTAAGCACCTACTATGTACCCAGTACTGTTCTAGGTGCTGAACATTACATACTAATGGAAAATACCAAGTAATCATTGGATGTGCATCATTGTATTTGATTTCTCCCCAAAATGCAATGGGAGGGCATATCATACTATTATTATCCTATTTTAGAGACGAGGACAATGAGGCTCAGACTGGGAGGTGACTTGCCCTAAGTCACATGGGCAGGAAGTGGCAGAGCCAAGCAGAGACTCAGGTGGTCTGACCCATATTGGAGCCCTGCGCTGCTGCCTGGTCAGGAATGGGGGGTCCTGAGATGAGGCCTGCCCCTGCCTCCAGCCCCCATGGCTGGGAGGCTGAGAAGGGTGGAGCTCTTGGCTAGAGCAGGGAGCCGCAGCGGTTCCCAGGAATGCGGGGCTGTGGGGCCGTTTGCTTTGGCAGCATATCTGCCCTCAGCTCTCCAAGCCTCCCTGTGGGCCCCCTCCCAGTCGGCCCCTCCAGCGCCCACTCACTGCCTGCTGCCCCTCCTAGGCTCTGCACCTAGCTCCCATAAATCCCTGGGCAGAGAGGGGGTGGGAAGCCACAGCCCCTCTGCCTGCCCCTCCCCACATCCATGGGCACAGGACAGGCTAATGGTGAACATGCTCACCTGGGCTTGAAACTCAGCTCAGCCAGAGACAAGCTGTGTGACCCTGGACAGACCACTTAATCTCCCTGAGCTTCAGGTTTTACACCTGTAAAATGGGGATGAAATAGCACCTGCCTTCACAGGTACGTTGTCCGACTACCTACAACTGGCAGTTGGTACCATGGTGGTGATATTCAACCAGTTTCCAGTCCCCAGCTTGCCACGCAGTTGTGTAACCTGAGCCTGTGCCCCTCCAGCCCTGTTTCCCCACCTGTAAGACCAATATGCTGACAATACTGGTCCCTGTATCGGACACAGAGTACCCTCCCAGCAGGTGGGAGCAGATGGGCACAAGGGAGGCCAGGGACTTGCTTCTGCTTTCCATTCGATAGCAAAAAAACCACATGGGCTTTTGAGAGGTGCTGCCTGGGCCCTTGTCCCCAAATCCTAGGCCAGACAGGCCACCACTGACCAAAGGTTAGTTTCAGGACTACCCCAGGAATAAGGGGTTTGCCTCTTGTTGCCCTGACAACACTGCTATACTGGCTACCCTCACCTGGCCCCATGCTGCTACTGGGTGGGCAGAGAGGGCCTTCATCTTACAGAGGGTCCTGTCCTGTTTCAGCCAAGAAGACTCTTGAGTGCTTCTCAGGGGGGTGTGCCAAGCCCACTCCCTCCAGCCACACAGGAACCCCTCCAGGCTCAAGGCCAGCCGGCAGCCCTCTCCTACCCAAGGAGGAGGGTCTTTGTCCAGAGCAGATTGCTGCCTGCTCCCATTGGCCTGGTGACCTTGAACCTCAGTTTCCCCATCCGTGCGGCAGGGAAACCAACCGCAGCCACTCACAATAATAGCTTTAGAGTGTTCAGAGAATTCATAGACGGTGCCTGGCACATGGTAGGTGTTTAACGGATGGTGACTCCCCGCTTTCGGCTATGCGTTCCACCCCACGCCGCAGTACGCTAGCGGAGGCTGTGCCTTCTCTGGGCCTCAGTTTCCCGGAAGGTTCGGCCCGCTGGCCGGTAGGGGGCCGGCCCCGCCCCGCGCTCGCCCCGCTGGTCTCCTGGGAGTGGCGGGTTGGGGGGCGGTGGGCCAGGCCTCCAGGTAGGGCCGGGGCGCTGCAGCTGGGGGCCGTCTGCGCGCGGCCGGCGGGCGCACAATAGCGGCCATTGTCTGTGCTCGGCCGGCAGGCGGGTGCGGCGGGGCGGGGGCCGGCCCCCGAGGGCCAGCGCGGCCCACCCTCGGGGTGACCCCGCCCCGCCCCCGCCGTCCCGGTGGTCCCCGCGCCGCCCCCGCGCGCTCTCGTCCCGCGCCGCTTCCTCCCGCTCCCTCCGCCCTAATTAGTTCCTTTCGCAGCTGGAGCAGCGGCGCCCGGCAGCTCGGCCACCTCGGCGCCGCCTCCCCGCCCGCCCCCCGCGCTCCGGGACCGCACGACCCTGAGAGCGAGCAGGGCGCTCGTCGCGTCACATCGCGACCAGCGGGAAACTGAGACTCCCAGGGGGGAGGGACTCCGCGCAGTATCCAGTGGGCATCCGCCCACTACGGGCTCCTTTCTGCTTAAGAAACTTGCTTATACTCTTAGCAAGGCAGGTCACCCTCCGGAGCGTTCCTGCCCTTTCCTGGAAGACGACACCGAGTGTCCACCTCCCCACCATCTGGTTGTCTTGAGCGCCAAATCAATCGGATGATCGCTGGTTGGCCCGCTTCCGGAAGTGAACCCAGCGCCAGTCCCAGGGTTCCAGGCCTGGCCAAGTCCCCACTCTGGGCCCAGAAGGCCCAGGAGAATATGACCCTGACTCTGGCCTGCCCCACTTCACTTCACCCAGCCCAGGAACAAAGAGCAGAGCCAGAGCCCAGAGCTGACCACTGCTGTCTCAGGGATTGGAGGTGGGGGGCTGACAGGGACACTTTAAGGTTGGCCAAGGTCAGAGCAGGAGTGGGGATCATAGGCGTCTTCCCCTTGGGGTGGGACCGCCATGAGGAGGAAAATCTGGGTGGGGCCAGCCTGGAGTGGGAGAGTGCTGGGAGCTGTGGGCTTTTGGGGTGGGCTCCTTCCTTTCCCAGGAGTGGGGAGGCTGGGCCTCCTGGCTGGGCTCTGGCTTCCATCAGAATGAACCCCTATTCCCAGGGCAGAACCCAGCGGCAAGAAGTGGTGGTGGGGTGGGGTCTCTGGGGAATGGGCCTGCTGATCAAGGAAGGTGCTGGAGTTCCCTCCACCCCACCTTGGGCCCCGGACCCACCCCTGGGAGACTCTTTTTGGGGTCCTCCCTAGTTCTGGGCTGAGGCAGTGTCTCCTGCAGGACTTCAAAACAAGGTGGCCCATGGCTCCTTCCTGGCCCCCTCTGGCCTAGGGGGAGGGCAGAGGGCAGGTGCCAAAGGATGTTACTTGGGCAGTAAGAGTCTATGTTAGTCTGAATTCCCAGTTCCCAAACCATCCTGCCCTTGAAGGTCAGGTGGGGCAGAGGCTGTGGGGAGGCCTGTGGCCCTAGGCCAGCTGAAGGACCAGGCCACCAGCCCTTCCTGGCTCCTGAATTCTTAATCAGCATAAATATTTACTTCCTTCCTCCCTTTCCAGGCTCCCAGCACAGAGGACCTTCAGGGAGGTTGGACTGGGCCTGTGTCTAAAAATAAACAGGTGGAAGGACAGGCAGATACACAGACAGACAGACATAACTTGGGGGGGGGGTCGTCAGGCAGAGGGCAGCTCCTACTCAGCTAGAGAAGAGTGGAGGGGGCCCAGATCTATCCATCACTGTCACCCACCTGCCTGCCTGGGACTAGAGCTCCTAAGGGATAGGGTGGCAGTCTGGTCCCAGTCCTTCTGCATCACTGGCCCATGCGTGGCCTGTGGGCAAATCGAAACAGATGTGTCAGCTCCCACCTGATGGAGTTTAACAGGGACAAGTCAAGTCACAGACCTGGGTCCCCTGGCCAAGTGCAGCCACTCGTGCTCTGATAATGCAGCCCACTCCCCGGACTCAAGAGACTCCAGTGTCAGCCATGTGCTGAGATCTTGAGATGTTTCTTCAGAAGTAGAGGGTCCCAAGTGAAGGAGGGGACTGCTTTGTTCCCTGTGTACTTGGAGTGTCTTGGCAGAAATGGAGCTTGTTGGGGAGATGGATGAACCTGGATTCCGGGAAAGACAGGGAGTATCTTGTAGTGTTGGCTTGTTTGGCAGATAGATTTTCAGGGTGTGAACATCTCAATTAACAAACACAAGGAAACACCGTTGCCCAGCATGTGAGAAGGTTATTGCTGTAAAAAGAGACTGAATTTGGAATGACTATTTGAGCTCACTCTTGGGTCATTTATATGTGAAGAAAATTACACCACTGAGAAATTCTAAGAAAGTGGTGAAAATTCACCACTCAGAATAAAAGAATATTATCACCAGTGAAAAAATTACATATGTCTGTATTTTACTAACCACCAGACAGCTGATCACCTCCCTGGCTGGCCTGGCTGGGCCACAGTCCCCAGCTGCCCCCTGGTGGCGGCCCAGAGCCCTCTGGCTCCCCTTGTCTGTGGAGCCCTCTCCTGGGACCGCCCCTGGGAGGCAAGGCCACCTCTGTACACCCAACCCTTGGGGCCAGACCAGGCTTTGCACAGGGCGCAGCCCAGTAGGCACTCTAAGGGCCACCTGGGAGGACACTTCGTGCTCTCCTGGCCTGGTTCTGGGTCTTCCTGCTCACCCTAGGCTTGTGTACCAGGCATGACTTCCCATTCGGTCAGAAATGACCTTTGGGACCTGCCTGGTCAATTCCAGGGAGAAGATCTGGCCTTGATTCTGATGGCTCTGCCACTTCCTAGCTCTGCAACTTGAGGTAGCATTTCTAAAACTCTGGTCATGGCAGAATGGACTCTATGAACTTTGCTTCCTAGAAAAGTCTCGTGGGAAGTGGGTGAGTTAGATCTGGCTCGGTGGTTGGCTCTCTGTGATACCTGCGTCCAGGGCCACTCAGAGTCTACCCAGGAGACAACTTTCACACTGCCCCACACCCACGGCCTCTCTGCTCCTGTGGGCTTCAACGGGTGCAGCCCGAGGAGGAGGCTGGGGCCACAGTGTCACAGCACAGCTCCTGTCCTCTCCCAGGTTCCTGCCTGAATACCAGCTTGGGAGCCCTTCACTGCCTGCTGCCACCCCCACTCCCAGCCCCCATCACCATGCACTCCTTGGACGAGCCGCTCGACCTGAAGCTGAGCATCACCAAGCTCCGGGCGGCGAGAGAGAAGCGGGAGAGAACACTGAGTGCAGTCCGGCACCGAGCGCTGCACAGGGAGCTTGGCCTGGTGGACGACAGCCCCACTCCGGGCTCCCCAGGCTCCCCGCCCTCAGGTACTGCGTCCTGGACAGGGCAGCGGTCTCTGAGCCCTGGAGATAGGAAAAACGTCCCCCAGGTATGTCCACCAGGACATAGTCACAGCCCCTCTCAGCCTCACTTAGCCCCCAAACTCTCTGGATCCTTCCAGCAGTTTATCTTTGGAGGTGCCACTGTCCCCGGGAGGAGGGAACTGACTTGCCCAGCTCATGAAGCTGCCAGGGCAGAGCCAGGATTCAGTGAGGCCTCTGGGAGGATTTGGAGGAGCTGGTAAGGGGCAGCAGGGGATTCACAGGTAGTAACAAAAGGCCCCGTGACCCAGGGAGTGCGGCTGGTCAGCCAGGCTATTAGAGACTGGGGACCGAGCCCAGCAGGTACTTCTCAGGGTGTGCTCGGGGCTCAGGCCTCCTGCCCCACCTCCAGTGGACCCTGAGAACCAGACCTACCACATCTGAGCTGGAAGGCTCTGGAAGCAGCCCAGCCTAAACCTCTCATGTTACAGAAAGAAGCACTGAGGCAGAAAGGGGCCCAGGAAAAGTTAGAAAGGTCCCTTCTTGACAGTGTGACGGGAAGCCAGGGGCCTTGGGTTCAAGTTCCTCTTCAGGTTACCCTGTGTGCCAGCCCATTCCCATCTGTAAAATGTCCCCATCTTCCCCGATGGCCAAGCTCTCACTACAGCACAGGGCACATCTGCCAGTTGTACAGGCTCTGCTCAGATTCTTGGGTCCCAGGGTGGCCCAGGGAGGGGGAGCATGGCGTGGCTGGTGTCTGCTTCCAGGGTCACAGTGGAGGAGTCAGGCAGGAGGGTGTGGCCCCCCAGGACTCTTGGTTCTGGGGTCCCTGACTCATGCCTGTCCCCTAGGCTTCCTGCTGAACCCCAAGTTCCCTGAGAAGGTAGAGGCACGCTTTTCAGCAGCCCCTCTGGTGGACCTCAGCTTGTCGCCGCCATCTGGGCTGGAGTCCCCCAATGGTAGCAGCTCGCTGTCCCCTGAGCGCCAGGGCAACGGGGACCTGCCTGCAGTGCCTGCCGGCCCGGTAAGGAGGGGGCAGTAAGGAGGGGACATGTATCCTAGAGAAGAAAGGTGTATTCATCTCCTGGGGTCTCCATAACAAAGGACCACAAACCGGGTGGCTTAAAACAATAGAAATGTATTATTCTGGAAGCCAGAGTCCAAAATCAAGGTGTTGACAGGGCCATGCTCCCTTCAAAGGCTCTGAGGGGGATCGTTCTTTGCCTCTTCCTGCTTTTGGTGGCTCCAGGCGTTCCCTGCCTTATAGGGGCATCCCTCCCACCTCTGCCTTCGCTGTCACACAGCCTCCTGCCCTGTGCGTCTGTGTACAAACCTCCCTCTTTCTCTTATGAAGACACCAGTCACTGGATTTAGGGCCCCTCATCTAGTCTGACCTCCTTTCACTTGATTACTTGTCTGCAAAGACCCTGTTTCTGTACAAGGTCTCGTGCACAGGTACCAGGGTTTGGGGCTGGGACATATCCTCCTGTGGGACACAGCTCAACCTGCCACAGGAAATGGGGGATGTGTGGGGGTGTCTGGGTCCCCTGGTCCAATGGGCACTGACCAGCTTTGCCCCTGCCCTCCCCCAGGACCTCCAGCCTCTTCGCTACCTGGACGGCGTCCCCAGTTCCTTCCAGTTTTTCCTGCCTCTGGGCTCTGGGGGTGCCCTGCACCTGCCTGCTTCCTCCTTCCTCACTCCCCCCAAGGACAAGTGCCTCTCGCCAGAGCTACCCCTGCCCAAGCAGCTGGTGTGTCGCTGGGCCAAGGTGAGTTGGGGCTGGGAAGAGGGAGGCAGGGTCCGGGGCGAGTGGCCCTACGAAGGTTCAGCACCCACCCTGGCCCCGCAGTGTAACCAGCCCTTCGAGCTCCTGCAAGACCTGGTGGATCATGTCAACGACTACCATGTCAAGCCCGAGAAGGATGCCGGCTACTGCTGCCACTGGGAGGGCTGCGCCCGCCACGGCCGCGGCTTCAATGCCAGGTGAGGGAGGGCGAGAGGGGTGCGAGGGAGGGGGCTCGGGTATGCAGTGAGCTGAGCTGTTCTCGCCTTACCCATGTTCTCCTGGGAGCAGGTACAAGATGCTCATTCACATCCGCACGCACACCAACGAGAAGCCGCACCGCTGCCCCACCTGCAGCAAGAGCTTCTCCCGCCTGGAGAACCTGAAGATCCACAACCGGTCGCATACAGGTGAGGGGCGGAGCTGGAGGGTAGGGCTGGAGGGTGGGCCAAAGCACACACCCCACTGCTCAGCGCCCCTTGCTGGGGAAGCCTCTCCCTCTGTGCCCTTGACACACACTCTCAGGGCACAGACTTGACTTCCTGTGTCACGTCTGGCATTGTGTTCATAATGATGGTTGACTCATGCCACCTGTGACTGCAGACAGTATGTCCTCTTGCTCCTCGCTGTGCTGTGTACCCCAGCACACAGTAGGGCCAGCACTGGCTGGCAGAGCTGTACACCTAATTTTAAATTTCCTAAACACTGGCTTTGAAAAAAAGTACAAACAAATACATGATGAAATGAATGGTAATGATACATTTCCTTGAACCCAGTATATTTGAAATGTTATTTTAATATTAAAACATCAACAGAACATGAAAATTCTTCATCTCATAGGAAGTCTACAGACTCTGGCGTGCAATCTCCCCCTGCTGTCTGTTTTACACTCACAGTGCGTCTCAGTTTGGACCGGCCACACTTCAAAGGCTCACAGCCTCACGTGGCTCTGGCCAGCCCTGGTCAGCAGCAGCAGCCGTTTAGTAAATCTGGAGCCATTTTGCTGAGTCAGGGCCAAGGGCAGTCGGCATTCACGCAGAGCTCACTGTGGGCTGTGCCCTAGTGGGTCTTCATGTAATTATCTGTCAAAGTCGGCTCTCTCATCACAGTCTGACACATGGGACCGAGTCCAAGGGCACACACACAGCCAGGCCCCAGGCTGGCTTCTCAGTGGCTATTCCCTGCTGCCCCCACCTGCAGTCAGAGCTCCTACCAGGTGCTGGGGACACTGCCTCCCAAATCAGACTGCCCGTGCTCTCAGGGAGATCTCGGTCTGGGGTGAGGGGCCTGGGGGCTCTCGGGTGGGTGGGTAAGGGCAGGAGACTGGGCTGCGTCGGCCCAGGAGGCAGGAGATTCCTCACACCGGCGCTGCCCTGCAGGCGAGAAGCCCTACGTGTGCCCCTACGAGGGCTGCAACAAGCGCTACTCTAACTCCAGTGACCGCTTCAAGCACACGCGCACCCACTATGTGGACAAGCCCTACTACTGCAAGATGCCCGGCTGCCACAAGCGCTACACGGACCCCAGCTCGCTGCGCAAGCACATCAAGGCCCACGGCCACTTCGTGTCACACGAGCAGCAAGAGCTCCTGCAGCTTCGCCCGCCCCCCAAACCGCCTCTGCCCGCCCCTGACGGCAGCCCCTATGTCAGCGGGGCCCAGATCATCATCCCCAACCCTGCTGCCCTCTTCGGAGGCCCTGGCCTGCCCGGCCTGCCGCTGCCCCTGGCCCCTGGCCCCCTTGACCTCAGCGCCCTGGCCTGTGGCAACGGTGGGGGCGGTGGGGGTGGGGGGGGCATGGGCCCTGGGCTGCCCAGCCCTGTCCTGCCCCTCAATCTGGCCAAGAACCCACTGCTGCCCTCGCCCTTTGGGGCTGGCGGACTGGGCCTGCCCGTGGTCTCCCTCCTCGCTGGCTCCGCTGGCGGCAAGGCTGAGGGGGAGAAGGGGCGTGGGGCTGGTGCCGGCCAGGGCCCTGGGCATGGAGGGACACAAGACCCCCCTGGAGAGGACTGAGAGCGGCCGCTCCCGGCCAAGTCCCGACGGACTCCCCCTGTTGCCAGGCACCGTGCTGGACCTGTCCACGGGTGTCAACTCGGCGGCCAGCAGCCCAGAGGCGCTCGCTCCAGGCTGGGTGGTTATCCCGCCGGGCTCCGTGCTGCTCAAACCAGCCGTGGTGAACTGAACCCATCCCAGTGGACAGCTACCACTTGCAGCCCAGCCAGCAGCTCCCAGCCCTACCCCCACAACCCCCGACGAACGGAAACTCTTCTTCTGCGAAATAGCAATAATATCCTCCTGCCCTGGGGCCCGGTTGGCTGTGTCCCCTGGGCAGACACAGCCCCCGACAAGCTGGGCAGCTAGGATGGTGCTATGTCACTGCTGGTGTCCCGGGGGAACGGGGCCTGCCGGCCAGGGAGAGCTCTGCTCCTGGGTGCTGAGGTCAGTTCACCTCTGGCCCTCCCCGCCCTGCCCTCCACTTATCCCTAGGTCCCACTGGTCCCCCACTCTGGTGCTTCCCTCATCCAGTGGCCAACTGGGCAGGTCACCCTCCCTCCCTGCCTTGCCTACCTGCCAGCCACGTCCCAGCAGTCAGGGTGGCAGGGTGGCACCTGCCTTCCCTGCTAACGTGGGCTCCCTCCTGTCCCTTCAATGGTGAGCTGTAAGGAGCCCCCACATCAAGGCTCTACCCCACACTGCCTAGCCTCACCAGGCCCCTGCTCTGGGGGCTCCTGACCCCTTTCCCTCTGGTCCACCCTCCAGAGGGAAAGCAAGACAGACGCAGGCCCTGGCAAAGCCACAGGAAGAAGCCACAGTACCCCTATGACAAGGAGCCTCCCTGCTACTAGAGGGAGGCCCGCTCTGCCAGCTGCCCCACTGCTGGCCAGCTGAAGCAGCTAGCACACTGCCTGAGGGTCGGCTCCTTCTCTGGGTTGGCCGACACTCAAAGTAATGGGCTAGCTGACCACTTACCTGCCGCTTCTCCGCTGGGCCTCCTCCCTCTGCTTTTGGGGAGCCCTGGGAGTGTGGGGAGTGGAGCCTTGAGCGGCAAGAGGTGGTGCCTGGACCCAGGGCCCGCCCAGCTCAGGGAACAGGTGGGGCTGGGCCTAGCCTGGGGCAGTGCCATCCTGCACAAGTGGCTACAGGGTGTCAGGACGGGAGGCTGGCTGGGGACCACCCCAGGCTGGGATATGGCTCCTGTTCTAGGGGTGCCAAGTCACAACCAGCTCCAGGCCGGTGCTGGGCAGGGGAGCTTTCCGGAGGCCATGGACTGAAGCCTGGAGCAGGGGAGAGCAGCCAAGGATGGTCACAGGAAGACCTAGCCCCTCCGCCTGGGAAGGGGAAGTCAGAGGCAAGAGCCTGGACTTGCGACGTGGCTTTTCCTTTGGCTTTTCTGACTGAGACTGTCCTAGGTGTCTCCCCTTTGCTCCCACCCTGCCTGCTCCCCCAGTGCAGGGGGCCGGAATGAGCTAAGGATGCTGGTGTTCCTGACCCACAGTCCATCCACTGTCCAGTCCCAGGGAGCTGGGCTCTCCCAGAGGCCCTGGAGAGGCAGTGTGTACCCACACCCTGAGCCCTTGCTGCTCCCTCCCCGGAGGTGGCCTGGTGCGTCCTGGGAGGTGTGGGCCCAGCAGTAGGGAGCTCTGGCTCCTAGGCCTGCCCTGTGCTTGGCTGCAGTGACCAAGCCCTCTGTTTCCCCAGCTGCAGAACAAGGGAGCTGTCAAACAGCAGTGGGGTCCTTGGCAGCCTTGTGGTTCCAGGGTCCCCCTCCATTCCTCTGAGCAGCTCTGCTGACCCTACCTTTCCTGGACCGCCCTTCTGTCCCAGAGGGGTCACCCTGACCCGGCCCACTGACAGGGCCTGGCAGTGCTGGCTCTGCCCTTCGAAGGGGCTGTGAAAAAAGCTGGAGGGAGCTGGTCTCCTTCCTTCACGCCCCACCCAGGACCCAGGCACCCCCACCCCAACTAAGGGCCTCAGGCCTTAAGTCCCCGTTGGGGTGAGGGGTTTGAGACTCGAGCCCAGGGAGCAGAGGAACAGGGCACTGGAAGGTGACATTAGCTCAGCATGTGACTCGGTGATAGACCAGGCTCGAAGGGGCCGGTGTACGTGTTGTTGTCGGTTTGTTGTTGCACATTCCAGGATATCAGTATTTTAACAGGTTCTAAGTGCCTTTCTATCGTAGCTTATGTTTTTCCTCCTCTTGGCTCCATTGCTGTTAGCATAGAGTTTAAAAAAAAGAGAGATAAGCTAATGACTATAACAATATATTCCTCCATGTGAGAGGAAGTTTATAAAGAAACAATAAAAGTGAGTTACAACATGGTTTGTCTTGGATGTGCAGGAGCTGGGTGACAAGACAGGAGACCACCTCTCACTGCCCCGTGCCTGGCTCTGGGGTCACCCACCCAGAGTGCAACACTGAGGCCCTGTTCTGAGGTTTCCTCCTGACCCCGGGGGCGCCACAACCTGTCTGCTGCTGGGAGCTGGAAGGGAAGGGCAGGAGCGGGGTGGGTGCTGAGACAACACATTGTGGGTTCAGGCCCTTACCTGCCACTCCCTACTATGACTTTGGTGAGGAGCTTAGCTCTGGGGGAGGCCAGCTCCCTGGCCTCAATGCAGAGAGGCTGGTGAAGGCTTCTCTTCCTCAGCCACACCCAGGGGCTCTCCCCCGAGATTACTGAGATGTTAGCGCCAAACCCAGCTCAGGGAAAGGCAGCCTGTTCCAGAGCTTGGGGCGGGGGGCTCCATTCACCAGCTGGACGGGCAGGGGCAGACCTGAGGACCGTGATGCCGAGGGAGGGCCTGGCCCTGGTGCTGTGACAGCAGGAGTGACTGCATCTGTATGTGACAGAACGCAGCCAGCTCTCCTCAGGTCAGCAGGAATAGGCTGGCCAGCTTTTCACCAACTTCGCCCACCCTGGCTTTGCTGGGTGTCAAAGGCTCAATAACAGGGAGGCGGACATCACTGCCTCCCCGTCCCTGCACGCACAGCCCCACAACTGGCTGGAAGAGCAGCCTGCCTTCTGGAATCTGGATGTGTGCACTCAAGAAATGCGGAAAAGACATTTATTATCGAGCTATAAATTAGAGGCAGTGGGCGGGGTGGGTGGGAGGAGCCGAGTGGTCACGTTTTGGGTGGCTGCTCTTTCTCTCTGTCCTCCTGGGCCTGGATCCTGAGTTCCTCATCAAGGCGCTCCTTTGCTCGGACCACCTGGGGAGGGAGTCACAAGTAAGTTAGGGAGGGCGGCCCTTCCCTTCCCAGGTCCAGCTCCAGCTGGGAGTCCCTGGAGAGTAGCAGGCAGGTCAGAGTTAACAGCTTGAGTGGAATATAAACAGAGAGGGGGTTCTGGGGGCCCCCTCTCCAGGGAGACAGCGCCCAGGGCATAGTGACTCCAGGGAGCTGAGCTGGTTCTAGCACCCCACCAGCTAGTGGTCCTGTTCCTTCAAAGCCACGGCTGCTGGGAGGACCAAAGTCCAGGATGACACAGGGCTCTGGCCAACAAAGCCCTGTGGAGCAGGCAGCCTGAGGGACTAGCAGTTTAGGGGGGCCTCCCTGAGCCTGGAACACCTCTCTCCCTGCCAAGCTCTGAACTGCCTAGAAATGAGGGTCCCCAACCATGAGAAGAGGCCCTTCTCCCAGCACTCACCTTTGACTGTAGGTAGAAGGAGCCACCCACGGATTTATCGTTCACCTTGAACAGATGTTCGTAGTTCTGCAGAGGAGGGGAGACGGTGAGAGGGTGTGCAGTCTCTGGGTTACAGAGGCAGGGGAAGCTAGGAGATGACAAAGGAGGAAAGCGAAAGGGCTCAACATCCCTGCCCCGCTACAACACAGGAAGCTGCTGCAATGGCTAAGGACAGAGAAGGGGACAGGTGCCCACTGAGGGAGGGGCTCCCCATCTCTGCCACTGCTGCCTTGGGCTTAAACACCAAGTGACAGTGGCTCCGCAAGTTCAAGTACCAGCTGGCTGCAGCAGAGCCTGCACTGCTGGCCCTTCAGCCAGCCTCCTCCTCACCCCCCTCTCTGTTCTCCCTGTCTCAGAGCTGGCCTGGAGGCCTCACCTTCTGGATCTCCTCAGGGCTCAGCTTGGAGACGTTGAGAATCTGCTGTGCCTCCTGGAGGCTGAGGCCCGAGAGGTTGGAGGCAGCTGCAGACTGGTGTCCGGCGCGGCCTCGGGCATCAGCTGCTGCCCGGCTGGCTGTGGGGACATATGGGTGAGCACTCAGCCCTCAATAGCCAGGAGCTCCCCTGGGCCTTTCAAGGGGGCATCTCCTCTCCAGGAGTGGACTGTTGGGGTACGAGGTTGGGGGTGGTGAAGTGAGGACAGATTTTCCGCCTCCTGGAGAGCAGGGGCAGGGTCTGGTCACACCCCGCATCAGACCACAGGATGATCCTGCCCTCGTCTCTCCTGTGCCCCCTTATCCTGGGCGTATAGTAAGTTGGGGAGCAGAGTGACGTCGTGGGAGGGGTGGCATAGCTGTTGAGCCCCAGCTGCCCTACGGTTGCCTAGGCCACCAGGGAGGCTGCCTCGGATGACCTCTTCCCTTTCAACAATCTTAGGATTCAGGAGCCAGTACACTTTTCTTAGAGGGTCAAAGAATAAATCAGTATTTTAGCTTTGCTGGCCAATTAGTCTGTGTTGCAATTACTGAACTCTCTACCTTGAAAGCAGCTGGAGGGTGTGTCTGTGTTCCAATAAAACTTTATTTACAAGAACAGGTGACCAGTGTGCCGACTCCTGGCTAAATGCTCCACCAGGTCTCCCTTTCATGGGAAGGTCCCAAAGTCCAGTACTGCCCCCAACAGGAAGTGCCCCAGGCCCCGCAAGCTGCCTGAACCCCACCCCAGAGGGTCCCTGCATTCACAGCCGGCCCAGTATAAGGCGCCTATAGCTACGGGGAAAATCTGACCCAGGCAGGAGCTCCCAGCCCAAGGAATCAGGGTCCGCACTTACCTGCAAACTCCTGCCGCAGGGCCCGAGCGAAGGCCCTGCCCACCACCTGCATGCCCATCACAATGATCTGGGCCAGGTACTTGGCCTGTGGGCAGAGCAGGCACCTGTTAGCAGGCCGCATTCTCAGGGCCCCCAGAGATGGACCCCGGACACGGTGGCTAAGTGGCCAGGCTTCTGAAGAGCTGAGGGAAGGAAGCTCAGACCATAGGCCAATTTCTCCAAAGCACTCCGATAAGCTGCTGCTCTGGGTGGCTCACGGGACAGCAGGCTAGGGGTAAACCTGAGAGTCCCAGGAAGCAGATGGGACTCTCCCTCGGCCTTCAGAAGAGGTGAACAGGAGCCAAGGCAAAGTGGCCCAGGAGCCAGAACTTGGGGCTGGCCCCAGACTCACCACTCACCTTGCCACTGCAGGCCAATGCCTGTGCGTCGGAGCTTGGCTGGTCTGACCTTCACTTTACTGGTGGGGAAAGGCAGTGCCATTCTAACACTCCCAACACTATTCAAATCCATTCTATTCAACACAACAAGAGTAAAACACCCTCCGTCTTCAAGGAGCAAAGCCCACTAGGCAGGCATTTAGACAAACTCGGCAGGGACCAAGTGATGAGGGAGACCAGGTCCCTCCCCTGTTACCAGCTCACTCCTTCACGCAGAGGCTTCCTGAGAGTTGGCACTGGGACCACGAAGATACACAGGACCCAGCTCTGTGGGAAGTCCTCCACCGCAGCGCACCACAGGGTCTTCTACCCCAAGACTACATGACCCAATGCACCAGGGAGGCAAGTGGGGCATCTCATCAGGTGTGACCAGAGGCGCGGAAAGGCAACAGAGGGACACCCCAGGAACAAGATGGAGACTCTGGCAGGCAACAGCACTTCTCCTGGGCAGGTGGAATTATGACGGGAATACAGGCACTTCCTAGGCAGAGGGACAAGAGTGAGTCCAAACTGGGGGAGAGTGTAAGGGATGCCTGGGAGCAGCCAGGAGCCCAGGGACTTGTAAATAGTAAGAGGTAAAATGAGGGAGGCGGCTGACATGGAAGACATACAGATCTTACAGCGATCAAAGATTACAAGTATTACAAACAGACAGCACGTGTGTGTGAAGTGGGCGCAGAAAGGACACTGGGAGAGCGCTCACTGCAGGTCACCACTGCTCACATGGCACATCTTGGTGGTTTCCCTTCTTCATACTCTTTTATAGTTAAGATTTCCTATCCGTCAACAAGTACTGATTTAGCCAAGGTATCAAGTGCTGTGCCAAACATACTCTATTCATTGTGCACTTTAATCCCAACAACTCAAGACACTGAAACACAGAGGAGTTTAGTGACCAACCTGAGGACACACAGCTAGAACCTGGGAGAAGGTGGGCAGAAAACCCACAGCCAGTGCTATCAGCCATTGCACCCCCAGGCTGCCCACCTCACACAGGATCCCAGGGTCTGCAGGGAGGGCGACTGAACATGACAAGGATCAGAACCCAACCCTGAGGCTGAAGAGGGACTCATCAGATTCCAGTGGAATCCAGACTCCAGACCTGGCCTTGCTGGCCTCTCTAATGGGCAGGGCAGGATGTGGTTCTGTGCCATTAGTGGGAATTAATAAATGGGAAGTGGGCTTAGATTTCATAAGCCTTGTATTTCACAACAGAAAGCAAAGCTGCTTTCTGTGAAGACTCTCCAGAGATCAGAGGGAGGGGCGGGGCCGCAGCCAGGTGGGCTGTGGTGTAGACAAATGAGGATCCTTTGCACATTGGAAGTCTCACCTGGCTTCTTCCCCCCAACCCCCCTCCTTGCCTAAAGCCTCTCCCAAGTGGGACAGGAGGCTCTGAGATGGACAGCTGGTCCTCCTGAGGGACAGAGAGTCTGACTGGCCAGCAGGTGACTCCAAGGGTTCCCTTGTTCTGGACCTCCTGTCAGGCCTCAGAGCACCTCCTTCTGCTGCAACACCTGTGTGGAGCCCCATCGTCACACTGCCTTGTACTCAGGCATTTACTTCTCCACCCAGAGCGTGACTGTTGCTACATAATGAACACGAGGAGCAGAAGCTGTCATTGGACAGCTCCCTCAACACCCCCTGCACAACAGCCTGTGGTTCCTGCTGCCAGAGCTCCATGGTTGCGGGGCAGGCTAGGCTATCCTGCAAAGCTTCAGAGACTACCCCAGCCATCCAAGGGAGCTGTCTGTTGGCCCACTGCAGCCACCAAGGGTCCCTGGAAGGCATCTCTTGGGGGAGGCAGTGAAGTAGTGGTTACACAGGCAAACTTTGAGATCATCTGTGTGCAAATCCTAGCTGTGCGCCCTGGACAAGCTCCCAGTTTCCCCGAGCCTCAGTTTCCTCTCCTGTAAAATGGGACCAACAATAGGGCTGCCACAGGTATTAAATGAGATAATGCTTTTAAAGTGTCAGACACAGAGCATGATGAAACAATAAATAAATGTTGGTTTTCATTTACAACTGCTCTGTTTTTCACAAAGCCGGCAATGGCCAGGCATCATGGAGGAACAAAGCTGCTCCCAACACAGCTGCTCATTTGATAGGTCCTCTGACTCCTCAGGGGAGAGGCTGAGGAATCACAACACTGGGCTACATTCCCAAGGAGCTAGATAGAGGCCGTGTGGGTGAGGAGTGAGAAGGCTGCTTTAGTCAGGCTGACATAACCTGGATCCTAGCTTCGCTTCTTGCCAGCTGTGTGGCCCTGGGCAGATCACTCAACTTCTCTGATCTTCAGTTTTCTTCAGAATAATATCCTCCTCACAGGAGGGCTGCGAGGCCTCAGAAGGCAAGGCAAATTAAACCAAGTGGACAGGCTGATAGTGGCAGGTCCAGAGCAGCTCAACAGCTGCTCTGCTTCCAGACCAGATCCTGCCTGGTGCTGAATGGTGTGGAGATCAGAGGCGCAGCCAAGCCTCTCACCCACCTACTCAACACCCAGATGCCTGCTGAGTGCCAGCTGTGGGTCTGTTGTGCTCAGAGCTGATGATTCGGGGGGGCACAGTTCTGCCAGCTGCAGCTACCACAGGAGATGAAGACAGCCACCAGCTGAGGCCTCTCCCAGAAAGCCCTAAAACACCCCACAGCCCACTGACTGACACTTGGGCTTGAAGACCCTTGGCAAGAGCAACTGGCTGACAGGGCATCCAATTCAGGCCAAGCTGATGGTCAAGGAGCAGAGGACAGAGCCATAGGACTGGGACACTGAGGACGGCACATGCTTTCCTGTCTGGGGAGCAATGTGGCCCAAAGCAGGACCAAAGCCCTGCAGCTGGGGCAAAGGACCACAGGCAGTGGGGTGAGGGGAGGTTGGGAAGCACTCAGGAATGCAGTTTATCCCATGTCAAGTGCATCAGGAAGGGAGCCTGGCTTTGGACAGACGGACGTGCAACGTTCCCTTCGAGGCACAGTTCCTTGAGCTCCGAGTCATGGCCACTGACTCAACCCCTTCTCAAGGACGCACGGAGACAGAAAGGGGGCTCTTTCCACCCAAGGCCCCTGAAAACAGCTGCTGGCATCATAACTAGGCAGAAGGGAGGTCAGGACCACGACTGTCACATGTGCCATGATATACCCAGGGGCCAGGCAGTGGCTAGCACAGCAGGTGCCCAATACACGTTTGAATGAAGGGGACGAGGTTTGACGAGGTTTCCAAGTGTCTCACACTCCCTCTGCTGAAGGAGGGCTCTGGCCATCCCCCCACAACACACACGATTCTCCACCAATGCCACAGCCACCACCAGTGAAGTCCGCGCTCCCCCCAGCTCATCATCGCAAGCTGTCTGGCTACAAATGACTTCAGCTTCCTCTCCCCTCACCACTCTTCACAAGTCGTGCAGCCACACCATCAACTCCCAGATCAGCACTCCTTCTTTACCCCAAAGTCCTGTAGCTCTGAATTCATACACCATACAAGGTCACTTTTCTCAGGTGAACAATCCAGTGCTTTAGAATAGTCACAGAGCTGTGTAATGACTATCGGTAATTCCAGAACATTTTCATTATCCTTCCAAAAAACTCCATACCCACTAACCCTGACTCTTGTCCTTCCTACTCTGATACTGAGTCAAAGACCAACATCCTTCAAGACTTAGCTCATGTCACCCCCCTTCCCGAGTGAAATCTTCCCAGGCTCCTCCCACTTTTACCCTCCCATAGCACTCTTTCTTGTCCTATTAATACACTGTCACACTGTCCTATTTTAAAGACTAGTCTTTCTCCTTAAAGGTACAAACTCCTCCAGAGCCACATTTTACTCAGCCCTCAAGGGTGACTCTGCGTTACACAACGTGTGAATGTGTGTGAAAGACCCACGTCAGGGAGGGTCCTGAGAAAATGGCAGCGACTATCTCAAGGCAGGAACAATGTGGTGCTAAGTAAGTAGTCTCAGGACACAGAAGGAGCTGGGCTCAAAACGGGATGAGCGACCCTGGAGGAGTCAGATGCTCTGAGCTTCGGGTTGCTTATCTGTAAAATGGGGACAATGAAAGCACTGACATCATGAGAATTAAAGAGGAATCTACAAAAGCCTCAGCTCAGGGCCTGGCATTTTGTAAGCTCTCACCTCATCACTATCAGTTAAGAAGTGGCTGCCCAAACCGGCTGTCCCAAATCACTTGGGGAACTTACACAAAGAGAGAGAACCTCCAGGCACAGAGCTCAGGACCCTGCACTTTTAAAGGTCCCCAGGTGACCTGACCCAGCCAGTGTGGCCCAGATCTGTGGGCTGGCTCTGGGCACCAATGGTACCCCAGGAACGCTCAGTTTTCGGTGTCGCGGGGCCTGGTTCAAGTCCCAGTTCTGCCACTTTCCTGCGACAGTCCCGGAGCCCGTTTCACCAGCTTTTAAATGGGGACAGTAATGGGGTGACACCATAAATCACCAAAAGGTCTGGGACAGAGCAGGGGCTCGCGGGCCGGACTAGCCTCCACCTTGGGCTGCTCGCACGTGTCTGGCGCACACGGCCACCTCACCTGCTGTGCATTTTCCGGCCTGCCAGGGCCGCCCTGCCTTCCAGCCAGGTAGCTCTCCCTGACCCCGCGGCCGCCAGCGCCCGCCTCGGTCCCCGTTTCCCGCCAGGCGAGCAGAGGGCGCACAGCTCCCGCAGCCTGGCCGGAACTCCTCGCCCCCGTCCCGAAACGGCCCCCGTCCCCTCCCTCACTCGGGCCTCACCATGGCGGCCGTTCTGCCTCTGGGTGCCCGGGCTCCGACTTCCTGGTCCAGCAGTCCCGACTCATGGGCTGCCGGTGGGTCAGAGGTCAAGGAAAGCTCCAAAAAGCGCGTGCGCAGGGCATGCGCGTTGCCTCAACCATGGAGGGCGGGGTGTGGGCGGAGAAATATGGGGCCTGGGCGGTGTTGGGGCGTGGCCTCCGGAGGCGGGGCCTGTCAGCCTCCGGCGCTCGAAGACCGAGGGGAGCTGATGATGGGCGGTCACAATGCTTTTCCTGGGGCGCTAGGAGCTGCAAAATAACCTCGATCACAGGTAGGGCAGAGAATTCTCTTCATTTTGCCAAAATATTTGGGACTAAAAGATATGCAATAAGCATACAACACCTCACAAACATAAGAAGGTGCCAAACTCTCACAAATATTTAAGAAAACAGAAAACTTCAAAATAGGTTTCAGTCCAGCTTCCTTCTGTCTGGAAAGGAGGGCTCTCTCCCTCCTCCAAGTCTTTGTTCAAATGTCACCTTCTCAGGGAGGCCCACCCTGACCCACCAACGCTGCCATGTGTCCTCCATTTCTTTGCTTTTCTAATACCAGCTTTATTGAGAATTCACACACCATACAATTCACTTTAATGCACAGTTCAGTGCTTTTTAGTGTATTCATAGTTGTGCAACCATCACTATTTCCAGAACATCTTTGTCCCCCCTAAAACAAATTCCATGCCCATTTCCTCCACCCCCAGCCCCTGGCAACCAACTGGCCTCCTGCCTCTGGATTTGTCTGCTCTGGATGTTCACAGAAACGGGAATCATACTATAGATGGTCTTTTCGTGGTTTAAACCTCTATTCTTGATCCCTCCTAATTTTTTTCTAAAGCTCTTATCATATTCTACATTATATCATTCATTCATTTTTATGTTTATTATATCTTCCCTCCTACTAGAATGTGGATTCCTGGTGGGCAGGACTTTTACCTCTTCTCCACTCCTGGACATCAGCACCTGGAAGACTGGCTGGTACAGAAGGCACTCAACAAACGTTTGCTTGAATTAATGAAAGTCGGGCTGCCTCATACTATGCTCTGGATCACTGGCCTTCTTTCCTTTCCTTCAACTCTCCAAATTCTTCCTTCCCTCAGCGCCCAGGCTATCCTTCCTTTTGTCTTCAGTGTTCTCAGGGGTCTCTCCATGGCTTCGTGGCCTTCAGGTCATAGCTCTCAGCTTAAATGTTGGTTCTCAGACCCTGACTACTGTTTCCCCCCACATCCCAGTTGCCCTTTCATGCAATTTATCTACTTTACAGCTCACCTCACACTATTTGCTTATTTGCATACGGTCTGGCTCCCCACTGCATAGAGAGACTATACTAACTGCCTTGAGAAGCCTTGTTCATTACAGTAGCTACCATCCAGAGCCCTGCTGGATACGAATGTGTTGGATGAATGAATGAACTCCCAGCAGGAGCAAAGTGATGAGGCCTGGGACAAAGGGGAGCCCAGGGCCAAACCACCCTCACCCATACTCCTGTCCTCTTCCCCTTCCAGCCAGCCCAGAGACTACAACAGCACAAGAGGTGGCCAGCTTAGAAAAGTTTAATTGCTGAAAACATCAAGGGCACATGCAGGCTGGTGGTCCCTGCAGGGCTCACACCACCCTGCCAATTGGGCTATCATCTCTGTGATGCCTATATTCCTCCTGGCTTCAAGCTTGGGGAGCAGAGTGACTGGTCCCAGGCCCCTGAGGCTGGTGCTGCTCCAAGCGGCCTGGCGGGGGGCCAGCCCCCTAAGCCCTTGACCGGAACTGGAACAGCAGGCAAGATGAGACGGCATGTAATATTTGAAGGTGCTGGGCGAAGCCAGCTCAAGCTGGGACCAGCTCAGGTCAGAGTGAGGGGACAGGGAGCCCAGCGCCTGCCCAGGGACATGCCACTAAGCCCCCATCCGCACCCATACGCCCCTGGCTCCACATGCTAGCAGGCAGCTGAGAAGCAGTCGGTCCCAGAAAAAGCAAAGATGCGGACAATCCATGGGAGTTGCAGCAGGGCCCAGCCCAGAGGACATGGAGGTGCCCAAGACCCAAAGGAAGCCAGGGCTTCCAGGATGAGGTGTGCCAGGGCCAAGAGGCATCTTCCAGTTTGAAGGTGAGACGTGAGGTGTACAAGGGGCACCAGGTGGTTCTAGGAGGTGGCAGCAGGTGAGGCTAGAGGTGGCTGGTGGGCAGGCTAGTCCTGGGGAGATAAACCAAGACGTGGGAGGGAGCTGAGAGGGCCTGGGGAAGGGGTGGTGCATGCTGCAGAGGTGAGTGAGGGAGGGATGGATGGGATGCTGCGGCCCACTCATGCACTCACCCACTCGTCCTCGTCCACACCTTCGAAGGAATCCTGTGGGAGAGGGTCCTCCCGGCTCCCCAGCTTCGCCACCATGGCACTCAGCAGCTGGGAGAGTGGGCGAGGGAAGGGGTCAGAAGGAAAGAGGACTTGCGACCCCAAGAATGTCAGATCCCAGTTTGAACCACAGGGTTCAAGATTGTGGAACAAGGTTAAAGGTGTGGAAGAGTCATTTTCATTAGAGCCCCAACAAAGTTGATGGTTTTTGTTGCAAAAAAGACATCTCAACAGAGATGGGGGAGCCAGAGACAGAGAGACTGGAACATGGAGCATCAGAGTCACAGGGCAGCTGTCTCTGCATATTGCTTCAGAGGCTCAAATATGCACCAGGGTCCCAAGCGCACTTGGATCTGGTTGGGTTGGGCCAGGCCAGGTTGGGGTCCCTCTCTGCCTTTCCCTGGCTTCCCAAGCCCTGTGTCCTGGGGGTAGCTGCAGTCAGCTCAGGGCTTTGGAATGTCTCCCCTTAAACTGTCTAAATGAGAGGTGGGTGACACCAGCTCCTGTCCCAATCTGGGTTGGACTAGAGAACTGAAGGGCAATCACCAGGTGCAGCCAGGACCCCGTGTCCCCAGCAGCCAGCCCTCTCCCACGCCTACCTCTTCCTTCTTCTGCTGGTCTGACTTCTCCTCTAGGTAGAGTGCTGAGGGTGGGGCCCGCCGGGCAGGAGCTTCACGCGGGGCCTGGCTCACTGCAGCGGGACAGGAACAAGTGCCAAGCATCAGAGTCCCTGTGAGGGGAGCTCCTAGCCCAACCCTTTGGTACTAGCCCCTAGGGGATTCTATGGCAGAGACTCTAGAGGTGGCATTAACAGCCACTCCACCCTTGGTTCACAAGGCCTGTCCTGGGCACCAGGCTGTGTGAGTGTGCACTTGTGCACATGTGTTGCGGGTGGGGGCTTGTGATGGAAAGACAGAGCCTGGGCCCTGAACTCCAGGGCCTCAGACTGAGCCCAGAGTGCAGCCACCTCATCCCTGGGAGCACTAGAGGTTTCTGTGTGCCAGCAGGAAAGGAGGGTCAGACTTGGGCCTTTTGCCCCTTTGTCTACCCCCTACCCACTCCCCTGCTTCATACTTGGCCACACCCACCCCATCCTACCTGGAGTCATGCTTGGCGGCTGCAGGCTGAGAAGCCGGGGCTGCCCGTTAGCGCCTCCCAGCCAGGCCTCAGCACTGAGCACTGGCTCCCAGCTCACGGCTGTGTCTGGGAACACGTCATCCTGGAAGAATTCTTTCTGCAGAGAGGGAGGAAGGGGCTACCCTGAGGAACCAACCAGAGACCCAGGGCAGAGGCATCCATAGGGAGGGGGGCATGGCAAGACCCCAGACCCCATCTGGGGCTTCCTTGAGTTTCAGAATGTCAGCAGAGTAAGGAGGACAGGTGCCCCAAAGAGCAGTGAGCAGGGCAGTTTGGTGACAAGGTAAGTCAGGCCCCAAAGCCCCTGACAGGGGCCGGGAATGGGGCTGGGGCCCCAACCTCACCCTGACTCGGGGCAGCCGGAAGGCAACAGGCTCCAGGGAGGTCTGGCGAAGTCGCAGGCATCGGGCAAACTCCACTTCCTGTACTTCGCACTCTGTCTTGGGCAGGAGGATGAAGCCCTGGGGTAGCAGGGGAGTCTGAGCTGGGGCTGGAGTCCAGAGCTCACGCTGGGCACCCGGCCCCCCAGGGTGCCAGGACCCCTCACTTAGGACCACCAGACCAGGGCCTATCCCTGGACAGTGGTGTGATGTTTAACCACCAGCTTTGAGAAAAACACCCTGACTTGGAGCGTTTGCCTATTTCCATGGTGTGAAAACTCCCACCGTTGTCAATTTCACACCGGCGTGACCAGGTGAATGCAGATTTGGGAAGAGACGCGCAGTGGCAGCCCGCCATATGGTATTTCTGCCGGCACATGTAAATAACCTCAACGGTACAGACAATAGTAAAATCAAGTAAAATAATTAGGAAGTGATAAATTAAGTATCTATTGGCTTGGTCTTTAATGTAACTTATTTGCAGGTTCATAAAACCTAACCTTTACATAGTTTAATTTTTAATGATGGTTGAGTTTAACAACCAGTTCCCGCGGGCTGCTGGGCACACCTCAGCCCAGGGACCGGCAGACCCCACAGGCCCCTGCACTTCCCCACATGGCCATGAGAGGGCGAGGAGCCCGTGGTCTCACCAAGGGAAGGCGGACCAGGGAGCTCACCTTATGGGGGTCGGGAGACGTGAAGCTGTTGCACTCCAGGAAGAAGGGAGCCTCGGGTAGCAGCTCATACAGGAACACGCGGGTGTCACCCTGCGGGGATGGCAACAGTGAGGTAGCCAGCTCTAGCTCCTCTCCCCGACCTCACTTGCCCAACACCCCTGCCTGTGCACCCCGACCCACCTTGCCTGTGAGCAGCACCAGGCTGGTATCCGGGTCGTAGCAGGGCAGCAGGGTCGAGGGAGCCACATCCAGCCCCAGCACTGCCAAGGGACCACCGGCCAGGGCCTCAGCCGAATACAGGAGTAGCTGACGCTCACTTCGACTACGGGGGTGGAGGGAAGAGGGGGGAAGGAGGGAAGAAGCAGGTCCTTAGAGCAGGGCAAGAACCCTGATCTTGTGGGGCAGGGGCCTGAGGGCCTCCAGGTGGGAGAGGCCTCTGCTCACCCTCCTTCCTGACCCAGCCTCAGAACCACCGCCCTGGCCTAATGCAACCTCCTCATCACTTGCTGCCCTGCCTCTTCCCTGACCTCTGCCTTCTCACTCCTGGCCCCAGCACCTGCCCTGTGGCCACTACGGCTAAGTCTGGTCTTTACTCCCCACCTTCTGCTCCACACCCTGCACTCCAGCCAGGCTAGTCACCTTCTGGGTCATTCCACCCAGAGTTGAATGCCCTCTCCCCCAGGTCTCTGGTTACTAGCGCCTTTGTGACTCAGCTCAGATGACACTTTTCTTGGGAGGCCTCCCTGATCCTTCTTCCAGAGCCCCAGATGTCCATCAATTAGACCTCTCCAGTAGGCTTGGTTCTGTGTTTTGTGTGTTTCACCTGGTCCCCACCAGGCATGGGCTTCTTGCAGCAGGCATGGCTCTCATCCCGCTGGGCTCCCAGCTGACGCATTCCTCCCCATCTCCCTCCCTCGTACCCACCTAACCATGCACCCACCCACCCATCCAAGTGAGGGGTGGGGACAGCTTCTGCATGCCTGACAGCTGTATGTATATGTGGGGGAGGGGACACAGGTGGCTACTCAAGTCCGGGGATGGGAATGGTGGTCCCCAAGTCCTCACCTGTCAAAGCCAGACACCAGGAGACAGTGACCATCACACACCCAGACAATGCGGGCTCCACGGGCCCCCTCGGGCCCTGGGCCTTCCTGTCGGGATACAGCACATGAGGCCCAACCCTGAGCTGCCCGCCAGGTCTGAGGGCCATCCCCAGCCCACCCTGCTCACCTGCAGAGGCTCAGAGCCACTCCGGGGCTCGTAGATCCGCAAGTGCCCGTCCTTGCAGACAGTGGCCAGCTGCTGCCCATTGGGACTCCAGGCCAGGCCAAAGATCTGGAGGCAGGTGGGGATGTGAGAAGCAGCCTATAGCCCTGTGCCTGGTGGGCTGCCCCTAAAGCTGTTCTACCTGATCCCTGTGGCCCTGTAGTCTCAGCCGCTCGGCTCCAGCCTGAAGGTCCCAGATCCGAACAGTGAGGTCATAGGAAGAGGAGGCCAGCACGTCAGCCGCCAGCGGGTGAAAGCGCAGAGAATAGATCTTCTCTGTGTGGCCTGGGGGTGAGGCATGGGGTGACGCTGAGCCCCTCAGGAGCCATTGCCCACCCCTTGGCCACCACCTGGGCCCACCTAACCTGTGAGCACAGCCTCAGGTATGGTGAGCACCTCCTTCAGGCCCTCTGGGGGCACCCGCCACAGCCGGATCCTGGCGTCCTCCCCGGCTGCCAAGAGTGCAGGCTCATCACTGCTGGACCCAAGGCCCCCAGGCTTCCCTGGCCCCCACTCAGGATCCCGGGACCCTCCCTCAAGCCCAGCGCCCAGCTTCCTTACCCACGGCAAGGCGGTGGGGGTCAAAAGGGTCCCAGGCCAGATCAGTCACGGCTGCACCATTCTGCAGCGTGGGCAGCGCTGTGTCTGGCAGACGGCCGGGCTTCTGCAGCTGTAGGAGGTGTCCCCACCCCGAGGCCCATCAAAAACAGGCAGAAGAGCCCGGTCCCCAGGGGCTGCAGGGTAAGCAGCATGCCTAGGCCCATGCCCTATGCAGCCAATGACGCACTACTGGGTGGCTCTCTGCCTCGGCTACCTCGTGCTCTGAGCCCCAACTGCCAACTGTGAGGCCCCCAGAAAGTGAGGGGGGCAGCATGGAGTGGTGGGAAGAGCTCAAGCTTGGGGTTCAGGTGGCCTGGGTTCAAATCCTAGCTCCACCACCTATTCAGCATGTGACCTGTTAAGTTACTGAGCCTCTCTGTGCCTCACTGCTCCCATCTGTAAAATGGGGATAAGAGTGGCGCACACACACATGCACACACACACACCCACCCCGCATGGGGCAGCTGGGAGGATGAGGGGGGATGCTGGGCAAGCGGTTTGTGCTTCGAGAATGTGAGCTGTTGGGGGCCCTGATGCCCTCAGCATCCTGCAGGGATATGGAGGGGGCCCCTCACCTCGAGCACAGCCACCTGTCCTCCGCTGCTGAGCAGGGGCACAGCCACACGCAGCCGGTTGGCACAGAAGCCGTCGCTCTCGCCAGGCGTGGTGAGGTTGAGCCCCTTGAGGTTGGTGATGTGGCTGTCTCGGTGCAGGACAGTGCCCTGAGCGTGCCGGAACTTGGAACTGGGGCCTGGCAGGCGGTAGGGACACGAAGCCATGTGAGGTGAGAATGCCCTACCTGCCTACCCTGGGCTGTCCTGCAGGAGGACCCTGTGTCTGGGCTGCCTGTTCCTCCCTGGAAAGGATCGTGCAGGATGTGTGCCCGGGCCTCTGCTGGTCCAGCCAAAACAACTCGCCCAGAATGGTGCCTGGGAATGAGACTGGAGGTATCTCAGAATGTCTAGGCCATCTTTTTACAGAGGAGACTCACCTTGTCTCACAAGGAAGTGGCTCCTCCAGGAGGGGAGGCAGGACTGCAGTACAGAGTAAGCTGGCTGGGGTGGGGACCAATGGGGCTTCTGTGGCAGGGGGTTAGTCCCCCACCATGTGCTTACCCAGCAGGCTCTGCAGGGACCTCTGGCTGGGGCTAGTGCCAATGCCGCTGGTGCTGGAGAGCGAGGGCCCCAGGCTGGAGGGCGTGGGGGGCGAGGTCAGCGAGCTGGGTGGGGAGGAGAAGCCCTCCTGTGGAGAAGTACCTTTGAGGTTGGGGGTGGTTGGCCAAAGAGAAAAGCAGGTGCTGGATCCACTGCTTTGGGACATTGGGCCAGGCATGAAGCCCCATTGTGGGACGTGGGGTGGGGACGCAGTCGCAGAGGCCAACGGGCCAGTGGTAACATAGAGGGCAGCTGAGCTTCAGTATAGGGGACAACAGGTGACAGCTGCTGGCTTCTGATTTTGTGGGAGGTTGGGCTCAGAGCGATTACAATTTTTCAAGGGAAGCTAGAAATCTAGATTTCATGTAATAGTCTCCCTTTCTAAGTGTCTGCTCAATTTAGAGAACACTGAGTTTCTTCACTCATGCTTCTTGTGTTTCTGGAAACCATTGAGCAGGCCACACACTCCTGCCCTAACTTGGGGTCTCCACAATGGGGAGGCTTGGGGGGCCACCCTGGCACTCACGCTGGGGTCCGAGTCACCCACAGGCGTCTCTGCAGGCTGGGCTGCATCAGGGGTGGGCTCTGCAGGGGGCACCAGGCAGGAAGTGAAGCTGGGGTGGGGCCGGCAGGCTGGGTGGAGACTGACCCTCTGCACCTGTGAGGAGAGGCCAGCAGTTAAGGCAGGTGGAGTCGGGGGTGGGGATGGGGGATACGCGGCAGCTGAGTTGGCACACAACTGGACTGCGTGCGGTGCTGCCAGTGGTGGAGGCTGGGAGTGGTCAGCCAGGCCTTGGTCCTACCTGCCGGTTGTCCCCAGCCCACCAGGCATGGGGGTCAGAGGCAGGCACACAGCCTGCAGTGTCCGGGAATAGGTCCTCGTGGAACTCCACAGCCTAGGGGCAAACAGGCACATGGCTGGTGAGGTCGGGTCCTCCGGGCCCTCCAGGCCCTCGCAGCCCCTCGCCCAGGACCCCTTACCTTGCGGGGCACGTGGTAGCTGATGGGCATGATGGCCGTGTCACTCAACTGCAGGACTCGGAGCACCTCACAACCCATGACAGCCAGTGCCCGCCGGGGCACAAGGGCTGCCCCTCGCAGCGCGCTCTCCAGGAGGCACTGGGTCACTGTTGGGGACACCGTGGAGGACAGTCAGGGTGGGTGTGGGAGTGGAGGGGGCAACGGGGCGGAAAAGCAGGACTTACCTGGGATCAGTGCCGGCTGCTGGGGGGCAACCTCGTAGCAGTACAGCTGACTCTCGCCCTGAAACAAGCCCCAAAAACGTGCTGCTGACTGACCGTGCTGGTGGCCTGGGCTGCCCAGCTCTAGCTCCAGCTGCCCCTCCCTCCCCAAGGACAGAGGCACAGAGCCATGGCAGACATCAGTTGGGTGCTGACGTGTGCTGGGCACTGAGCTGAGCCCTTGGCTGACTCTGCTCCTCCAGTTCATCATCACTGTGCACAGAGTGAGCACCAGGGGTATATATTTAGTATTACAAAGTGCCTTTTGTGTGCAAACTCTGCTCTGTTCTCAGCCTCGTCCTCAGGAAGCTGACGTTCTATGGAGTTACGTTCACCCCGACTGCATGGATGGAGACTTAGAGGCCCACATGCCTTTGACGTCAGGAGCCCCTGACGGTGGTGGAGCCCAAGCAACCCTGTTCTAGCTCCTCCTTCCTGGGGGCTGGATAGCAACCTGCAAGCCCCACTTTCCTAGCTGGCTGGCCAGGTCAGAGGTCGGGGTCTGGCCTGGCAAATGACGGCACCAGCCCTGGGGACACTACATGTGTAGGGGCTCACCTCTCCTGCCAGGACCAGGAGCCCGGAGTCTAGGTCCAGCAGGGGCATCAGAGACCTAGGGGGAAAGAGGGCCAGTCGTGGGATGAAGGCAGCCATTGTGGGCTGTGAGCCTCATGACCCCAGATAGGGCCTCAGCCTGGCTCAGCAGTGGCCAGGAGTGATGTGGCTCCTCCAGGTGCCTGCAGCCTCGTCCCCCACAGCCCTCTATCCCTTCTCCCTGTGCTACTGACATGCTGAGCACACCCCACATCCCACTCTTCCTTTCCCAGGGTCCTCCGTCTGCCCAGCTGCTTCACTGCAGGACAGTGCAGGACCCCGGGCACAGCCAAGCCGCCCCCTCTTTCTGCAGCTTAGCCCTGATCTCCTCCCCAGACTCAGCAGCTCCAGGAAGCCCCCACATATGCTCTGTCCCTGGTCCCTCCTCAGCCAGCCTACCAGGCCCGGGAAGTCAAGCAGGGTGCTGGAACCGGGGACTCCCTCCATCCCCACCCAACACAGTCAGCCCGGGCGCCCCAGGGCTGCCGTAAACTTTGGGGGCCGTCTCCTCAGTCACCCCGCTCCTGTGTCTTGATGGCACATGAGGCTCAGAACTCCCCTCAGCGCTGTCTTTGAGCCCCATGCCCCAGCCTGGGTCAGGGGCCGGGAGCCCGGGCTCATTTGCTGCTGTGCTTGCCTGGTCTCCAGGTTGGTTCTCTGACCCCCTGTTCCCGAGGTGGGCCCCTGGGGCGGGGCGGAGGCTGGCAGCAAGAGCCCAGGCTGGAAGACCCCAGTGCCTCTGTTGCTCTGTGGTTTCTGCCTCAGCCAACAGCCAGTCACTGCCCAGGGACTTACTCCTCCTTCTCCTCCCAGGCCCAGCAGGGCCCCTTGGCAGCCCCCAGACCTGTGAGTGCTGCCTTCCAGGCCCAGAGGTTGGGGGAGTGGGGCACCCAGGAGAACTTGGACACGTGCCTTCATCTGTTTGTCTCCTGCTCCTGGTCTTCTGGTCTTGGTCTTACATCCCTAGGGACCAGTGGGCCAGGAACCCCATCCCAATGCTGACACTCACCCTCAAACAGAACCCTGTCCTCACTGTGGTCCCTGTGGTCAGAAGTGACCCATCTGTGGCAGCTGCCTCCATCCCTCCTCCGGGCAACAGAGGGCCCAGCCCACCCCATCCCCTGCCCAGCTAGCTGCCCACCTCCCCTCCCTACCCTGCTGGAAGGGAGCTACAGAGTGGACTGGGAAGCTGGGTGGGGACCCGGGTGTCTCCACAGCTTCCTGGAGTGCCCTGGGCCGGTTACCTGTGAGTAACATAGCCTCTAATTACCTGGGGCCCGGTAGGATGAGCTGGGCTCAGAACTGCCCCTCTTGACCTGGTCTGACCACTGCTTGCTATGGGGGAGGGGACAGGCAGGGGGACAAAGTGGGCATGTGACCCCAGGTGTCCCCCACACTGACACTGGATCCACTGGGGCCAGTTGCAGGTCCTTTCACAGCTCTGACCAGGCTTTCACTCACTCACTCTTTCATCCACAATCATTCATTCCTTTGGTGAGCTGGTCTGTGCCCCGCCCTCAGCAAGACCTGCAGGTGTGACCAAAGATGAGTGAACAGACCCCACCACCTCTGTTCTCAGAAGCTCACGGCCTAGTGTGGGAGGAAGACACAATTCCACAGATAAACATATGAAGGAAAAGTTCTCTGAGGACACATAGCAAGGGGCAGAAGAAACTGACTTTGGCTGGCCGCAGGGGAGGGGTGTTCCTTATGACACAAAAATTAAGGAGAAATAAACCATGTCAAGGGGAGTGTGTTCCAGGCAAAAACAGCAGCATGTGCAAAGGCACTGTGTACACGGCCTGCTTGAGGAACAGGAGTGGATGACATGGCTGGTGACCTGGGCAGTGAGGGTAAGGGGCTGAGGCTCAGGATGGGGTGAGTAGAGGCCACACAAAATGGGGCCTAGTATATCAGAAGGGGAGTTCTGCCTTCCTCTATTGGATGAGCAATGAAAAAATCGGACATCTTAGGTGAAGAGAGACAGGGTCAGATTTGTGCTGAGTAGAAGTCACCATGTGGAGACAGGCAGGAAGAGTGAAAACAAGGGTCTGAGAGCAAGTGGGCTGGGAAGGAACTCCTGTTACCCTGCTTCTGCCTAGGCAAGAACTGGGGAATGGGCCTGTGGGTTTCATCACGGTATTGATGGCTCACTCATGCTCTAAACCAACCTCCTGAAGAGGCTGGACCTGGCCTCCCTGCACCCCTGCCCCATCAGCCCCAGCTGGCTGGCCCACTGACTCAGGCACTGGGGGTGCGGGGGCAGGAAGTCACAGAGGGCAGGGCTAGCTTCTCTGACAGGTCAGGCCAGTCTTCCTTGCCTCAGGCAGAACTACCTGAGCAGCTCCGCCAAGTAGGAGCATCCTGCCCGCCACGGGCCAGGAAATGGGGTCATGGCACCCAGCCCCAAGGGTTGGCCAAGAGCTGGCACGGGCCTGACCCCAGGCCTTGTAAAGAGAGCCAAGCCAGGTCTGGGTCTGGAATGAAGAACCAAGCTTTGACCTGGCGCAGGGCCAGGGGTGGTAAGAGCTGGCACAGGCACCTCTCCTGCTGCCATGGCATGGGGGGGAGGGCTGGCCTCTGGGCCTGCCACTGGGAAGTGCTCTGACCCGAGTCTAGGGGTCTCAAAGCCATGGGAGGTCTAGAGCCCACATCCCAGAACATGCAGAACAATGTGATATCAGGTGGGTCAGGTTGGGGAGGAGTCAGCCCCTGTTAATTCCATCAGCTTGCCTGATACTGCTCAATTAGCACAGGAAGTACCACTGTGTGTGCCTGTTAGGAAAAGCTGCTTCAAGAGACTTCCTCTGGTTCCCCTGCCAGTGCATCCCTCCCACTCAGACCCACCACCTAGACATCCTGGCATTGCCATGGGTCCAAAGCAGACCAGGTCCCCTGGATCTGTGCCTCTCACTCAGGCTGGGCAGTGGAGACCCCCTCGGACCAAGCCCTGCCCCTACTCCCTTGCTCCCTTAGAAGCAGGTTCTAAGGCGGGGGGTGCTTTGAAGCCATATGAGGAAAGGATGGACAAACTGGGAAGGGGGTCTCCTGGAAACTGCCCTTGAACTGGATGGATAGGAGCATGGCCTGTGTGAGTCCAGGCACAAGATCGAGATGAGGGATGGACCCTTGAGGCAGGTGAGATCTCCCTATCAGCAAGTATGGGCCCCAGAGGTGAGAAGCTTCAGGAAGTCCTGTTCCTTGAGAAGAATCAGGGTGGATCCTCCTGAGGGCCTCAAGGGACACAGGGCCCAAGGGCAGAGGCACAAGGACAGCCTGACTGGAGTCACATAGTACTGACTGCAAAACTCAAATGCTTCAGGAAATCGAGCGAGTTAAGCAGACTGCTGTGAGACAACTGGGAGTGGTGGGGACTGGGGCAATCTGTGAGTCTGGGCTCTGGTCAGAGAGGGTAGCTGCCATTCAGCCCTGGCCGAGAGTTCCTGTTCAAGGTACGCTGGAAAGTCCCTCTTTAATGTGAAGCCACTGGATTTTTTAATGCTGGCAATGGCTTCAAATTTTAAAAAACTCCCACACAGGCCAAATGAAACACACCTGAGGGCCAGCACTGGCCAAAGAGGGGATGTTCAGAAGTTCACAAGGCGTATCCCACACCCACGTATAACATGAAAAGCATGAGATGCAGACCCCTGCCCATCCTGGAAGGGGCCCCATGGGGGAGAAATCGTGAGGAGGCAAACAGCTGACAGGGAAAGTTTGGGAGGTAGCTATTGCAGCTGGACCCTGCTTATCCCTGTTAGAGACTGGATACAGAAAGCATCCTGCCTTCTGGAGGTGATTGAGTCCTTCAAAATCCACGCACCACCCCCCGAGCTGGTGTGGCTCAGCCTGCTGGGACAAGCCTTCAGGCCCCGAGACTCGAGCTGGCCCAGCCAAAGGCCCTGGCTGCAGGATGGGCTGGAGGGAGTGGTGGGTGTCCAGGGGCTGTCTGAAAGTCAAGTGTGGAGTTGGGTCCCAAAAGGTCCTGAGACATGAGTCTGACCACAAGTGCAGAGGGGGGAGGGGAGCAAAACGTTTTCCGGGAATCCTCCAAGGCAGGGGATTTTTCTGGACTGGTCCAGCCCCTGGCACCCTGCCCCTTCTGCCTCATCAAGGGCCACCTACTGATGGCAAGACCCAACCTCCCACTTCAGCCTAGCAACCCCCAGCACATTCTAGCCTTGAAGCTGTCAGAAACCGTGGGTAATCTGTCACGTCCCTTTCCTGTCTCAGTCCCTTCATCTAACACATGGGGAAGGTGTCCAGGGATGCTCAAGGTCCTGAAAGCTGTCATGGCTAAAAGGACCCCAGGACTCGGATTTGGCATTGGAGACTGTACTTTGCAGGCTGTCAGAAGGGATCTGTGTGTGTGTGGCCTATCCAGGAGTTTTTGAAATTGGTATTACCTACCAACAACACATTGAGAGATTTCACCTAAAAAAAATCCAGACTTCCAGTATCTCCTGAAAACTCTGGCAGATTGGGACAGGTCATAGGGGCTGACCCTTACACCAGGTTCCCCATTCCAGGTCTCCACAGACTCTGGGGTCCATTCCTCGAATTTTTATCACCTTCCTGGTGTGTTATAGGCATCCAGATTTGGGACGCTTGATCCCACTCAATATTCGCTCTTTTTTTCCACTAAACACAGGGATCTGCCCAAGGCTATACTGCGAACTAGTGGCAGACCAGACTGTGCTGCGGGACTCTTGACTCCTGAAGGGATCTTTCCCGCCCGCCTGGTCAGGAGGTGGCGAGGTGAGGACCTGGCTACTCCGCGGAATGACCCTTTCTGCGGCGAGGGAAGGCGGGTCTCTGTCCGCCCCGCCCCGGCCAATGGGGAACAGCCCCGCCCCCATCCCGAGGCGGCCCCGCCCCCTGCTCTTAAGGTGCGACCCGCCTCCCGCGAGCCGACTCCGCAGCCCAAGCCTGGGGCGGGGAGACGCGGACGCGACTGCCTCGGGACCTCGGGACCTCGGGACCTCGGACCCCTCCGGCCGCCGGGCTGGGAAGCACTGAGGCTGCGGCCCGCCCCGCCCGGCTCCCGCCACTGCCGCTGCCGCCCGGTGAGTGTCTGCCGGGTTAGGGTACTGCGGGCGGGAACCGGGGACGCCACGGAGCGGGCTGTGCACACGCGCCGATCACGCGCGAAGACCCTCCACCTCCGCCGCGTGCACACGCACTCAGGCAGATTGTGCCCCCAGTCCGACACGATCACCTGGGCCAACCCAGGGGCGCACAGGGCCCGCCCCCTCCTCTGGCAGTCCCTGGGCGCCGACAGCCCCACGGCCGGAGTGCGCGCGCGCGTGTACGCGGCTCACGGGCCCGCGGGGCTGTGAGCAGACAAAATAAACACCCCCCCCCCGCTTCCTCCTCCCACGGCTGGGCCCTCCGGCATGACCAGTTTTATGAATCAAATCCCTTTGAGGGGATGGCCAAACCATAGTCTTGGGTTACTTTTACTCCTGGAGTGATACAGTCTGGTTCTGGGCATGGACACCCCCAACCCCCGTCCCCGCCCCCATGCCCCTGTGCAGATCAAAGGCCTAGGGTCCTTAGGGCCCCTGTCACTTGGGTCAAAGCAGGTGGGCCACACGGATGAAACCCTGGGGAGGTGGGTACAGACCTTGGCAGGCTGGGTCGTACTCCAGGCATCAGGCTGCCCCATCTCTGCCTCTGCCAGGGAAGGGGCTTTGCTCAGGCTGTGAACCCAATGGCCTGGAGCCAGCCTAGTCTTTTGTGTCCCTGGGCTGGCAGCACTGAGGCCTGAGGGCTGCTGAGGTCCCCTGTGGTCACTGGCAAGCCAGCGGATTGGTGCCAACCGTTTTGCCTCCCCCTATTCGTTAACGATTACCACACCAGGGTCGCTGACAACCTCTCCCACTGGGGCCGAGGGGTGGAGTCTGAAAAGTGGTAAGGAGGAAGTGGCCCTGAATGTCCCTCTGCTTGCCTTTTGCACCGAGGCCAGGTGAGGCTCTGGAGAGAGGCACCAGGACCCAGAACCCCCCTCCCCAAGCCAAGAGCTTCTAGAGCTGATGGACTGGACTAAGTCTGAAAGGTCCCTTCCCACTAGGCTGTACTATTGGGCATTGGGGGCATAGAAGGGTGGCTGGGCAGGTGACCTCCAAGTGAGGTCAGGGGGCCCAGCAGGCCATGACGTCCAGTATGAGCCCAGCTGGGCCCAACAAGGCTAAGGCAGGCGGGTGGGGGGATGGGAGAGCATTCCCCTGAGTTTGCTGTCTTCTCCCAGGGGAATCAACCCCTGGAGCTTCTGTAAACAGAGTGTCAGAGGCAGGAAGAGGGCTCTGGTAATGAGCAGCCCAGCTGGATTCCCTCCAGACCATTATCTGGCCTCTCCTGGGCCCAGGGAGGGAGGATGAGCACACACGTGCCAGGCTGGGGGCCTGGGCACTGCCTGTTCCTACCTCCCCCAGTCTCATGGCGTCAGACTAAAACTACTCTAGGACTTGTGGGTCCAGAGGGTCAGATGGGGCAGGTGGGGGCTGAAGTCTTAGGGAATTTGCTGGAATGGCACCACTCTCTCCAGACTCTGGACGTGGAGGAGGAGTTCAACTGTCTGAAGTCTCTCAGACAGTGCCCAGACCTGTGCTCTGCCCAGGAAGCCCTGGGGCCAGGGAGATGCCCTGGGCAGGAGATGGGTCCAGTTCCTGGCTCCCATTCCTGACATCCCCACTACAGCCCTAGGGCAGTTGGGACAAGTCCCAGGTAGAGTTGAGGCCTTGTGGGGGTTAAGTGGATCCCACCCCTGGGCTAGGCAGCTCCTGGGATCAGGACAAGGGTCTCAGCTGGGCCCAGGAGGCAGCTCCCACCTCAGTGCGCTGGCCAGCCATTCAGTGCCCCTGGTGACCAGAGAGAAGGCTGGGTGAGCCTCTGTCCACAGAAGCATCCCTGACCATTGGCAGCTCGTGGGAAGCACAGCAGTGCCACCTAACAGGGTTAGTGATTCTTCCCAGAGCCCCCCTCAGAGTCCCCTCTCTGGGCCAGAGAGCCCAAGGCTCTGTACTGCCAAGAAAACCAGCTCCCCTCACTGCTGTGGAATTTGAGAGTTCTTGGAGAAGGGGGAGGGTGTGTGTGTGTCTCAGAGTACAGCCCAGTGGGCGTGTGTCTGGCGTGGGCATGTGTCTGCGCGCGCGTGACTAGAGCAGGGCTGTGTTTGGGGGCAGGCAGGGGTGCAGCGAGGGTGGGCGGGGGCTCAGCCCTCTTCCTTTTATCGGTTTCCACATTCCAGAGTCAGCCGGATTGCTTTCCCTCAGCTGGCTGGGCCGCCTGGCCGGCCAGGCCTGTGGGCCTCCCCCGCTTTTCCTCATTCCAGCCTCCCTGGGTATGGAGAGGCTGGAGCAAGCTCCCTTGGGCCACCTCGGATTTGGGGGGTGGGGGCAGGTGGGGTGGGGGCAGGCGAGGGGCCAGTTCCTCTCCAAGGTTGGGGCCAGCCCCCCACCGGTCTCCTCCCGGGGAATGCAATAAGGCTCTGACATTCCTCAGAGGCTGCCAGAGAGATTTAATTAAGGAGGAAGGAGAGAGCTGGCTTGCATTGAGAAGAGGCTGGGGCTGAGGCTGGGGTGGCCACTGGGGCCCCACTGGCCCTGGGCCTGGATGGGCAGCAGTGAGAGCTGAGAGATAAGGTTGCGGCTCCCCTAATCAATCCCACCTGCCCGCTGATCAGCTCACAGACCCCAGGAAGGGCCTCTTCTGCCGCAGGGTGACCAAGAACCCTGGGCATGATGAGAATGAGAAGGGCAAGACCCCTTCTGGGGCCATTTCCTTCTCGGACCCTGTCAAGCCCCAGACAGCCTGGGCCTAGTTGACTTGGGACTGGCGGCCTCCCTTGGTGACTACGGTCTTCCTCTGGCAAATTCAAGGTTAATTGCAGGGTTAGAGCCTTACTTGATATGTGCTTGGCTCTGGGTGTGGACAGGGCAGTGATGAGGCCCCATGTCTGAGGCCAGTCCCAGCGGCATCACACCTGCGTGTGCCAACTGGCATCTGGATCAGCCCATTTCAAGTTGGGCCACAGCCACCAGTATAGCTCCTGGGGCAGCAGGTGTCCTCTCAGTAGAGTGGCACCTCTCCCGAGTGAGAAGGCATGTCCTGCTGCCCTCAGGGCTCAAGTCAGGGACTGGCCTTAGTCACCGGTCTTCCTGCCCTGGGCTGACAGGTCTGGCGGCCACCAAGTCACCCACGGTGCCACAGAAGGCACCCACCTGGGGCCAGGCAGCTCCTGCTATGGAGGAAGGGGAGGCAGAAAGCCCAGTTCCTGCTCTTCTAGTGCTGCCAGCTGGCCATGCCTGCTCAGGGATCCACTCTTCCCTGGGCAGGGAGATGGGCTGACACACTGTCCCCCTCTGCAACCCTGTGCCCCAGGATCTGAGACCTGGCTATATGGGAGACCCACCCAAGGAGCTTCTCTAAAACACAACTCTGCCTGACTCTCACTCCAGAAATTCTTATTTAATTGGTTGGGGTTGGGGGTGGTGTAGGGGGCCCAGGCATTAGGAACTTTCTAAAGCTTCCTGGTGATTTTGATGTGCAGCTGGGTCTGAGAAGCCCTATAGGTGGGAGACGGAAGAGAAGGGACCTAGATGAGGTCGTGGAGTGTCGGACCTTATCTGTAGCATGAGCAGAACCAACCACTGGTGGTGATGGAGTTAAGTAAGGCAGAGATGCCAAGACTGGTGGGGACCCCCAACTTGATTATAGGGCAGGGCTAGGACCCCCACACACAGAGAGGGCTGTCTCTGAGGAACTGGAGGCTCAGCCCCCTCGGCCCATTCCATGAGGGTCTAGGACAGAGAACCCAACCTGCTAGGCCAGGGGCTGCTGCTCCCCAGGGATGGGGAGACTGGTGGACCTGGCTCAGGCCCAGAGCCTCCTCATACACGTCAGCAAAACTGGAGCCAGCCATTCTGGCCGCCGGCATGGTCCCGCCTGCCTGGGGGGTTGGCAGACTCCTGGGCTGGGCTGTTGCCAGGCCTGGCCGGCAGGCCGGCACTAGAGCCACAGCCCAGACCCGTGGGGTCAGATCTGCAGCACCAGACCCCTGTACCCACTCTTTAGTGTCGGGTATAGGGGGGTGGGTGTACCTTTCTCTGCTTGTACCTCTTTCCCCACCAGCCAGGCTGAGATGCTCCAGCCTGAGGTCTCATGTGGTCACTCAAAAGCCAGGGTTCTACATACTGGCCATTCCCTCCCTGACCCAGGGCCTATGTGTGAGTGGGTGCCTCCAGGTGTGTCCCACACTTGGGGGTGGGTGAGGACACTCTGGGTCCTCCTCAGAGCTGAGATGACGATGTCTTTACTCATAGAGTTCCTCCTTCTGCTCCGCCCTGCCCCCCCAGGTCATATGCTGAAGGTGCTGGCCAAAGGACAGCTCACTCCCCCCACCCCCTTCCAGAACTAAAGACACCCCTCTTCAGGCTGCTCTCCCCAGCTTCTCCGGCTCTCCCACACCTGAGGGTGGAGGCCTCACCCTGGGCCCCGGGGCCTCCTGTCTGTGCTGAAATATGCGTGGAACCCCTCTCGTACCATGGCACCCTCACCCCGTATGTGGAAGGCAGGACTTAGGTTTTATGGGTGACACTCTTGGTAGCTAATGTTTACTGACCACTTAGAATGTTCTCCAGGTACAAACTAAACAGCCCTGAGACTCAGATGCTATACCCAGCCCCCCCCCCCCCACTTCACAGACGAGAACTGAGGTGAAGGGCTGTGGCCAGGTTGTCATGTCGGACCCCAAACCCCATCCCAGCACTGTTCCCTGGAGGACCCCGAGGTGGGGCCAGGCCAAGGTGGGTCCAGCTGGAGGCCCTGGACACTTTGCCCTCCTGGTCTCCCCTCCCCCGCCAAATCCCAGGCTGCCTCCATAATTCTCCCCACACCCTTTGCAGCAGGAAAGGTCCCACCTCCCTGCCTCGAGTCAGCAGATCAGATATCAAAGCCCAGGCCCGTGGTCCTTCAGAGCTGCTGAAATTGCAAGGGCCAGGGCAGCCGTGACCCCAGCGAGACACCCCCACCCCCAATGCACACACACACACCAGCACGCGCCCAGACAGGCGGGATCACTCCCAGAACTTGTTAAAAGAACTTCCCCATTTAAAACAAACAGAACAACCCAGAACTACAACCCCTGGGTGCTCGGAACAACTCCAGAGGCTGAAGCAAGGCTGGTGAGAAACAAGCCCATGGTTGAGAAGGGATCTAGAAAGCTATTTAGGAGTAGAACTTGTCTCCTGCTGCCCCAACTGTCCCCTCCACCGTCAATCTTCGCCCTCTGGGTCCCCTCTTGGTGGCAGAGCTCCTGGAGCTGACAGCCCCCAGCCTGCTATTTTCCCAGGCCCTGGTGCCAACTCCTTGCTGGATGGGTAGAGTGGGCAGCAGCACTCATCCCTGCAGCATAGGGGGTGGGAAGCAGGGTAGCTGCTGCCTGCTGGGGTCTCCCCAGCCCAGAATGCCAGTTGCTCTTGTTCTGATCCAGCCCCTGCTCTCCACCAGCTCAGCCAGATTGCCACCCTGCAGCCAGACAGAACCTCAGCTTCCCTGCCTCCCTCCCCCATGGTGGCTTTACTGATTAAAGGGCCAGGAGTGAAACCCAGAGCCCAGGCTGATCCCTTCCTCAATGCAGAATGGGACCACGCCTGGCAGCTCGATGTTCCGTGTTCCTAGTCTTGGGAGGTGTCGATTCTGAAATGCCCTTGTGGACAGATGAGGAAACTGAGGTACTGAGAGAAGGCTGCTGTCTGTGGCCTCACAGCTTGGACACCCCTGGCCCAGGGCTTCCTGACTGGAACGTGAGCTTTTAACCGTGACCTTATATGAGGCCCAGGGGGAGCTGAAGCCGCAGGGGTGGCCAGTCTGGCCACGTGTAGGACCCCTCCCACTCCAGAGACTGGCTGCTCCCTTCTTGACCCTGCCTGCCCCACCCCCTGCCAGGAGGGCTGATTCAAGGGGAGGCTGCTCACCCCCCACGTGGATGAGGGGGCGGGGGTCGCTCACAGCCCACATCTGGAGGCCAGGCTGCACCCGCCACCCGCCACCCGCCGCCTTCTGAGTCAGTGAGGGTGGAGCGGGTCCACACGGGGGAGGAGGCTGGGTGCGGCACACAGAGTCCCCTCGGGACGGGACTGCCGGCAGGGCCAGGGGCACATGAGGCCTCCCGGGTTCTGGCTGAGCTTCATCTGAGGCTGAGTGAAAGACCCTGCCCCACCGTTGACTCAGCAAAGATGTGCTCTAGGGTGCACAGGAGTGAAAACAGACAGGGCCTCCCCTCAGAGAGGGGACAGTACAATCTGGAGAGCACAGGAGGTGGCGCTGCCTGGGAGTCAGGGAAGGCCTCTCTGGCTGGCCTCGAAGGGTGGTCATCAGTGTTTTAACTACTGAGAGGCGGAGAAGACTCTGCAGGTGGGCAGGGCCTAGGGAGGCCCAGCCTGGTGACAGGCTTTTACCCAGAGGTGGCCCCAGACCACAGTGGCCTTCCAGGGACCATCTTCCCTCCTCTGCCTCACGTTCCAGGAGCCTGCGTACCTGGGGAGGGTCAGTCTGATCAACCACAGCGGGTACAAGGCAGGCTGGGCTGGGGGCTGTGCTACCTGCTGTGGCTGGATGGCTAGCCAGCGTGGGGGAAGGGGAGGCTGAGCCCCAGCACAAAAGGCCCTTGTGCTTGCAGGAGGCACCTGGAGGGGAGGGGTGTCAGCCTCTCAGGGACTCTAGGGGCCCAGAATGTGGGCACTGCTGCTGCAGTGGCCCCCTGGGCTCCCCCCAGGAGCCTGAGCGAAGGGGGGCCCATGTCTTAGGCAGTTCCAGCTATGAGTGGGAGCCTGCAGCAGCTGGGGGAGCCACCCCCACCCCAGGCAGGACTGGGGCCCACGTCAGGAGGGCAGGCCCAGCTGCACCTGGATGTGGTTAAGGACCTGGGCTCCAGCTCTGATTTGCCGGCAGTGTGACAACAGCAAGTCACTGCACCTCTAGGAGCCCCCTTTCTCCTGTCATCTGAGTGTGGGGATAATAGCTTCCACCTGGAGTGGCTGCTGGGGACTGAACGAGGGGACAGCAGACGCTCAGTGCCCCTGGCACATGGGGAGGGCTGCTGCTTCTCTTGTTCAATGGTTGGCCCAGGGCAGACCCTGAGAAACAACAGAGGATCCAATCTGTGGAGCATTTCGAGGCTTGGCACTGCTTCTGGGGCCACCACACAACCAACGTCCCCCAACCTGAGCGCTGAGTCTGCCTGCCCAGGGAGGCTGGACCCCCCTCACCTCTAGTTCTGTCATCACAGCTGAGAGGCAGGGGATCTGGAGACCAAGATTCCGTGCCTCCCCCCTTCCCATAGGGGACACCTGCCAATGGCTCCAGCCCTCCTCTGCCCTCTCCCCCAGGAACTTTCCTGCTGGCCACATCCTCGCAGGCCCACAGCTCCCGTCCTGGGCAGGTCTGACTTCACAAGTGGAAAAAACACCAATCCCATAGTTTCCATGTGAAGTCTTCCCGCTGCGGTCTCCTCACTTGGAGGACGCGGAGTGTGGCAGCAGGGGCCGGCGGCCCGGGGCAGCCTGCTTCTCTACTTACGCACTCAGGCTCGGCCTCCTGCCCACCCGTCTGTCTCTCCCAGATGCTGCGGGAGGGGCTGCTGCTCCAGAACCCACCATTCTCACCCCTTCCTTGCCCACTTCAGCAGAGATTTTGGGGGGAATTTGGCAAGGGGGGTGGGCGGAGTTGGGGCAGAATCTGATGCTTTTTGACCATGTGTTCTCTCTCAGCCATAGAGAGGTGAGAAGGCTGGGGCTAAGAAGGGAGGTTATTCATGGTCACTGAGTGTTTGGGGGCCAGCCCCCCTCTGTGTGCACCAGCCCACCGAACCCTGGTGACAGCACAGGAAGTAGCAATTGATATCATAACGAGGTCATGTGACTGCTCAAAGTCACATAGCGACGGAGTGATGGGTCTGGGACAGGAACCCAGCCAGGACACTGGGGACCTGACTCACAACTACTGTGTGCTGTTGGATTTGGAGGCAGGGAATGCTGAAGGGGGCTGGGAATTCCCTTCATCCTTCCTGGAGTGGCTATCCCCTAGGGCTCCTGACTCATGGTCTCCCCTCTCCTCTCTGCTCCCAGGGACCAGAAGATGAGCTCCAGGATCCCCCCACGCCTGTTGCTGCCACTGCTGCTGCTGCTGCCAGCCCTGAGGCCCAGGGTGCAGGGCTGCCCATCAGGCTGCCAGTGCAACCAGCCACAGACAGTCTTCTGCACTGCCCGCCAGGGGACCACGGTGCCTCACGATGTGCCGCCCGACACAGTGGGCCTGTACATCTTTGAGAACGGCATCACCACACTTGACGTGGGCAGCTTTGCCAGCCTGCCAGGCCTGCAGCTCCTGGACCTGTCGCAGAACCAGATTGCCAGCCTGCCGGGTGGGGTCTTCCAGCCTCTGGCCAACCTTAGCAACCTGGACCTGACAGCCAATAGGCTGCGGGAAATCACCAATGACACCTTCCGCGGCCTGCGGCGCCTGGAGCGCCTCTACCTGGGCAAGAACCGCATCCACCACATCCAGCCCGGTGCTTTCGATGCACTCGACCACCTCCTGGAGCTCAAGCTGCAGGACAACGAGCTGCGGGTGCTGCCCCCGCTGCGCCTGCCGCGCCTGCTGCTGCTCGACCTCAGTCACAACAGCCTCCCAGCCCTGGAGCCCGACAGCCTGGACACCGCCAACGTTGAGGCGCTGCGGCTGGCCGGCCTGGGGCTGCAGCGGCTGGACGAAGGGCTCTTTGGCCGCCTGCGGAACCTCCACGACCTGGATGTAGCCGACAACCAGCTGGAGCGTGTGCCACCTGCCATCCGTGGCCTGCGGGGACTGACGCGCCTGCGGCTGGCCGGCAACACACGCATCGCCCAGCTGCGGCCCGAGGACCTGGCTGGCCTGGTGGCCCTCCAGGAGCTGGACCTGAGCAATCTGAGCCTGCAGGCCCTGCCGCACGAGCTCTCAGGCCTCTTCCCCCGCCTGCGGCTCTTGGCGGCTGCCCGTAACCCCTTCAACTGCGTGTGCCCCCTGAGCTGGTTCGGCCCCTGGGTGCGGGAGAGCCGCGTGGCGCTGGCCAGCCCCGAGGAGACGCGCTGCCACTTCCCACCCAAGAACGCGGGCCGGCTGCTCCTGGACCTTGACTATGCTGACTTTGGCTGCCCGGCCACCACCACCACGAGGCCCACGGTGCCCACCACGAGGCCCACGGTGTGGGAGCCCACATTCCCACCTTCTAGCCCAGCTCCCACCTGGTTTAGCCCCACAGAGCCTGCCACCGAGGCCCAGAGCCTGCCATCTGATGTTCCACCAACTGTGGGGCTTGCCCCCTGGCCCCAGGACTGCCCAGCATCCATCTGCCTCAACGGGGGCACCTGCCACCTGGGGCCTCGGGGCCACCTGGAGTGCCTGTGCCCCGAGGGCTTCACCGGCCTGTACTGTGACAGCCGGGTGAGGCAAGGGCCAAGGCCCAGTCCTGCCCCGGCCACGCCACGGCCACCCCAGCCCCTGCCCCTCGGCATCGAGCCTGCAAGCCCCACCTCCCTGCGGGTGGGGCTGCAGCGCTACCTGCAGGGCAGCCCCGTGCAGCTCAGGAGCCTCCGCCTCACCTACCGCAACCTGTCTGGTCCTGACAAGCGGCCAGTGACACTGCGGCTGCCCGCCTCACTCGCCGAGTACACAGTCACCCAGCTGCGGCCCAACGCCACCTACTCCATCTGTGTCAGGCCCCTGGGGGCCGGGAGGGTGCCTGAGGGCGAAGAGGCCTGTGGGGAGGCCCGCACACCCCCAGCTGCCCGTTCCAACCACTCCCCGGTCACCCAGGCGCGCGAGGGCAACCTGCCACTCCTCATCGCGCCTGCCCTGGCTGCTGTGCTCCTGGCCGTGCTGGCCGCCGTGGGGGCAGCCATCTGTGTGCGGCGGGGACGGGCCGCAGCAGCTGTGGCTCAGGGCAAAGGGCAGGTGGGGCCGGGGGCCGGGCCCCTGGAGTTGGAGGGGGTGAAGACCCCCTTGGAGCCAAGCCCCAAGGCAACTGAGGGTGGTGGGGAAGCCCCACCTGGAGGGCCTGAGTGTGAGGTGCCGCTCATGGGCTACTCGGGGCCCAGCCAACAGGGGCCCCTCCCTGCTAAACCCTACATCTAAGCCTGGGAGTGATGGACCACCGAGGTCAGGTGCTCAGCCCCACTGGGACTGGCCAGTCTCCTGCTGCCAGACCAAGGAAGTTCTCAGATCCGAACGAGGACACGTCACGACTGGGGCTGTGTGACCCCTCTCTGGACCTTGGTCTCCTAGTCTGTAAGATGCTGAGACCCAGGTGATGACCTCTGAGGTGTGACCCAACTCGAGTGCCTAAAGGATGGCGTCAGCCCCATCCTCTGCAACATGCAACCCCCGGGGTGGGGCGGGCCCTGCCGTGTGCTGGTAACACAGGCCCGGGGCTGCGAAGCCCCACACCCCAGGGAGGCTCTGGGTGGCCAGTGAAGGAAGCCCCCGGAAAAGAGAGCAGAGGGAGAGTGGGGTTAGGGATGGGGTGTGTGGCCCTGCCTCGGCTCCAGGGAGTGAAGGAACAAAAGAAACTGGAAAGCAAGATGCTTTAGGAACAAGTTTTGCTTTTGTTTTTTAAAATATATTTATAAAAGATCCTTTCCCATTTATTCTGGGAAAATGTTTTCAAACTCAGAGACAAGGACTTTGGTTTTTGTAAGACAAACAATATGAAGGCCTTTTGTAAGAAAAATAAAGGATGAAAAGAAATGAGTGTTTCTTCGGCACGGCCCCACTGTACCTGGACTGGGTGGAGGGAGGGTGGCGCGCAGAATCGGCATAAAGGGGCAGCACTTGAGGGGAGAGTACAGCTCAGTAGTCAAGTGCATACTTAGCATGCATGAGGTCCTGGGTTCAATTTCCAGTACTGCCATTAAAAAAAAAGTTTGCAAAAATAAAATAAAGGGACAGCCGTTTCTGTGGGGAAGCTGGGGTCCAGGACCCCTCTCCTCAGCAGGCACCAGGCCCTAGTCAGCATCCCAGGTGGGAGCAGGGATGGGAGCAGGACCACTTCCAACCGCAGGGCAGAGTAAATAGTTAGGGCAACTTTACCCTATCCAGGCCTAGCCTTCTGCCAACAGGAGCTGCAGGGCTCCTAGGAGAGACTGGGGAGATGCTTGTGGCAGACACTGGCCAAGAGGACCCTCAAAGGTCCCTCCTCAGGGACAGGTCTGACAGCAGTTCACTGCCTGCCTTCATCTGTGGAGGGGGTGCCTCTAGCCATGTCCAACCAGGCCTTTGTGGGTGGTCCTGGACCAGGCAACACGCATGGCCCAGGCTGGGAGACCTTGCTCCCAGCCTCCTGCTCTAGCTACAGGAAGGGGCTTGGGTGGAGAGGCAGCACAGATTCTGAATGACAAGAACCCTCTGGTGGGTGGGGAGGGAGGGGCCGAGCCAGGGCTGTTAGGGGTAGGTAGCCCTGGGAAGGGACCAAAGGTCTGAGTCCAGCTTGCGGAGGCCTGGTATCCCTGTGATGCCCCCTTCCTCTCTGCACTTGGGATGTACCCAGGCTTTCCAGAAACCCCGGAAGTGGGAGTGTTTTCCAGGAAGCCACAGGCTAAGGTGGGGGGCAGGGCCAGGGATACTGCACTCAGCCCTGGCCTGGATCAGGTGCTGAGAGCTGCGGGACAGTGACAGATACATGGCACCTTTTCCTGTTACCCTTGGGCAGGAAGGGAGGTGGCCCTGCAAAGGCTGGAGTGAGTCTCCCTGAGGCCCCATGCCCATGTCCCTCCATGGGTCATGGTCCCTGGCCCCCAGCCTCACCCCAGCGGGAAGGAGGCAGCCCAGCCAGGCCTGGGGAACAGGCCCTGTGGCTCTGGGAGTTGATGTCAGCGCAGAGTCAGGCCCGGCCACGCGAGGCTCTGGATTCAATTATCGGCTGCTAAGGGTTTTGGCACGAGAAGGGAGGAGGCGGGTGGTGGGTCACAGCGGGCAGAGGGTGGTGGCAGTGGGCCTGGGTGGGGCCCCTTCTTCCTGAGGCAGTGGCGGCAGCAGCCCAGGTGGATTTCCTGTGGGCCTGGGTCCCATTAGAGGAACAGCTCTGGCGAGGCCTGCCCTCCCCTTTAGCGGCCCAGTCAAAGGGGCCATTGTGGGCCTGTGGGCTGCTGCTAAACACAGAGGCTGCTGAATGAATGTTTTCGCTGCAAAGCTAAACCTGGCTAGTGGGACAGCAGGGGTGGGTAGTGGGGCCCAAAGGAAGGGGGCTGGGCACTCATGCCAGTCCTCCCAGAAAAGGTATCTGGGGGTCCCATCAGATGAGGGGCTGCGGGATGAAAGGAGGGCCGGGGGAGTTGTGGACCAAGCCAAGATGCCACTACTACCCAGGTGATCCTGATGGCCCCAGCCGAGGGACTGGGGCAGATGTGGGGAAATGCCAGCCCCAACTGCTGGGTCCTCGCTGCCACAGGCCCTGTGTCACCCAAGCTACACTTGCTCCCATTGCAGGCCCAACAAACCCTATACAAAAGAGAATCTCAGGCCAGGAGAGGTGGCAGGGACGGATCCCAGCACCTGCTCCCTGGCCCTGGGGAAATTGCCAGCCTTGGGTTGGAGGGGCTGCTACGAGCAGCAGAAGCTACCAGGCAGGGAGAGGGGCTCCCAATCTCCAGGGAACACACTGGGATGTGGGGCCAGTGCCTCTGGCCAGAGGTAGACACCTCGGTATGAAGAAGCAGAGCCCGAGTCCCAGCCTCCACCCTGCACAGGCTTGCTGCTGGGGGACCTCAACAGAGGCTCAACTTCTCTGGCTTCAGCTGCCTCTTTGGTAACATATGGAGAAAAATCCCCTTCTGCCTTCGATACTGCTGACCCTTCACCCAGCCCAGGAGCAGGGTACCTGAGACAGGTGGTGTTTCTGCATGTCCGGGGCACGAGCTGCTCCATCAGCCCAGGCCCAGCCAGTAACCCCTGCCTCCAAACTGCCCAGGGCCCAGCACACAGGAAGTGCAGAGAAGCTGTCTGTGGACCTGCCCCCTGAGCCCGGCCTTACAGAGAGGACCTGACGCCCTGCTCTTCCCATCCTGGCCCGTCTCCTCCTGGGGAGGTGCACTCCACAAACAACAGGGATGAGCTGGGGAGGCCATAGGTGGGAGCAGAGACGAAGGCCCCTGGGAGGGTGGGGCCCTGGGTCCTATCCTGGGAGAGGATAAGGAGGGCCATGTGTCTGACCCCCCCCCCCGCCCCCTCTAGCTCTTCCAAGAGCTCATACTGTTCTACCCAAATTGAGTTGGAAAATCTATAAAACAGAGAAGAAACTGAGAGGGTGTGGTGGAGACCCATACCATAGCCACAGCTGACACCCTGCACTTTCCACTTTCAGTCCAGTTCACACAGCAGTCCCCAGAACCCCAGGGGGCTCAAGAGGGGCTCTGCCTTCAGGAAGCCAGGGAGATCAGGGGATCCGCCACCTCTCAGGCCAGCCTAGAGGCTGGCATGCATCCCTGGCGTCCACCAGCTTTGTAGAGGGCTGGAGAGTCCCGGCTCCTCCGCCAAGGGCGTGGGCCCAGTGGGGCAACGGCCAGGACTGGGGGACGGAGGGGGCGGGACACTGGCCTGGCCGCCCATCTGGGAGTGATTTGAGAAATTCCAGGCCTCGCTGGCCCTGCGAAGCTATTCTTAACTGCTATAATTACAGGGTCAGCCTTGGCCAGTGGCACCATGGGGTCTGGGCATCATTAACTCCCCCAGGGGCCACGCTGGGGCTGGGCAGGGACTGCTCGTGAGGGGAGGGAGACCAACACAGACCAGGGGTGGAGCCTGGGAGGCAGGAAGTGGTGGGGTGAGGAGCACTTGATGGCTAGTGCCTGGGTCCCTTTTCCAGGCTGGGCCAGCTCCCTCTCTCTGCAGGGGGGGTGGCCTGTAAGGAAGGGGGCTATCTGGCCTGGTAGGGGAAGTGTGGAGGATGAGATACCAGTATAGCATAAGAGCTAGGGGATGGGTTGCTGGACATGAAGCCAGGAAGCCTGGGAACTCTGATTCCTCCAGCGCAGAGGGTCCTGGTAACATCCCCCTAAGTCCCCAGGGCCAAGAGCAGACAGAGGCCACCTACTGTGTGCTTTTAAGGAAGGTAGGGGATCTCAGCTTCACCTCCCTCATCTGCAAAATAGGCCTTTCCAGCTCCCCAGCCTCTCCCTGGGCTATGAGAGAGGATGGAAATGGAAGATCACTGCCGCCCTGACTGTTACCCTTCTCTGGGGGCTCTCAGCTGGGGTTGCCCTGGCAGGCGCTCTTACAACAGTCTTCCCTGCCCTGGACACGGCCCTCGCTGCTCCTGAAGCTTGGACAGGTCACTGAGCCCCCTGTGACTCAGCTTCCCTAGCTGTAAAACAGAAGAGGAAGGGGCTAGATGGATATCCAAGGACCCTGTCCTGGCCCTGACCTTCACAGGTTCCTGCCTGGGTACGGGTCTCAGCAAGGCACCCGAGAGTCACAGGTGAACAGGGACCAGGCCCCGCCTCTCTGGCCCCAGCCAGGGTGGTCCCCCAGGTGCCTGGGCTGTCCCTGCACAGAGCTGGCTCAAGCCAGGACCCCAAGGGCACCACCATAAACCCTCATGCACACACTTCCAGGATCACGGAAGGATGAGGTACATTTGTACCTCTAGGCTGCTTACACCGCCCTCACCTCAACCCATTCAGGACAACCAGGGAGAAGCACATGGCCTGGGTGGAGGAGGTCTCATAGAGGCTGCGGGTCCAAGGCCTGCTTCCATCTGCCACTGGAGCCTCCAAACCTACCAGCCCACCTGTCCCCACATCACCCTGCATCCACCCCACCATCACAGCCTCAGTTTTCTTGGTCCTCAGCTTGGTCCAAAATACAGCAAAATCATGTGCATCCCCGCCCTGCCTGTCCCCAGCACCTGCTGAGTCTCAGTCCCCTCCCCAAATGCCAAAACACACCAGTACAAGCCCCTGGGCGGTAGCCTGCCCCACCACCAGCAGTGTGCATTCCTAGACACCATCTGGGCCCTTAACATCCTGCAGCCGTCCCAACATGCCAGACACTCCTACCTGGGAGAGGTGTCCAGGGTGAGCGAGGTGAGGGCACTAGAGAAGAGCCGGGTATCCCAGAGCTTCACTTCACGCTCACGCATCTGCAAGGAGGGGACAGAGAGAGGCTCAGAGGGGCCTGTCCTTCAGGCCGCAGGGCTCCCCAGGAATCCAGGGACTGAGGACACAGCCTGGCACAGGGGCACTTTCCCCAGAGCAGAGCTGGGAGAGCAGTCGGCAGGGGGGGTGGGGGTGAGTCATGCCAGGGAGGGAGAGCTTGGGTTTTCATGTCCTGCCCCTTTAAGAACCCTTAGGTGACAAGGGACAAGGGGCGGTTCCCTCCATGGACTCTGGTCCCTGGGGGGGGCCCACCACAGTTCCCAGGGTCAGGCTTAGCTACTGCAAATGGAATCTGCCAGTTTTCAGCAGCCGTCGGTCCCCTGGGGCTCTGAGACCCGGCTGCACGCAGGGCCGTATATGGACAGGCCTGGAGCCGGCCTCACCCCGATCCTTAGTGCAGGGGCCCTGCTCATCTGCGAGGAGCCATACCTGGTTGAAGCCGGTGGACACAAGGTGCTCCTGGGTGCCCGTCCACACTAGCCGGCCATCCCTGCTGTTCTCATGGGCTTGTGTGCTCTGGAGGAGGCAAGAGATGGTGCTAAACCACAGAGGCCTCCTCGGGGGAGCCACCCAGCTGAGAGCCCCACGGAGGATAGGAGGGGCCAGGTCAGTGCCCCCCAGAAGCCAAGGGGGAACAGCTCTGCACCCAGAGGGCCGACCTGGCCAGCCAGCTTGGGCTCAGTCTCCCTCCTCCCATAGGGCCTGTCTGGATGCCCTCCTCCCACAGTGACGGGGCTCAGGACGGTGGTGCGTCCTTGCCCCTGCAGGTGTCCTAGGGGAGGCAGTCGGCTGCCGGTCACTGTCCCCAGGGACCCCAGTACCCTCTTGCAACTTCATTTTCCTTGCTCGTGGCCCAGGCTGCCTGCTTCTTAGGGCTGTTGTGAGGATCGACTGAGACCACATGTGACAGGAGCAGGCCTGCCACAAAGCACCATGCAAATCGAGGGATTACAAGTATTACTGCTGCCTTCCAACGCTGCCAGGGGGCCCAGGAGAGGTACTGGTGCCAAACTTAGGGAACAGTCCCGGGGAGGGCAGAGAAGTGCCCCTCATCGCCCTCCTGCAGCGCTGGAGCTGCCAGCAGGAAGGCTTCCTGGGCCCTGGGGAGGAGAGGCGAGTTCACACTGCGGGCGGCCCTGTCCCCTGGGCCCAGGCAGCAGGGAGCCGAGGGGGCCAGAGGAAATGCAAACAGCTCCCTCCCAGTCACCCTGGCCCCTGGAGCCTGAGACGAAAGACCCTGTTACCAAAAATAGCTCACCCCAAACTGTGGCCAGCTTCCTCCAAGCTTCCCACGGTCTCCTTGGGAATGAATGAGGGAGGAGGGTGGCTGTGAAGAGCTGGCCCAGCGCCCCCGCCCCAGCCCATGGAGGCCGACCCCAGCGTGGGAGACCATCGGAAACGGCCCCGTGTGTCTTTCAAGGGGCTTTTCTCACTAGTCCCTTCCCACCCACTGCAGTCAGCACAGGAAGCCAGGGCTGGAGCCTGAGAACCCGGGCCTGACATCCCCGTCTCCACGCAAGAGGGGCTGTGGGGTCAGGGGCGAGGGTCAGCCCCGCCCCCGAAGCCCCAGAGTCAGTCAGAAGTGTCAGAAGGGCTCTTGCCCTCTCTTCGGTGTGCAAATGTCCCACGTGAGCAGCAGACCAGATGGCTCCTGCCACATCCCCACAGCATTCATGCACTCAATAGATGTGCAGGCCTCCCCCTGGCCAGGCGCTGTGCCAGGATCTGGAGGTAGGGCCTGACACACCCCTCTCAAACGGAGAGTCATCCGCTGGGTGAAGCGGGGCTGCTCATTCACTTGGTCTTTCGTGATATGAACATTTGAGCTACATACAACACGAGGCGCTGGGGACATGGTCAATGGCACGGAAAGGGATGCCAAACTCACAAAGCATGTGAGTTGAAAGGCAGATGTGAACCAAACAGAAATAACAACGTCACCAGGTTGTCACCAGTGGAGCTTAAGAGCTCAAGCTTTGGAGTCAGACCGCCTTGGTGAAGGCCCTGCCACTATCAGCCTCATACCAGGATGAGTTACGCAACATCCCTGTGCCTCAGTTTCCTGATCTGTACAAAGAGCACTATAATGGACCTGCTGTGGAGGCTGTGCCAGGGCTAGGTTTACACTGGCGAAGCACCCAGGGTTGTGTTTGGAACACGTCAACAGGCATTTTTTAAAGCATGGTAATGGGGTACAATAAGAGTATAATTGAGGGAAGTGATCTGAGGTAACATTCGAGTTAAGATGTGAAGGATTGACAGGCGTGAGCCAGCAGAGGGACCAGCACCTGTGAAGAGTAGGGGCCTCGGAGAGCAAAGAGGCCGGCAGAGCCAGCACTGGGGTCAAGGGAGAGGCGGAGGTGTCCAGGGCCTACAGGGCCTGCAGGCAGCGAAAGCATTTTCATCCAGAGGCACGGGCTGGGGATGGCACACTCCTTGGCCCACGCCTCCCACCTTTCTACTTCACACATGGAGAAACAGAGAAACCAGAGGCCCAGAGAGAGGAAGCCATCTTCCCCAAATTGCCCAGCAAGATAGCCACTGCCAACTGCCACTGTTCTATCTGCACAAGGGGAGCTGAGGCGAGGACAGGAGAGGAGACAGAGGCACAGCCAGAAGGCAGCAGAGCCTAGACCAGGAGGAGCCCAGGAAGCCAGCTGCCCCCAAGCACCATGTGTTTCCCAGCAGTCATCCCTGGAGGAGCCCTAGATGAGGTCCCACGGGGGAACCAGGCTGCTGGGCAGGGCGGTGTGGGCTGGTGTGTCCTGCTCACCCCACAGCTCTCCACCCTGGCCTTGGGTCTCGGAGGGCATGGCCCCAAGGAAGTGGAGACAAGGTCAGAGCATAGGCTGATCCCAGTGCACTCGCCATGGGCACACCTAGCTCATTCTGCCCAGGGGTCACAGGAAGCCCTAGCAATGGGGGAGGGGTGGCCAAGGACCCCCTCCGACCACCCTTTGTCATTAGATCATTAGAGTGACTTTCATTTTCAAACAATGGCAAGCTGACCTCACTGGGACTTGGAAGGAAGGAGATCCCCGGATTCTCATCCTTCTGGGGCAAAGGGGAGGCTGCAGGCACCTTGACACCCTGTCACAGGAAGCGCTGGTGGTGATCCCCAAGCCTGCAGGCCAGGCCTTGGGGTCTCCCTCTCACAAGGAGCTGGGTATCCTGCTCAGTACCCCCACGTCTCCCCAACACCTGGCCCCAAGGAGGGAACAGGAGGGGCTGAGGCCAGGCAGAGCCTGCCCAGCACAGGGGCGCCAGGAACAGGCACATACCCGGCATTCCAGCCACGGTGCAGCCAAATCCCCCTCTTTGTTGCCTCGGCAACACTTCCTGTGTGGGGCAGGAAGGCTGAAGGAGGGGCCCTGGGCTCCTTCCTCGGGTAAGAGGGGTGGTGAGGGGACCTTCCCCAGTGGTAAGACCCTTACCACTCATCCACACCCCTCCTAAGCCAGGCTCAGTTCTGGGCTCCAGATGCTGGCCCCCACCAGGCCTGCCTGACACACGGGGTGGTTGGAAGGCATAGTTCCGCCTGCCCGCCAGAGGCCCTCCAGCCCCCACTGGCCACCAGACAGGCGTCCAGAAGCCTCACTGTCCCTGGGTGCCCCCTTAGCTGTGGCTGCTACTTCTCAGGCACAGCCATGGCTGCAGGCTCAGGGGTGCCACTCCCACCGGGGCCCTGGCACAGCAAAGGGGCAGCAGAGAGGCCGGGGGCTCTGGAGTCCAATGGACTGAACCTACCTCTGCCACCCAGCCATGTGACCCTGGGGCAAAAATGACCAAAGGGCTGAGTTTATAGGACGGTCATGAGGGTGGAAGGAAGTCATGTGTGCTAAGGGCCTGGGACACAATAACCCAACATAAATGCAGCCTAAAAAGAAAGCAAGGGTGTGAACAGGAGGGAGCCACCCAAGCATCCCTTGCTGTGTGCTCAGGTCACCAGAGGCGGGGCCAAAAACAGCCAAGGGAGGAAGCCCCAGGCCCTCTGCCCAACCTCCAGGCTATGGGGACAGACCCCATCTAGTGGGGAAGGAGGATCTCAAGAGAAGGCACTCCCAGAAGGCCTCTCCCCTGATTTGGCCCCTGGGCTCACACCGACCCTGGCCGCCAGCAGCAGTTTTACTAATAGAAGCCAGGTGTGGGCCAGATGCCCTGGCGGAAGTGGGGGGCAGGGCCAGGCGGAGGGCAGCATTCCAGGCCCCGCTGCCCCCGCACCAGCAAGCGGAGCACAGGCACCGTCCCAGGAGTTGGGAGGGGGTGGGAGCCACCCACGCTCTTCCCAGGTCTCCTCAGCCCAGAAAACCCCTTCAGGGGGGCTCCCTCCAGAACCAGATCCTCTCCCTCCCTCTTCTCTGAACGTGGAGCCCCTTGGATGGCAGCCACTGCCGTCTCCACCTCAGCACCATCACTGTCCCTCTTGCTGGAGGAGGAGGAGGAGGGGAGGAAGGAGGAAAAGGCTCAGGCTAGGGGAGCTGGCCTCAGGCAAGGCCAGGCTGGGGCAGGGATGGAGGTGCCAGGCGCTATGCCCTGGAGCCTGGGTAGGAAAGGGCCACCTGAGAAAGCTGGGGGAGGGGGCCTCAGTCTCCCTCCTCCAGCTGAGCCTGGGATCCCTCTTCCAGGCAAAGACTGGAGGAGGGCTGCAGAAGGCTACAGTGAAGCCCACTGCTCATACCTACACTGCCGTGAGGTTCAAACAGTTCCACCACCAGCCACAGGGCAACGGACCCAGAACCAGCCTCACCAGAAGCACGGCCAGGCTGGGGCTGAAACCACTTCTGCCGGGCTGGGTTCACCTGTCAGGATGGGCCTCCTGTTAGTTTCCAGCCAGAATTGGAACTGACCACACTGTCTTGGGCAAAAAGTTGCTGTTGGCTGGGTGAAGGGGCTCGTGTGTGTTTGTGTGTGTGCACGCACGCGCACGTGGGTAAGGGGGGGTGAGGCTCCCTGTCTCCTGGTTGGGTTTAGACTGGTGGATTACCCTCAACCCCAGGTGAGGAACAAGTCCTAGAAATAGAGATGGGGGCACCTGTGCGGGCCCTGGGGCATCTCTGGGGAGCTCTTCACCTGAGCTGGCAGCAGGGCCCTGAACTGAACTTCCTCAGAAAAGAAGGCTCCTCAGCTTCTAGAAAAAATTTTTTTAAATGTGTATCTGGGTGGGAGGGTATAGCTCAGGTGGTAGAGCATATGCTTAGTATGCACAAGGTCTTGGGTTCAATCCCCAATGCCTTCTGTAAAAATAAATAAATAAACCTAATTACCCTCCCCCCCCAAAAAAAACTAAATAAATAAATCACTCTTCAAAAAATCAATAAATAAATGTAAATCTGTTCATCTCACTGCTTGCTTATTAACTCTAATGGCTTCCCACAGCACAGGTGACAGGTCCCTTATTCGGGATCCTGGGACAAGCTTGTCCCACCCCAGGCCGTCCGCATCACTCAGGCCTCAGCTCCTCAGGGAAGCACTAAACCACTCCAGCAAGAGAAACCCCCTAGCAATGGTCCCGTGTCTGTCTTGTTCACCACAGAACATTCTGTGCTTGGCATCAAGCTGCTCTCAAATGAATGAACAATTCCCCGGGGGCTCCGTGCCTGTAGCGTGAACCCACCGCCTGGCCTCTCCACTTGAAGGGCCACATGCACCCCATGCACAGCCGCACACACAAACCAAACACACTCGGTGCCTGAGGCCCACAGTTCTGGCAGGGCCCCCAACACCAGCTGTGAGATTGGAGGGGTGCAGAAGGTGGGGGCCGTGCTTTCTTTGGCTCCTCCATAACTGGCCTCTGCTAACCGTACCAGGAAGAGTGGGTGGGGATGAGGGTCTCAAAGAAGGAGAGGAAGTTGGAATCTCAAATTAGCTTCCTGAAGCCACAGGATGCCTCCACTGAAGGCCTGTGGGCAGCCTGGCTGCACCCCACCCTGTGATCAAAGCTGGACCCTCCCAGGACCCAAGACACGCTTCCCAGAAAGAGCTTCCAGCAGTGGGAGCCACCTCCCAGGTGACCCCCCACGTCCCCGGCAGGCCTCGGCCAGGGGCACAGGGTATGGCAGAACCTGTGTACCAGTGGCGCCTGCCCCCACCCACACCTACTGGAGCCACTAGGGCCTCAACCCAGCCCTGCTGCCCACACAACTCACCTGGGAGACCTCAGGCTTAGCTCTGGGGTCAAAGATCCGCAGCTGCTTGTCCTGGAAAAGCAGAGAGGAGGAAACAGAGAGCACATTTAGGGCAGGGAGGGTATCTGGGGCCTGCCTGTCTCCCCCATCCCTAGGCACTAATGGTCCCACCTCCCTCCCCCAGTACATAGGGCAGGCAACACACACCAGGGTGATCCCTCCCCAGACCAGTTCCTCTTCTCACAGCAAAGGGCAGGCCCCCTTTCCTGCCCCAGTCACCCACACAGAGAACTCAGGGACAAGAGTTCACATTTCCTGAGCACCTACTAGGTGCTGGGCATGTAACACGCATGACCTTGCCCCATCTTTCCAACTACCTTATGAAGTGTGCTATCACCATGACCCCTTTGCAGATGGAGAAACTGAGGCTCAGAACCAAACTCTAGGTTACCAGCTGCTGTATGTGTGTCTGGGCCTGTGCTTGGCCCAGCCCAGAGAAGTTCATGGGACATCACTTCTACACTTAACTTTGCATCTCACCAGGATGGCAAGCTTACACATCCATCCATCACTCAGCACTCAATTACTGGTTCAGAACACCCGGGGGTGGGGTGGGGGTGGGAACAAACCAAAAAAAAAAAAAAAAAAGGAAAAAACACCTCCCATAGCTGGTGTAAGAGCTTTATATCTGTGGAATAATCTGTGTGTGAGTGTACACAAAGGTACTTGAATAAAGAACTGGGGGAGGGAAGCACAATCTGTATCCATTGATGATTTATTGGCTTGGCCTCGATAAACTGTTAAGTGCTAAAAGGAAGATGCAGAATGACACAGCATGATGTGATTCTGCTGCGGTAAAAGCAAACAGAAATCACCATCTGTCTGACCACATTCCTGTACGTTTTCCAAGTCTGCTGAACAAGGAGAAGGGTCTTGACCAGCCCGGGCCGTGTGTTAACGCTGAATACCAGGAGAGAGGCAGGTGAGGGGTGACCAGCTTTTCCTTTTCACACCTTAGCATGGCTCCATTTTGTTTCAATCAGCACAGATTCATAATTTCATATTTTGAAAAACAATGAACCAGCAATGAACAACTGGAACTTGACATTAAAAACAAAGTATCATTTACACTAGCACCCAAAAAACTGAACCACTTAGCTATAAACCCAACAAGATACATGGATTTACATGGGGAATACCATAAAATTCTGAAGAAAGAAATAAAAAAAACCCTGAACAAATGGAGATATATTCCATGTTCATGGATAGGGAAACTCAATATTGTCAAGAGGTCCATTCTTCCCAACCTGTCCTAGAGATTCAATACGATCCCAATGAAAATCCCAACAAGTTATCTTATGGATATCGACAAACTGACTACGAAGTTTATATGGAGAAGCAGAAGGCTCAGAATGGTCAATGAAATATTAAAGAAGAAGAACAAAGCTGGAGGACTGATGCTTCCCAGCTATACTCCAAAGCCACAGTAACCAGGACGGTGTGATCGGCAAGAGGATAGACAAACAGATCAACGGAACAGAACAGAGAGCCCAGAGAGAGACCCCCCTTAACTACAGGCACCTGATCTTTAACAAAGGAGCAAAGGGAATTCGATGGAGCAAAGACAGGCTTTTCAACAAATGGTGCTGGAACTGGGCATCCTCATGTAAAGGGATGAATCTAGACCTAGTCTTTACATCTCTCACAAATATCAACTAAAAATGGATCACAGACCTAAATGTAAAATATAAACCTTTATTATAAAACCTCTAGCAGACAGCACAGGAGAAAATCTAGGTAACCTTGGGTCTGGCAATGACTTTTTAGATACAACACCAAAAACATGACCTATGAAAGAAAAAACTGATAAGTTGGACTTTACTAAAATTATAAACTTCTGGTCTGCAAAAGAAAGTCTGGTCTGTTAAGAAAATAACAAGACATGCCACAGACTGGAAGAAAATATTTGCAAAGCACATATCTGAGAAAGCACTTATATCCAAAATATACAAAGAACACTTAAAACTCAAAAATAAAAAAACAAACAACCCAACTGAAAAATGGGCAAAAGACCAGAATGGATACCTCACCAAAAAAGATACATGGATGGAAAACAAACACATGAAAAGATGTTTAACATAATATACCATTAGAGAACTGTAAACAAAAACAGCAATGAGCTACCACTACACATGGATACGTTAAAAAGAACTGACAAATGCTGGTGAGGGTGTGGGGCAACAGGAACTCTCAACCATTGCTGGTGGGAATGCAAATGGTAAGGTCACTTTGGAAGACAGTCTGGTAGCTTCTTACAAAACCAAAAATCCTTTTACAATATGATCCAGCAACTGCGCTGTCAACTATTTACCCATATGAGTCAAAAATTTATATCCACGTAAATGTTTATAGTAGTTTTACCATAGTTGCACAGAACCGGAAGCAGCCATGATGGCAAACTCATACAATGGAATATTATTCAGTGATAAAAAGGACCCCAAACCATGAAACTCCTAGAAGAAAACACAGGGGGAAAAACTTCATGACACTGTATTTGTTAATGATTTCTTGGATACAACACTGAAAGTACAGGAAACAAAAGCAAAAATCGGCAAATGAGACTACATAAAACTTAACTTTCGTTCATCACAGGACACAATCAACATTGTAAAAAGACAACCTATAGAATGAGAAAATATTTTCATATCATCAATCTTATAAGAAGTAGACATCCAGAACATTATAAAGAACTCATATAACTCAGCAACAACAACAACAACAAAATCAAATAACTCAATTTAAAGATGAGCAAAAGACTTGAATAGACGTTTCTCAAAAGATACACAAATGGCCAACAAGCACGTGAAAAGATGTTTACTATCACTAATCATCAGAGAAATGCAAATCAAAATCACAGTAAGATATCACCTCACACTCAACAGGATGACTGCTATCAAAAAACCCAGAAAATAAGTGTTGGTGAGGATGTGTGAAGTTGGAACCCTTGTGCACTACTGATGGGAATGTAAAATGGTTTCGCTGCTATGGAAAATAGACTGGAAGTTCCTCAAAAAAATTAAAAATAGAATTACCATATGATCCAGTAATTCCATGTCTGGGTATAAACCCAAAAGAATTGAAAACAAGGTCACAAATATTTAAACACCCATGTTCATAGCAGCATTATTCACAATAGCCCAAGAGGTAGAGGCCACCCAAGTGTCCACCGACAGAATGGATTAAAAAAAACATGGTATACATTCAGTGAAATACTATTCAGCCTGAAAAAGGAAATCCTGTCACATGCTACAACATGGATGAACCTTGAGGACATTATGCAAATGAAATGAGCCAGTTACAGAAGGACAAGCAGTGTACGATTTCACTTACATGAGGCATTTACAGCAGTCAAATTCCTAGATATGGAAAGGAGAATGATGACCAGGGGCTGGGGGAGAGGGCCCAGGGAAGTTGTTGCTTAATGAGCATAGTTTCAGTTCCGCAGATCCATTTCACCACTATGCAAATATACTTAATATTGGAACTATGTACTTAAAGTGGTTAAGATGGTAAATTTTGTGATATGTGTTTTTATATCACAAATTAAAAAAAAAATACTCATCAGTCCACAAAAAGAGAGGACCCATAAATGTCTGTTACTAAGTGAAGGAAGCCAGTCTGGAAAAGCTACATATTGTATGATTCCAATTATACGACATTCCAGTCGACATTTGAGAAAAGGCAAATCTTACAGAAACAGCAAAAAGATCCGTGGTTGCTGAGGGTTTGGGAAGAAGCAGGGATGAACGGTTGAAGCACAGGGCACTTTTAGGGTGGTGAAACTATCCTGTGTGATGCTGTAATGATGGATACTTGAAATCATGCATCTGTGGGAACCCACAGAACTCACATCAAGAGTGAATCCTAATGTAAACTGTGGGCTTCAGTTAATGCAGCAACGTTGGTTTAACTGTAACAAATGTAACCCACCCAGATGCCAGATGGAACGGGGATGGGGGTATGGAGACTCAGCACTATCTGCTCAATGTTTCTGCCCACCCTGCCTGGCTGCTTGGGATGCAGAAACTGTCTGCACCGAGTGCTGGTGTCTGTTACCCAGAGGTGGTCACAGGCAACTTCAGAGAGGAACGTGGACCTGAGTTAAGCCCAGGATAAGCCAAGCTTGCGCTGGGAAGGGAAAGACATTTAAGTGAGGATAAATAGCATGAGCAAAGATGTTGAGATGTGATGTGGAAGGAAGACAAGGGCAAATGGTGGGAATGGGCTGGAGGGGGGCAGTGGGCAAGTGCACAGCTGGACAAGAGAAGGGGGTCAGCCCGGAGAGGCCTCCCTTCATGCCAGGGTCACCCTGGAAATGCAGACCAGCTGCAGTTCACTGAGGACTTGCTATGTGCCAGGTGGGCTCCAGGCACAGCCCACGGATTAGCTCTGAAGCACCGTCCACTCCATAGCCTCGGGTTCTGGAAGAAGCTGTTTAGAGACAGACAGAGATCAGACAGACAAGGACAGTGAAGGATTCAGGACAGAGACAGGTAGAAAGAATAGTAAGAGATAGAGAGAATATAGGAAAACAGAGAGGGACAGAGAGAGATTGAGACAAAGACAGAACAAGAGACAACAGAGAGCGAGGACAGAGAGGGGACGACAGCTAGGTAGATACAGAAAAGACAGCAAGTAACAGAGAAAGAACAACTAGAAATGGAGGACAGAGACAGGGCAGCAAGAGACAGACGGGGGGGGGCGCGCAGTGGGAGACAGAGGATCTGGACAGAAGATGGGCAAGAGGGAAGGCCTCCTGGCAGCAAGGGCCACTCCCAGCAGTGGGGACCAGACGGCCTAGGTCAGGATGCCAATCCCACTACTTCTCACAGGTCAGAGTCACAGTCTTGGCACCTGGGCACCTCCCTAAAGGGAGCTGGGCCATCGAGCGCAGAATTTCAGCGTTTGAGGCACTGGAGGCTGGCGTGGCGCTGGTGGGGCCCGCAGGGCCGGGCAGCAGGGGTGGCACTGGCCTGCTGAGGAGAATATCCTCATTCAGCTCACAGGTACAACCCACCACGTGGAGTGGGGGCCCAGCCAGCCAAGCCCAGCCATCCACGAGGCTGGCGCGCCCCCTAGCGGCTGCCTGCCCCTCCCTCGGCTGCAGGAGCTGGAAGGGGAGCAGGAAGGGTCTTCGGTGGCCTGGGCCCTGCCCCAGAGGCAGAACTGCTCCATGGGAGGATGGGAGTCCCAACAGGTGGCCAGGGAGATCTTCCCCGTGGGGTTGGGGGGGTGCACAGTGTGGAGACCAGGGAGGCTCTGATGGAAGCAGAGTGTTCCCCGCACCCCGCCCAAATCAGGCAGTTCTGTGAACAAACCCAGAGCCTGGCCTGGGAGGGGCTCAGTCTCCCTCCTGCTGAGAGTTGGCCCACTCACCGGCTTCCCCCACGCATTCAGAACAAGCCCATGGGCACCTCCACCTGACATGCAACCCCTCCATCACTCCCCAAGGTTTTCCAGCTTTTGATGCACACATTCAGGACCCCCAGGCTCCCTTTACAGCCAAGGAGGGGGCACTGGATACAGGACCGTGGTGACGCCCAGCATTCCTCACAGGGGATGGCCTGCGAGGACAGCATCCTCCTCCGTGATGCTGCACCCAGATCAACAGCATCGCAAGGTGCTGTGTCCTCACAAGTAGAGCAATGAGGTCCAGGAACTGGGGAAGCTTAACATGGCAGGACTCCAGTGACCCACTTGAGAAACCTGTGCACTTTGTCCCTGCAACTTTACGCTCTCTGAGGGGACAGGGGACAGGAGAGTCTCACTGGGCTCTGAGTTGTAGCCTGTTCCACCAAGTCTTCTTCCCAAGACAGCAGCAGGCACAGAGTCACCACACCAGAGGAGGTAGCAGGATGCGATGGGATGGGGTGCTCGTTCTCCACCTGCCCTGCACCAGGCCCAGTTTTGATGGTAAGTAGAGCTCAGACCCCTGGGGAGAAGGGGCTAGACTCCCACACCAGTGAATCCCCCCTCAGTGACCAGCAGGGGCCAGTCAAGAGTTCCGGAGCCCAGCATGGGTGGTGGGGAGGGAGAGGATGAGACCAGCCTCATGAGGGGCCTCCTCCTCCTACCTTTCCTCTTGCAAGATTCCAGCCAGACCCTGGGAAAGCTGTTCCCAGGGTGAACTTATGAAAAGGAGCAAGCAGTCCCAGCAGCACCGCAGGGACTGCAGCAGGTGCGGGGTTTGTGGTGAGGCCCTCCGTCCCTGGGTGGTCAGGGCTCACAGCTGGTCCCACCCCTCCTGGCACTGCTGCTCACGGCCACATGCATGTCCAGGGACTGGTCTGTGTGGGGACAGTGCCCAGCCCCCTTGCCTCAACAGGACAGTTCCTATGTACCTCCACAAACCCCCTGCACGCAATCTCTGGACTCCACGCCCTCTTCCCCGTCTCCAGGGCTCTCTAGGTCCTCCCAGGCTCTGCCAGGCCTTCCCTGGGAAGTCACTTCTCCCTGCCCACGTCCCATCACTAAGGCCTGCGCTGCCCCATCTCCTGGAGGCCGGCCTGCTCCCCACCGTCACCCTAGCCCCACAAGGTGCCCACTGCCCTCAGAACAAACCCCTCACGCGGCCTCATGCTCAGCCGCAGCCCACCCCACTCTCCCCCCCGGGCCCGCACTCCTCACCTGGCTGCCTCTGAACACGGAACATGGCAGGACCCCGGGAGACATGCCCAACTCCTGATCTGTCCCTTCGAAGCCCCGTCAGAACCAGATTCAACCACGCTGGGGGCTCCGGCTGGGCCGTGAGCTCTGGGGAGGGGTGGTGCCTCTGGCTGCTCCACAGGAAATGACCCACATCAAACCTCAGACATCTGCACCTCCGACAGCTTGCCTGGTGCTGGAGAGGGGGTGGGTGGGACTGGAGATGAGGGGACATGAGGCAGAGAACACAAGGCCCAGTGGTGTCACCTCCCTCCAGGCCACAGGCTAGACCAGCCTTGTGGGCTGCAGGTCTCAGGGGAAGGGTGGTCTAGGCAACGGTACCTGCAGCCCAGGGTGGAGTGCTGGTGGGGCAGCCTGGGTGAGCTCTGACAGAAGTGGCCCCAGCTTGCCCTGGGCCCCACAGCTTCCTTCCTCCCTCTCCAGGGCCATGCCCTAGGCAGCTGATCTGTGCGGCAGCTACAGAATATTCACAGGGTGTGGAGACCACACGTGTCTGCCCCAGGGCTGCTCCATCACTGGAGAAACCAAGGCATCTTCCTGCCACCCTTCTGTCAAGCCACCCAGCTGCCACAGGGCTGCAGCCCTGCTCCCTTGAGGCACCACTGGAGCTGTGAGGCGGGAGGAAAAGCAGGCAGCCCAGAGCCCGGCCTGACCTCAGGGGCTAGTGCTTTCCGCACACTTCCTTGTGGGTTCAGCTGTGGAACAAGCATCTCTGCTCCATCCATTCTCCAGGCTCAGAGGGCCGGACTGCTAGCCCACAGACACACGTCTCCTCCCAAACCCAAGCTGGAGCCCACAACATCTGCAGAACAGCCCCAGGGCAGCCAGCGTTACTCCTGGGGAAAGCAGCTGGTGAAAATCTTATCCATCTTAAAACTCTTCACAGCCTAGAGCCAGCAACATCTCTGGCAGGAATCTAGGTCGGGGTGGGCAAGCTGTAAGGCCCAACGGGCCAAATCCAACCTGCCACCTGGTTCTACAAATGCAGTTTTACTGGAACATGGCCACACCCATCATTTATGTAGTGTCCACAGCTGCCTCTTTGTTACAAAGTGATACTGACAGAGATAGCTTGGCCTGCAAACCCCGAAGTATTTACTATCTGGCCCTTTACAGAAAAAGTTTGCCCTCCACTGCTACTAGGCTAAGAAAATCATATAAAGGTAGAGAAAAACCCCTATATACAAGTGCATTCAAACCTGACAACTTGTCACGCAGTGATGCCAAGTAGAAGCAACCCAGACTTCTGCAAGCAGGGGCTCCAATGAGTAAACTGTAAATCTACATGGTAAAATATTTCCTGTGACATTTGTTAAGTTTTTGATGGACTGGAGAAAATTTTATTATGCTGAGAAAAAAAAAAACGTAGAGAGTATGATTTCAACACATACAGGAAAAATACAGAACGATGTCGAAATGGTGACAGGTCCTGTCCCTGAGAGGATTACTTTTTTTTTTTTTTTTTTGCTTCTTTACTTTTTAACTGTTCTCCAAAATTTGTAAAACAAGCACAAACTACTATACTTGGGTGATCACAAGAAAAAAATCTGCTGTGACAATCCGCTCTCCTCCCAGCTTTCTCCTTCCTCCCTTCGTCTCATTCTGTGTTTGTCTGTCTCACATACACACGTGGAAACACAGTGCTCACCAGCATTTAACTTGAGCAAGCAAACCACATGGTGTGACTGCCTCGGCCTAAAGCAGCAGCTCCTTAGAGTCTTGGAGAAACAGTAGCCCTGTCATATTTACCCCTCAACCCCTGGAGCTCAGGCCAGTGTCTAGACCTACAGTTTAATAAATCAAATGGGGAAAAGTCAATAAAGACTGGGAAATGGGGCTCCCAAGAAAGCAGAGAAAAGAAGTGAAAGTTGGAAATAGGATCCTCCTGCATATGCAGACCCCACATTTTCTCTTTCAGAGGAGTCCCCAACCCTGCCTCCCAACAACCAGCTCCTGTCCCCCCATCCCCTTGGCCAGCCACACTTCCCAGATAAACCCTTCCTTGCCAGATCTTTCCTTGCCTCCTGCCTTTCTTCACATACGGCTTCAGGCAGCAGCATACCTCAAAAGGTCCCAAAGGTTGCCCACGACCCCAGATCCGTAGGTATCACTCACTGTTCCCAGTGCCCCTGCCACCTCCCGGGGAAGCCCTGGGTCTCAGGAAACAGAGAACTGGTCTTTCTTGGCTTCCTTCCTCCCACCAGGAGGCTCCTTCTGTCTCTCTTGCAGGTTCTGATCCTTCCTCGGCTCCTTGGGCCACCTCTTCTCACTTCTTCCTCTCCCCATGGGGACACTCGCGTCCCCCTAGAGGTACCACATACACACAGATGACGCCCACCCTTCCACCCTCAGCTCAGAGCAGAGCCCAGTCCACAGATTCAACTGACACCTCCATTCAGAGGTCCCAGGTGCCTCCATCCCCACCGGCCACCAGCCACACCAGGAGCGCCCCATCTTGTCCTTGTCTCAGTGGCAGGGCCCTCCTCCAGCCCATAACCCAGAAGCCAGCCTCACAACCCCCAACCACACAGCCAGCCCACAGCCAACCCCACAGCTCTCTCCTCCTGTCTCCTGTCTCCCATATCTGTCACATCCCACATCTGTACCACCCCTGGCCCGAGAGGCTCCTCTCTCCCTAAGAGGTTGTTCCTCCTTTACTTTTGGCCGCCGCATCACCCCACCAAGAAAATGCTCTGTCCACACTGCAGCTGGGGAGCCTCGAAATGCAGATCTGCTCACCTGACACCACGGCCACCCACCTCTGGCTTTAAACACCCCAGTGCTTTCCTGTTGCTTCTACAGTAATCAGTGTGACCCTCTGCATGCAGCTCTGCTCTCTGCCCCCAGCCCGGCCCAGCCCTGCACCCAGTCCCTGCACCCTCTCGTTCCCCATCTGCAGCTGTAACTCCTTCCACCCAGCACACTCACCCTGCCCCTGCCCGACACCCAGCATGCCTCCCCTAGCCTCTCCAACCACTCAAAGCATCTCATGTCCCTCTTCCATGACTGTCATGGGTCACAATTATCCTTTTATCCATATGATCCCTGGACCCACACCAGCCACCCCCACTGGCATGGGGCCTGGCATCATCGAGGACCCTGAGGCCTGCTCACTGGATGTGGGGGCTGGCAAAGTGCACTGCATATGGACGCTGTCTAACATGACCCTCACAGATAGGCAGGCAGACAGAGCAGCCAGGCAGCCAGGGGAGGCTGCAATGGGAGCCCCAGAGGGCCAGTGTGGGGCTTCCTCTGGTGGAGTGGGAGCTTTGAGAGACAGGTATGAGCTAGAAGGTGTGAGGGCAGCTGAGGTGGGGGAGGGGCTCACAACCGCCTACCCTGGCCTTGGTTTTCTGCTGCCTCTTAAGTACTGCTGAGCCTGGCAGGTACAGCCCGGGACATGTGCTCTGCAACATGATGGCCTCAGGCCCCCGCAGGCACTTACTCAAGTCTCACCCTTACCTTGCATGTCGTGGCCAGCAGGGCTCCGTCCCGGCTCCAGACGGCACCCTGCACCAGGTCCCCATGGGTCACCAGCTCTGCAGAGAAGCAGCCAAGGTCAGGAGGGGTTCAGGGTCCCCCCATCCCAAGCATGAGGACACCAGGGAAGCAGGTGCAGGTTGGCCTGGCTTGGGGGTAATTGCAGGGGCAGTGGCAGCAGCTCCTCCCAGAAGGCACTGCACAGCACCCCGGGGCTGCTGCCTTCAGCCCTGCCCTCTCAGGCCACGCTTCGCTCCCTCCCTCCCTTCCCTTCCCTTCCCTTCCCTTCCCTTCCCTTCCCTTCCCAGGATCCCAGCTCCTGGGCCCGCCTCTCTTCCCGCCCAGGCTTGCTCTGGACATGTCACACACACTCTGGCCCTGTTCCTCCCCCAGTGTGACAGTTTTAAAACCTGTCCACAAATTATTTGATACCCTTCCTGTTAGAGGTTGAATCGTGTCCGCTTCCAAAAGATGCTGAAGCCCTCACCCTCAGCACCTGTGAACGGGACTTTATTTGGAAACAGTCTTGGCAGATAATCGAGTTAAGCTGATGTCACTAGAATGGACCCTAAGCCAATATGACTAGCATCCTTGTGAAAAAGGAAATCAGACAGAGAGAGACATGCACAGAGAGAAAACAAGGTAAACAGAGAGAAGATAGCCATCCACAAGCCACGGAGTACCAGCAGGCACAGAAGCTGGGAGGGGGCCTGGACAGACTGCCCCTCGCAGCCTCAGAAGGAATCAACCTGCTGACACTTGCATTTTGGACTTCCAATCTCCAGGATTGCGAGGTAACAAATTTCTGTTATTCTAAGCCACCCAATTTGTGGTACTTTGTTACAGTGGCTCTAGGAAACTAACATATCCTCCCTTCAAAATGTGGAGCTGAATTCCTTTCCTCCTGAGTGTAAGTAGGACCCAGTGACTTGCTTCTAATGGAGAGCATGTGCCTTCCAAAGGCATAAGAGGCACTGTGCCTTCCTCCTTGCTCTCTCTCTTGGACTGTGCACCAGGAGAAGTGGCTGCCATGCAGTGAGCAGCCCATCCAGAGGCCCATGGGGGAGAACCGAGACCTTCTGTCCACAGCTGGGACTGTGTGAGTGAACCATCCTGGAAGCTGATCCTTCCGCCCCAATCAAGCCTTCATATGATGGCAGCCCCAGCTGACATCTTGACTTGCAACCTCAACTTACAACCCTGAGCCAGAACCACCAAGCTAAGCTGCTCGCAAATCCCTGACGATCAGAAACTGTGAAATGAGAAAATGTTTATAGTTGTTTTAAGTCTCTAGGTTTTGGGGTAATTTGTTCTGCAGCAATAGGTAACTACTATGTCAAGTTTACTTCCCAGAGGTTAATCCCAGTCCTGTCACCTGCTTGCACTATGACCTTGGTCAAGTTATTTAACCACATCTGAAACATGGGAATGGCAACACTCCCCAGTGTGAAGCCCTCAGCACAGTACCAGGCACATGAGAAAAGCTTGAGAGATGGCCGTTACAGCTGGGGTGACTCCCTGATGACACACTGCCTGATGGCCTTCACCTCTGCTTCAAAGGTTGGCCTGGACTTTTCTACTACACCAGGAGCTCCTTGGGGACGAGGCCTACACCTTGAATGTCACATCCTTTGTGGCACAAGACAACTCCATGGTAGGCACTGGCTGACTTCTGAGTAATTGATGCTGTCAGGGGGTAATCCCTGAGACACCCCGTTAGGCTGATGGCCCCTGGTCCCAGCCCCAGAGATGGGGACATCATTATGGAAGGCTTAGTCCACTTGGGCACTCTGCACAGCCCTGTGGGGCAAGTCCGTCCTTCAACTCTCCTGTTACCTTTACCCTAAAAGGGGATGAGTACGACACAGAGGATTCTGCAGACAGGATTTGGTGATGCCAAGCTCCACTATGGGTCACAGTGCAGGGGCATAACCATTCAAATACTGAGGAATCGGACCCAAAGTTATCATCAGCTATGCCTGGTCTGAATGTTTGTGTTCCCTTTACCCAAAATTCACATGTTGAAACCGGATTCCGGATGTGATGGAATCCAGAGGCAGGGCCTCTGCGAGGTCATAAGCTCACGAGGGTGGAGTCTCATGAGAGAGTTTAGTGCTCTTATAAAAGAGACATCTGAGAGCTCCCTCGCCCCTGCCTCTAGGAGACGACACCCCGAGAACACAGCAAACCAGGAAGCAAGTCCTCTCTAGACACTGAACCTGCTGGTGGCTTGATCTTAGACAGTCCAGCCTTCAGAACTGTGAGAAATAAATGCCTGTTGTTCATAAGCCAGTCTGTGGGATTTTGTTATAGCTGTCCAAACAGACAGGACGATGCATACGGGGAAAATGAGAGAAGCACCATGGGGGGGGGGGGATGTGAAGAGAGCAAAATCCTCATCTCCCAGGGCAGATGAGGGCAGAAATCAGTAGTGTGTTTTCAGAACTGAAATGACACACAATTCAAGAAATAACGGTATAAGAAAGTCATTTGGACATATGAAGGAAAAAGCTGAAAAAACAGCTAAGTGAGATGAAAACAGATGTCTATGGGAAGTGGGGAGGGATGGGGTATTTGTAGCAAGTTAGAATCACATATATACATGTCTGTATACGTGCATATATGTACGTACACACACATATACACACGTGTACATAAATGCACATCAGGTACATGTGAAACTTTGGTATGTATTTAAAAACTAATGCTACCAAAACCATAAACGAAGAAACAAAGTGCTGTGCAGGTGGGGTTGCCCAGCAGGGACAGTCAGCGCAGCCCGTACCTGTGAGGGGCTGCTGCTTGGCTGCGTCCCAGACCTTCACGGCCCTGCCTGCTGCGCTCACCAGGACGCCGTCCGCAGTCGGGTGGAACTGCAGCACCTCCACCTGGGTGTCCTCGGGGCCCAGCAACAGCCCAGGCCCCGAGGGCAGTGCCTGGCCAGGGGCTGGCAGTCGCCACAGTTTCACCTGTAGTAAAGAGCGAGTCCGTGAGCCCAGGGCTGGGAGGGGCCTCCCTGCCTCCAGCCAGCCTTGCCAGCAGCTCCCTAACCCCAGGGGCAAGGGGCTGGTCTCTGTGTCAGGGGAGGGAGGGGAAGGGGCTCAGGGTCACAGGGTGTGGTTAGAGGCTGAGAGAAAGACACAGGAGCTGGGGGGAATCCAGGGGCTGTACTCCGTCTCCTCTGAGCCTCCCCCATCACCCCAGCCTTGCTATCTTCAGGGAGCAGCAGAACACAGGTTGTAGCCACGGCTCAGGGCAAGCTCACAGGAGTGCACGGGAGCGGGCGAGGGTTGAGGAACCTAGCAGGAGGGGCTGGATGGGAACCCAGAGGCACCCGACGAGGGGTGGGAGGGGCCTCGAACTGCTCTTTCAGCTGCTCCACTCACCGTCCTATCAGCTGAGGCTGTGGCCAGGAGGAAGTCATCAAAAGGAGAGAAGTCCACGTCCGTGACCACGTCTGTGGGAGAGAAACAGCTGACACAGGCTGGATGGGAACCAGCCAGAATGTCCTGCTTCCAGCTCAAAGTGACCTCTCCCAAGGCTGGGAATCACAGCCCAGGGTTTCTGAGCTGACACCTCTGCCCACGTGGTGGCAGGCTTAAAGTCCTCAAGAGGAGGGCACCTCTGGAAACCGCGGGTAAATGCTATAGGCCTCTGCCTGCAACAGGCGTCCCCAAGAGCCCTGCGGCCCAGGGTGGCCAAGGGCCCAGCATCGGGAGGTTGGCAGGATAGGCAGGAAGTTCCTCAGACCACCAGGTACCTGCATTCACCCAAAACCCAGCTCAGGTGAATGAACACAAGCACCAGACCCCAGTCTGGGCCCAAAGGGGATTCACAAACAGGACAGACTAGAGGCCACCTAACCCTAACAGGCCCTCATCACATCCACAGGGAAGACACACATGTCTCTGAAAATGCAGCAAGAGGTGGGCTGTGCACGCAGGAGAGACCCCAAGGTCAGAGGTCAGGATAGACTTCCTGGAGGAGGCACAATGGACCCAGAAGAATACAGAGGGTGGAACAGGCAGGCAGGGGGCTGGGGTGACATGCCCGACCTAGGAGTTCTCTGACCCCTGACACCCCCAGGAGCCAAGGCTGGCCCATCTGTAGGAGTGCACCTGACCCAAGCCCGGCAGCCAGGGTGTCTCTTGAGGGAATTAAGCCAGGAATGGGAAGGTCAAGTGACAGGGTGCCTTAGGGACTGGCCTGGGTGGAGGTCAGCCAGCTGGGAGGGAGCTGTCTAAGGCCTGTGTGTCCAGCTGCTCCTTCAGTTCTGGAAGCTCCCCAAGAGTCTCCCAATAAATCCCTTTTTGGCTTAAGCAAGCTAGAGTTGGTCTCAGTTCTTTGCAACCAAACAACCTGAACTCCTCAGCTCCGGGGGACCAGGATGGGAGTTGGGGCACACAGAGTGAGCCAGAGCCCAGAGGGGAAATGAGACTGATGGTTTCAGGGGGCAGGGCCAGGCCAGGGTTCAGGTGTGAGGGGCAGCAGGGGATGTGAGCAGGACAGCTAGGCCTGCGTCACCATCTTACTGACTGCCTCCCCAGTGGGGCCGAGAAGGTACACTTTCCTCCCAGGCCGGAGCTGGACCCTGGGCATCCAGGCCAGAGGAGACAAAGAGGAGAAGGGGTAGACGGGGACAAGCACTCCTTGGGACAGCCCCAGCCTAGACCCCCTGACACCCCACCCTGCAGGCTCCTCACTGGACAAAGCCTGGCATCAATGAGAATGCTCTGAGTGCTCAGCGGTGACAGCAGGCCTGTGTCCTTCGCATGCACTTATCTCACCAAATGCTCACAACAACACATCAGGGTGGCACTGTAGCATCATCCCCAACTGAAGGATGAGGACACGAGGACAGAGAGGTTAAGTAACTTGCCCAGAGCTGCACAGTTAAGAAGGGGCAAGGCTGAGGGTCAGGCAGGCAGTCCAGCTTCAGAACCTACAACCTCAGCACAACACATGGCCTTTCCTGAGTCAGAGCAGGGCCCCCGCCACCATCCCACAGCCCAGGCGTGCAGAAACGTCAAGATGCTTCCAAGCACTCTGCTTCCACGGACCAAAGGGCTGCTTGGCCCTGAGCCGAGGGGCAGAAGGTGCTCCTGAAGGTGGGGCGGCAGCCAGAACCCAGACCACCACAGTCTCCCCCCCCAACCAGCACCTAAGAGGGCAGAATGGTGCCTGGTGCCTGGAAAGCAGGTTCTGAGGAGCTGGAGCTCAGTTTCCCCTAGAGCAGCTTCCCGGCAAGGCTGCTCCTGCAAGGAGAGGCTCCAGATAGCCACAGTGAGGCTACAATCCGCTGATAGAAGCTTGATCCAGCTTCTAGTTGAAGCCCCCCCAATAACAGGGAGCTCACCATCTTATAGGTAACACCAACATGGGCAGCATCCCCAGGAGAAATAAGCAACAAGAAGCAAACAGCATGGTGCCTAACCCGGGTTCCGATTCTGGCTCTGCCAGCAACAGTGCCCACACTGCTAAGTTCCTCATCTCTTTGAGCCTCAGTTTCATTAGCTGAAAAATGGGTTACTTAAAAACCTACTTCAAAAATGTATGAGAATGGATGAGAAAGCGGACTTTGTCTCCGTTGGAGGACACAAATGATCGCAAAAACATTACAGCAAACGAAAGAGACCAGATTAGAAAGACCGTGTATGGTATGAGTCGGTTTACGCCCAGAAAAGGCCAGTCAACAGAGCAAACGTTTTCTGTGAAGGGCGAGGTAGGAAATGTTTTAGTTTTTGAGGGACATACGGTCTCTGTCTCCTCAACTGTTGGAAAGCAGTTGTTGGAAAAAGCAGCCACAGCCTGTAAGTCAATGAAGAGGCGTGGCTGTGTTCCAATAAAACTATTTACAAAGCCCGGCAGCGGGCCAGATTTGGCCACACGGTAGCTTCAGTCCCTGCTGCAGAGGCTGGAAGATCAACGGACACCTGAGGCTGCAGGGCTTCAGGGAGACACATCCTAACTGCCAAGAGGCACAAGGGGTCTTCCCAGGATGATGGAAATGTTCTAACGCCGTGGGGTGGGATACGCAGCCCAGTAACTTTAATAAAAATCATCAAATTCTTCACTTCAAACAAGTAACGTTCATAGTATGTAAATGAGACCTCAATAAAGTTGTTTTAAGTTTTAAAATAGGATTAGATGACAAAACACAGATAACACACTTAGCACCCAGGGAGCTCTCCATCAATCTTCACTACGGTCATTTTATTCACCGCCACCATCATCGTCAGGACCACTACACTGGGCTGCACACCCAGACCAGGGACCAAGGATCAGCCCCTTTCCCTCACCCAGGGCTGCCCAAAAGGCAGCCGGGAATGCAGGCCAGAGGGTCTGGGCTCACGGCCACTGCAGCTGGACAGGGAGAGAGGAGGCAGCCGGGCCGGTGCTGTTGCAGCCCAAGGAGAGCAAACTGTTCCCTCAAAATAGGCGGGCTGCCAGGAGGATTACTGGGCGCCCCCAGAAGCAGCTGCAGTGGTGAACAAAAGCTCTCTTTGTGAGGGCCCATCTCTGACCCTACAGCACAACCAGCCCCCTCCCTGGACAGCCCTAAGCAGCCTGGCTGGGGAGGATGCCTGGCGGTGAGAGGTGGTCTGCTGGGCTCCAGGCGAGCAGACAGGGCTAAGAACCACACAGAGCTGAGTCCTCTGCAGGGAGCCTGGAGCCTGGCCCTGGCCAATGTATATCCCCTTCCTTCTGGCCTGACCACCTGGAGCACCAAGCTTCCCTCCTCTCTGCCCAGGCTGGAATTCGCAACCAGGAACCAGCCTTCCAATCTGGACCTCATCTGTCAGGAGGTGAAGTGAGGATAGTAGGAGTGACCAGGGAAGCCACGGAGCTGCAGGACCAGATAAGAATGAATCCTGGCCCCAGGGAGGGAGGGGAGAGTTCCAGGCTTCCTCCAGTCCCCACTCACCTGAATGGCAGCCCAAGTGGGTCACATGTCTCTTGTCCTCTCCCTGGCCTTCCAGAGGCACAATGCCCAGCACACCTGTCAAACAAACACGGGGGCTCTGACTCCACTGCCCAGGGTTTCCAGAGCCACAAGACCCAAAAGCTTAGCACTGGACTTTCCCACAGCCTCCACCAAGCTTAAGACCACACCCCTCAGGACAGAGTGATTGGCCCAAGGTTAGGTTCTGCACCATGCAAGAGCCTTCCATGACACTGACTGTGCAAAGACACTAGGGACAAAGGTTGTCTCTTTATGGCCCTGTGGGTCAAAAGAGGACAGTTTGGGGCTACTAGCTGCCACTTTTCTTAGCCATACGTGAGAAAGAAGCTATCGCCCAAGGGCAGCAGAGCAGAGGGACAGGGAGAGAGGTCAGGATACAGTAAAATACAGCTCTGCCCGAAGTCTCTGGCATTCTTAGTTATACAAGTCAAAAAGGTATCCCCTTTTGCTTAAGTCAATGTGAGGCCTGAGTTATCACTAGCAATCAAGAGTCCCAACTAACACAAGGAGATTTTGTGTTCCTACTGACTACAGTTGCCCCAAGATGAGTGTATGTGGTAACAGCTGGAAACAAAAGTGACAGCCCCCTCCCCACCTTCCTTGCCAAGCCTAAAGACCATAGCCAACACGGTTTATACCATGCGCGCAGTGAAGTTGACCTGCCCACTGCACGCTGACCAGTCTGTGGAGGTCTAAGCCCCTTTATGGTGCTGACCTCTGAGCCCAGAGAGGCCCCTCCAAGCTTCTGGCCAGAACAAGTCTGCCCGTCTGCTCCACTCGACCTAGGGTGACAACGTCCAAATCTCCACATCCATGTTCACCTCCCTACCTGGACGGTCAGAAATGAATGCTATCAAGCGGCAGCTGGACTTGATATGGTTCCCACAGGAGGGGGCAGTTCCTGCTCGAATGTCATTGATCCAGGCCTGAAAATAAAGAACAGTAAACGTGTTGGCTGGGGCTCTGCCTAAAGCAAGGGGTAGGGCATAGAGCATAATCCAGGGAACTCCACCTTAAAGCTGCACCATTGGAGATGCATTTCTTTGGATCAAACCTGACCCCACTCACACAGTTCTTTAGAAAATGCAAAACGTCCTTAAAACCATAACCTGTCATAAAGGGGTCGATTTTGCTCATTAAGTAAGTTCTCCAATAAGTGGGAGGAAGCCGTCAGAAAGATCAGGCTGGACAAAGTCAAGAGGCTAACTGGGCAGTGTGTGTGTTGGGGTGTGGAGGGGGAGGGGTGATTATTCTATTAAAAGTGAGAAAGAGAAACAGAAAAAGGAGGAAGTAAACACCTAGGAAGACAGACTTGACTTCCTCAACTCAATTGCTGAAGGCCTGCCTTCACCAAGCATAGGGTCTCCTCCAAGCCCCAGGAGAAACATCCAAGCTCAGATAGGCGGAAATCAAGGCCTTTCCACAAAGTCCCATAGATGAGTGAACGACACACCCCATGAAAAGGCAGTGATGTTAACACCCCCACATGGCGAGGAGCAGAGGAACACTTTTCCTGAAACTGAGATCAGCAAGGTCCCAACGTTTTCTGTTTTCTGTTGGCGTCAGAGCACCCTGCAGCACTCCTCCCTGCCATCTGACACTCCTCCCTGCCCACCTTTCCGAGCCCACTCACCCACAGCACCCCGGAAACCACGCCCACTACCCAAGTTTCTGTTTCAATGTTCACCCTCCACGGGTAGAACGTTATCATCTTGCATTATTCTTCCCTCCAGATTCATGTTTACTGTACAAATATAGTGGCAGGAAATATCTCTGAAAAGGAGAACAGATCACCTGTTCTCCCATCTCCCTAACATAAACTGTTGTAAATTCTCCCTGTAATCCCTAGCTCCATGCCTGTTTACCTTGCTGGACTGCGGCCCACCCAGGAACAAGCCCCAGGGCCCCTCAAGTACCCTCCAGACCCCTCCAAGCAGTACTTACTGCACTCAGAGAGACAGTCTTGATGCAAATGTGAGAACCTCTCCACCACCAACACCCCCTTCAAACTTTCAGTGGTTCCCCACTGCACTGAGGATAAAACCCAACTTCTTCCTGTGGTCCTCAGGCTCTGCAGGACCACTCTGGACTCATCTGACACCATGCTTCCCTGTCACTGCCCTCCATCCAGCCTGGGTCACTTTCCTTCTTCCACCAGGCTTTTTCCTACCCCATTCTTCCCATGGCTGGCTGCTTCCCACCCTTCCCACCTCAGTTTAAATGTCACTTCCTCCCAGTAGCCTTCCTGGACCATCCTAGTGAGATTAACCTCACCTCTAGGCCCATCTCCATCTTTATCCTGGCCCCTAAGTGTGTTCTTCAGTGCACTTATTAAAATGTGCGTTACCCTTGCATGCCTGTCTGCTTGCTGGCTGTCTCCCTCATGAGACTGTAAGCACCAGAGGACGGAAAACGCTGTCTTGTTCACCATTGTGGCTCCAGCAGGGATGTGCCCAGGAAATACCATCTAGAGGATGAAAACCTGGCTTCTGCTCCAGGCTGCCCTGATGTGCGATGGCCCCCGATTGGGGTCACCAGAGGTCACTTTCTAGGCCCAATGATTGGAAGACACTCCCAGGCCTTACAAATAATGTTTTCCCTGCAGACCAGAGCTGGCATCAGTTCTGAAATATATTCCTCATCAGGCCTGCTGCCCTTCCGGGGGTCCAAGGCGCCCCCCACCACCTGGTTCAGCCTTTCGTCTGGGCTCCACCTGCTCGGGCTTCCCCAGGCCCCATCAGCCTCTGGCAGCATCACCCTGAGTAACGGAAGCACTAGAGCCATCCACGAGAGGAAGCACCGGCGGAAACCCGAGGGAGGGGCGCGCCTTTGGCCAGAAGCTCTCCCACTCCAGCTGACACACCCGGACTTGCTGAGGCCAGGGCAAAGAGGGACATCTCTCTTACTCCCCAGCCCCGGGCAGGGGCGATCAGAGCGGCAGGGAGTCGTCCCGGCTCTCAGGCAAAGCCGACCGGAAGCCGGGAAGGCAGGCAGCCTCGCAGGCCTCAGGCCTCGGCCCCGTCAGTCGGGCTGCGCCGCCTTGGGGGTCCCAGGGCGAGGCGGCCGGGCCAGCGGACCGCGGGGCTCATCCGGAGGCCAGAGAATGTACCGGGAGCGCCAGACTCTTACCACCATGAGGCGGCGGGGCGAACCAGACGCCGGGCCCGAGCCTGAAGGGGGCGCCCCGGGGCAGGCGGGCTCGGGGGTCTCCGCCCGGGGCAAGAGGAAGGGGAGGGGTGGCCGCCGGGCAAGGGGCGACCGCGGCCGGGCTCACCTCTCGGCGGGACGGCCGAGCCTCCGTGTGCCGGAACTTGGACACCTTAAAGCGGTTCATGGCGGCGAGGACTGCGGCGGGCGCAGCTTCGAAGACCCAGGCGTCGGCTCTCAGGTGCACCGCGAGAAGCCGCGACTCCCGCCGCCTCCGGCCCCACCCGCTGCCCGCCGCCCGCCGCCCGCAGCCACGCCCCGGCGCACCCCCGGCCAATCGCAGCCGGCTCCGGCCCGTCGAGTCACGCCCCCAGCCCCTCTTCCTCCGCGCGCGCGCGGTAGGCCACGCCCCCTGGCCAATTGCCGCTCGGCCGCCCCACGAGGCCACGCCCCGATGCCGACAGGCTGGCAGAGGCGGCCGGGAGGTCACGTGCAGCGCGCTGTCCGCCCCCGGCGCGGCCAGGCGTGTAGGACGAGGGGCAACAGCTGTGATTTTGGGTGCAGGGATTTGCCCTGGGAGTCTATCCAGTGTGCGGGACACGCCCTTCTCGGGGAGGAGAGAGAGCAGAAATGAACTAGCTCCAATACGGACACAGGGAACGCTCTCAGGGAGAGAAGCACCGCTGGCCCGGGTCACACAGATAGTGGCAGCGGAGGGGAGCCCAAGTCTGATGCAAATCCCTGGCCGTGGGGCCTACTCTAAAGACTCCGCATCCCACCCACCCTGCTTAGGTCAGGTGGGCTCGGTAGGAAGGGAGATGGGGCCCTCAGCGTTCCTTATTTGACTAAGTCTTGGCTGCAGGCCTTGGGCGCGGTGGGGCAAGTTCCTAGAAGGAAATCAATCAATTACAGATAAGCTGAAAGGGCAGAAGATAAGGGCAAAGGGGAATCCCTTAAATAGCAAATGTGCCTAACCTGCTTAGACCCCGGACAACTCTGGAGAAAAGAGAGCAGCACCTGGGGCCATTCATTCCACAAGCCTTTCTCTGCTTTGAAAATCGACTCCGTGATTCCAGAATACGCTTTCTGCTTGAGAACAGACAGAACACCTGCTCAGGCTTGTCTGGAAAAGGGACTTTGACCTGAGGAATGAGAGTGATTGGTCGCTACAGTGCTGTGAAAATTCACCCTCCGCAGCCTGCAGCAGTCAGCGGCCTTAACCAAGGGTAATTCTGAAAGCTTGGCCTGGAGATGGGCATGAAGGGACCCATTGCCAAAAGATGCAAGTTCTTTTTTTCAGTTCTCACAAGTAAACTGTGGTGACTCAGAGGCCACTTACTGAGTTAAGAACAACCTTGATCTCCATCAACTAAAGATAGGATGTCAGTAGAGTTGACTGAGGCCTAGGATTTGGAATTCTAAGCAGTCTGGCAGCCACTGGAGTACAGCTTTCCCATGGTACATATTCTTTAGACTCTGGAATTCCTGCCTTGAGTTGGTTGAGGTATTCAATCACTATAGCTAGTTCTATTGCTTTTTTTTTAATTGTGGCAAAAAACATAAAATTTAACATTAAATTAAAGACATTCGCAGTGTTGTGTGACTGATATCCAGAACTTTTCCATGCAAAGCTGGAACTATACCCATTAAACAACAGCTCCCATTTCCCCCTCTTCCTCAACCCCTGGTATTCACCATTCCACTTTCTGCTTCTATGAATCTGACTACTTTAAATACCAAATACAAGTGGAATCATACACCATGTGTCCTTTTGGGACTGGCTTATTTCATTTGGTGTAACGTCCCCAAGATTCATCCATGCTGGAGCTTGTGGCAGACTTTCTAGCCTTTTTAAGGCAAGATAATATTTTGGTGTGTGTGTGTGTATGTATATATATGTGTGTATATATATATATATATATATATATATATATATATAGACGTAATTTGTTTATTCATTTGTCCATCAATGGTCACTTGGGTTCACCTGCTTCTTGGCTATTATGAATAATGCTGCTAAGATTATGAGTGTGCAAGTATCTCTTTGCGATTCTGCTTTCAATACTTTTGCTTATATTGTTTGTTTTCTGAGGAGGAGGTAATTAGGTTTATTCATTGATTTCTGCTTGGAGGAGGTACTGGGGATTGAACCCGGGACCTCTTGGGTGCCGAGCATGCACTGTACCACTTGAGCTATACCCTACCCCAATACTTTTGGATATATACCCAGAAGTGGGATTGTTGTATCATATGGTAGTTATATTTTTAATTTTTTGAGTGATCTCTATACCACATATTACTTTTAGAATTGGGTTACTAAAAACTAAACATTCAGAGCCATCCATTAGTTACTGTTGGTTGTTTGGTTAATTCTACAGTATGCAGCAACCTCTATTTTCAGCAACAGTACTTGATTTATAACTTTCTGGTAAGAGAACATTCAGACATTATATATTGTGGTTCAAATATAAATCAACTATAGACCTAAAAATATAAATTCTTAGAAGAAAACATGGGGCAAAAGCTTCACAACTTTGGATTTGGCAATGGTTTTTTGGCTAAGACACCAAAGGTACAGGCAAAAGGGGAAAAACAGAGAAATTGGACTTCATGAAAATGTTTTAAATTTTTATGCATCAAAAGACACTATGAACAGAATAAAAAGGCAACACAAAAATGGGAGAAATTATCTGCAAATTGTACATCTAATAAGGGATTAGTATCCAGAATATAGAGTAACTCCTACAACTTAACAACAAAAAAACCCCACTTAATTAAAAAATGGGCAAAGGACTTGATAGATATTGCTCCAAAGAAGATATACACAGGGCCAATAGCACATGAAAGGATGCTCAACGTCACTACTAATCAGGGAAATGCAAATCCAAACTACAATAAGATGCCACCTCACACCCAATAGGATGGCTGCTATCAAAAAAAGAAAAAAACAAAACACAGAAACACAGAAAATTACAAGTGTTGATGAGAATGTAGAGTAGTTGGAACCAGTAGTTGGAACCCTTGTACACCATTGTTGGGAATGTACAATGGTATACTGGAGCAAACAGTATGACAGTTCCTCAGAAATTTAAGAACAAAACTGACACATGATCCAACAATGTCACTTCTGGGTATATACCCAGAAGAATTGAAAGCAGGGTCAGGAGAGATATTTGCACACCTATGTTCAGAGCAGCATTACTCACAATAGCTAAAACATGGAAGCAACCCAAAAGTACACTGATAGATGATTGGATAAGCAAAATGTGGGATATACATTCTAATGGAATATTATATAAAATAATTAGCTTTTAAAAGGCAAGAAAATATGCAAGATGCTACAACATAGATAAACCTTGAGGGCATTATGCTAAGTGAAGCCAGTAATAAAAAGACAAATTCTGTATGATTCCACTTACATGAGGTACTTAGAGTCATCAAAATCATAGAGACAGAAAGCAGAATGGTGGTTGCCAGGGTCTGGGAGAGGAGAAAGTGGGGAGTTTAATGGGTATAGTGTTTCAGTTTTATAAGATGGAAAGAGTTCTGCAGATGGATGGTGGTGACTGTTGCACAAAATTATTAATATATTTAATACAACTGAACTGTGCACTCAAAATGGTTAAGATGATACATTTTATGTAATGTGTGTTTTCCCACAACAAAAAGTATATATAAATCAACTGTACACCTACTGGAAAGGTTCATTGCAAACCTCCCAAAATTGATGTCACTTGATGTCACTTCATTGTTATCCCTGAATTACATATTTTTTTAATGTACCATTATGTCAGATGGCCTAAATGGGCAGCCAGAAAGTGAGAAAGACTTTAATCCCCAGAGGTAATGGACATGCCATGGGCTAAATCTGGTCTACTGATATGTTTTAGTTGGTTCATACAGTATGTTAAAAATTGGGAAGCTTCGGCAGACGGGAAGGGTATAGCTCAGTGGTAGAGTGTGTGCTTACCATGCATGAGGTCCTGGGTTCAGTCTCCAGTATCTACATTACAACAAATAAGTAAACTTAATTACTGCCCCTGCCTCCCCCCACAAAATTGGGAAGCTTAAAAAAAAAAAAAAAAGCTTGGATTTCAGTATCTCTTGAAAAACTGAAAAATCTGGGGGGAGGGGATAGCTCAAGTGGTAGAGCATATGCTTAGCACACATGGGTTCCTGGGTTCAATCCCCAGTCTCTCCTTTAAAAATAAATAAACCTAATTACCCTCCCCTCCTCAAACAAAAACAAAAACAAGCAAGCGAAAAATCACTGAAAGATCTGGCAACACTAGGGCCACATGCCCACATGGCTAACATGGGCTGGAGCTGAGGAGCACTTGCTACTTTTGAAGCATGTTTTCCAATTCACCACAGTCTCACTGGCCCCTGTGGTCTTAAACACAGCCACCCTACTCTTACTTTACTGCACCTGCCTGGCCCTGGCACCTGGGTTTGTGACCCCTGACCTTTTCTCTCTCAGGAGAGAAAGAGGCCATAACCCTGGCTGTACTGGGTCATGTGACTATTTCCACAAACTGGGGTCTGGTGGAAGCAAAGTAGGAGAATGTCCACTTTTCCATTGCCATGGTGACCAACCTGAGTGCCACAGCAAGGGAGAGGGAAGAGCCAGAGGGACATCATCAAAGGATGAGGGAGCAACTCACATGTTCCCAGGTCCATTATGGCTGGAGAAAATTACTCTAGTAGAGAGTTCAGAGCCCTAAGGCTGCTGCAAACTTGATCAGAATAAATAACTTCATGGATTGCAAAGTTAGAACTGACAGCCTGCAAGAACCTTCCAGTCCTTCAAGCCTGCAAGTCATCAGCTTTGTCTCTTTGCACTCCTAGAAACTCCACTTCACTGTCTGCCTAGAAGAATGCTAGAAGACACCACTCTACCATAAAAGGCAATCTATCAAAGGGCAGATCAAATTCCAGCAGTGGGAGGATGTCTGGTTAGCTTGGCACCTGGCAGAATGATTTAAATTTCATAGGTCCTATTTCCAAGAATAATTAATAACGAACAAGAATTTGGGAATTGTAGTGAATTGTAGTGAAGTCCTCATTCTAGAAAACTCAAAATACTTCATGTAACCGAAGGAAGGGATATTAGCAGAAAGAAAAGGAACAAGCAAGAAGAAAGCAAAAAATCCACACCAAAGTATTAAAGAGCCTTAGGACGCATCTTTATTTTAAACCGTGATGCCAAAGAAAACAAGTTTCCACCATGATGTTCCCTTAATCTTCTGTGAAGTCAGTGGTTTCCATAAATTAGAATTTTTGCAAGAGAGGGGTGGATGAGGACAGCTTCAGTGCCAACAACAGAGTATTTAAAGCTAGTTATCTGCCCCTGGAATGGTTGTTTATTAAAATACACATTAAAAACATTTTTATACACAAGCCCTGCCTTGTTCATTTTAGGAACAGCACAGAAAGGTAACTAGTTATTTCAGCACAGGAACGAACAGTGAAGGAACAAAATACATTTCAAAAATGGGGAAGAACATTAACAGTACACCTTGTGTTATTATTTTGTCGTTTATGGAGGTGTACCCATGTGTTCTTGGGACTATGAAGTCTTACTCCAACCAGTGATTTGTTTTTGATTTTTTTTTACAAGAACTTGCAAAATATTTTAACAGAAACACAAAATTTAACTTATGTGATGATAATTCACAACTACAGAATGTTTTCATAAAAAAGACTGTCCTTTTCTAAGGTGACATCTTTCACATTGGAGTCTACTGATCACCAGGGGACCCAGAGGTTTATTCTCAGCATCTGTGATTTTGTTTTTTCCCCTTATAAGAGTTCCTTTCATTTCTCAGGTTTGTGAAACATTGCTTAAGTTTAAGCCTAGTTTGGGCAGAAGAGTATTTGGCTGGCAGCTGGGGCCATTTGTGGTTTATTTAAAGGGAAATCATTAGCATGGAGGTCCCACTGGGGAATACCCAGGGGAGCCAGGCGAGAACATAGTTCATCTCCTCCTTCTGCAGGGAACCATACCCACTGCCGAGGTCGTATGTGGGAACATCTGGGTCCCACATTCCACAGCCCCTTGGAATTGTCCCTTATTCTCTTGGGGAGGAAAGGAAATGACTAGAGAAATCCTGAGCTAGCTTTTATTGCCTCTAAAGGCTTAGGCCCTTCCACCCTCCCTGGAGGGGTTCCTAAATCATGTGGGGAAGGAACAGCCATCCATCACGTAGCCATGGACTTGGCCAGCCCCATTGTACCTCAGATGGTCAGTTTCCACTGGAAATCGTGGATTAGACCTTCTTGTCTCCCTCTGCCTTCAGCCCGGCACGCTGGAGGACCATACTTAAATTCCCTGCTGGGTCTCACAGATCTCCCCGCCTCAGGAAAGCTGGAAAGGGCCCAGTGGAATAGTAAAATGAGAAATGCAGAAGGGCAGATGCTTGCGAAACTTGTGTGCCTTTTGTAAGTAACATCTGTTTCTCCTTAAAGCTAAAGTTTTTGGCTTTAGACTGGAGAAGGGGGCAGTGTCAGGGGGCGGGGGGAGAAGGGGACCCATGACATATTCTGTCTAAAAGTGTGGGTAGGTGTGGCCCATGTGTTCATCCCCGTTTATGGCAACAAGACGGGGATGGATCGTTTGTGTTCCTTCACAGCTGAAGTCCTTGGATGGCAGTGAAAGTCTGCAGGTGATGGTGGTAATAAATACTTGTCCTGCCTCCCCTTGTTGTGAGAAGCAAATGAAATTCTGCATGAGAAAGTGCTCTGTAAACTATCAAGGGATATATGACTGAGAACTACTGACCACAGTTTATGAAAGCACACAGTTGAAAGGAATCTGGTTTTGCTGTTAGATCTTAGTTGACTGACTCACTAGCTGTGTGACCTTGGACAAGTCTTCTGACTTTTCAGAGCTTATTTTGGGGTTATTTTGCAGGGCTGGGAAGGCGGCGCCATTTGTGAAAATGCGAATAGTCTCTGCCCTACTTACCCACAGGGTTGTAATTGTATCAAAACAAAAAACACGAGAAAGTTCTTTGGGAACTGGAAAGAGACTGTTCTTAGCATAGCTAAGGTTTTCAGATCTTTCAATGGCCACCAATTGCCTGAAATTGGCCCCATAGACGTCCAAATAACAGTAACTCATTATCTTCTCCAAAACTGCTCCTTTCCTACTTGGCATCACTGTGGCCTGGAGATCATTTTAAAAAAGGATATTCATGTCAAAAAAAAGTATATTCAAACAACCATCAACTCAAGATGATTCAGGAAGCGAAAACCAAGGACCACTACTGTGAGGACTTCTCAAGCGTTGTAAGCTACCCATGTTCAGTAATTGTGTCATCTCCTATTTTTCTATGGTGACTAGCAGTGAGAGAAACCACACACAGGCCGAGACTGCTCTCACCAGGGAGTCTGGCCAGAGGCTTCCTGGGTTCTGTCCTGGGTTCTGTTTTCCTGCCTTTGGTAGCCACCGTCACGCACTCGATTCCCTTGGGGTTCTCTGCTTCATAAGAGGAAATATGGGCTCTCTAACAATCAACTTTCCTGCTATCCCCTAAAACAAGGACACACACATCCCCTTTCAATGTGGAGGATTTTCACTGTTAATCACTTTGGGGAAATAAATTGGGGTGACTAAAATACCCCAAAATGAGGAAGTTAGGAAGCTGACAGAGTTTTCATATTAGTGAGCCCTCCTCTACTTGCTAACTCACTCTGAGGTGGTAAATGAAAGTCCCTTTGGCTCTTGTTCTCAGCTTTTATTCCTGAAAGCTGTACTTCTCAACCAGCTCCCTCCTCTCCTCCCCTTAGGTTTTGGGCTTCCCATGGGCAAGTAACTGTGTGAATTCGGCTTGGTATTCCCAGTGTTTAGCACAGAGCCTGGAGCATAGGACTAACATACATTGAGCACTTACTATGTGCCAAGTATAGTATGAAGACTTCACATGGATTATCTCACTCCCCTCAGATGATCCTTTGAAGTAGTTACTATTATGTCTCCCACTTTAGAGAAAGGAAACCGAGAGGTAAAGTAAGTTGCCCAAGGACACACAGCTATTAAGTAGCAGAGCTGAGATTCAATCCCAGGCAGTCTGACTCCAGAGTCCATACTCTTACTCTTAACCACTATGCTGGAGACATTTAAATATTTGTTGACTATAAAAACAAAAAACAAAAAACCTTTTCATTACTTCCCATCCTATGACATTTCCTTGTTTCTCTAAAATGCCCCTTGCTCATCTCAGTCCTCTAAATTCCCTAGCCCAAACTCTAAACTATTCCTTGCAGTTTACAACAGCTTCATAACTGTTCTTCACCGGACCGGTGATTTTTAACCTTTCAATCTCACAGCCTGTGGAGAATTTGACTGATGAACACTATGGATATTTCCCCAGATAAAAATCCACATACATAAAAGTTTCCTGCATAATGGGGGAGGGGGCAAGAAGCACAGATCATCTTAAACTCATCCTGTAGCCTTCAGGTTCCCTTCCTATTGTTAGGGATGGTGGTGATGGGAGTGTGAAAGTGGAAACTTCTTCGCAGGACTTACCAGGCCAGGTTTACATTTCTAGCCTCATCTCTAGTCACACGCGTCAAGTTTAAAGCATAAGGAAACAGGGCAAGCACTTTCACATCTTTAGACATCTGCTTTTGAAGTTCTTGCTACTTAGAATACTTCTCCCCTCCACTCCTACCTGGTGCACTTTTCACCAAAGTCCAACTTGAATGTTATTAACCTTTCAGATGCCTTCCCTGACACCCCAATGCCCCAACCTCTGTCTGAGAAACTCTTACCTGTGTGCCTGTAATTGTTTATACCTACGATAGCACTGATCATGTCATCTAGTTGCTAAGTAGCCTGTCCCTCTCGAATCATCGTGCACGCCTCCAAAGCAGGGATGCTATGTCATCCATCATTGTATCCCCGACATTCTAGAACATGCGTTACACCTAGTAGGTGCTCACAACATTTATTAAGTTCGTTTTTGGGTAGCTCAGCTCACATTCCGCGATCGGCAAGTTCACTACACGTTTGGAGAAGGCTAACACGCTTAGGAGAGAGCTGAGCGATCACAGTCTCCTGATCATGGGAATCAGCCAGAGGGAAAGTGAGCTTGAGGCCTGGCTTTGAGAAGAGGGCAGAGACTCCAGCCACCCGAGGACATCGGGTGAGTAAGATTCACGCAAGGATAACTAAGTCTCAGGGTCAGGAGGAGGGAAGCCCGCACTGCACGCTGGAATCCGCGAGACTGACGGTCGCATTGCACGCCGGGATTTGTAGTCCGGCCCTTGCCAGGACCCCCAGACTAGTTACATTCGGCTACGCTCGACCTCGTCCTTACACGAATAAGGTGCAGTCTTGGTCGGCCAGCACGGAATGACGAGGCTCCTCAAGGCAAGCTACTTAGTAGCACTTTTTAGAGCAAACATCTCAGCATAGGCTACCAAGGAACTGCAGTGGGTAAGGATGCGCATGCACAACACGGGTTCTCGCGTGGGCGCTCAATAGGCCCCGCCCCCGGAAGCTCCGGCGCTGCGCGCGTGCGTTGTCCTCGTGAGGCCGCCTTGAGCCGGGTGGCGCAGGCGCAGTGCCCCCGGCCCAAAATGGCGGCGTGGTGCTCTACACGCTGGTTGCTTGTAGCCGTCGGGTCCCTGCGGCTGCCGGCTGCAGCGGGGAGAGGAGCCCGGCCGCCCGTGGGGGGCGTGGTGGGGGCATCGCTGGGCCGCGGTCTGAGCGTCACCGCCTTCGCGCCTTCCCTGCGAGCTCGCGGTTCCGGGGCGCTGCTGACATTGAGACCCGGTGTCAGCCTTACAGGTGAGGGCAGGCTCCAGCCCCCGAGTGAGGGGAAAGGAGTGACTCGTTTCGCTCCGGTTACGGGGGTTGCGGGGTGGAGTTTGTCTTCCGACCTACCTGCGGAATCACTTGGGGTGATGGGCACGCAGGAGTCAGAGAGGCTCAAATGGCTATTTAGAAGCGGTGAACCGAGGAGAGCTGCGTGGAGCCCCCGGCGGCGGGGATGAAACGCCCCGCAGGCCTTGAACCTTCACCTCTCTGTCAACATTTCTGGAGGCCTCTTTCCGGCCTGCCGCTGTTCTTCTACCCGATTCCTTTCCCTCCTTTCTACTTATTAGCCTGTAGAGGAAGGGAAGAGGTAACGGCCATTCGGTGAGCACCTGCTCTTGGACTAGCTAAGCACCTTGTGCCTCATCTCAATTGTTGGTAACAGCAGCCCTGCAACGTGGGGATCATCATCCCCATTTTAAAGAATGGGAAACTGAGGTTCTAGCAGAGGAGTTGACCCTCCCAAGGTCATAAAGTTAGATAAGAAGAGTTGTCCCAAACCCAAAGCTGTTCTTTCAAAACTACGCTCTTTGCACCACACGGTGTAAATTGGAAGGCACGCTTACTGTTTTTTAGAAATCTTTATGTTGGTTATTTTGCTAAAAATGCAAACTCATATTTATTGAGCATTTCCTATGTACCAGGCATGGATCACTTCCACGTGATAGAGACTATTGTTCTGTTTTATAGGTAAATAAGTTGAGGCTTAGATGGTAACTGGTAGGATGTCACAAAGCTAGAAAGTGGGAGAGTCGTGATTCAAAACCTCCTGCTTTTTTAATGCTGGAAGTGATGTTGAATTAATATATAGTGAGCCTTTTAAGTGCTTAGCCATGATGGTTTCTTATGTTATGTGTTGAATGACTTCCCTTATAGTGAGATAAGGAAGGAGGAAACACTGAACACCCAACTATGTGCCTGAATTGTGCTAGATGTTTGTGTCCCCTAGAATTTGTGCAAATGATAGTTTAAACTATCTATAAACTTACAGAGATGATTAATTAAAGGGTCTGACGAGGTAATTTACGCAAGATGCTTTCCTATTGAGATCCAGTTTTGTAATGCTTACATAATAGCTAGTTATTAAAATATCAGTAATTGTGATTACCTTATGCAGTGAACACTACTCCAGTAGCATGTGTGAGACCTGAGCAAATTATGTAATCCTTTTGTGCCTTCCATTCCTTAACTGAAAAAAATGTTAATAGGTATATATCGAGGGCTTGTCATATGCCAGTTACTGTTATAGGTACTGGGGATATAGCAGAGACCAAAGAGATTGGATGTGATTTTGGTCACGTGATCCCACTTTTTTATTCTGTTCCTACCACTTATATTTCTTCATGGATGGAGCAGTAACCAAGGTTTCCTCAGGGTTATTTGAATCCATGTCACGCTGTATTTCTCAATATGAGCAAAAGTGGTCATTTTTAGGTTTTGCTAATGTTTTCTAATGTCAAGGTTGTTTGGAATAGAATTTGGCTGCATCTTTTTGCTCAGATATTAATTCTTTTGATGCTTATTAAGCTAAACTTGTTCATACCACATTTGTACAGGTTTGGGGAACATTTTTTGGTAATTGTGTATGCGTGTGTGAGAGACAGACAAGCACTAAGTGCTGAGCCTGATGTGTAAGGAACTGCAGTCAGCTTTCCTTTTCCCCGAATGAGCCCAGTGCCCACAATGGGCATGTTTTGTATCAGGTGATGAACACATGTGAGAGGTGGCATCCTTCAAGGTGCACTCTATTACCACATCTAAAGTCATGAACTCAGCCCTCAAACATCTCAAGTCCAGTAGTGCAATTAGATGATGTAAAAAACAACGCTTTAAATCCGACTTTTCTCCCAGAGCAGAAGGTAGTCATTTCACACTGGGTTGGCCATTCTTGGACCGACTTGGAGACTAATCCTCTTCTGGGTTATTCTAAAATGGGCGGGACATTTATTGGTCATATCTTGGGGGAAAATATGTCTATTAAGTGAACTCTTTCTAATTACTGCTAATCATTGATACCTTTGGGATAATGTCAGAAGTCATCAAACTTGTATTAGTTAAATGTGATTTGTGTTTATATGCAGTTTTGCACATTGCTGTCCCCCGTTCTAACCCAAGCCTAAATTATCTTATGATGTTGAAGCTGCAGCTGCCAGAGCCTTTGCCACTACCAGCCTCCGCCTTCTGGATTGGAAGGGGTGGTAGGAGAGGCAAGATGGGTCGAGGTAACCTCTCCCTCCTGAGTGAAGCAGGGCTGAGTACAGGAGCACTAAGAAACTAGCTCTGGTGTTTTTCTCAAATCTGGTTGGAGAAACATAACAGTAGTCTCTAATCCCTACTGCTCCCACCCTGTCTGCTTTTCTTGTGCCAGAAAATCTAAGCTGCAGCAACAGAGAACAAGTAACGGGGATACTGAAAATATAGATCTGCTTCCTGGTTCTGATTTTAATCAATCTGACCATTCCTCCTCATTCTTCTGTCTGATTATCCTTTATCCTGCCAGCTTCCTGGATATGCTCAACCCTCCAGTTGTCTTTTGTACCCATAAATTTTAAGTATTCTCCCGATCCTTGTTTTATTTTTTTTGAGAGCTCTTTCTCATGCTTATCTGGTTGATTCTCTGTTTAGCACTTGCTGAGGCTCCATATTGCCCTCAAGATAAAATCCAGGCTCTTTAGCATAGTTCAGAGGCCCTTCTCTTTATTCCCAGGCCTCATTAATCATCATCAGCATCATCTCTATCACCCGCCTACCCGCCCCCATGAGTCTCTAATCTAGTTACATCATAGTATCTGCACTGAAATGGAGAAGGTCCTTGACACACACACACTCTCTCTCTCTCCCTCCCTCTCTCTCTCTCTCTCTCTCTCTCTCTCTCTCTCTCTCTCTCTCCTCTGTCTCTTCTCTGTCTCTCTCTCTCTCTCCCTCCCTCCCTCCCTCTCTCTCTCTCTCTCTCCCTCTCTCCCTAGTTACATCACAGTACCTACAATTCCTAAATGCACAAGAACTTTCTCCCTCCAAACCAAAGGTGATCATATGATTTAGCTACTAAATGGGGTGCTTTTGAAAGTGAAAGAGGGTGCTATTGCAAACAATGTTGGGACTACAAGCATAAATCTGGATGGATTCAAGCCCTCCTTAGCCTAGCTAGTTTTTACAGCTTAACAACAGGTGCCTTAGAAGACCTACCCTGAATTTCTGAGATAGAGTTGTAGTGGTTCTCAACTGGTAGTGATTTTACCCTGCAGGAGACATCTGGCAGTCTCTGGAGATGTTTTCAGTGGCCAGTTTGGAGGGGGGTGCTGCTGGCAACCGGTTGACCAGGGCTGCTGCTAAAAACACTGTATTATAAATACCTAGGTATATTAGGATATAAATAAATACATAGGGCTGCCATAACAAAGTACCACAGACTAAATGGCTTAAACAATGGGAAATTATTTTCTCACAGTTCTGGAGGCTGTAAAATTCCACAATCAGTGTTTTAGCAAGGTTGTCTTTAAAGACCCCATCTCCAAATACAGTCACATTCTGAAAAGCTGGGGGTTAGGACTTAAAACATAGGAATTTGGGGGTTGGTGGTCACAATTCAGCCCATAACAATAGTACTGTGCTCCACCCGACCCATGAGAAGAACCCGATCCCATCAGTAGTGTGGAGGTTGAGAGACCCAGGTTAGGTGACCCTTTTGTGTATTCTCACTCTGCATCCCTGCGTGCTAATACCATTTCACACATGGCCTCTCACACTTCCCTGTGGGGCTGTAAGCTCCTTGAGGGCACTGACTTTGACTCTTTTTTTCATCTTGTATCCTCGGTGCCTAGTACAGTGTTAAGGTCTGGAATGAATGTAAGCTCCCAGAGGGCAGGGCCTTTGAATGGTTTGCTGCTGGAGCCCAGTGCCTGGCGAGCAGAGCTGCTCAGTGAGTGACTGCTGAATGAATGAGTGCTGAATACAGAAGCTTCTCCTTGGCAGGCAAACCTTCCACTTAACGCCTGGAGCTGCCTCATGATTCTCATTCCCTTTCTTGACTTCTGCTCCCTCTTCAGCCTTAACTTGGCCTCTACTCCCCAACCCCGCCCTGCCCTCCCCATCTTCAGTTGTCACAGGATAGGTTGGGGGTTAGGAGGCAGGACTTAAAATTGTAGAGCAGCCTCCTCCCTTCACTTGGTGATGGGCCAGTCCAGCTAGGACTCTGCTCCATACCCAGAAGGCAGTTGAGTACATGTGTCTGTCAGCCTTTCCTCCCAGCTGCTGATGCAAGAGGCCTGAAAGGAGCGGGGGGGGGGGGTGCAGAGGGGACGAAGGGGAGCAGCCTTGTGCGTTGATCCCTTTCGGGTTGTGTACTCTGGGGTGAACAGAGGTTCCAGGACAGGACCCTTTAACCTTGTATGTCTCTCTATATACGCACATAGGTGTGTGTGTGTGTGTATATATGTATGTGTACATACTGTTTTTAGGGGAGGGCTCAGCACTTTTATCGGATTCTCTCGGAGAGATCTATGACTATAGACCGGGGACCATTTCTTTAGCACCGTGGCTCTCAAATCATTACCTGGAGGGCTTGCTGGACCCTACCTCCAGGGTTTCAGATTCAGGTTTGGGTGGGGCTGGAAAATTTACGTTTCTGACAAGCTGATGATGCTACTGGTTCAGGGATCACACCCTGAGAACTACCCCATAAGCAGATACCCAGGGTTGCATGGTCGAGGGGAAGAACCTGGGAGTTGTTAAGCACTGAGTGGGACAAGGCATGTGGGAGTACCTGGCACCTGGCGCGTGCTCCGGCATTGGAGCAGGAGAGTGAAGTCCTTTTCAGTCATCTCAGGGGCAGCCCCCATCTGGGGTGCGGTTCCTTAAGAGGTATGGTGAGGCTACAGCCCTAGTGTAATCCAGCAGAATCAGCCCTGTCCAGCGCTGTTTTATAGTCTTCACATACAGTGGCTTTAGCCGTTTTTGAAGTGCGTGAGTTTGGTCTGCAGTGGGCTTGGAGGAGAACAGGCCCTAAAGCTGTGACGTTATTTGCTCCTTTACAGGTACTACCCTGCTAGTTGTTGACTCAGTTACCTTTTGTTGAGTACGTTTCCAGAGTGATTTTCTTTTCTTTGTTCTTTGTTCTTTTTTTAGGAGTGAAATGTTACCCTTTTGTTTGCACTGCCTCCTTCCACACGAGCGCCCCTTTGGCCAAAGAGGATTATTACCAGATATTAGGAGTGCCCCGAAGTGCCAGCCAGAAGGAGATCAAGAAAGCCTATTATCAGGTCTGTATGGAAGCCACATTTTAGAGACAGGAAAGCTGTCGATCTGGTCTGATCCTGAGCATTGCAGGGTATATGCTCGTACGTGTCGGTCGTGTGCAGCTGACAGTGTGGAATGAAATGATAAAGGTGGGCTTCGCTGGGCCATGTCCCTCAAGTGCGTGATGCCATGCTGGTTGGTGCTTCAGAATAAAGAGGAGAGTCAGAACCAGAGGTTGAAAAAAAATCTTTTTCCAGGGCTGTTTTTGTACTTAAATTTATTCTGCATCTTCTAATCAGTAGATATACTGGTCTGAGTTTTATTTTAGATCGTCATTCTTTGCATTCAGCTAAAAGTTTATGGATTTAGAATTCTTTTCTTAACCCAGAAACTGAAATTCCCACCATCGTGGCCCAGGATGTGTTGGGGTGATGGGTGAAGTGGCACGTGGACCGGTGGTCTCTGGACTTTTACTCTGACCGAAAAAAAAAAAAGACTGAGGGCACTGATGTAGGAATACTAACTTTTGTATTTTGCCTAATATAGATGTTAAAAGTAATTAAGTACAATCTATTAACACCATTTGATAAAAGAAAGAGCACCTTAACATAAAAATAGGAAAACCATCATATAAGAATGAAGAAGATTAAATTTAATAAAGTTAGTAAATTAAATAAAATTAAAAATTAAAAATTTATTTTTATTTATTACTTTTATGAAAAATTTTCTCTGAAGTCTTGATTTTCCTTCCTTATTTTTTATTTTTTTGTGGGCAAACAAAAACTTTGTCTAAGCTTAATGTTTGTGAACCAAATACTGATCAAGATCAGACCTAACAGCTTATGGCTTGGATAGCTACTCCTTCCTCTTGCTTTTTTTTTTTAAGTGTACAATTTACTGATTTTTAGTATATTCACAGAGTTGTATAACTATCACTACAATTAATTTAAGAACATTTTCAACACCTCAGAGAGAAACCCCGTACCATAAGCGCTTATTCCCCGTTCTCTCTCTTCTGCCCTTGAAATTGTTAACCTACTCTTTCTATATATAGATTTGCCTATTCTGGAAATTTCACAGAAGTTAAGTCATGTGATATGTGGGCTTTTGTGACTGGTTTCTTTTACTTTAGAGTAATGTTTTCCAGGTTTATCCATGTTATAACACATGTCAGTACTTCATTCCTTTTAATGGTCAAATAACATTACATTGCATGGATATACTATGTTTTATTTACCTATTCATCAGTTGGTGGGTATTTGGATTGTTTCCACTTTCTTGGTATTATGAGTAGTGCTGCTGTGAACATCCATGTGTAAGTTTTGTGTAGACCTATGTTTTTATTTCTCTGGGGTATGTACATATACCTAGGTGTGGACTTGCTGGATCAGTTCATAGTAATTCTAATTGCCACATTTAACCTTTTGAGGAACTTCTGAACTCTTTCAAAGTGGCTGCACTGTTTTAGATTCTCACCAGCCCTTGTGAAGGTTCCAGTTTCTCCATATCCTTACCAACACTTGTTATCTGTCTTTTTGATTCAAGTCATCCTAGTGGGTGTGAAGTGGTATCTCATTGTGGTTTTGATTTGCTTTTCAATGGTGGCTAATGATGTTGAGCACCTTTTCATGTGCTTATTGGCCATTTACTATGTATATATTCAGATTCTTTGCCCATTTTTTGTGTGCAGGGTCTGGGCGGTAATTAGGTTTATCTTTTTTTTTTGGAGATCCTGGGGATTGAACCCAGGACCTTGTGCATGCTAAGCTAGCACTCTGTCACTAAGCTATACTGCCCACTCCTTTGCACATTTTTAAATTGAGTTGTCTTTTTATTACTGGGCTGTAAGGGAATGAGGAAGGACTGGAGATAGGAAGCAGAGATCCTGGCTTGGGATAGTGAATAGCATGTCTTTTCTTTTGAGCTGGTGCAAGGGTGGGAGGAGGTTGGGGAGACGGAGGCTGGGGCCACCTTAATGGGGCATACGAGGCTATTAGCAAGTACTAGAGATTGAATTGAAGAGACAGTAGGGAACCATCCAAGTTTTCAGGTGTGGAAGTGAAAGGATCAGGTAGAGCTGTGTAATTTAAAACTGGAAATTTAAAACATAGTCTCTATGGAGCAGTTACTGAGGTTAGACCTTGATCAAGACCTTGGGACCATCTCTGTGACCTACCATGGTGTACGGCCCATGCCTAGACAGCCCCCTTCAGACTTGGCACGCAGCCTCTATTGTGCTTCCTTGTGCTGGAGTGAGGTCCAGCATCTCCAGGAGCAGAGTAAGCAGCCAGCTGCTGGCAGTGATGGAGCCAGACACCTCCTGAGCCACTTTCATCTTTTGGAGTCTGTGCCCTCTTCACCCTCACATCAGGGTGATCCAGACTTGGAATGAATCAGGAGCCTCAGCAAACACAGTGATGACCTGCAAAGCACACAGCACTGCTCGGTGTGGCCAGGAGGAGGCCCTCATTTTAGAGCTGCTCAGAATGCCAGTGTGCTTCTGGACAGCCGCGTGAGATCCTGTTTTGTTTTTTAAGATTTAAATCTATGTTTTGAGTAGGTAATATATTCTCTTTTTGAGAATTCAGAAAGTGCAAAGGAGTGCACAGTGAGAAGCCTTCCTCCTTCCCGTTCATCTCCATCCCTCCAGTAGCAGTCAGTGTTTCCAGTTTATTGTATGTTCTTCTAGAATTAAGTTATATAGCAGATACACCTACTTACCTATCCAGTTATTGTCCTCTTTTTTTTACATAGGTGATAATCTACTAGATACACTGCTTTGTGTCTTTCACAACGGTGCCCGTTCTAAAGAATTAGTTGTTATTTTTGTTAGAGATTTGTTATGGTTGAAAAATGTGTATATACCTCAGATTTGAAGAAAAGGTTTATTTTATTTTATTTTATTTATTACCCTTAATAAACTTTTGGTCAAATTTGAAAACTGAACACAATGCATGGAGTGTATGTTCTTAATTCTGGCTGCATGTGTTTTGCTTTTTGTTTGTTTTCATTGAGGTATAATTGACATGTTAGTTTCAGATGTATGACATAATGATTCAATATTTGTATACACTGTGAAATGATCATCACAATAAGTCTCGTTAGAGATGGTTTATTTTAAAGTCTTAAACCTTGTTTTAAGAATTGCTATTGGTTGCAAAATCTTAGACAACTGCTACAAAGGACGTGAGGTTGTGACTGGTGTCTGGGGTTCAGTTTTAGTAATTATCCTATGTCCATAGTAATTTGACTGTTTCCTCCCTTAGCTTGCCAAGAAGTATCACCCAGACACGAATAAGGATGATCCCAAAGCCAAGGAGAAGTTCTCCCAGCTGGCAGAGGCCTATGAGGTATGTGGCCCACCGGTGTGTGCGGTCACTGTCTTTCAGCTGTGTGTGTGCGTCAGTGTGCTGCCCAGTGGGACCTGACTTGTTAGAAGTTTGAAGGTTGTGTCCCTGCACCAGATCACCTCCTTGAAGAGAAACAAGATTCCCAGGTCTCACACTAGATCTAACGTGGAATCTCAACAGAGGACAGGATCCAATAATTTGTAGTAACCGAGCTCCCCAGGTCACTGGGACTTGTAGCCGGGTCTGGGAACTCCTTGTTGGATTATGTAGTTCCACACCTATTTGATGACCCCGCTCCTACGTAGGGCATCGCTGTCTGATGGGATGGTGGGTGTTGTAAAAGTAGACCACCACTGCCCTGGAAGAAGAGAGCCGAAGTGGACAGCAAACAGCCGCTGAACAACTACAGAGCTCTGTGAAAGTGGGCCTCCTCCCAGACTTCGGCCGCGTTGAAGGGCCTTGGGATGTGCATGTAGGGTATCATACGTCTCCTGTGTGTGTGCACGCGTGCATCCTCCAGCCGTTTGAGAGGAAGTCGCGGACAGGGTATCTCTCTGTTCCTAAGTGCTTCTGTGTGTGTATTCTCTAAGAACAAGAACATTCGTTTCCATAACCACAGTACCTTTGTCAGGATCAGGAAATTTCATGTTGAGACGATACCACTGTCCGGACTTGGTGGCCGTGTCCCTGGGCCTCAGGAGGCTTGGGAGCCCCTGACGGCTGTGCCTTTCACCATAGGTTCTGAGTGATGAGGTGAAGAGGAAGCAGTATGACACCTACGGCTCCGCTGGCTTCGATCCTGGGGCTGGCAGCTCCGGGCAGAGCTACTGGAAAGGAGGCCCCACTGTCGACCCAGAGGAGCTCTTCAGGAAGATTTTTGGGGAGTTCTCATCCTCTTCTTTTGGAGATTTCCAGGGGGTATTCAATCAGCCTCAGGAGGTAAGCATCTCATTTTGAGGAATCATTCCAATTTTGGCTGCTCAGTGTGATGCAAACAGATTTGCCAGTTTCTGTTTCTCAAAGAAAAAGGTAAAGTGGCTTAAATGGAATGATTTGGGGGTAGCCATCTTGGTAGGAAATGGTTCCAGTATTTGGAGAACTGTGTAAGTAATAAGGTGCACCAGTTTGCTCAATCAGGCAGCACCTCAGGCTCTCAGAGTCCATAATTAGAGTGGGAGTATTTTGTCTAGAGCCTGCCTCATTATTCTTGGAGAGCTCAATCCAGTAGGGAGGTAGTGCCAATACCATCTCTTCTGTATTTATGTCTTGTTTAAGATATTATCAGAGTTAGAGAGGGGAAATGTTTCATTATGTAAGTTACGATTGTGGATCGTTTGAGCTGTTAGTAAGGACCATGTACAAATGTTATCCCTGAGCATTTTCAGTTTATTGAAAAGTACACTTTCACTTAAATTAAAAAAAAAAAAATCTCCTAAAAATCCTAAGGAGCAGGGCAGAATCAGTTAAGTGAGTGCCATCTATTCTTACTTGACAGAATACAGGTAAGTTAAAAAGTAAAATAATTGGGGGAAGAGATGAATTGGTGGAGCACAGGATTTTCAGGGCAGAGAAAACACTTTGCATGATACTATAATGAGGCTACAAGCTATTGTATGTTTGTTCAGACCCAGAGAGTGTACAAGACCAGGAGTGAATCCTATTGTAAACTATGGGCTTTGGACGTTTATATGTCAATATAGGTTCATCTTTTTTTTTTTGGCTTTTTGTTTTTTGAGGGGGAGGTAATTGGGTTTATTTATTTACTTATATTTGGAGGAGGTACTGGAAATGAACCCAGGACCTTGTGCATGCTAAGCATGTGCTCTACCACATGAGCTATACCCTCCCCTCTATATAGCGTCATCCTTGATTAAAAAAGAAAGTATCATTCTGGTGGGCGATGTTGATAATGGAGGAAGCTGTGCCATGTGTGGAGGCAAAGAGTATGTGGGAAATATCTGTACCTCCCTCTCAATTTTGGAAACCTAAAACTGCTTTAACAAATAAAGTCTTTAAAAGAGAAAGTGAAGTAACTGTAAACTGCTGGCCAGCTCCCTCTCTTACTTTTAGAGAGATAACTAGGTCATCCTTTGATTTATTTAGTACATCATGGAGTTGACATTCAATCAGGCTGCCAAGGGCGTCAACAAGGAGTTCACGGTGAACATCATGGATACCTGTGAGCGGTGTGACGGCAAGGGGAGTGAGCCCGGCACCAAGGTGCAGCACTGCCACTACTGCGGCGGCTCAGGCATGGTGAGAGCATGTCAGGGCCTGGCCTCCCGGGGTCCCCCCCACTGTGCTGTCCACCCTTCTCCCCACCGTTCCTTTTTCCTGTGCACCCGTGAATATTTATTCAGCAGTACTTAGGGCTTTGTGGGTTCATAACTAGGTGGGACAATTTTATCTAGAACCTTCTTTGTTTTTCCCGGGGTGCTCTGTCCTGGTCAGCAATACAGAAGCAGCACAGAAACTGCTGTCCTCTGTGCGAATGTACTTTGGGCCATTTTGGTCATTTGAAACCAGGGTGGGGGGGAAGGGAACTGAAATTTTGATTGAAATATAATCTTTCTTTTTCTTTTTGTTGAGCTTTAGATATAATTCAAACTTAGAGTATTATAAAGAACTGCTCCCTTATTCCTTTTACCCAGCTTCACCAGTTGTTAATACTTTGTCCCATTTGCTTTGTCATTTATGGTGTGTATTTTCTAAGAGCAAGAACATTCTTTTTTTTTTTTTTTGAGTAAAGGTAGATTTATTCAGAGAGATACATTGAAAGGCAAGAGAAAGGCCACGAGCTGTGGCGGTTGGGTGCTCAGATTAAAAGTAGGTACACACTCCATAGACAGAGTGTGGACTGTCTCTGAAGAGAGAGAGAGGGGGGACCAAGAACATTCTTTTATGTAACCACACAGTAAGTTGTCAAAATGAGGAGATTTAATATCGATACAATACCATTATCTGTACTTACTCAAATTTTTTCATTTGTCCTTATAATGCTCTTTTTACCCCCAGGCCCAGGATCCAATCTAGGATCTTTGCAGTGTTTGGTTGTCATATTTTTTGTCTGCTATAATTGGGAACAATTTCTCAGTCTTCCTTTGTCTGTCATGAACTTGACAGTTTTTTGAGATTACAGACCAGCTGCTTTGTAGAATGTCCGTCCTTTGGGTCATCTGATATTTTCTCATGGTAAGATTTAGATTGTGCATTTTTGGCAGAGACACCCCAGAGATGTAGTGCCCTTTCCATGGATCATCTCTGGAGTCATGAGGTGTCAGTCTGTCCTGTTAGTGCTGATGTTAATGTTTGATCACAGTCAGTTAAGGTACTGTCTGCTGGCTTTCTTCACTGTAAAGTTACAATTTCAAAATTAACAAGGAAGTCCTGAGGTATCTTGACACTATATAAGTATCCTGTTCCTTATCAAACTTTTACCCACTAGTTATAGCATCCGTTAGTCATTCTTGCCTAAAATTATTAATTACTGTTACTGTTGCAAAATGGTGATTTTCTGATTACAATATCCCTTCTTTGTTTATTAGTTGGCATTCTACCGAAATAGGAGCTTTCTTTTCTTCTCCATTTATTTATTCATTCGTTCGTATTAGTATGAACTCACAGACTGTTATTTTATTCACTGGGCTGTCATCAAGGTAACTACTTACTTTCATGCCCAGATTATCCCCAGCTTGGCCTGTGGAAGTCTCTTCCAGCTGACTGCTGTGTCCTTTTGACATGGCCCCATCGTTCTCTCAGCACTTCCTTACTTTCTATCACAACAGGATGTTCTAGACAACTTGTACTTTGCCTGTCATACTGTGGAACTAGCCATTTCTCCAAGGAGTCCTGGTTCCTTTTAGTGTCTAATGGGATTTAAAAACCAAGATCTGTGCCTCAGGTGTGTGCATTGTGCCTGGAGTGTCACTGCTTCCAAGTCCTTTCAGCAGACTGAGCCAGGAAAAAAGTGTGTGTTTGTGCATGTGAGCACTTGTGCATGTGCACACACAGATACATATTCCATATCTATCTGTTTTTCCATATTCATATTGTAGATGTATATATGCACGTATGTACACACCAATCCAGCCACTCCTGCATCCATCCACCCACCATCCATCCAACACATCAGTGAGTTCAACCTGATTGTTCCACTTTCAGTCCAACACCACAGGGTTTATCTAGTCTTCTGCCTGTCACATTTGAAACTGTTTTCTAGTAAAGAGAAGTCTGGCTCTAATTATCCTTAATACTCATTTGCTTGATCCTGCAACACACAAAAAGTAGTTTCAGAATCGTTACTCATACCACTGCAGGATACAGTTCTACTTAACTGGCATGTGATGTCTAGAGTTCTTTTTATCTTTAGATTGAGGGTATGTTGTTAAAATACTGTGCTCAGTTTATGTAGGTCACTTCTTTTTCTCCCACTTCACTATGATTATACTATTTGTTTGAAATGCAGTCAGGTTTCCATTGAATATGTTTGTATTGCATTTAAATGGTTTCTTTTTTAAGGGAGTTGGATTGTTCGCCTCCCCCCCTTCAAATTCAGATCATTGTGGTTTGTGTGTGTACGGGGGCGGGGAGGGGATAGAATTTGTCTTTGAGCACTGAGAAGCATAAAAAGGAGACAGAAGTCTCTGATAGTTCCACCACTGTTAGTATTTTAGTGTGTTACCTGCTAGTTGTTGATTAGGGATGTTATTTTTGTTTTATATTAGCTAAGTTCGGTGGGGGGGTTGTAATTAGATTTATTTTTTTCGTTTTTTAGATAGAGGTACTGGGGATTGAACCCAGGACCTCATGCATGCTAAGCACACACTCTGCTACTGAGCTGTACCCTCCCCTCTTTGCTAGTTTTTGAATAAGTTATATATGCAAATCTTTGAAAATTCAGTGGGTAAAAATTGAGAACTGTGTAAGATAAGTCTCCCTTGCATTCTTTTTTGTTTTTTTTGACGAGGTTGGTAATTAGGTTTATTTATTTATTCATTTATTTTTGGAGGAGACTCTGGGGATTGAACGCAGGACCTCATGCATGCTAAACATGCACTTTACCACTTGAGCTATATAACCTCCCCCTCCCTTGCATTCTTGACTTTTACATTGCGTTCCACTCTCCAGAAGCAGCCTTCTATTCTAGATGCAAGCCTGTATGTGCACGCATATGTGTGCATGCATTTTTTCATACCAAAGGTAGAATACACTGTTAGCACTGTTTGTACCCTGGTGTTTTGTGTCTACTTCTCAGTATGTTTGGGAAATACTCTGCACATATAACTGCCTCACTCTTTTTATGGTCACAATAGTCCTTCATATAGACACATCACTGTTTGTTTAGCCAGGCCGCTATCGCTGGATGTCTTGCTGTTTCTCATCTTTTGCTGTTATAGACAGTGAATATTTTTGCATAATGTCATTTCTTATATTCATTTTTTTGAATGTGCAGATATCTATTGTACGTGAAGTGGAACATCTTTTTTAAGATTTGAGAGCTGTTATTTTCCTTTGCATCTGTTCAGTCTTTTGCCCTTCTTTCTGTTGAGTAATTGATCTTTTTCTTACTCATTTGTAGAAACTCTTTATAAATTAATTCAGTTAGTCTTTTGTCAGTGAATTCAGCTGCATTTTTTAAATCTGTCTTTGGACTTTGAAAGTTTTTGCCTGTTTGTTTATAATTTTCTTTTTACTTTTTTAACACCTTTATTGTGGTATGGTTCTTGTATAGTAAACTACACATATTGCATATGACTTATGATAGATGTATACACCAAAGAAACCACCACCACAATCAAGACAGCTAACATTTCCATCACTCCCCAGGAGGTGCAATTTTCGAATTCCCAATTTATCCCTTTCCACCCTCTTTACCCCCTGGTAACCATAAGTTTGTTCTCTATGTCTGTGAGTCTGTTTCTGTTTTTTTGTAGACCAGTTCATTTGTGTCCTTTTTTTAAAGATTCCACAGATGAGTGATATATGGCATTTTTCTTTCTCTTTCTGGCTTATTTCACTTAGAATGCCAATCTACAGGTAAATGGCATTATTCTTTTTTATGGCTGAGTGGTATTCCATTGACACGCGGCGCGCGCGCGCACACACACACATGCACACACATGCACACACACAAAACTTCTTTATCCAGTCATTTGTCCGTGGACATTTGGGTTGTTTCTATGTCTTGGCTATTATATATAGTGTATGTAATTTTCAGCTGCTGAATCATACATACAATTTTCCCTCACTTTTCACTGTTTATCATAGTGAAAACACTTTTCAATAGCTTTGAATATTTTTAAACATTTTTTGATGGCTGAATAATAGTCCACTGATGGGTGTATCCAGTTACCTATAAATCCTGCTGATAAAAGGACCAACTTGCTTAGTCTAAGAAAGTGAAGTTGTGCTTGTGGTCCTCTAGAGGGCGCTCTTAGGACGAGGATTCCCACAGATACAATTTTGTGAGCCAAGTTGTTGCCACTTGTTACAGATACTCTTATTGATCCCAGTCCCCTCTCATTTCTAAGGTCCTTTCTCCAAGGCCCTGAATCGCTATGACTTTCTTTTTTCACATTTCTAAGGTGAACACTGAGGTACGATAGTAAAGCTGAAGTATGTTTCTCTCCAAGTATAATGTTTGAGATTGGGAAAAAATATTTGCAACACATTTGCTAAAGGGTTAGTATTCCTAATATGTAAAGGGCTTCTTCAGAATAATGAGAAAAAGACTAACAACTTATTGGAAAAACAGGTCAGGGTGAGCAGAGGAGGAAATGCAAGTGACCAGTAGTCAGGGAAGTGCAGAGGGAGCCGAGAAGATGCCTGAGGCTCACCCTTCAGCTGGTACACGTTTCAAAGTCGGGTACCGTCCCTGCTGCTGCCCAGCCTCTGCACTGATGGTGGAAGTGGAAACCACCCTGGCTTTGGGAAGTGGTGGTTACAGTAGCTGTTCAGCTTGATACGTGCATCTCTGTGGGGACATACCCTACAGATCACACTTGGAAAATTGCACACCTACAGGATGTCCTTTGGAGCCTGTGTGTAATAGTGAAGGACTGAACGGCCTCGGTGACCACCAGGAGTAGGTTGTCTGGAAAATATGGTGATGAGGAATGCTCTCCAAGATCATTACATTGTTAAAAACAAACAGCAAAAGCTGCAGAACTGTGTGCACAGTATGCTACCTTGGCTTATGGAAAAGTCGTAATGCTTTTCAGGCCAAGTGGATGGCTTGAAATGTGTGTTGTCTGTCAAAGTAGAATATCACTATAGCTGTGCCTCTAAGGAAGGGACCTGGAATGATTAGGGGTCAGGGGTCGGGGCACACGTAACTGTTCACCATACCTCCATTTTTAACTTTAGAAATTTTTACCATGTACACATAGGACCTTTTCAAATAAATATAACACATAAAATTTTAAAGATAATAATTATTTGTCCCAGCCAGTCCGCCTTTGGAAATCTGTGTTACAAAAAATAAAGACATTAAAACAAGGATAGATGTGCAGAGACTTTTTTCTGCAACACTGAAACATAAGTATTAAAATGGAAATTGAAATCTATATTTATTGGCCTGGAGGAATGTTCACGATGTGTCATGAAGATAAAATGAAGAGCAAGTTGCAGAGTGATAGTATAATGCACTTATTATAAAATTTTTACTTAAAAAAGAAACTCTTGTGAAGAAAAAAAACAGTGAGTTGTGGGAAGAGCACCTCAAACTGAGCTACTAAGAGCTGGCCACCCTGGGAGTCAAGGTGAGGGGGAGATTAGCAAGAATTTCATTATATATCTCTGTATCCTTTGATTTGCTGTAACGATTGTACTTAATAATTTACCAAAAAAAAAAAAAATAAGGACATTAGGTTAAATAGAAAGGTGCCCAGTGAGGAGCTGATGGGAGTGGCCACAAATTGTAAGGCCCCACCAGCTGGGTGAAGAGCTGGGAGCTGGGGAGGCTCCTGGCGGGGGTGGGGACGAGGGCAAAGACACCCCAGGAGGAGGGGCATAGCAGCACCAGCGCCTGCGAGGGGAGCTGCTTCCCTCATTGCTCCTGGGGTTCCTGTGATGGGGGTGGGAACACTGAGGGGCCTTGGAGGACAGTGCTGCTCCCCCCTCTGAGCAGGGGTTGCATTCGGTTGCCACTTTCGTCCTGCTTTCCCAGCTGTCCCTTTTCTAGCGGGGTGGAGGGGCATTTACTGTTTTTAAAGCGTATTTGCTCAGCTCCCAGGGGGTTTCAGGAACTTCTATAGAGGGGAACATCTCATTTTTCAGTGTCATATAATCAGCTTGGTGGTTTGGAATTGAGAAGTCAGTGCGTTCTAGAAGGTCAGTTAAGTTTGAGCCCCTGCACCTGCGTCCTCAGGCAGTGTGTTTAGTGCGAATGCACACAAAACAATAGTCTTCAGAGAAATGATTCCTCTCTCATGCACGTTGTGGTCCCAGGGCCTCGGCTGTCAGGGTGATAAAGGGTCTGTTTTTCTTCTCCTTCTTATCAGGAAACCATAAATACAGGCCCTTTTGTGATGCGCTCCACCTGTCGGAGGTGTGGTGGCCGGGGCTCCATCATCACGACTCCCTGCGTGGTGTGCAGAGGAGCAGGACAAGCCAAGCAGAAGAAGAAAGTGATGATCCCCGTGCCTGCCGGTGGGTCTGGGGCTCCGCCACACTCGGAGGCTGGGAACCGAAGCCCTGGTGTCCTTGTTTCTGGAACCCAGACTGGAGGAGGAGCCGGTGTCTCCTTGCCTTTTCCTTTGTGCCCCAGTTATCCTCAAACTCTGCACACACATGTCCCGTGGGGAGATGGGGCCTGACGGGCCCATCTGCTCCTGCATGAAGGAACTCCCCCTTCCCGCCTCTCTTCTGTCCCAAGGCCAGCACTGTTCCCACTACTGGCCCATGCGGCCACATCACCCGCTCCTCCTGCCCTCGGGACCAGCCTGCTCCCCACAACCAGCTCTCGTTCCCAGGGCCACCTTTCCCCTGGGCAGTCTGATCATGTCACTCGCCTTGTGGAGGACCCTGCGGTGACTCTCAGGGGCCAAGAAATGGCCTCCTCTTTTGGCTCCTGTTAGTCTCCAGCCTCCCTTATTAGTCTCCCCCTTGTTACCTGCCCTGCAGCTTCCCGACTTTCATGTAGCCCCTGCTTCCCAGAGCAGAGCCTTTGCATATGCCCTTCCTGGTGTCTGAAGCTCACTGTCCACCTTCTTTTCAGTGGGCTGATTCTGTTCTCCTGGAGCTCCCAGCTCAAACATCACTCCCGCAGGGAGGCTTTCTGGAACCCTCCTTCCTTAGATCCTTAGATGTTCCTTTGTCTGGAGTTGGGATCTTTTCCTTCTAAGAATACGTCTCTGTAGTGATAAATTTGTTAGTGTTGTTATTTGGTTAATAGCTGTCTCCTGCTAGACTCTAAAGTCACTGAGACACCATGTGGACCTAGCAGTAAACTTGAATAAATGAATAGAAGGTGCTTTTGTTCGGTTATCAATTATTATTTTTTAAAATGGAGGTACTGGGGGTTGAACCCAGACCTTGTGCATGCTAAGCATGCACTCTGCCGCTGAATTGGTTCCCCCAGCCTCCCCGGTTACTAATTATTCTATGTTGCACCTTTGAAAAGTTATACTTGTTGCCGTGTTGGATGATTGTGTTGTTCCTTGTTAACAAGAAACAGGAGTAAGGAAGTTGGTGGGTTCTAGGTAAGTGGATCTAGGGTAGAAAATGCCTGGGGAGGCCCCAAAATAATTGTTCTCTTATGAACTTTTGGTTTTATTTACAGGAGTCGAGGATGGCCAGACTGTGAGGATGCCTGTAGGAAAAAAAGAAATTTTCATTACGTTCAGGGTAGGTGCTTGCTTGCATAGCTTCTGTTGGGCCCTTGCTCTCCTGGAGAGGGTACCGCCAACTAACGCTTCTCGTGGGAGAGGTAGGAGCTTCACGGAGCCCCTGGCCATCTGCGTTTCCAGGGCGAGCGGTGGCCACCTTGGCAGGGTGATTTAACATGTGTTACATCAAGCTTCTTTGCTGAGTGTGGAGAGAACAAAGTTTCCTCAAAGTGTTTACAAGTTGGAAACATAGCACACATAAAAATACAGGAAATGTCTCCTAGTGTCTTTTATTCATGTATCAAATTGTTCAGAGGGACAGCAAGTGTCAAGGTATATACACACACAAGGGCAGACCTGGTTTCATGAGGTTAGGGAGACGTGAGAGGAGGTCATGCCTTCTGGGAGCAGTTCCACCAGACGTGTCCCTGAGGAGGCCCCCGCAGGCACACACAGGGTGTGCAACAGCCTCACTCGTAGTAGCAAGACCCTGACAACAGTGAGTGGACCATGCATGGGCACAGAGCACCTCAGAGCAGGAGGCTCAGGCCACACGTGTCAGCGTGAGACGTTTTGGGACTTCTAGGTCATGATCGAGGGAGGATGCAGGGAGGGAGAGGATCTGTGTGAAGTCTTAAACCACACGAGGTGGTAGTATATATTGTTTAGGGACACGTAAATATGTGGGAAGAGTAAAAAGATGCTCAGAGGAATGATAAATACTAAACTAACATAGTGGTTACTCTGGAGGTGAGGAGACGTCACCTGTGTCCTAATGTTCTGTTACCTAAGCTGGGTTGTGGGTGCACCACATGTGTTACTTTTTTTACTTGGCCAGTTTTTGAATATATGAAATACTTGATAATTTAAAACGAAGACAAAAATAATGTCAAGTGTGAGACTTCTAGACTGAGGAATCAAAGACAAAGGCAGTGGCCTGGAAGCCAATCGATGAGGAAGGCCTGGTAGAGAATTTAGATTCTGTTCTCAGCTAATAACGTAGAGGAAAAAAAGAAAGAGAAGAACTCACTGGAAGGCAGAGAATGTCTATTCACAAAATATAGTGCCTTTAAAATCAGAGTGATTCCAGCGCTGCCAGTCTGACTTGAAGGCAGTTTGTGCCACATGACTATTGGGAAAATGAACCATCTTTGCCTTTGTAGGTCATGTTAGTCTGTGTGTCTTCATGTTTTCCAGTACACAGTAAGATTTTTATTTTAAATGTTCAAAAGCCGATTTTATGTTTTTATTCACCTTCACCAAGAAAGATCTGAGGCTGACACCCTTGCATTGCCATGGAGAAAGGATCTTCTGTGGAACTCTCAGAGCCTGGAGTGTTGGCCACTTTGGTGAAAGTACATTCTCTCTCTCAACACCACGTTCTAGGCTGCTGAGACGCAGGGCTGTTGTCTGTTCTCCAGAAGGGCTTCCCTGTGCGTAATCCCCATCTCTTGGCCCTAGGTGCAGAAAAGCCCTGTGTTCCGGAGGGACGGCGCAGACATCCACTCCGACCTCTTCATTTCCATAGCCCAGGCTATTCTTGGGGGCACGGCCAGGGTGCAGGGCCTATACGAGACCATCAACGTGACGGTAAGAGGACCAGCACGTCGCGGCCACCCTCGTACATCAATGCCCTGTTTTCCTGAAACAGAAAATGGCTGAGGAGTGGGTGGAACCTTTGAACAACCAGCTTGTCTGGGATTCGGAGGACATGGGGTCTAGGGGAGGGCAGGAGGAGTGTTGGGCCATGCCTTGGGTGTGAGTCACCAGGGAAGGCCGTTCCTGGGCGGTGTCCACTCCTGGGCGGGGGAGCAATCTCAGCAGCGCCCCCTGCTGGCTTTGCCTCCTCCCAGGTCTCCCTCTCCATGCTCCCTCCCTCCTGCTTCCTGGGCTCACCTTCGCAAACTACCTGCCCCAAGTCCTGTCACAGGCTCTGCTGGGGGGGGGGGAGGGGGACCCAGTCTAGCTAGTTTCCATGTGGTAGTTGGCAGGCTTGGTCTAGAAACCTGGACGGAGTTCTTTTCAGGAGTAAGACTGTCTTCACGTCATGAAATGTTTTCATTTGGGCACCTGGAGACCAAGGAAAACCAGAGCTTCCTTTCTTTGTAGATCCCCCCTGGGATTCAAACAGACCAGAAGATTCGGATGAGTGGGAAGGGCATCCCCCGGATTAACAGCTACGGCTACGGAGATCACTACATTCACATCAAGATAAGGGTCCCGAAGTAAGCGCCTGCTTCACGTGGCCAGGCCCACCTGGTCTCTGCGGCTTTCACCACTGAGCGGGACCCCTTTGAGGGTTCTTTACCGGCTGGGCTGGTGCCGGTGGTAGGGGTTCAGCACCCGGCCCGATCACTGGGCCCGTGTGGCTCTGCTACTGTAAGCGCCGAGGCTGAAGCAGGTCATCTCTTCCTTTAAGTCAGGTCTGTCCTCCCGAGTGCTCCATCTGCCAAGGGGCCATAATAAGAGAGCTTGACTTTGTTGAGTTGCTGGAAGATTGAAATGAATAACCCACAGGGAATGCTTGGCTGTTGCTGCTGCCTTTGATTTTATTATTATCTCAGGATGCCTGTCTGGTGGGAGAGATGGATCTATAACCAGATTGTGAAGCTGTGTGATGTCTACATCCTCTGGGAGAGAAGTCCAAGCAGGGAGCTTTGGGCATGCAGACCAGGGAGCCATGGGCGTCCGGAGCAGGGGGCCGTGGGCGTCCGGAGCAGGGGGCCGTGGGTGTCCGGAGCAGGGGGGCCGTGGGCGTGCGGAGCGGGGCGCTGTGGGCGTCTGGAGCAGGGGGCCGCGGGTGTGCGGAGCAGGGCAGGCCCGACGCTGCTTGGGAGGACAGGGTTTCCAGCACCCTTTTTAATTAGATGATTTCCTACACACAGAATTGTAACAGCATTTTGTTCCCCCAGTAGACTATTTAGCACAGCCACAGTGTTGTTTAAAACAACTTAGAATATTTGAGATTTACAGAAGCTTTGAGGGCGTGGGCTCTTGGGTTCAGGGTGTGCCGTGTGCCTGGGTTGTAGGGTCCCGCATTTCCCCCACACTTTGTGTCCTTTGTGTCATTTAAAGAACTGCCCCAAGGAAACTGTCTGACATGGACTGTGCTTGGTCCACAGGAGACTGACAAGCCGGCAGCAGAGCCTGATCCTGAGCTACGCAGAAGATGAGACTGACGTGGAGGGGACAGTGAATGGCGTCACCAGCACAAGCACTGGTAAGGCAGTTACATGGGAGCCCCCAGCCCCACAGAGGGTGGATGGTTCGGGAGCATGTTGGGGTTTCCGCCTGGGGATCTTCATGAAGCCTCCAAGAGCACAGTAGAGAGAGGGGAGCTGTGGGCTAGGAACAGCCGAGGGCAGCCTTGCACGAGGAAAGCTGCCCTCCCTCTGCGCGCGCGCTGGTTGCTGAGGTTGGCGAGTTCCATGGTGCTTCCTGCCGGGTGGCAGCTGTGTGTCTTGGAGGGCTGCTCTCCCGAGTTCTATCCTTGGTTCTGCCACTTGCCTTGTGACCTTGGGCACGTCCCTACATGGGAGCACCTTGTAACCACTAAAGGAGAAGATGGATTGAAAAGCTTAATGCACTCCTGACCCAGAGAGCTTCACCAGGATTTCTGTGTCCTGTAAACAACAGCTACCGCAGCACTGAAAGACCAGACACGTGACCCAGGTCTGCCTGTTCACAGCAAGTCTAACTCTGAATTCCTAGGGCAGTGAATAGATACCGTATTTACCCTGAGCTCAGACGTCATGAACCATCTGTAGACTGTAGTTAAATGTTAGTGATTTGATACCAGAATGCCTGCAGACAGATGGTTTGGCCACGGGAACCTCGGCCACAGCCCTCCTCCCATGGGACGGGGGAGCTCTGCCGAGGTGGTGCCGTTCTCTGTCAGCTAGGCCTCCCCCTCAGGCCAAAATGGGCGCTGCCGAGGGTGAACTGGCTTCAGTTGCCCAAAGTGTTGCCTCCTTGGTGCCTTGTTTTGTTTTTGCCTGGATCCTGGATGGACCTCTCACCTTCTCAGAACTTGAATGGTATTAAAGTAATATACAGTCATTCAGAGCAGGTGGTCAGAGCTGGGGGTCGAGGGCTTGGTCTTAGAGCCCCAGGGCAGGGGTCCCAGCAGCAGCAGCCTGAGCTCCTGTCAAGCCCAGGGGACCAAGTCCTCTGTGAAAAAGCAGCTGCCACAGATCCTGTCTGCAGCCAACCAGGCACTAAGTGGGCACTTATTTTAGTGGTTTTGGTTCGCAGGCTTTTCCAGTTAACGTCCCTTGAACTAAAAAGAAGTGGGAACAGTGGGAATAGTTACTCCACTTAACTCCGATCACGCACCTCTAGCTTCTCCTTCCTGAATCCCCAGTATTTCTGCAGTCACGGAGCATGTGAGATTTGCTCTGTAGACAGCTCGCAGCAACTGCCCTCGCCCCTTGTCCTATTAGCTCACGCCTTCTCCCCTCATTCAGCCAGGATTTATTGGGAGGCTCCTGTGTGCCAGACACTTTGCCAGTTCTTTCTTTTAAAATTTTTATTGACATAATTTTGCCAAGTAAGCTTAACATTAATAAATGCATTGGATGCATTTCTGAAAAGTTGTTTATAAAGTGAAATGGGTATGCCAAATTATTTTTTTTCCACTCCTGTTGTCATTTCAGAATTGTATTCCAGTGGGAAATTTGGCTCTCAGACATAATTCTTTAAATGACATTTAAGAATCTTCGCATTGGCTTCCAGGAATGCACTGCCAGTCAGTCTGTGGCCTGGGTGTGAGTGAGCCTCCTGCTATGCTGTGAAGAGGTTACTTTTGCAGTCCACGTGTGCAGACACACCAGCACACAGGGTTCCCCTTTCCTGACAGCTTCTCTAAAAGTGGGTCCTATTTATATAGGTAGAGCCTGAATCTCTTTTATTCAAATTATACTAGAAGCAGTTGCAATCAGTTGTCAGTGGTTCTTGGGCTAAAGTGTCACTTCTTAATAGCCTCTAAGTCCCCGTGAGTTAGACAGTCATTTTTAGAGACTGTCACTGCAGGCACAAACTGATTCCTGGGTGTCTTTGCTTTCATTCCGGGAAAGGGTACCTGGAAGGGATTTGGAATAGTTACAGTAACGTAGGAGACTGACCTAAGGTTCTTGGTGGGTTTAGTATCCCTTGTTAATCTTTCTTCCCTTAAGCAGCTGCTAGAAACCTTAATGGCTGACCCTGGCTCCGTTCCCAGTCTGTGACACAGGAAGACCGAAGCAAGCTTGGGACTCTTAGCGCTCTCGGGGACGGGGGCCCTCTGAGGTCACCACGTGACCTTTTGGGTTCAGAGACACAGAGTGGCTCATTATGCGTGTTTCTGGATCATCTTTAGTTCTTACACATATGACACACGAATGTACATTTAGCTGTTGTGTAGGGAGCTGTTCCAGAGCTTGTTTTCTGGGAATCCCACCTGTGACCCGTCCCAGACAAGCTGATGGCACTGACTGTAGAGCTCCTTTAGTTTTGCAGGGCAGAGGCAAGAGGAAGATGAGGGCAAAGGCGTGTTAGTAGAAGGAGAAGTGCTCTGCTGGCTCAGTCTGTGCGAGTAGGCGTCTCGGAGTCAGGCTGTGGGTGCTGCACCTCCACCTGTAGGGCGGGTCCAGTCCTCAGAAGTCAGATCCTGGAGTCCTGTTGGCTTCAAACAAATGGTTTCTTCATATGGTCATTGAGTATTTGCTGCATGCTAAGAAATGATGCCCAGAGAGACAGGGTCCCTGCCCTCATCCAGCTTACAGTGTAAGGGGGGGAAGTCAGGCAAACATTGAGCCCCTAAATAAGTGCTAGACCTTGCTCGTAACACTGGGAGTTTGTAACTGGAGAAAACATTCTGGCCCAGAAAGGGTCCAGATTTACGGAATGAATGTTACCTGGTTATTGTCCATCAAACACTTTGCCTGGGAATCCCTGTGTGTAGTTGACCAGAAAGCGTCCCCTTTGAATCCCCAGCGCTTTACACAGTGCTGTTGGCTGAGTTTATTTGAATTCATTTTCCTTCTGAGGGATGGAAATGTAAACCCTGCTCTGGAAAGCCGTGGTCTGGTAGAGGAGTCCTGTGGCCTCCGGTCCGACCTCTTTCTGCGGTTAGCTGAGCAGCCCCTCCCTCTGGTCGCCTTCTGAAGGTGCGGACTGGACATGCAGTGCCTATGTGGCTGGAGAGACTTCCACAGGGGCATTTCCTGTTTGTTAGAAGTGCAGGAATCATGTACCATCTGTACTCAGAGAAGCTTTGGAAGTAAAGTGCTCGTGTTTGTATCCTATAATGACACCAGAAGGCGCCCAAGTGCCGGGACGTCCTACAAGGACATGTCCCTCCCCTTCCCCCAGGCCAGTGTAGTTACAGACCTCATCATCCATGTGCAGAGGCTCACAGTTCATCCCTGACTTTTGGTTCAGTGCTTAAATCCTTTGATGTCCCTGTCAGTAAGCCTTATTCCTGAAGGAGCTTCCTGAATTTTCTAACTTAAAATGGGGAGGGGGGCCAGTAATAGCTCAGTGGTAGAGCGCATGCTTAGCATATCCAAGGTCCTGGGTTCAATCCCCAGAACCTCCATTTAAAAAAATAAAAAGAGATAAGAACATGTTCTTGGTGGCAGGGGGTGAGAATTTCTGGGTGTGTCTGTGCTTTGCTGTTTTGTTTTTTTGTGTGTGAATCATTAACCAGCTAACCAGTGCTTATGCTGGCTCTCCCAGACTTTGGCCTCTGTGGCTCAAATACTTTTTTTGTGTCTCGTGACTAATAGTTAAGAGTTTGGGTTCTTCTGTCAGATGATTGCAAGTCCCAGCTCTGCCATTATTAGCTATAAAGCCTTAGGCGAATTTCTTCACTTCTCTGAGCCTCAGTTTCTTCACCTGTAAATTGGGGATAGTAACATCTACCTCATAGGGTTCTTACATGATTAAGTGAGATCATGAAGATCGTGTTTGACATGGTACCTGGCATATGTTAAAAGCTCCATCAGTGGTAACTCATAGTGTGATACACATACACACACAAAGATTTGCTGTTCCCTTACCAAGGACATAGCAAAATTCAATTCTCTTACCCTCTCTTGTCCCAGGAGGCCCAGGAGCAATGGGAAGTTTCTGGTTTGTGGATTCCTTTGTGTTAGTCCTTTTATTGTTACTTAAGCCTTCATGCAAGAAAAGGGGGCTTGAAGGACTGAGGGAGGTCACACCTGGTCTTGTAACCTGTGGCCATGGACGCCTCTCGCAGGGGCCTGCCACAGTGTGCAGTGCCCAGATCCTCACCTGGGGAGCCCTGGGAATCGGTGTCTTCTGGCCACTTAGGCTTTCTTGAATGCTCAGACCTCTGTTAGCACATCCTTGTTTGGGTCCACTGCTATCTCTCTGAGGATGTTCTTGAGTTTGGAGAGCATGCCAGGTCCAGAGGACTGCCCAGGGGACTGCATCCAGGACAACCACTCCCCGGCCCTGCTGGGGGCCTGCTGCCCAGAGCTTTGAGCCTCTCCCTGATGAAGGCATCTTAGACTGAGATCTTGGGGACGTGACCATTTTGTACCCTGTTATGCACTGCATTTGATATACATCTCCTAGCACTTTAAACTGCGCTGATTCTCCTGGCACAATTTAAAATATTGAGTACAGTTTGTAAACCAACTCAAAAAGTTGGCCCTCCCTGCCTCATGGTTGACAGGTCTTTAAAGTGATGCGTTTGTGCAGCAGAGGTGCCCTCAGCGGGCCCTCAGGAAACAGCGGGAGCAGCTTCCTTTATCTGGAGCATTTGGGGTTCGATGCCACAGGTGAGGAGGGCTTGCCCACTGACACACAGTGTCCTCTGTTGCCATCGTCATTGGACATGAGATGTGCACGTGTCCTGGGACTCCCCGGGTGTCCCTGAGACTGTTTGTGCACAAAGCCTGGGTGTGGAAGCTGGTCAGTTGGTCTTGGCATGTGTCTTTGCCTTCTCAGAGCCGGTGGCATGGTGGGTGACAGCCTGGGCTTTTGAGTCCGATTGCTTGGATCTGAACTCAGGTCTCCCTCCTGCTTACTGGCTCTGTGACCTTGGGTCACCTCCTAACCCCTCTGTGTCTGTTTTGGTGTTTTCCTCTGTGACATTTACCTGTAAGGTTATCCTAAGGATTGAACGAGCTAATGTGGAAGCTGTGTGGCCTAGCCTGGAAGGCATCTGGCCCTGGGCTCTACTTCTGTTACAGTTGTTGAGGCAGAGACAGCTGGTAGTTGTCCCTTTCTGTTTCTTGTTTCCCTCTTGTCAGCCAGTGACTCGAGGAGCAGTTGGGATGCACTGAAGTGCTGAGTCATCTGACGGGAGAGGCAGCCCTGGTCCACCCCGGCACGGCCCCCACTCCTCTTGGAGTGGCTCTTGGTGACTCCTTGAGTGGCAAGCCCCTGGGTGGCCAGGCAGGGCCTGGGATGTGATGCGTCGAGCTGTGCTCCCTTGACCCCAGTTCTCTCTGCTGTTTGTGCCCAGGTGGCAGCACCATGGATAGCTCCGCAGGAGGCAAGGCTAGGCCTGAGGCTGGGGAGGACAAGGAGGGATTCCTTTCCAAACTTAAGAAAATGTTTACCTCTTGATATCCCAGCCGAGGTAGGAAAACCCCTGAGGTTTCTCCCCCTTTTGTTTCTCTCCTTGAACTAACCTCTGTTTCCCTCACTTTAACCAGTGTCATGTCCCCCACCCCCAGAGTTGAAGAGGGACCAGTCTCAGGCATGGTGTGCCTGGCCCCCATCAGAGCCAAGCCTCTCAGCTCGTGGGGACATCTGCATTAGGGTAACAGTCAGCTAGTGATAAAGGGCTGAGCCACACTGCAGCAGCCAGCTTCTGCTGGGCCCACTTCCTGGAGACATTGCACTGGGCGGCTGCCTCACAGCCCTCCTCCTGCCACTCCTGGGGGCTCTGTATCTCATAGTGGTGGGAACCAGGTTGCCCACAGTCACAGAGGGCAAGTCATAGCAGAGCCAGGCGTAGAACTCAGATCTCCCCAACCCCTGCCTGTTTCATAGTGCCCTGTCCTGCAGGGGAAGCTCGGGGCCATCTAAACCTTGTTTGGGGCGGGTGGGGGGGCCTGCTGGGAGTCCTGCTTGCTCACTGTGGTGTCTCAGGACTCTTTACTTGTGCTGGTCCCTGGTGGCTGGAGCTCCTGGTGTAGCTCCTTGCCAGGGATGACAGAAACTCACCAACAGTGTGTGTTATCCTTCGATGCCAGAGAAATGTAACTGTTTATGTCTTGGCTCAGGAAAACGGTCCACTGGAAACTAGGCTGGGAGCAACAGTCCCTCCTTGTGGTCAGGGCACCTAGGACACAGGAGGATCCTACACAGCAGCACCGAGCCCCGCCTGCAGAGGCCCTCTGGACCACCTTGGCAACAGCAAAATCATGTAACAACTCACCTCTCCGTGGAACAGTCACAGTGGACAACCCCTGGGCAGTAAGGCATGGCATGCCTAAGGGCTGGTAGTTTCCTGTCCACAAGTAGGTACTTGGCTCCTTCTGGCACAGGGAGAGTCATGGCTGGACACTTCTTGCAGAGCTAAAACTGATTTGGAATCGAATGTGGTGGAGATCTTAGTTAAAGAATTAAAGGCCATGCTTACAGCTTAAAAATGAAGCCTTAAGTTGCACCAAGTTGTGAAGTGATTAATTTCCCTCTCAGCAAACCTCTGGGAGGTTCCAAAATGAGTCTTTACTGTAAGGCTGTCTTTTTCAGGAACCTGGGACATGCACACCCCACCAGTGTCGTCTGTCCCTCAGCAGGGGCATCCCCTACTCTTCTTGGAATTTGTTTTAATTCCCAAAGGTACCAAGCAGCTGGAACATGGGAGCCTTGGGACCCCAGGGTGACACATGTAAAGAGGGTCCCTGGAGACGTCACTCTTGAGCACATGAGCCATGATCTCTGTCTGGACGGACAGTCCTTCCTCCCACCCGACGTGGAGCGGCCTCTTGTCCTTCGACTGTTGAGTTCTGTTGTTCTAAGCCAGGTGTGAGTGGAGCTCCGGCCCTTCTGCTGGACCACAGCCAGCGTGTCCTGGGGCTGACTAATGGCCTCCCCCTGCTCCGCTGCCTACCAGGGGCTTGGTTCTCACCACTCACACTGCTGACCTCTGTTTGCAGAAGTGTGTTTAAATTATTCAGTGCTAAGAATCATCGTCTTTTCCTGTATAAATGTTTGTTCAAAAGAAAGCGCAGTCTCAGCAGTTGGAGGTTCTCCACCATCCAGCCAGAGCAAAGCCATGTCCCCAGCCTTGGCTTGGAGGCTGTGCGGGTTCCGTTGTGTTTCCAGATCCTCCCGCTGTGGTAAGACAGGATAATGGAGAACACTTCTGGTTAGTTTCTTTTTTGTTTTCTTTCATAATTTACTAAAATAAAGCATCTACTAGTGTCTGATCTAAGAATGTAAATGATTCTGTATCAATGTAAATAAGATTATCTACCGCAAAAAGATATTTAAAACCTAAATTGTGGTCATTTCTTCTTCGGAAGGGTTCACACAGCTTTGTGCAGGTGGTCTAGCAGCGGGTTACTGGTGTTCGCCCACTGATCAGGCTGCCCCACGTTGCTCCTGGCCTTCCTGGGGCCAGCTGGAGGTGGCTGGCCTCGTCCTCGGCGTCACGCCCATCCAGCACACAGGCATGCTGAGGGGTATCCTGCAGGCTCTGACAGGCGCTGACCCTCTCCAGTGCAGATCCCAGAGCTGGGAGCTTGCCCTGACACTACGTGCTGATCTGAACCAATGTTCCAGGGTTCAGCATGTAGCCTTTTCTTTGGGAGCCCAAGCCGAGAGAGACATGCGGTGTGGCCTTTAGGTCCCTATACATCACTGTCTTCCTCAGTAGATTTTTTTTTCCCTTCATTATTTTCAGAGGAATGTTAAGGTATTATTGTGTTAAAGTTTTAGTCCGGGCTCCCAGCAGAGACTGTGTCCCTAAAGCCCCGATTCTGCCATGGCTGGAGTGGGCCTTGGGCACAGAGCTCCACCCACCCCAGGGCTCTAGGCTGAGCAGGTTGAGGTGTGAGGGCACTTGCTGGGTTGGGTAAAGAGCTTGGGAAAGACCTGATGGGCAAGAAGGGGGCTCAGTCACTTCCTCCCAATTTCCATACTTTTCCTTCATTGAACAGAAGCTTATTGAGCACCTGCTGCGGACTCACCCAGCGTGATCCTAGACCCTGGGCTATGGCTGTGGGAAGCTAGATGGTGTCTCTCGTGAAAGCCTGAGTTTTCTTACTGGAGAAGTCAACTGAAGTCCCACTCATGGCCTGTTTCTTGAAAGCAGACGTCTAGAGGAGGACTTTCAAAGAGAAAAATAGATTTTCTTTCTAGCCAGACACCTTCGTTGCTGTACCGGGGTGTCGTTCCCTCGGATGGTCAGAAGGTGGCAGCACAACATCTGTAGAATCCACATTCCACATGAGGCCAGGATTGGATTTGGTTTATTTCCACAGCTGGCTCTGAGGCATTTGTCCCCAGACAACTTTGCAGCCTCTGAGTTGGGGCCGGAGCATGAGATGAAGCATTTACAAATACAGAGAACTATCTCTCCCTGAGCCTTTGGGGACTGAGAGGAGGGGGAAAGGTAGATGGTGTTCAGCATTTGCTGAAATGTCAGGAGGGTAGACAAGACAGTCATACGCGGATGAGGCAGACATGCGTAGGACCACAGCTCCATCCCCACCTGCAGGCTGTGACTTGTTTCTGACCTGATCCATTCTCCCCATCCCACTCCCTCTCCTCCTCAGGCCTTTGGGTTCTAGTGGACTGGAGCTTCCTTCCCTGTCATGAAAACCCCTCTCAAAGTATCCTCTCCAGTCCCCCAGCATCCAGGGTCTGCCCCACCCTTTGCTTTGTTCTGCAACACTGGAGCCTGGCTGTGAAAATGAATGTTATGAGCAGTCATGACTATTGCAGAAGGCATGTTTACATTCTGTTAATAAACACCATGAAACCTGCACTTGTATATTTTTTAACCAGAAGTTCTGCTTATTTGGCATGATCCTCATGAAAGGTCGCAAATGGGCCAGCTAGGAAATAGACATAAAAAAGTGAAGTGGGACCTGACCTGCAGCCTCCGTGCCTGTCAGACAGTGGGGAGTGGTGGAGACTGGCTGCCCTGTCTAAGGGACAGCCACTCCTCAGCTCCACCCAAGGGGGCTATGCAGGAATTCAGACCCAGTGCTGCCAGATCTGGAGCTTCCCAAGAGAGGCTGAGCATCCAGATTTTTATGTAGAGATTTTAATTTTACCTCATTTTTCCAGCTACAACTTGATATAATTCACATACTATGCGGCTCACCCATTTAGTGTGCAGTTTAGTACTTTTTAGCTCAACGTTGTGCAACCATCACAATTTCGGGATGTTTCATCACCCCCCAAAAAAGCCCCATGCCCACGGGCAGATATTTCCCATTTCTCCTGAGCCCTCCAGTCTCTGGCGACCATGAATCTACTTCTCTGGGTTTGCATATTCTGCACATTGTACGTAAATGGAATCATACAATATCTGGTCTTTGGTTCTTTCTGGTTTCTTTAATTTACATAATGGTTCAAGGTTCATTCATGATGTAGCTAAGTCAGTACTTCATTTCTTTTTATGGCTGAATAAATTTCATTATATGGATAGGCCACTTTTTTTTTCATTTATTGCCTGATAGACATTTGGGTTATTTCCACTTTTTGGCAATTGTTAATAATGCTGCTATGTACATTGTAAACTGACTAATGTTAAATTAAGCACACACACAAAAAGACACCTATAGAAAAAATAATGCTATTATGAATGTTGTCACATTTTACTTTTTTTTTGGAGGGGGCAGTAATTAGGTTTATTTATTAATGGCAGTACTGGGGATTGAACCCAGGACCTTGTGCATGCTGAGCATGTGCTCTACCACTGAGCTGTATCCTCCCGCCCCCTTATTGTCACATTTTAGAATGTTGACTGCTACTTATATGAGGTACTTGGAGTAGTCAAACTCAGAAAGTAGAATGGTGGGTGCCAGGGGAAGGGGAAATGGGGATTTGGTGTTTAATGGGGACAGTTTCCATTTGGGATGATAAAGTTCTGAGGTTGGATGGTGGTGATGGCTGCCCAACAACACGTATGCTTTCTTTAAATTGAAGTATGGTTGGTTTACAATGTGTTAGTTTCTGGTGTACAACATAGTGATTCAGCTACACACACATATGTAGTCCCCTTCACATTCTCTCTCATTACAGGTCATTACAGGGCATTGAATACAATTCCCTGAGCTACACAGTAGGACCTTGCCATTTATCCATTTTACATATAGTAGTATCTGCAAGTCCCAAACTCCCAACTTATCCCCCACTTCCTTTCCCTCCTGGTAACCGTAAGTTTGTTTTCTATGTGAGTCTGTTTATATTCTGAAATTAAGTTCATTTGTGTCATTTTTTTAGATTCCACATAAAAGTGATATCATATGGTATTTCTTTCTCTTTTACTTTGTTGCTGCAAATGGCATTATTTTATTCTTTTTTATGGCCGAGTAGTATTCCAACAATGTGTAAATGCCACTCAACTGTACACTTAAAAATAATTAAAATGGTAAATTTTATGTTACGTATACATATACATAGTTAAGAAATAAAATAAGAAAATAAAAAATAAATGTTGGCAGCTAACTATAATGTATTTCAGGGACCAAATTTCAGAAGATCCAGGCACACATGGTGTGCCTCCAGTTGAGACTTGTGCTGGGAACAGCTCAGCCGCAGGTTGATGTGGTGGTGCAGCGCCAGACTCCCCAGCGCTCCGCGTGGTGTGGCGCACACGTGCTTTCTTCCTGCAGTGACACACAGCCGGGGCAGGAGCCCCCGGGCCAGGCCGAACACTTTGATTTAGCATCTAGGGTATGGGAAGGACCTTGTTAACCAGCCTCATTTGGTTATTGCCAAGAGACATGGGAAGTGGGTGAACATGAATGTCTCTTACGGGTCAAGTGGTTTAACATACTAGGATTGTTTTTTCAATAGGCTTTGTTTTTTGGAGCACTTTCTAGATTTCACAGTGAAATTGTGAGGAAGGTGCAGAGAGTTCCTGAACACCCTCTGCCCCTACGCACGCACAGCCTCTTCTGTTATCAGCACCCCCCAGAGAGTGGCACGTTTGTTAGAACTGAGAACCTGCGTGGACACATCATCACCAGAAGTCCATAGTTAAATTAGGCTCCCTCTTGGTGGTGTGCAGTCTGTGGATTTGGACAAGTGTAATGACACGTCCACAGCTACAGTATCACAGAGATGAGTTTCATGGCCTCGGGTTTGGTTTTCCTGTGCAGTGCGGGTAGTTCTCAGCACTGGAGCATCCTGAATTGTTGTGCACAGTTTTAACAACTTCACTGGACTTGAGCCCTGGGTGGGGCGGACCAGTGGGGGCCACCCTTTGAAAGGGATGGGAACAGACAGAGGGGTGCTGGAGGCTAGCAGGTTTGACCACGGGTGGCAGACAGGAGGGAGAAGGTGGCCCAGGGGAGTCAGACACCACTTGGCACACACGACCTCACGTTGCCCTCACAACAGCCCTGCCAGGTGGCACCGGGTGAGCAGACAGACCTGTAAGGCTCAGCGACATGCCCAGGTCCTAAGCCTGTGGGTGAGGAGTGGCTGGAACCCGGTGTCAGCTCCTGCAGTTCACTCTGGGCCTGGCACAGCGGGCTCTCCCCAGGCTTGGTGCCCGGGGGCCACTCCAGGATCTTGGCACAGTAAGTCCCAGCCCTGGCCGAGCAGGTGTTTCCCACCCTGGGCACCTGGGGGACTTAGGCCTCACAGCGCTGGCACAGGTGACCTCTCGTGTTCTCTTGCTGATACGCGAGCAGCTCAGAAGTCTCTTCCCTCCTACCTTGCCTGGGAGGCTCGTTGCTCTCCCCTCAGAACTCAGGCTATCCCCGTCCCTTCAGTGTTCATCGCTCCTGCTCTCTGCAGCCCTGTGTCAATCTGCTGCATATTTATATCTGGCTCTCGTGCTAAACCAAACTCCTCAAGGCAGGGCGCATAATTTTTAAAAAAATTGGAGTATAGTTGACGTACCATGTAACATAAGTTATAAATATATAACATAGGATTCATAATTTTTAAAGATTATATTCCATTTATAGTTACTACACAAGAGTGGCTATATTTCCTGTTGTGTAATATATTCTTATAGCTTATTTAATTTTTACATAATAGTTTGTACTTCTTACTCCTCTCCCCCTACCTTGCCCCTCCCCCTTCCCTCCCGCCCCTAGTAACCACTAGTTTGTTCTCTAAATCTGAGTTCCTTTGCTTTGCAAAAGCTTTCATGTTTAATTAGGTCCCATTTGTGGGTTTTGTGGTTTTTTTTTTTTCAGTTTCCTTTGCTTTAGGAGACAGATCCAAAAAAATTCTGCTATGATTTGCAGCAAAGACTGTTCTGCCTATGTTTTCTTCTTCTAGTTTTATGGTTTCAGTGTTAACATTTAGGTCTTTAATCCATTTTGAGTTTATTTTTTATACGGTGTTAGAGAATTTTCTAATTTGTTTTACGCAACTTTTTTGGTTAATGTTGTATTTAGGGTCCAGCACACTGGTAAGTTGTCAAAGAAGTGCCTTTTCCACAGATCAGTTTAATGAGTGAGCAGATCAAACAAACTTGGTGGCATTGCTTCCAGTGACTCTGCGGGTCCTGAGGCCAAGGTGGGGCAGTAGAGGTGCCTCAGCAGACGTTACACAGCCCACGGAGACGCTGGTAAGCCTGCGCAGCTGGGTTCTCTGGGCCCTAATTCCTCTTCTCTGAAGTGAGCAGGAGACTGATGGAAGATCAAACCAGCCCCACCATCCCAGTGTCTGGGGGACTCTACCCGCCAAGGCAGGGTTGGGTCCTTACTGGTTTCCCTCCCCAGCCTTTGCGGCAGGAGTGTCACCTTTTCTCAGCCATGTCCAATTCTTGTGACCCTGGGGTCCACAGATCTGCCACTGTTCCTTCAAGCCTTTCTTTCCAGCCTGTTTTGGAGACCACCCACATCTCAGGGCCGCTGTACCCTAGGGTCCAGGAAGTGGCTGAATAGAGAGAAAGGGAGAAGGGGCCAGTCTTTCCACCCAAAAAAAGAAGGAACACACAGGTGGCCGCACTTGCCTTCTGGAGAGGAAGTGTGTGTGTGCAGGGATGTGAAAAGTTGTCACTCCTGACTGGTGTGGGGAGTCCTCTCTGGGTCCCCCACCACTTGACGCTTCCTGCTGGAATGGTCATGTCCTTGGTGCCCCAGCAGCTGCCACCCCAACCTCAGTCCCTGAAACAAAGCACTTTTCTTCCAGTAGTCATCTGTGAGAACAATGGCCTTTATTTAAAAAATAAACTTTACGTAACACAAGAAAGGATCACTGTGACCGTGTCTCCCGTCCCCCCAGACAGGGTGGAGAGGTGGGCAGAGTCACAGCCTGGCAAAGTCCCCTTTGTGCTGCTCCAGCCACTGATCCAGTGTCCTAGCCTTGGGGTTGAGCCTCAGGGTCAGTCCGATGTCGCGGTCGGGTTTCAGGGCGTAGAAACGGAACATGTTGGCTAGGTCCCGGGCGCCAGGGAAGCCAAGCTTTTCGTAGTCCTCAGCGGTTGTCTGGAAGCAGAGGGGCGTCTCTTAGGGTCGGTCGGCATCTCCAGCCCCCTGACCCCACTGTCAGCACCTCAGTTCCTACCCTGGTCCTTACTAAGTTCATCAGAAAACCGTTCTACTGAAAAGATGAAAGTTTGAAAACCACTGTTCTAGGGCAATTTAAATCCTGTTCTTCCACAATCATGAGATGAAAACTTCTCAGTCCCTTCCAAATCAGAACTCTGCTTACATCACTTTCTTCCTCAAAAACCAAACCTGTTTCTCTTTCCCGACCAAACTGAATCTGAACTTAGCTCCTCAAATCCTCCATGACTGCCTCAGGGTATATTTGTTTAGATAGTCATACACCACCGTGTTCATTGTGCTAGGAAAGTGTTTACATCAATTATTCCATTCAACCCCCACAACAAACAGGAGGGGGAAACTCTTAATACACCCACTTTATGGGTGAGGAAACTGAGGCAGAGAGGGGTCAGGGGCCGGGCCCCCAGTCTGGAGTCTGACTCGCCCGAAACATGTCCTGCCGTGGTCTCTCCCCATCATTGCTCTGCTTGGGTCTAGGGGCTCTACAGGTGGTTTTTATCTTTTAATGACTCAGTATCCCAGATTTTCTTTAGTGAAAAAAAGCAAGAAACAAGGCACCTGGGGGTCTGGACAGGAACTTAGCATCAGGGGAGAGGAGAGGACTGTGGGCCTCCTGTCCACCTAATCAGGCCAAGTAGGAAGGGAGACAGGGTGGGGCCTACTCTGGCCTCCTTCTCCTTCCCCAGAGGAGCCTAGGATGCTCTGAGTTGTCCCTCCTTGCCTTGCCCCCCACTGTCCCCTTTTCCTGGAAACCTTCCTCGTGACTTAGTCAAATAGTGATGCCAGAAATTTCACTTGGCGGCCACACTTGGCTCCCAAGAACAGCACGACATAAACGTTTATGGTGATGAATTTGGATTTCCATTGCTCAGAGTGCTGGGGCCACCCCTTCCCTATTGCTCACAAAGCCTCTCTGACCAGGGATGCTGGTCCCCTGGTGGGAGCTGGGACACCCCCCTGGCCGGGCCTTCCCACCTTGGCGTCACGCACGGCCTTCCCTGTGTGCTTGGAGAGCAGGGTGGCATACTCCTCCGCCGTGTGCCTGCAGGTGCTGAGCCCGATGTCCTGGCCAACGTACTCCTCTGGCATCTTAAGCAGGCTGAGCACCACAGGGCCCAGGTCGGTCACCGACATGCCGTCCATGGGCACGTCACCCATGGGCAAGCCTGGGAGGGGGAGAGGGACGAGCTGACATGCATGTGCACAGGCCAGCACCTGGCACGCACAGACACCCTAGTGTGAGTAGTGGAACTGAGTCAGGAGTCGGGACACAATCGGGTCCTGCCACCCTGCACGCCCTTCACAACCTCAGAGCCTGGCTGCTTCCTTCCCGGCATGGGGAGAACCCTGGACCTGTCACCCCTCTCAGGGCTGAGATGGGAACAAGGGGAAGGAGAGGAAGGGGCTCTGAAAGGCTCACAGGAGAAAGGGCACTCTCTCAAATCCCAAATTCCTGACGTGGACACCTGTGGGGGGTGTCCAAACACCAGCTCTACCAACAGGAAGGCCTGGTTAGCCGAGGCCCGGGCCTCGCCCAGAGCCGCGGTGCTCAGTCATGTTAAATTAACGAGTGACTCCACCTGCCAAGCTGTGGTTTGGGTGGAGAGTCAGGGCAGGGTCTAGATGTGACACCTGGAGCCCTCAGATCCTGCCCTATAAAATTTCCTCACCTACAAAAAGGGGCCACTGCGGCTGCCTGTTCAGATGACCCAGGGAGTCTGTGAGGATGGAGCTCCAACTCAGAGACAGGACACAGGTGATCTCTGACTACAGCTTTGCAAACTGTAAAGGGCGGTGCCATTGTGCCAACAATGGGACCAGGCTCTGCTCACTGGTGGGCAGGACCCAAGTGAGGGTGAGTGGAGTTCACACACAGGTAAGGGGCCGGGAAGGCACTGACCCCTCCCACTCTGCCTGCTGAGCTTCCTGCGCTAACCCCCTGACCTGCCGGCAGGACGTAGGTTGTACACGGCTCCCTCTAAGCCAGGGGTCCAACACATCCAGCCATTTACAGATACGCAAATAGGTATCAAGAAGAAAGTGCTTTCCTACTTTGGGAAATCTACAACTGGACCTTACCTTCCAAATCCTCCCCTTAGTTTTGAAGGAGAAGTAACAACGACCACTCATCTCCATAAAGCTCTCCAACAAAGCATCGCATCACCACTCTTGGTAGACTGTCCCATGGCCCCTGCGGAAGTCTGTGCTGTGCCCATGTCACAGAACAGGAAGCAGAGGCCCCACAAGCCTACCTGCCTGGCTCACAGTCACAGCCTCGTGTGAGAGCCAGGGCTTGGACCCAGAACCCATCTGAGGGCAAGCCCACTTTCTGCCCCATCACAGCTCCACCTGGTGAGAGCAGACACCCGAGGAAGGGGGAGGGCACTCACTCAGCAAGTAGCTCTTTCCATCTGGGGCTTTCTGGGGCAGGAAGTAGGAGAGGAGATTCTCGAAATAGCAGGGCAGCCGCACGCTGGTCATGGGAACGCCGATGTTCCGGAAATATTCCTCCACCTCCCCCTTGCCATCAAAGTGGCCCACAACCAGTCTCCCCGCCGTCAGCTTCTTGATGTTCTCCAGGCCACTGTAGACCACGTAGTGAAGGCCCAGGCGCTTGGCCAGGTCGGCCAGCAGCTTTCCCTGGTGGGCCGGGAAGGACAAACCACAAAGCTCAGAGGGAGGACGTGCCCCCATCACGACCCTGGCTCTCCAACTCCAGGGTGGCCACTGTGCCAAGAGCCACACGCCACTTACCCCTCTGAAAGGCTCCCTCTTCTGGAACGATGCTCACACAGCACCGCGGGATTACAAGCCTCCCACCACCCGTACAAACTTAGTGCCACTTCTCTAGATCATCTGGGTTATACCGTCTGATGTGCGTGACCGTGGCCCACCCCTGTGCCATCTGTGAGGGTGCACACAGAGGCTTCCACCTCTGCCTGCTCTCAGGGAGCATTAGTCCACGTGCTAAGCTGTCTTCCTTGGAGAGCTTCCCTGGGAAGTGCTGTGGCTCAGCACACAACACGTACCACTCGGTTCCAGATTGGCCCTGCAGCACATTAGCGCTGCGACCCAGGATAAGTGATCTAATCGCTCTGGCCTCGTCAGTTAAACAGGGACAGCGACACTACCTGCTGCACCAGGCTGTGCTGGATAGTGGCCTCCAGACAGGTATGTCCACGTCCTAACCCCCAGACCCTGTGAATGTCACATCATTTGGGAAAAGGGCTCTGCAGATATTTTTAAGGTAAGGAGATTGAGATCACTGTGGATTTCCTTGGTGGGCCCTCAACCCAGTGATGAATGTCTTAACAAGAGACAGACGAGGAGAAGGCCACGTGAAGACAGAGGCAGAGACCGGAGTGACGTGGCTGCAGAGAGCCGGCAGCCTCTAGAAGCTGGAAGAGGCAAGGAGTGGAACTTCCCTTGGAGCCTCCTGAGGGAGCAGGGCCCTGCCAACACCTTGATGTTGTACTTCTGCCTCCCAGAACTAGGAGAGAACTGACTCCTGTTGTCTTTTTTCCTTAACTTTATTTTTATTGAAGTCTAGTCAGTTTACAATGCTGTGTCAATTTCTGGTGTATAGCACGATGCTTCAGTCATACATGAACACACATATATTCATTTTCATATATTTTTTCCCCATAAGTAACTAAAAGATATTGAATATAGTTCCCTGTGCTATACAGCATGAACTTGTTGTTGACCCCTGTTGTCTTAAACCACCTGGCTTGTGGTCATTTTTTATGGCACAGGCGGTCAGGCAAAGATCTGTGACAACCAGAAAAGCTGTCTCTGTCCACTCTCTGGAATGGGCCTCCATGTGAGCCAGCAATCAAAGAAATGGTCAAGGCTGAAAACAAATTTGGAGACCAGTGCTCCAGTCCAATGTCCCTTTAAATTGTACATGGGAGGAAAAGACTGACCAGTGCAGGGAGGTCACAAGTCCACAGCCATGGTGGTGGGTAGCTGTGGCGAGGCAGGACTGAACGCTGACTGGCATGGTTCTCAGCCTGTGCCTTTCCTCTGCCACCAGTCACACTTTCCACACACACCCAAGTGCCTTCTATGTCACAGGCACGCTGCAAGTGTCTTCACTTTCAGCAAGATTTTAAAAAGATGGCCATGTCCCCTAAATAGTCACAACCTTCCCCCTCTGCCACCTGGGCTCAATAACTAGCCAACCAGAGAGATTCTGAGTGGAAAACAGAAGATAAACATACAACATGTGAAAGGGGGCAAGGGGGACTTTCTGGAATGATAGAAATGTATTATATTTTGATTACAATGGCAGTGATGTAAGTATATCCATTTTTAAATCTCATCAAAGCATGCAATTAAAATGTTTGCATTTTAAGAAAATTATGAGTCAATAGAGTTTTTTAGAAAGTGTAAAAAGTCACTGGATGACATAAAGCAGATTATGGCTGCCTGGGGCTAGGGAAAAGGGAGAATGGGGAGTGGCTGCCACCAGGTATGGTGTTTCTTTTTGGGGTGATGAGACGTTCTGGAATTAGGTAGTGGGGATGGCTACACACCTTTGTGACTATGTTAAAAACTACAGAATTGTACACTTTAGAAGAGTGAACAGTATGGTATATGAATGATATCTGAAAAAAAAAATGTCACTGGATGAGGAAGCAGCCATCTCCTGCCCTCAAAAGTCTAGGAGGGTTGCATGGAAGAGGAGGGGAAAGGCCTGCAGTAGTAAGTGGTCACAGGCAGGGGTCAGCCCCTCTCTAGCAAGTCAGAGCTGCCCCCTCAGGGACCAGCAGAGACCTGGGAGCTCCTTTGCAGAGACCCTGCTCCCAGCCCCGGCCTCCGCACGCACTCCCGCCTGCCCTCACCTGCTTGACCTCCCGCTCCTGACTGCAGCTCTCCCAGTAGTTGGTCACGATGAAGGTGGCGTGAGCCCCGGTCAGGGCCAGCTCCATGCTGGCCTCATCATCCTGGTCTCCCTGCACTACTTCTGCACCTTGCAGCCTCAGCTCCTTCGCTGCCCTCTGCCCAGGGTCCCGGGTCACCACTCGGACCCTGAATGTCCCATCTTCCAGAAGCGTCCGGGCCACTGAGCCCCCCTGGGCACCTGTGAAGAGTCAGAAAGACTGGCAGGGTCAGAGCGGCCCAGGAGGCCTGCCAAGGGTGAAGCCCCTATAGGGAACGCTCCACCGCAGCAAGATACCCACCCTGTCTGCCTGTGACCCCCACTGCCTGCCTTACCCCAGCTTTTATATACTTACTCATTTAGATTGAAGAATAGTCGACATACAATGTGTTAGTCTCTGGTGTGCAGCATACTGGCTCAGTTATACATACATACATATACATTCATTTTCCATATTCTTTTTCATTATAGATTACTACAAGATATTTAATATAGTTCCCCGTGCTATAGAGTAGGACCTCATTGTATATCTATTTTATACTTAGTAGTTTGTGTCTGTTAATCCCAAACTCCTAATTTATCCCTCCCCCTCCTTTCCCCCCTGGTAACCATAAGTTTGTTTTCTATGTCTGTGAGTTTCTGTTTTGTAAATAAGTTCATTTGTGTCATTTTTTTTTTCAGATTCTACACATAAGTGATAACATATGGTATTTGTCTTTCTCTTTATGGCTTACTTCACTTAATATGATGATCTCTAGGTCCATCCATGTTGCTGCAAATGGCATTATTTTACTCCTTTTTATGGCTGAGTAGTATTTCATTGCATACATATACCACAGCTCTTTATCCATTCATTTGTCAATGGGCATTTAGGTTGCTTCCATGTCTTTACACCATCTTTTAATAACAGCTTCACTGAGATAGAATTCACTTGCTGTAATATTCACCCTTTTAAATTGGCTTTTGGTATATTCAGAGTGTGCAACCATCACTGCAGTCAATTTTAGAACATTTTCATTGCCCCCCAAAGAAAACCCATACCCATTAGCAGTCACTCCCCATTCTCCCCTCCTCCTCACCCCTGGCAACCACTAATTTACTCTCTGTCTCTATGGCTTTGCCTGTTCTGGACATGTCATATACATGGAATCATACAACATGTGGTGTTTTACCTCTGGCTTCTTTCACTTAGGAACGTGTTTTCAAGGTTCATCCATGTTTTAGCAGACATCACACTTAGACCTTTCATAAAAATTTTAAAATGTATTATGAAATATTCAGCACATACAAAAAAGGTTACCAGTACTCAAGAGCCCATCGCATAGCATAAGAAATAAAATATCTCCTATACCTAAAAAAAAAGACTGAGAAAATTATAAAAATTAAAATCATTGAAAGGAAGAAAATAAATATCATCCATAAATATATGTATAAGAACACCTGCTGCAACATTATTAGCAGTACTGGAAATTTATAGAAAACCTAGATGTCCTTTGGTAAGAATCTGGTTAAATAAGTGATGAATCAATACAAAAGTGATTAAAAAGAATATGGCAGATCTGTATGTATGACCTAAGACAAGTGACCACAGTGTGTCCTAGAGTGGAAAAGGCAAACTCAGGGGGAGGGTATAGCTCAGTGGTAGAGTACATGCTTAGCATGCACGAGGTCATGGGTTCAATCCCCAGTACCTCCATTAAAATAAATAAATAAATAAAGCTAATTATCTCCTTCCCCCCAAAAAACCCAAAACAAAACAAAAGGCAAACTGCAGAACTACAACTACCCTTATACAGTAGTGGCAGGAATGTAAAATGGGACAGTCACTTTGAAAAACTGTCTGGCAGTTCCTCAAAATGCTAAATACAGTTACCAAATGATCTAGCAATTCCAATCCTAAGTAAAGTTGCAAGAAAATTAGAAACATATGTCCACACAACTAGTATATGAAAGTTCACGGCATTATTCACGATGGCCAAGATATGGGGACAAAACATAAAGGGCAAAATATCTATCAATGAATAAAATGCAAGGTGGTCTATCCATACAATAGAATATTATTCAGCCACGAAAAGGAAGGAAGCACTGATACACGCTACAACATGGATTAGAAAACATGATGCTCAGTGAAAGTCAAACACAAAAGGCCACATATTGTATAATTTCATTTATATGAAATGTTCAGAATGGGCAAATCTGATGACAGAAATTTGGTGGCTACCAGGGGCTGGGGAAAGTTGGAGGAAATAGGGAGTGATTGCTGGTGGGTACAGGGTTTCTTTTGGGGGTGATGAAATGTTCTAAAACTGTGGTGATGGTCACAGAGCTCTGTGAATATACTTAAAAGCAGTGAATTGCATACTTTAAATGGGTGAATTGTGTGGTATGATTTTTATCTCAATAAAGATGTTATATATTTTAAAAAATATATAGGAAAGAAAAAACAAGTTGGGGCGAAATAAAACACTACCATTTAAAAAATAGTATCTATATATCTAATCTGTCTGGTAGAATACTCAAGAAACTTGTTAACAGTAATGGATGGGGTTTCAGGTACAGAGGTGGGAGGAAGATTTAATTGTGCTATTAGGTGCAGTCACTAGTTATTCAAAGTTAAGTAATTAATTTCAAAACAAAAATTTAAAGGGGATCAGCGTTCAGGTCCTCTCCCACGGCTCCACCCTGGGTCAGGGGTCCTAGCTATCTCTCACCCCTTCCTCCAGGACCCCTGGACGTCTCCTGGCGCTGGGGGGTCGGGCGCCCTGGCTCTGCGGGGTAGACCGGCCGGACCCCTCGGCTGGGCTTAATGACGGGTCCAGGGCCTTGGGGGCTCCGCTTGGGGTTTCGCTTACCTGTGGCTCCAAACACGACCACCAATTTCTTGTCCGCCATGTGAGCAGCGGCTGGAAATGCGGTCCAGAGAGGTCTGGGGGCCGTGGGAAGCGAGGAGTCGGCGAAGGGGCTGGGGGTTCCCGCCTGAACGATCCCGTGCGCGCAGCGAAGGACAAAGGGGGCGGTCCTGCCAGGAGAGGTCGGGACCCTGGGACCCCCGTCGCCAAGGGCCCGATACCCCCTCCCAGCTCGACCCTGGCACCCCACCTCCCTCCCGAGTACCCCGGCCCCGCTGTACCTCCTTGACACAGCCTAGGTGGGAAACAGTGAGGGAGACGAGGACCCCGGGTTTTGTAGCCGAGTCCACCGCGGAGGGGAGGATGGACGTCTTCGAGCGGCGGGAACCCCCGCCCGCAGCTCCGGACGCACTCTGCCAAAGCCACCCCTTCCCAACAGCCTGTATAAAGGGACCCCAGGCTGCACTGCTTCCGAATCCCCATCATCCAGACTCCGACTCTGCGCGGAGCTGAACTGTCACCCACCTCCGCGGGCACAGATGGTTCGGCCTGCTTCCTGCCGCGCTGGGAGGCCGGTTCAGGACGCGCCCTCCCCAGACCTTCGTAAACCGGAGTTGCATAAATCGGGGCTGACCGAAATGTTCGCGCAGAGGGCTGCTTAGCTGAATGCTGGGGGTGATGACTGCGTGAAGCTAAATAATTAAGTAGGTAGGTAGGTAGATAAAATTTTTGTTATCTTGCACGAACATCTTTGAAATATGGGGCATCACCCAAAGATAAGTAAGTCTATATCCGTGAGTCTTAACATCTGAAGCTCTGAGTTCTTACATACCTGACTCATGTTTGAGGTCGCTACTACTTGCACGGATTTGAATTCTTTCTAACAGAAAAGAGAGTTCTTTGTGTTCAACTAAAACTCAGAAATGACCCTCTCACTCCTCTTCTGAAATGTACTGCTGAGAGGATTGGAGCATTCGGGTTTTTTTCCTTCCTTCTTTCGTTCCCGAATGTGTACCGACCCCTCCCGGAATGTCAACTTCGTGACAGTCGGCACTTGCCTGTGTTCACTGCTGAATTACCAGCACCTAAAATAGCACCTGGCACAAACTAGGGACTCGATAAATATTTGCTGATTGACTGGTTGTCTAAATATCTACTAGGCACTGGAGTTACAGGGAAATCAAACTGAAACTGATGCTGTTTTCCCAAATCTAGTAGTGGCGATAACCCACAAGTTAATATGTATTTTTTTTTAATTATTGAAGTATAGTCAGTTTACAATGTTGTGTCAATTTCTGGTGTACGGCATGTTTCATTCATACATATATTCATTCTCATATTGTTTTTCAATTATGAGTTACTAACAAGGTATTGAATATAGTTCCCTATGCTATACCGAAGAAACTTGCTGATCTTAATGTGTATTTTATGTATGTAAAATATTGATCTTTATGTATTATGCATATATTTATTTTAATAAATACAGTTTACTTGTGTTTTTTGTTTGTTTGGTGGGGGAGGTAGTTAACTTTATTTTATTTATTTATTTTTAATTGAGGTACTAAGGATTGAACCCAGGACTTCGTGCTTGCTAAGTATGTGCTCTACCACTGAGCTGTACTCTACCACTGAGCTATATCCTCCCCACTGTTTACTTTTGTTTATATTTATAAATGAAGGTATCATCTAAATAGAGTGTTAATCTTGCATAAATCTCATATAGTCTCCTCCACACCCTGTTATGTTATACCTCTGAGCTCAAGCTCAGAGTTTGCTGGGAACTCTGCCTATTTGCCTGGAATACCTTCCTCCCACCACCTCAGATGGGGCTAACTCCTACTCATTTCTTTAACACACCACATAACCATCACTTCCTCCAGGAAGCCCTCTCTGATTCCTAGGCTAGGCTAACTACTATTTCACTCCCATCTTTATTCCACTGGCAAAATTGTCTCTACCATATTAGATGGAGGGCTTCCTGAGTGCTGACCCCATGTCTTTTTTGTCTCTGTCTCACTCCTTCCTGGCACAACTGTTGGGGGACACTTGGCTGGGTGGTTGACATGGGTTGGTAAGAAGAATTTACCAGAAAGGAACATGTTTAAGAACAAAGGAAAGTTTAATACATGTACTGCTACACGCAATAGTGGGCCACACAGGCAAGAGATCCCTGCGTGTCCACCGAGTGTGAACATGCAGGGTCTTTTATCGGGGAAGGGGCTGTGAACACAAAGGAATAGAACAGCCTTCTGATTGGTTATATGTGAGGTAAAGGACTTTGGTATATGAGAAGATAGTGGATTCACGACTCCAATAAGGAGGAAGGTGGGCTAAGACAATCGACCTGAGCTACAATGAGGCTAGTCATTTCCCAGGGCCTGTTGATTTTGCTAAGGCAAACACATTAGGAAAGGGTGTACTTTGGTTTTTTTTCAGGGATTGCAGGCAGACATCCAAGAGCCCACGAGTGGGGGTTCGCAGGGCCTCTGCAGGCACCAGGTGGTACTGCAACGATGTCCAGCGCTTAGTAAAAACTCAGTAAATACTTACTAAATGGAACCCAAGTGCATACTACTCTGATTGAAGATGAGGTTTTTCTTCAACTGCATGGGTTAAACCACAAAACTTGATATTCTGAGGTCTCCTCTTTAAGGAAACAATTCCAAACAAGAAGATCCTCAGTGGGACCAGCTGCATAATTTGCAAGGCCCAGTGCAAAAAGAAAATGCAAGGCTCCTTATTTAAAAATTATCAAGAATTTCAAGCCGGTGAAAGCAGAGCATTGAACCAAGCCCAAGGTCCTTCTGAGCGTGGGACCCAGAATGACTGCTCGGTAACTGAGAGTAGCATCCCAGGGACATAATGGGACCCAAGCAACTCCAGTGCCCTTTGGCCTTGCTGAACCTGTAGCTTGCAAATCAGGCAGGCAAAGAATGGCAGGGAACCGCATCTCTGCCCAGGGCTTCTGGTCAGTGGTGCTGGTTCCAGGGAGCTGTCTTGAAGTGGGCAGACAGATGAGCAGCCTGGGGAAATGTCTTGTTTCTTGAAGCCCCAGCTACCCAGTGATCCCCCAAAGCCTGAGGGAAGAGATACGGCTACTGACTGGCATATGTTCAGCCGTGACTCAGCACTTTCTTTGGGACTTTATATCTGACAGAGGACTTCCAGCAAAGCACTTGCCAGTTCACTCAGCCCAGTGCCATGTACTAATGATAACAGTCAAACCCTTCTCTGGGCTCCTCCTACGTATCAGGCACAGACAGCCCCATATTATCTCATTTGAACCTTTGAGGCAACCCCTCCTTCAATCAGTGCCACTCCATTTAATTCAATTTTATGTGTGTGTATGTTTGGGGCAAAGGGCATTCTGTGTGTACGTCCTGTTACCCTTTTCTTAAAATTCATACTTTTAAATTTGATTTTGATAGCCAAGTAATGCATAATGCATTTATTTGTTCTCATTAAAAAATTTAAATGGTACAGATACAGCATAAGTGACCCTTGACATTCCTTTGTCATTCTACTGTGTAAACCATCCCTCTTTGGATGCATTTACAGGCTGAAACATGAACATGTAGAAAGATAACATTTTGTAGTAAAAAAATAAATAAGTAAAAAGGATTGTCAACTAATCAATGGTCAATCTGAAAGGGAGCAGGGCCCTGTGGCCACCCCTCCCCCAACCCCTGCCTCTTGTTTATAGAAAAGCTGAAGTCATCCAGGCCTCCCTAAGTCTTAGAAGAGCAGGTTCAAAGAGCAGATTCAAGCAGTTGATTAGGACAAGCCTGCAGGTGTTAGGGGATGGCAACAACTCTGACCACCTACCTCAGTGATTAACTGAGATTACTCCTCCACTTCCCTTTAGAACTTCCATGGCTGAACAGAATCTTTGGAGATGTTTTTTTGGGGGGGATGCTGGGTCTACCAGGTTGCAGTCATTCTGGTTAAAAGCAACTTTCCTTATTGTTACCAAGGCTGTTGCCCCCAGGATCATACCCCTCCCTCTCCCTTTGCTAGAAACCTATTACTCTTATCGAATTCCCAGGAGGCAGCTGCAATGAGAAGAAACAGAAAGTGGTGACCAACAGGGTCCAAGATGGTGGAGGGTTTGACTTCCAGTGGACCTTGAGCCTCATTCCATTACACATTCATTGTAATGTATTAGCATGCTAAATGCCACACCCACAGTGCCATGACAATTGACGATTGTTATGACAACACCCGGAAAAGCCCACACAAGGACTGAAAAGCCTGAACACGGACTGACTGGCTCCATCACACCCAGAAGGAGGACATGATGGCCAAAGCCTCTCATAAAAGGCTGGACACGTGGCCTGACCTGGGCAGGAGCTGTCTCTACTGGCCATCTTGCCTGATGTCTCCCTGCTTGAGTGCTTTTCTTTCCTTCTCACTGTTTGAGCACTTTCCTTCCTTTTCCTCTTTTAAGAATAAAAGCAGTTTTCACTGTCCCTCTGCCTCAGCTGTGAATTCTTTCCAGCCAGCTGGTAAGGACCCACACTTTGGTGGGCTTCCTAATTTAGGGTCTCACTATCAGCTAACAAATCTAAGAAAGAAATGGAAAATTGCATTCGAGCCAACCTGAGCTCTGAGAATTTGTTCTGAAGAGGCGAGGAGGGAGGCCAGTATATATGTGATTTTGACCAAGGGGTACATGCAATCAAGTACACATCTTGTTAGAAGGTTACTGCTATTTGCAAGGAACAGATATCTTAGTTAATGGTTTTAGTGCATTTCTAAGTATGGAAAGATGCAAGAAAGCGAGTTCATAAAAATTTCTTCTGAAAATATCTATCTGGCCCTAGAGCACAAAGTGCCTCATCCTAACCTCTGCTCTGAACTCTTTCCAGGGAGTATTGCAGGTCAGTGACTTCAGTGGCTAGTGACATGATTCTTGTAGAACTGGATGGTGGGCAATAGTCTTTATTTCATAATCTCTTCCCTTTTGGCCTTAATTTCCGCCAAGGTTTGGGAGGCATTTCATGACTGGTTTGTCCCATGGCTCTAGGAATGCTCATTCCCAGGTAAGGCAAAGATTTCGTTGACAGGCCTCTCAGTGTGCTATTACTGGCTAGGTAGGACCTGTTAACAGTAGACAAAAGCCTCTGGACCACCTGTCTTACAGTCTGTCATGGTCCAGGAAATGGTTTTCTCTTATTGCTTCTTCCCATATCTAGAATTACACTATTACAAGCATTGACCTTATAGAACTACATATTAGGTTAGTCGTTTCAAGTCACTTAATCATCGTTAATTCTATCTGAGGCTCAGTTGCGCATTTGGTGATGCAAGAAACAATAATGTAAAGTAGGCAGAATACAAGTCATATAACTAGTGACATTAATAAAGTCATAAGTAAGTACTTAAGAACTTTCATTATATACGGCCCAATATCTCCTCAAGATATTTGTATTGTGTCCCCTTACTGGATTGAGAAAGGAATGTTATCACCTCAGGAGTTACATGGCTGGTGCCAGGATAAATATTAATCTTTATGGTTGAGGAGGTATTTCTGCTGTTGGGGAGGTCTGGTTAATGCATAATGCGGATGCACAAGGCACACTGGCGGGGAGGGAGGAGGCCCAAATGGGCAGAGAAAAATTTTGTTTAAATTTTTCTTGTCTCCCCTTAACATATGAATTTTTATTTCATCGTACTTAATAAATCCTCCCTAAAAATTTATCACAAAAATGTATGAACATACAAAAAACTCATCACTTTCATTCTTAACATTTTGCTATATTTGCTTAATTAGATGGAGTCTAGCCATCAATTAATCTTATTTTTTGATGCATTTCCAGCAAGTCGTAAACATCAGTACACTTCACGCTTTAACACTTCAGCATATACATTATTTTGAGTTTAGTATCTGTTTTTAAGGTTACATTTACATAGTAGAACGTATTTTTGTGTTTTCCTATAACTTGATTTACCCCTTCTACTTGGTGTTCTCCCTACGGTGGTGTCTGCCCTTCTTTTTTAACTGTGGCACAACTCTATTAAATGGATGTGCCCCAGTCAACCCCCAGCCCAACCTCTTCTGATGAACGTTTGGGTTGTTTCACGGTTTTCATCGAAATGGCGTGTCCTGGTAAGTGCTGCAATGACCTTCCTAGTTTGTGCCTTTTTGGGTTCTCGCCAAGTGTTTCTCAGGAACAGCTTTCCCAGAAGTGGAAATACTGGATCAAAAAGAATGTCCATTCTAAATTTTAACATACCTTGCCAAACTGTTCCCTCCTTCCCAACAACTCCCTCAAACACCGCACATTGTCCACATCTTTGCCAATATCGGACAATGTCAGTGTTTTAATCTTCAGCCAATCGGATGGTTAAGGGAATGACGGGAAACCAGTGTGGATGGAACAGAAAGGGCAGGTGGAGCCCAGCATGAGATGAACCTGAGGCGGTGGCGACACAGGGCTAGAAAAGCGCGTAGCCCCGAGGCGTCCTCTTAAGCACGGGGTCTCAGGGAAACCAGCTTTTTCACTCGCCAGCACTCAGACTTCTGCAGCAGACCTGGCGGCCCGCAGAGCTGCCTCGTGCCCGCCGCAGGGGCGTGTCCTCCGCAGGCCCCGCCCCCGCTGCGTGCGCACGTCGGGCCGCCTGCTCAACTGCGGCGTGCCGCGGCGGCTGAGGGAGTCGCTGACAGACTCGCGGACGCGGCGCTGACGGGAGGTGGAGCGTCCCTGCGGCCGGTGAGTGCCCGCGCCCTGCCGGGCCTCCCTCACGGCTCCTTGGCGACCCTGACCGGCCCGGGTCCTCTGGAGCTGGGCTTGTCTGGCCGCGGGCCGCTACGCCCCGGCGCCAGCCTGAGGGACCCCGGTGGGCCCGGGCGCGGGGTGGCGGGGAGCCGGGCGGGCGGGGCGGGGGGACCCCGCTTCCCAGACGGTGTTTCAGAGGCCAGGGGGCGGCCTGAGCCGCCCGTTCGCGTTGGTCCCCTTCGGGCCCACCCCCTCCCGGCGTCACGAGTGCCCCGGGGAGGTGACCCCCGGGTCGCCGCTAGCGGACTTGGCGTTCCTGGCGGGGCTTGCAACCTCTGACCGCCCAGCCGGCGCGTCCGTCCACCGTGGGCCGGAGAGGACCCGGACCTGGCCCGGCGTCGGAGATCCGTGTCCGGGAGGCTGGCGTGGGCCGGGCTCTGCCCTTCCTCCTCCTGACTCACCTCAATCCGAAGGGCCCTTTAAGTCGCTGTCGTGACTTCCCCAGTGACCCGCGGCCGCCACATTGCGAGGGACCAATGTCAGGGACAGCCGGTTAGTCTGGCAGGGAGTTTACCTGTCACCTCATAAGCGCAGTGCCCTAGGTGTGTTAATTGCCCCATAAAAGCTGCAGGACCGCCTTGCACCGCCTTTGCACAAAACCTGTATGTGTCATGCTATTTAAATTACTTATGTGGCCTGTGGCTGTTCATCCTTCTTATGTTGTATTCATGGCTCTGTGAACCACACAAGGCGGAATGTGATTGAAAAAGAGATAAACATGGTATAATGTCCTATAGTTCAGGAAGCCCTCTCACTCCCAGCCCATAACAATACCCTGTGAGTTGATAGTTTTCCCACTTGTAAAATGGGGTTAATGGTGAGATTCTGGTTAAGAGACTTGGACTGCATCTCACAACCAAGAAGATGGCACAGATGGTCCTGTCCCTGGTCGTCTGCCCCCAGATCCCATGAGCTTTCCTGAACAGAGCTGTAGAGATTAGAAATGGATTGTTATTTAACCTGTCTTCCCCCTTCCCCTAAACTGTCCTCCCAAGTAGAAGGAAACAGGAACTCACTGGTTGTATGTATTTGAATTTCTGTTACGGCATTAACCAGAGTGTTTTGATTAAAATTTTACCTGCTGTATTAACATTTTTAGTTTTTCTTCTGCAAGGAGGGGCATAAGGAATATAAATGAGTAAATCTGTGCTTTATTCATTATTTTTTTTTCAAGAAACATCACGGGACAACATCACAGGCTTACGAGGAGCTCACTGTTCAATTGGGCATTTACAAGTTTACTTGGTGAAATTGGAAAAAAGTTTTGAAATAACAGTACTTAAGCCAAAACACTGGTGAGGGTATGGGAATTCGAGGGACCTTGGAAACAGACGCATCGAGTGACCTCACCTGACTGGAGATGTTAAGAGGAAAAAACCTGTGATTCTCCATTGTCTGACTTGATATCTTTTTTTCCTTTACATCAATAAGGTGAGATGGTGTGAGTCACCAGAGTCAGCAGTATGAGCTACTCTAGAAACGACAATGCCAAGGAGAAGATGAGTTACAGAAAACATTAATTGCCTTTGGCTCACCCCTCACTGAGTCTGTCGAAAAGCAAAACTAGACAGACAGCTAAGGGCTTTGGGCTACCTTGATTTTTGTTTCTTTTTAAAAGCTGACTCTCATCATAGGACAGTTAAACTCTATCAGATTTGTACCAAAAACTGAAATATCATTCCTCCAGGAGGAAGCTGTTTTTGAAAATTGGAATTGTATGTTTCAGTGTAAAATTTAGAATTTAGCTTGTAACTCCTTGGAGAGAAAGATGAAAAATTTGAACAGTATATTACTTCCTTGTATATCATTGGCTGTAGTTAACTAAGAAGTTAACAGATGATTAATACAATCTCTTTTTTCTGATAGTAGTTAATGGGAGAATTAAGAGATCTGGGTCACATCTCCTTTTGTGTTGAACACAGTGAAGGTTATTTGCTTTTTAACTTAATTCATTGTATCTGATAGGTTTATTTGTGTAGAGACATAGGATGAAAGCTCTGTCTTTCATTATAATGTGAATAATCTCTCAGGATATTTTTGCCCTGCTGAAGAGTGCCATTACTGATTCATTCTTGCCAGCAATGAGAGAGAAATGGGGGTGGGGAGCGAGTCTTTAATTGAAAGAGGTAATATAACTGCTTATACTGGGGTCTTCTATTTTTAAGTTCTGTTTTTGTATTTTTTTTTTAAGTTTTTTTTGGGGTGGGGGTAATTAGGTTTATTTATTTATTTTTAGAGGAGGTACTGGGGATTGAACCCAGGACCTCATGCATACTAAGCATGCGCTCTACCATTTGAGCTATACCCTCCCTCTTTTATTTTTTTTATATGGAAAATATTTCACTCTGGTGACCACTCAGGTGCTCTGTAGTATTATTCTCTCTATGGTTTACTTCTCCATATTGACTTCATTTATTTACTGTAAGATGTCTCCCATTGTATTACACGTTTTAAAGCCAGGTAATGAAGACAGCTGACTTTAAATTCTTTTTAAACTTATAATAAACTGAACATACAGTAGTGAAATACATAACTGATGGTCTGGTCTAGCAACATTACATATATCTACAGAATATGCAGTTACATTTATTCATAAATCCTTTTGATATGACCAGTGTCTTTCCATTTAAGAATAACAATGATTTTTGGAGTTTACTATAGATAATTTAGAGGTGCATAGCTATTGTGAAGGAACTAAATTTACAATCAGTTCATCAGAGGACTGCATCTAAATTGCCATCATGGCTGACTGAAATGGAGCCAGGAACTCCTTCTGGGTCGTCATATCAGCCACATCTATATTCAGACCTTACAAGGTAATATTCCTGAACCCTTAACTAGGTATTTTGAAACAGCGGTTAAATTCATGAGGCTCTTCTCAGTGAGCAGGTTTTAATGTTGCTTTGATGTAATTTTAGAAGGCTTTTAGCAAACATGTATTTCTCAAAGTGATGTATTTCTTCTAAGCAGATATTTTAATAGTAATCCAAAGGCTATTTAGTCTGCTTATGGAATAGAAATTGCATCAGGATACACGTCTTCTTGCTGTTCAATGATGTGATGTTGAGGAGGGTTCTTTTTCAAATGTATACTTAAGTATCTCTGTGAAAGTCTGCAGATACACTGCTTTGTACTGCAAAATGATTGAATTGTTAAGTACAAAATTGAGCTAATTAATCAATTTGTAACCATTATTTTCACTCACAAACAACTATACAACACTAGACAATGTTTTGCATCTAATTTACATTTAATTTATATTGGAGTGAAAGATAAACTGTTTTTCTCTAAAAAAATAAAAGCTGTAGTGGTATATTTTTGGCCATGAGAAAAACATTTTACACCCTTTGAACTGCAGTTTCTGTATCTGAAAAATGAGGTGAATACTTGATGATCTTTCAAGTCTTTGGCGCCTTGAATGCTACTTTTTGATCTAGGATGGGGTTTCCAAACCTTTCTATTTCACTGGGCTTGGGATTTGGCCTGGGAACCTGTGTTTAAAGTTTCCCATGTGATTCCTGTTTGGGGCGACTTGTCTAAAATACAGGCTGGGAAGAAGAGGGAGTAGACTGGCAAGAACGCAGAGAAGTAAGTGACAGGATACACGAGGGAGACAGCAGGGAGGACAGAAAGAGGGATTGTTGTACGCAGTGACTGCTGTCAGCCTTTCTGTCGGAGGCCCAGCAAGTGGATATTCTCTTCTCTCTACTTAGAGGAAAAAATTAATTTTTGTCACATGAATAGATTTGTTTCCTTCCCAGGAGTATCATGGGCCTAATTATTGTCATAGTTCTCAGTAACTTTAAAAGGGCTTTGAGGGAGAATGGCATAAAGAGACAGCATCCCGCCAGCCTGACTTTTTCTGAATACTCCCAGCTTCCTGCCTTTCTCCTGATGAACCCTCTGTCTTGGAAGACTCAGGTTTCCCTGTCAAGTATTATATTCAATCCCACAATTACCTGAGGGCTGTGGGAAGGTGCTAGCAAGATTAAAACAATCTGCCATCAAGCTTTTAGCTAATCTAGCTGGCTTGCCTGCCTCATCAGTCACTGTGGTGATCATATTTATTATGCCAAACACTGGGACCCATAGTCTGAGCGTACAGGTGTACTGAACGAGTTGGTGAGACAGGATATTTGAGTAAACTGTCCTGGAAAATCTGGAACACAAGGCTCTGTCTTTAGCCTGTTGTCTGTACTGCACAATTAGTATTTATACTATAGTACACCTGATATGTTATTTATCTTTCTACTTCTCCATCTCTCTCTCAAGCTACTTGAAGTCCAGAACAAGATCTTAGGCCTCTTTGTAATTCATGGAGCCCATGAGCGTTGTAAATATTTGTTGATGATAACATGGCATGTCACATGCCCAAGTGTAGTCATCCCTTCCTTAGATACTGGATCTGCTGTTCTCTCTGGCAAGACTGCTACCAGCTACTGCAGAGTAACTGTTGTCACCTGGAACTCCTTCCAGGGCAATTTAGAGAAGGGCAGGCAGATGAAGGGGAAGAATTGATGAGCAGAACTGACGGTGGCTTGGGAGAGGGGTCTAGGTAATAGTGTTTGAAGGCAGATGAGAAAAGCAGGTGTAGTGAGGGGACATTAAACCTTTACTCCCTTGGTTTTCTATAGGAAGACAAGGGAAGAGTCAGGCCTCTCTTTGCTTAGTAGTAGCAGGTATCCCACTAATTAGAAAATAACTTTTAAAACATTCCTTTCCTCTACCACACACTTGGGTTTTTGTCAACCTCAGCAGAATTTCTAAGTATGCTCAGTGTCATGTTTGTCTTGCTTTGTAGCACTTTTTGTGTTTGCTGAAAGTCATAATGGTGGACCCAAAAGGAACAAAGTGGTGCGACTGGCTGCTGTAGGTTATGCTTTCTTGCCTTTACATGTGGCTTTTCCAGGGCATATGCCCAGATTTTAAAGAAGTCAACACAGTCAAGTGCAAGTGCCTGCAGGTAGAAGGACAAAGAAACAGTGCTATCTGCCTGTTTGGCAAGCATGTACTGCCTGTGTGGTGTGCAGAGTACTGGCACTGAGCAGGTGTGCAAAAACAGCAGCAAGCCCAGCAGTCCTTGGTCACCAGGAGTTGGCAGCCACCTTAGGGAGGTGCATAACAGTAAATTCACTTTGTAAGGTTTATGATTGTCGCTTGACATCAGTATTCTAGGAGGTCAGGGAAATGAAGAGCTGAGAAATGGAAAAGATAGTAACTTGAACTGAACCTCACTGGGTTAGGCGAAAGACAGTAGGAAGAGAAAAGAAGGGAGGAGGGGAAACCCCTCTTTAATGAATGAGCCTTCAGGGTTCTTACCGAAAACGTTACCCACAAAAAGAATGTCTGTCATAAAATGACTCTTCTAGAATAGGGATTCTTAACCTGAATTCTGGGTCCACAGGTGAACTTTAGGGGCCTGTGGTTGCTCTGGAATGGCATGAGCAACATTTTTTTTTTAAATATGTGATTGTCCTGGAGAGAGAGTTCGAAGCCTTCATTTGATTCTCAGAAGGATTTGCAACCCCAAAAGGCTAATGATTATTCTGACAAATATCCTTGCCACCCATCTTCAGAAGTGCATGTCTGAATTTGTATCTTCAGATGCAGCGGTATTTGGATGGAAGATTAGAGACAGAAACCCTAGGATTCCTTTGTAAACAAACAACCTTCTGTTGAACATTAGCTGTCATGAAACAGAATGCTCCTGCAAAGGACAGCGTGTTCCCATATAGACAGTGGTCTAATCTGGTTCCCAGGGGGTGGGGCCCCTAAAGTGCCCATACTGATTAGTGTGAGTGAGGCTCCAGATCTGCTCTCAGAGAAACCTTACAGTCAAATGTAGCCGATTATAGTATACACCTGCCCATGATACAGACTTAGAGCCAAGTAGGATTGTTGGGGATGGTGTAAATTGACATAAATATCACATGCTTTTTGGAAGGTCAGGACATTTTTCAGAAACTGCTGGGACTGTGCAAAACAAGGTATGAAAGAGTAGGGGGAGCCCTGCTCAGGCCTGGGAACAGTGGCTGATCTGGGATCAGCCTCCCCCTGCTGTTTTGAACATACAGGCCTGAAAGACTGTTCCAGAGCTGCCGTCACTTAGCACGCACAGCAGGAATGGAAACTGTTTCAAAGTGAGCACCCTAGCTCCCCTAGACCTCTGCCAGCAAACCAGGCTGAGCTCAGAGTTTCTAAGAGCGCTGTGTCCCTCTCCCCTCCCTCCACTCCCACTGTGGATGCTTTAACTGTGGATGCTCCACTGTACTTGCTTCACGTGTTGACCTTCTGTGTAGGGGTTTAGTTTGGGAGAATGTTGAGCATACCTTTCAGTGCCCTGGGGCACTTGATTCTCTGCCTTTCTTGGACAGTTGCCCTCCCCGTTTTGTCTGCCTTCTTTTTTCCTAGTTATTCATTATTGCCTAATCAGGTCCTTAGTCAGCAATAGGTGTTCTGGGCCATTTGAATTTATTTTTGATGATGATGATAGATGGTGATAGTGATGTTTGACTAGTTCTGGAGACCTCTTGGGAATTACAGGCACTCACTTCACATAGCTTTAATTCTTGTAGTTGTAGGGGCTGCCTCTGAAACAGGAAGTTATTTAGTAGCAAACTGCTGTTTGTTTTTATATTTTCTCTTTTGGTAAAGTGCGATTACTGTAGCATTTTGCTTTTTCCCCTTGCAATAATGATAACCTAATGCCTTAGTGTATTTCCTCCAAAATATGTTTAAAGACAGGGTGTGGGCTTGTTAAAAGAAGGTTGATGTCTTCCCTAGAGTAACAAACGTGAAGAGAATACTGCTACAAAATCCCTTCTCTAAAGCCAGCTCAGTGAATATAGAGTTTTCACAGAGGCAGACAGCAGGAGGAGTCGGTGGTTTGTGGGTGCCTGGGGTGGAGGAGTGCTGGCAAGGGTTTGTTACCTGGACTGTTAAAATTTTGCCTATTTTTTTTTAAAGAGTAAAACAGTATTCTGCTCTTAATCAGGCTTTCAAAGTCTTTAAAACAAAATCTAAAAGGTGTGTTCTCAATAGCTGTATCTGTGGAATGTAAGGAAGCCAGTAAAGGCAATGCAGTGCAGCCTTTCCCCATCAGATATGAAACAGGGAGCTATTTGAGCAAAAAGCATCGTGTGCTTGGTCTCCCCATGAGGCCCATGTCACTCCTGCCTCCCCCACCAATAGAAATTTCTGCAGTAAAAATGCTACTCAAAAATGCTTACTTATTAGCCAGCCATTTTTCTTATTTCTGGGATTCTCTTTTAAATTTTCTCTTTGTCACCTGCTCTTTGATAATACCTTGATTTTGAGACAACCTTAAGTTCTGGAAATCATTCATTCACTCAGCAAACCTTGATTAGGTAGGTACTCTGTGTTGGGCAGTAGGAGGCAAAGATAAATGAACCGCAATCTGGAATAAAGACACGTATACCAAGAAATACTGTAACAGGATACAAGCGCTATAATAATGAAAGACTTGTCTAAGTAGCTCTTAATGTAATACCAGGACTCCAAGATCGTCCAGTTCATTGTTTTCTAGACCTTATTTTTAGAAGCAGCACAACTCTATTTTCGAAGAACGTATGGGAAGGAATAGGGGAATTGCTCTGTCTGAAATGGGTAGATGGAAGCCCAGTCTTTCCTGCTCTGCCTCCAGTTAAGTACCATCCTCCCCGCAGCTCACTGAGAAGTGCCTTTTATTTTACACATGAAGGTGTTGCAGTTCCGGGGAAGTCTTGTAATACAGTTAGTGCAGACCTGGTAGTAGAACTTAGTTCTCCTCATTCTTAGCCTGCTTGTCAGTTGGACACCAGACTGATAAGCAATAATGAGATTTTCTCCCAGTTTTGTGTTCCATTCAACAAATAAATCAGTAAACTCACTTTCTGTCAGGGCTTCGCCTCTGCCTGACTTTGTTTTACTGAGCCTGCTTTAAAGATTTTGCATCCTAGGAATCTAAGTACAAATCAGTCCTATTCCCAGGAAGGTACTGTGACCCTTTTCATTGACATCTGTGGATGGTGCCAAGTTATCCTGCCTACTGGCACCCTCTTCTGTTTTCTGGTGGAAATTCATTTTCTCCAGAAATCTCTGTAAAGGGTATTTGATGAAGGTATGATGGATGGTGTGACGCATACTGCCAAAACAAACCTCATCTTGTCTCCCTGTAAACAGATGAAGGGATGAGAAGAGTCTTAGACTCATCCTTGTGTGAACCACTGCTTCTGAGGTTCAAGCAGGGTTTCTCAACCTCGGTTTTGTTTACATTTGGGGCTGGATTGGTGGTGGTGGGTGTGTGTGTGCACGCACACTTGTACTTTCTGTGCATTGTGGGATATTGAGCAGTATCCCTGCCTCTGTCTGTTTGATTCCAGTAGCACAGCCCACACCCCACATCCCACTTGTGACAACCAAAAATATCTCCAGGTATGGCCTGATGTCCCTTGGGGTGTAAAATGGCCCCCATCTGAGTCACTGGGTTGGGGATTGATTATCATGGGATGTAAATGCAAATCAGAGTTATCAAGTAAATTTTTCACTTACTTCGACCTTTATTTACAGCAATGAGCTGCTCTAAAGAAACAAAGCAATAACGCATCCTGTCCCCCATCTTGACCCTCTGTAGCATGGAGGGGCCTTCATGTTCAGAGCCTCCCTGAAAGAGTTTGAACTCTGGTGATTGTCTCCCTTTAGGTCCTTTGCAAAATTTATTTTTTTAGAAATTCCAAGGTTTTTCTGTTCCTTTCTTGGTATCTGGTGTTAAAATGAAAACAAAGTGTCTTCATAGTGAGCATTTAACCCAGGATAGATTGGATGCTACTGTAGGGCCTTTCATAGAGACAGGGGTATTTCCATTTCTTGACTAAAAGTATATAGGAACATTTGTTAACTTTAAACTTTAACTGACTTTTTTTTTCAGTTCATTAATCAGCATCATACAACATGGCACAATTTTATAAGAAATTTATCTCATTTAATTTTTATACTTGGACTCTCTTGCCTTCTGAGATGGCCTGCACTCTGTCTATGGAGTGTGTATCTCCCTGAATAAATCTACTTTCACTTTACTGTAGAATGTGTATCTCCTGGGGCTACTCTCCCTTCTGAGGGGGACTGCGTTCTGTCTATGGAATGTGTATCTCTGTAAATAAAAAAAAATTTTTTTGGTACCTACCTTGTGGAGTAGTTATTACTATCCTTACAGATGAAGAAACTGAGACTCCGAGAAGCTAAATAGCTGGTCCAAGGCCACCCAGCTTGTGTGCAGCAGGACCAGGGTTTATCCTCTGTCGTGACCAACTAGAGCCTGTGCCTTAACCACATCCCTGCGCTGCCTCTCAGCCTGTGTGTGGATTCTCTCTTGACTGGGCTTATTAGTTCAAGTAGGGTTTGTTGGGAGTCTACCATGGGTTGGCTCTAGAGATCATCACACAGTTCCGTCATTGCCCCAACTTCTTTGGTGTCCTGTCAGCACATTAACATTGTGCTGTGCCAGTAGGACTTCCTTGCCTGTGGCTGCTGTTAGACTTGTTGAGCCCATCTCCCAGAAACTTTGAGATGGAGAGATTCAGTCTCCCATGTTTTTTATTTTATTTTTTTTTGCAGGGGGTAGGTAATTAGGTTTTTTTACTTGCTTATTAATTTTTTAAATGGAGGCACTGGGAATTGAACCCAGGACTTTGTGCATGCTAAGCATGCACTCTACCGCTTGAGCTATACCCTCCTCTCTTCCATGTCTTAGAATGTATACTGACATACAGATACTTACATTTGTATCTGAATAATAGTCAGATTTATACAGACACTAAGTTACTGCCAGTGACTATTGCATGGGGAGGCTGTGTTCTGGGAATTTCATACTGGTGAGGAAAGTAAAGTGCATGTCTGTGGAAATTTCATGAATAGACCAGGCAAAGTGATGTGTTATCTCTTAGCTTGGATCCTAGAAGGCTTCATTGAAGAGCTAGAGCATCTAGAAAGAGAGTTTAAGGGCAATTTGTTAAGTAGTCACTGTGCTGCCTTGATTTTTCTGCCTTTTAAGTGTGGTTTTGAGGAGTGTTGCAAGTAGTTTGTTCCTAACAGTGAAATGTATGAATGTTTTGTCTTTAAAAAATAAGTTTTATTGACTTAAAGATTATCCCTGTAAGTCAGCTTTCATTCTGAGAGGCTTTTTAGAGGTGAAGAGAGAGCTGCTGTTTCAACTGACTACTGATAATTTCACATCCAATATATCTTCTCTACCCGCTAAGCTCCTGGCTACTCCTAAGGGACATTGTCATTCATGTACACATCAGACCAGACATACTGAGGGAGGAAACAGTTGAGAACCCCCATTCCTGGGAGCTGTTGCCTCATTCATTAATACAGGGAACTAGAGAGTAGGGTACCAGAGAGTAGGGTGGCAGCAGGCTGTCAGCTCTGTGCCCTTGACCACTCCTTCAGTGGAGGCAGGGCCTGCTGGTAATGCTGGGAAAGCCGAGCCTCTTACTCTAAGAAAGTCCAGTGGCTGCTGCTGCTGGTCCCCTGCACCATAGACACAAGCCTGTGAGGACGGGGCCAGCCTCTTGGAATTACCTGTTCTTAGTGGGGTCTTGTTTCCTTGCCCCATTTCCACCTACCCCTACCCCTCCCCCTGCTGCCAGACTCTAAGCAGTTGTGAGAAAGCCTGGGAATAATTCTTAACTCTGCAGGCCTCTGGAAAGGCCTTAAGGTCCACAGTGAGATACAGGAGCCATCTTGTTAGATTGACCAATGCCTTAGCCAATGGAATTGCTAATCTTGTAAGAAGTTTATGTTGATATACTTCCTGTCTGTCACACTACTCTTTCCAAGGCAGAGTATATTTTCAGTCGATAGAAAGACAGGACTGAACAGATTTTAAACCCTCCGTACATGGAGGACATGCTTTCAGATTCTTGAAACCAGATGTTCTATTTCTCTGTAATTACTATGGTAATAGGTGCTATAGAAATGTGCAGACCCTATTGTGACTACCCCTTGGTGTAGGGATGCCCCAGAGCCTCTGGCTTCATTGTACACCAAGACCTGGCAGGTCTGGCTGCTTCCCTCCAGATACCGAGCTGGGGAGGGGGAGGTCCATCCTCCCCTTTGGGACCAACCGTCTCCAGCCTTGGCATGCCCTGCTAGTCAACAAAAGCAGGGCTCAGCAGGGAACAGTCTTCTCAGGTTGCCATGTAACCTGAGCAAGCCAAGGTGAGTGTTGTGGGGGCAGGCAGCAGCAGCTTCTGAATCTTGAATCTTCAAATGGGAGCCTGAGCATTTACTTCTCAGAAATCATAGGATTAAGCTCACTTTTCATACTAAAAAACCAAATGGCACTCAGTGGTTTAGAAAACCCTTCTACTGAGAGCATAAATGCATGTGGTATAACCTGAGTTTCCATTTGCTAGTAGTCTGTCGTGACACCATGCTAATCTCACGTTCATGTACCACTGGGGATTAACTGGGGACACAGCAGGAATGACCTTGCATTCAGAAGGACTCAGGTTTGGTCCTAACTCGACTATTAACTCTCTGAATCACCTTGGCCATATTACTTAATTCTCTTGATCTTAGTTCCTTTGTAGTTATGGGACTCTGCTCAAAAGTGACTTAGCAAGATGTGTCCACATCTGTTAGACGCGAGTCTGGTGCTTCTCTGCACCACCTTCTCCTGTGTGAACTTGAGGGGCCAAAAGCCCTGGCAGGGATACGACTTAGGTTCCATCGAGCCTGTTTGTAGAGAGGAAAGCACCCAGGAGCCCACAGCACTTCTAGATTTTCCAGAATGGAAATTCAGCAGAAACATCCTAATCACCCACTCTCTCCCTCCACCCTAATGCTATTTGGAGTCGTCATTTATGAGAGGTGACACTTGTTGCACCTGAGTGAACAGAAATGTGACTGACCACTTAGTCCACAGGACACATGCTTTCAAGATTGTTCTAAAGTTGGAATGTTTTTGCTTGCTGAGACTTAGGGGTGACACATGGTCTTTTCAGCATTCACTGTGTTACAACCAGCTCTGCGGATGTCTGGTGCCTAGGCTTTGTTCTTAGAAAATCCTGGCCTGACCATTTTAGAATTCAGTCAGGACTTCTATGCCCACCCCCCAGGTGCTTCTCCTGGAACTAAAGAGTCTTTGTCTTCTCAGTCCTGAGACCTGGTGGCACTCAGGGAACAGGGTGGGTCTTATATTTATTTCATTCTTACTAGGAAGTGCTCTTTACCAGGGCTCGTCTTTGGCGCCAGCAATAGTAGACTTTTGGCCCCTTCTCTGCCTTTTCATTGTTTCAGGTTTTGTCCTGGTGGCAGCTTGGAATGCTTGCTCAGTTGCATTTGAACATGCTAGAGATGAGCACACACCCTCCCTAGTGAAAAAAGCCCGCCAGAGAAGTCTTGGACTTCCTGAGTCTTGTCTGTTTTTGAGGTTACTAAGAGGCTAGCTCCCTTCGTTGCTTTCTGGTTTCTTGTTGCCCAAATGTGCAGGTGTGTGTTGGGTAAATCTGACACAAGAGCTTTGTGTCCCTGGACTCCTCACTTTTCCAGGATTCCTTGTCTGAACTTGCTCTTTATCAAGAGGTAGTTATGTGTTCAGTGAACTGTGGGATTGAATTCACCCAGTGATCAAAATGAAACGGGTGAAGCTCGTGTATAAGATTTGCTGAGGAGTGGCAGCACCACACTTCAGAGACCTCAGGCTGCTTATTCTGCAAACTCAGAAGCTAGTGACGTGGATGATGTGGTTTCCTCGTGGTTTGGGGTTGGGGGGATCTTATCAACTGCCTTGTAGGGTCAGAGCTGACTCAACTCTGTGCACTACTCCGACATCTGTCTCAGCCAGCATTGAGCAGCATCTGCAGTGTGGATTTTCTGGCTAAAGTGGTTACAGGTCTCACCTCAGAAGAACAGGAGTTCCCACTTCCTGGCATTGCCAGGGAATGAGGACTGTCAGAAGTCCTTAGGTATGACCGACTCAGAATTACCGAATTTCACATACCTCCTCAGTGTTTCATAATCACCCAACTTTGCCAACAACTTTCTCAAGAGATCATCTGCACTTGAGCAGTGTTATATTTCACGAAGCACTTGTACACATATTAGCTCAATTAGTCCTCACAGCACACTTGAGAATACAGAGCAAAGAGAGTTTTGTTACCCAGTTTTATGGATGAGGAAACTCAGCCTTCAAAAGGTTATGACTTACCTATGGCTGTGAAGCTACGCAGCATTGGAACTCCAGGTCTCAAGCCCAAATCCTTCTAGTTCTAAGACCATGCCTTTTGTGCAGGGCCCAGCTGCCTTTCTGTTCCTGAAGGTGAGCTGGGTCTATACCAATAATCAACAGTAAACGGGAGCCTGGAAGTGGCTCCTATAAACTGGCAGGTCCACTGAGCTCCCTCCCCCAACATTCCAGTCTCCCTGAGGTCTGGGAGCAGGGCAGGGGCAGTCAAGGGGCTGGTTAATACAGAAGATGTGTTGCACCTCCTCTGCAAATCGCTGGAAGCCAAAACTGGACCTTGGTGCAGGGTTTACCCCTATAAGCACTGGATTTTAAGCAGTGCTAAGGAGAATAGGTTTATCTCCACACTCTGTCCAGGAATAGGGCTTCTTCCCCATGTTGAGAGTTTTCTGGTGTCCTAACAAGGTCTGAAAAAAGCTCAGCAGGAGTGTCTCCTAGGGTAGATCAAGTAATAAATAGTTCTGAGTTCATTCTCAGTTCCTTTTGTAACATTTGTGTAACTTGTTTGTTATAAAGTGATTTCATGGTCATCATCTTTGATCCTAGTAGTAGTCTCGTATCGTATTGAAAGCTGGGCAGGTAGTCATTACACTTCACAGGGAGGGATTGGGAGGCTCTGAAGGGATGCACCTTCCTGTCCCCGGCTTCCTCCCTCCTGCTCTTGTTCCTTCCATGGTTTGTTCCCCAGATCATATATAGGGTTATAAGTAAGATGTTAGTTTACTCTTTTTATGTAGACAGATACTCAGAAAAGAACTTTTGGGTAAACAACCTGTTTGTTTTTATCTGCTGAGGCCTGCCTGCTAGGAGTGTGTGGCACCATTAAGAATTGACTTGGCCTGAGTATGGTGTTAAACAGAAACAGATATTCTCACTTAAAGGCGAAACGCCTTTAGGGGCTATAGAGAAGGAACAATCCTATAGTCCAGTAAAGGAGTATCTTGGACTCTTGTATTCTGTGTTTATTATCCAAAAACATTTATGGGGCACATATTGTACATGGTTTCTGTGAGAGGTGATGCATCTTGAACTGTGACCCTCCTGAATGTCACAATGTAAGTAGGGTGGGGATCCTAGACAAAGAAGTATACAACTGAAAGTTTCAGCAGGAAGAGTGGAAAGCACACACATATCCATGGGCTGCAGGGAAGAAAGCGGCACCAGTGACCAGAGGCAGGCCTTGAGACAGAAGAAGCCTCATTACCCACAGTACTGGCTAAGAGAAGGAGCCAGAGCCCGATGGACTGCCTGCCTCACAGGCCTGCAGGTGAGGAGCAGCCTCGCTAGGCAAGGGGGGAGTGGATGAGGGACTGGGCCTGCATGGAGCAGTCAGAGGGGCCAGGGGCCCAGTGCCCAGCTCTGTTGCGGGGAGAGCAGCCAGAGGCAGGGACTATGGGGAGACCCTGGGCTGCTGGAGCCCTGGGAGGGGAGCAGTGGACTCCGGAGGAGCAGCAGAGAAAACACAGTACTAGCTAGTAAACGCAAGAGCCAACCCAGCTGAGGCCTGTGGGGTGAGGATGGCCTTGGCCAGCTCAGAGGCATGGGAATTATAAACAACTCGTTAGTTAGAAAATCTAGACCACAAGAGAGGGGTGGAGGCGGAGGGAAGGAAGGGAAGAGGAATGAATCAGATCTGAAGAAAGATAAAAACTAAATTTCATACCATTTAATTCAGAGACCTAGCACCCAACTAAAAATTTTATTGTTTGACTTGGTATTTTAGAATTTAACCAATATTTTATTGTCACCCCTCCCCCCCTTCCTATTTAGCTAGCTTTCTCAGTAGTCATTCCATTTGTGCATCTGCAACAATTACAACTCAGGTTGGAGACTCCCCAGGGTGCAGAGCTGTACGTGATGTGGAACATGGATTGTGGATTCTGGGAAAATAAGAGTCTGAGGGAGTCTTGATCTGTCTTGTGGGATGCTTCTGGTTTAACGGGGGAAACGGGATGGTGGCAGTTGGGGGAAGATGAAGAATAGTCACCTCTTATTAATGTGACGCCAGTTCCAGACAGGAGTCAACTCTGAGCCTCTAACAGCCTTTTAGGAAGCAGGCAGGGACTCCTGATGCCCAGCAGGGAGGGAGCAGCAGTGGATCCTGAGCAGGAGTCTGAGCTGCCAGTTACCTTCCCTCTGGCTGTTTCCTCTCTGTATGGGTGGTAGCACTAGCTCCAGGTGGGCGTCCCTTGAGCTGCGGTAGCTGGTTGCTGGTCACTGTCAATTCCAGTCAGGTGGGAGAATTGTTCTAACTTCAGGGAGCTGGTCGTTCTGCCTTTCCTTCCCTTCTAGTGCTGACCAAGCTCAGCAACCCCCCACCCCACCCCCACCCCCCCGCCACCCCTTCCCTCAGTTTGTGGTTTTCCAGGGCAAAGAAAAAGAAGGAGAATGAAAAAAAGAGTTGTTATAGATGAAGTCTCCATTGTGCCTTTTGGGATCGCCAGGTGGGGAATGAGTGATGATACAGCCTTAGATTATGTTTCCGTCCTGCGGCAGTGCACGAGGCTAACTGACCTGAGATTTGCTGACGTGGGTCTCTGAGGAGGAAGACTTAACACCTTTGAACATGTCTGTTCTTTCAAAAGCCTTAGTTCCTTGAATCTGTCATTTACCAGGGTGGAGACTTTGAAATAAGTATTCTGGGTCTGCTGGGCAGGTCCGCAGGAGGGAATATTGGTGACAGGGTTGTTGTTGCTACTTCTCTCAGATCAGGTGTGGGAGTAAAAACCGGTAGTGATCAGGTGAACAGCTCAGAGTATAGAATTATCAAGTTGTGGAAGTACATTTTATAAACTGAAGGCCACAGTTTCTGGAAGTAGAAGAGAGAGAGGGCAGATTGATCTTTCTGGGATTAGTAACAGCAAAGGACCCAGGGAACTTCCTGTTGTTTAGATGGTAGAGCACAGGGTCTTAGCTGGTTTGCTTGGTCCAATTCCTCTCCTTCTGTTCCTCTCTCCTCTCTCCCCTCTCCCCAGGCTTTCCCTCCCCCCCTTTCAAGAAGGAGCCAATTGCCTAAAAAGTCCAACAAATAAGTGTTTAGAGCTTTCCAGATTCCCTTCCTGTCATCATCAGTATGCTCAGTTATACACAGTCGGAGTTAGTGTTTAGGGTCCTTTTTTGAAGAAATAAGTTTAGACTTTTCCATGTGTGGGTGCAGCCCATCAACTTGTCGCAGCGATGCCAGGATTCCATTGTTTCCTGTTGTTTGAGCAGCCCTTCCCTGTACTGTTAGGCTGTGTGCCTTGTTTCAGATGTCACAGTACGGCTACTTCTCATTTTGTACAGATTACTTTTAATACTTATTCAAGTGTGGGATATTCCCAGAGTGGAATATTTTGGGATCTTCTTGTTTTTGTTTTTGTTGGGGGGATGAGGCAGCTTCTTGTTGATAACAAGAGGTTGAAGTCTAAAAAGGTTTTACATTTATTATTTGGCTTCTGATTTTCTAGGGATTCCAATGGTTCTTGCAAAGAAAATAGGATTTGGGTGTAGAGGTCACCCTGACCTCGTTTGGCCATGTAGCTTTTCAGAGACTGAAGTGAATTCTGTTTCTGATGTGCAAGGTGGCTCCTGAATGCCACACTGTACGGCCACTCCCTTGAGGAACAGTGATCAGGCTTTAGGGATGGATATGGGCCCCTCTTCCTCATACCCATCCTGTGTGGGTTGAATGTACTAACGGAGCCTTCCCGAGAGTGTTCTCCTTTCCTGGCAGATGGAGCTTTTAGCACGTGTTAAGCACTCAGTATTCTTACTGCTGGGGTGGAATAAGCTGGTATCTGTTTTTCCTTCAAAGCAAAATCCTTAACCGTGTTTTGAGTTTAGAACCTGTTGAAGTAGTGGACAGCAGATTGTTCTTTGCTGTCCACAGGTGGATACTGTTGGCAGAATGCATTACACCATTGCCGGCCCACCTTCTTTCCTCTGGATTTGTTGTTCAATAAGTGTTCATCGAGAGCCTATTATTTTCTGGGCCCTGGAGTGAAGCATATAGCTGTGGCCCTGCCCCTGGGGCCAGAGTCAGGCCTAGGAGGAGGGAATTGGGGGCCATCAGGCAGAACCCAGTTGAAGAGGGTGGAGGGGGAGTGTACCCAAAGGGAGCCTGATACAAATTAAATATTGCTGAGAAAAAGGTGCCAAGGTAGACACCTGTGGAAGCTGGCTTTCTCTTCCCTTGTCTGTATTTTTAAGAGAATCAGAAGCCTTGTTGCTTAAATGACTACATTCTCCCAGAGCATGCAGTTATCGTCAAGTGAAACAGTTAATGATCACATTTAGTCATGCACACAATCACTGTGTGATCATTATGCTGCATGGAGTTTACCTATTATTGCTCTTGGTAACCTAGGCAACTGAATGACATCTGTTCTTGTCTTTATGTACTTTTAGTTTTGCCTGAAGCAGCATGGGGGCTGCAGTCCTCCGGTGCCTGGGACATGTCCCTCAGCATAGTCATATACCTTTCTAGAGGCTCTGAGGCCTTTTACTGCAGGCTTCCCTCCTGTGGGAAGCCCAGAACTCCCATCCCAGCACCGTTTCCTCTCTGCAGGCTGAGTGCTGAGTGGCTGGGGACAAATCGTGGCTCTCAGGGTCCCTAAGGGTGTGGAGCTCAGATGTTACTTCTTAAAAGCCTGTAAAATCAGATCAGTATGGACAAGCTGATGGAAGGCCAATGTGGGGCTTATTCTGAGCTGGCAAAATGTCTACCTCGACCCCTCAGAAAGAGGACGCATAGCTAGGTAGCCTTTCGCCATCTCTGTGGACTGTCCCATTTCTAGCTTTTTTCATATTGTTCCTTGATCTGGAGGCACTTCCTCTCCCTTACCTCAATTCTTGTCTGTTGTTGAGGGTCTGCACCATACCGTTCACCAGCATTATTATAGAGGAGAATATATCTGATCTGGAGTCAAGAGAAGTTCCCATTTCCATGTTATGCTATTTCTTTTCTTTCTCTCTTTTCCCCCCAGCTTTACTGAGGTATAATTGACAAATAAAATTGTAATATATTTAAAGTGATTTGATACATGCATATATTGTGAAAGGATTTCCGTGGTCAAGTTAACACACCTATTACCTCGTATATTTACCTTTTTCTTACTGAGAACCCTTAGGATCTATTAGCAAATTTCAGTTATGCAGTACAGTATTATCACCTATAGTCAGCATACTGTTCATTAGATTCTCAGACCTTTTTCATATTATAACTGAAAATTTGAACCCTTTTACCGGCCGTTCTCCCTTTGCCCTCAACTGCCAGTCCCTGGCAGCCCCCATCCTACTCTCTGTTTCTGTGAGTTGAACTTGTTTTGTTTTTGTGTTTTAAGATTCCACATATGAGTGATACTATGCTTTGTCTGACTTATTTCCCTTTCTGCTGTTTTCTAAGTGTTCTTGGACAACCTCAGTAAGCCTCAATCAAAATGCAAGTACAAGCCATCATATCTAATATTTACTAAGTGCTTACCTCATGACAGGCAGTGTGCTAAAAGCCTTCTGTGTTCTCACTTAATCCTTCCTATCATTAATCCCATTGTATAAGTGCTAAATCTAAAGGTGAGAAAAGGTTCAGAAAGATCCTGCTGAGTAAACCATGCTTTATATCATTCCAAAAGATAACAAAGATGTAACTACATGCCTAGAGAAGACTCAGAAGGGATGTATAGCAACAGATTAACAGTGGTTATATCTGTGGGGTGAGATAGAGATTGTTTTTTATTGTCTTCTTGTACCTTTCAAGGACCATTTCTTATACTTCTTTGTCCCTGTTGACACCTGTTTCCAGGTGGAGCTCACTAATGCCCAGTAGATAGATGCTGGTTGAGGTAGAAAGTTAGTCTCTTTCTTTGGGTTGATTTGGCCCCCGTCTTGGTAGCTCTGGCTTTGTGTTACTTTGTTAGTTGCTGGTGCAGCTGTGCTGCTGTTCACCTGAGAAGTTCCCCAGATGGGCTGCCCCTTTGCACTGTTAGGGTGGAGGGTGAGCTTGTCGTGTTCAGGGACCACATCTCCCTGGCTGACGAAGGCTCAGCCCTGGCAGCCGGCAGCGGGCACTGATTGGCTAACTTGTGTTATTCCCTTCGGCCTAGCAGAGTCGAGTGGGGTGGGGACAGTCTGCTGGCTTGGTGACTCAGTGTAGCTGATGCAGGTTGTCAGGTGCCTTTCGAACTGCTCTGCTTTAAAGCAGGGCTGCTCTGAATGGCCTGGCTTAACCCCCCAATTCATGCCCAGCTCTGCTGCCCTCTGCGCAAGGCCATCTGCCTTTGACAGGTAGGACGGGCTGGCCTCAGGGGCGCTTGCTGCTGAACTGAGAGCCCCTGCACTACTGCATTTTTTTTAATGATTCTTTTTCTTTGTTTCTTATGTTTTAGGTAACTTTTTATTTTGATATAATTTCAAGCATACAGTAAAATTCTAAGAATAGTACGTTGAACTTGTGTACCTTTTAAAACCCATATTTCACCTTCAGCATTTTGTCTCATTTGCTTTGCTTTCATGTCCTCTTGCCACCCCCGCCCGCCCCACATATGTGCATGTACACAGACTCTCTCTGCACCATGTGACAATAAGTTGCAGGTAGTATGTCCCTTTACTTTTGAATACCTCAGTACGTATTTCCTAAAACAAGGACATTCTCTTAAATAATCCCAATGCAGTTATAAAAAACAGCAAGTTCAGCGTCAGTACAGTGCTATTACCTAATCCACCGTCCATACTCAAATTTTTTCCATATGCAGATATGGTACCAGTAATGGCAGACCTTCATTTTTAAGGAAAACACTCCTGAGGCATGTGGATGACTCCTCAGTTACACTGGCTTGGAGGAGAGCAGATCCAGCAGGTGTTTGGGGGAAGTGACTGTCATGGGTACTGCATCACCAGCTCTTCGTGTCTCTACAGGACCGGAGGAGTGAGAGCAGCAAGAACCACACTTGGCAACGATGTCAGCAGAACTGGAGACCTCAGAGGGGCTGGATGAGTCGGAGAAAAAGAGCTCTGGGGCCTCAGGAAAAGAAAACCACACCAGGTGAGCCATGGGGGCTGGCCGTATTGAGTCAGGTGGGCCCAGGGCCTGCCACGCCCAGCACACTTGGCTTCATATGCTGGGGGTACCAAGTGTGGTCAGAGTTTGTGCTGCTGTGGCCGCCAGGGTGCCAGGCTGGCACCGCAGAGGCTGCAGAGACAGTGGACGGCGGCCTGGGCCGCTCTACACTCTTCCCCATTCCTTCTCACCATCATCTCATGCGAGGAGGCAGGACAGGTACTGCTGGGAGTGCTGAGGGTAGCATCTGATGGTATTTCTGGTCCTTCTTTCTTCTTAAAACCCTAAGCATTTTGTCGTTGGGTGAAAAAGGGTCGTCAGAGGCAGTGTCTTCTACCCCTTCAAATGTGAGAGCAACTCTAACTTCAGGGTTTTTCTTACTGTGGAGGGACAGTTCACTTGAAGCCTCATGTTACCCAGGCATGTTCTTCATCATTCTTAGCCTCTCCTTATAGCCCTGTCATTGGCAAAGCTCTGTTTTTGTATCTTGTAATAATTGCTAATAATAATCTATTCTCAGCACTGGGTGATATGAGCCAGTCTCCAGGCTGGGCCTTGAGAAGCCAAGTTTTTCTTGCTCAAGTGGATGATGGTGTGGACACACAGGTGCCCCTGCACAGTGTGTTCTCTGCCTTGTCTGGTATTGGAGTATGTCAGCACCACTCCATCCTGCGTCACTTTGTTAAGCAGCACAGAGCTAGGTACTGGCTCCACCATCCCGAGCCTTGATCTCATTCTTACCCTCCTACACCTGGGCCCAGCCACACATAATCCTGAAGAGGTTGTGTGTTCAAGGTAGGAGAATGGCAGCAGGGCCGCCCCAGGAGGTATACAGTCGGTCCTCCTCCGTGGCGTGGATTCCGGGAGACAAGCTCCCGAAGGCTGGCTGTTCCCTGAAGCCAGCAAATTATGGTAGGATTAGAGGTGTGTGTTTCTTTGGGCACTAGTGGCCGCAGAAGCAAAACATGACTCATTTGAGTGGTTCAGAGAGACATGACATTCTTGAGGAGTAGGTCACAGTCATCCAGAGTGTCACGCAAGTCCTTAGAGCAGACTCCTGTCTGCCTGCCCTGTGCTCCTTAGGTTAAGAGGCTGGAGTCATGTTTCTGAGCAGCCTTTGCCTCTAGCTCAGCAAGTGGTCCCCCTGGAGCTGGGAAAGGCTAATTCACACACACACACTCTTTCCCTAGGATGGCGGACCTCTCTGAGCTCCTGAAGGAAGGGACCAAGGAAGCACATGACCGGGCAGAAAACACCCAGTTTGTCAAGGACTTCTTGAAAGGCAACATCAGGAAAGAGCTGTTTAAGGTTTGTGCCCTCGGTCCTGGACTGGGTTGGGCTGGGGGTGTTAGTGCCATGAGGAAGGTCCCCCTGGAGCTGCTCTGAGGGAAAAGCTGGGCCTTTCTCTACGCTCCATGCTTTCTCAACGACAGGCTGTGTTTTCATGTCTTAAGTGATGTAAAGGAAGTGAGCCACGTTCCGAAGAATTCACCATGCCATTCCTTTAAGAAACAAAAGCTTCCTGCACGTGTGAAGTAATTCACTTCCTAAAAGTGGGCCTTAGGGGAACGGAGGGGGGTGCCACACAAGCCTTTGTCTGCAGCTGTTCAGATGTGTGGGTGGTGGGCTCAGGAGTTGCTGGCTGAGGCCCAGGCCCTGCCCTTGCCCATGGTGTCCCCATCGCCCTCGGCAGCTGGCCACTACTGCGCTATACTTCACGTACTCGGCACTTGAGGAGGAAATGGACCGCAACAAGGACCACCCAGCCTTCGCCCCCTTGTACTTCCCCATGGAGCTGCACCGGAAGGCGGCACTGACCAAGGACATGGAGTATTTCTACGGTGGGGACTGGGAGGAGCAAGTGCAGTGCTCCGAGGCCACCCGAAAGTATGTGGAGCAGATCCACTATGTGGGGCAGAATGAGCCAGAGCTGCTGGTGGCCCACGCCTACACCCGCTACATGGGGGACCTGTCGGGGGGCCAGGTGCTGAAGAAGGTGGCCCAGCGGGCCCTGAAGCTCCCCAGCACAGGGGAGGGGACCCAGTTCTACCTGTTTGAGAACGTGGACAATGCGCAGCAGTTCAAGCAGTTGTACCGGGCCAGGATGAACGCCCTGGACCTGGACATGAGGACCAAAGAGAGAATCGTGGAGGAGGCCAACAGGGCCTTCGAGTACAACATGCAGGTACTACCAGGGGCTGGGTGGGAAGGGGCCTCTGACTGTGGGGCCCCCTGAGCTGCCTGAAGGGGCATCAGTGCACTAGACAGGTGAACTGCAGCCTGCCCGAGAGAAGGGTGAGGGACCACATAGGCCAGAGGGCACGAAACCCAGCGATGGCGCCGCCTTGTTTGATAGAGAGCCTGTGTGCATGTTTTCGGAAGGCGTGGCCCCAGCACAGAGGGGCTGGGGAGAATGGAGCTCTCTCTCACCACAGAATTCTGGTCTTGAGGAATGGATTTCCCCCTTGTTAGCAAGGGTTGCTATGAAGAGTCCTACTTGAACAGTTCAGGGAGAGTGAGAAGAATGACTCAGTTTACTAGAGGCCGTTAGATGGGCCCAAGCCTGGGGAGAGAGCCCAGGTCCAGCCCTCAGCACCAGGAGCGTGGCCACAGGAGGCAGTGAAGTGCCAACCTGACCGTAGGCTTGGCAGCCCCCTAGCCTGATGTCTGTAGGCCTCTGAGGGCCACTCAGGATGAGTCAGCCCTGCCAGGGCCTCATTCTCCCATGTTCCTCTTTTTCTATCATTTCTTGCTAAAAACACCCATTAGAAATAGGGAAGTACTGGTGCTTACATGGGCAGTGCTTTTGCTTTCTCCTCCTGTCTGTCCCCTGGTAGTTTCAGCTGTGGGCTGTGTGTCAGTCGGGGCAGCACAGGTGCTGCCACACCTCGCAGTGCTCATGCTTGGGAGGGCTGCCAGGTCAGCGTGGCCGCCCGGCTGCTGACTGGGGCTGCTGCTGTGTGCTCCTGAGCAAGCCTCACCTGCTCCAGCTCCCTGTGTGTGGGGGAGACAGTCTTCTCTGAAAGCAGAGTGTACACAGTACAGTGATGGCTGTTGATCCTCTGCACCTGCAGATATTCAATGAACTGGACCAGGCTGGCTCCTTGCTGGCCAAAGACACCCTGGAGGATGGGCTTCCCATGCACGATGGGAAGGGAGATGTGCGGAAATGCCCTTACTACGCTGCTAAACAAGACAAAGGTAGGTCTCGTGTCTGAGCTCCCCCGCTAGGGCAGGCATGTCCGTGTTCCTGCGTCCCCCACTGATGCCATGTCCTCTGTTGGTGCTGCCATGCAGGTATCCTGGAGGGCAGCAGCTGCCCCTTCCGAACAGCCCTGGCTGTGCTGAGCAGGCCCACCCTCCAGTTCATTCTGGCCACCAGCGTGGCCCTGGCTGCCGGCCTCTTGGCCTGGTACTACATGTGAAGGACCCACCACACTACGCTGGCGCCCTCCTCCTGACCCCTGGCCCGCCCCCACCTCCACCCACGACCAAACTACCACCTCAGGTGACCTTTTTTTTTTTTTTTAAATGCTGGCCTTGAGAAAACCACCAATAAAAGCCAGATGCTAAAGCCTTTGCCTGTCAGCATCCCGTCTGTAGGCCAGATGCTGAGCTGGATGCAGGCCCACCCCCGCTGCAGTCCCCAGGCCATGGCGGGCAGCAGGGCAGCCTGCGCAGCTCAGCGGGCTGGCCTGGGCCTCTGGAACCAGCTTGGCTGCCGGGGCCCCCATACGTCTGACCCCAGGCTCATTCCCTCCATTCTTCCTTGTTGTGTCGGCATTTAGGTGGGAACTTTTCCCTGCTGGGAGCGGAGCAGCCAGCAAGTCCAGGCTCCCCTAGCCCTGTGGGAGGGAGGGGGGCCTCCCCAGATGCTGTTGCTCCTCTGCAGGACCTCTCCTGGGGGCAGAGGGCCAGGGGTGAGAAGGGGCAGAAGCCAGACTCACACCCTGCCTCAGAGGTCCTGGGAACTCCGTCCTGGGCAGCCAGTCCTCAATGCTTCTCAAGCAGAAAACCCTGAGTAGGGTCTTTGGCCATGACCTGTGTAAATGCTACCTTCTCAATAAAGTGGACTCTGACAGCCGCCTCCTCCTTCTGGTGCGACGTCCTCCTGTCATCCTTGCTGGCCCCCCAGGCAGCCCTACATGTGTCCCCAGTACTACTGGTCACTCAGCAGCCCTCCTGTCTGGGGCAGTCATCATGGCCATCTCACGAAGACCCTTGAAGTCCAGCTGGTCCTGTGGTTCTCTAATTCTTGGAGTGCTTTGGAGTTTTCCACTTTTTGAAATTTTTTCCCACAAATAAGGATAAAAAAGCATATGCTTGTATTATGTAACAATTCATTGTCTAAAATAGAAATGTGGATTTAAATATTTATTTTAATAGGAATTTATTACCTGTTTTACATATTGAGGATCTGTGGAAGTTTTACTCAAAAACAAGGTTAAATGGTGGGGACACTTTTCAACAACTGACTGAGCCCACCTGCCTTCACAAGTCAGGTGAGGGGCAGAGGCTGAGCCAGCCAGAACCTGGGGACCTAGGCTGCCTGACCATGCCCGGTAGCCTTCAGACCAGAAGCCTCAGTCCCAATGGCTCTGTCTTGCTTAAGGGAGTGAGGGTACCTCCCTGCACGGTGGGGTGGCCCTGAGCTCTAGCTGGAGGGGTCTCCAGCTTGCAGACCCCATGGGTGGATGCATGGTGTGGAGATGGGTGACACGGTATCAATATAGTAGGTGATCTGATAGCACAGTGAAGCCAACTTCTCACAGCTGGAATCTCCGGGCTCATCCACACTGGACTCTGGTGTGGTTTAGTTAGGGACTGAAAGGTCAGTGTTGTCCCTGGGTAGTTGATGTGGCATAAGCAATAAGAACCTGAGGACTCAACCCTCTGCAGTTAGACTACCTGCAGCCCCACCCTCTTTCCCTCGCAAAAGAAGGAAGCCAGGCAAGAGAGCAGAGGCCCAGGGCTGGGGAGTGAAAGGGCCAATTTAATGAGAAACTACAAACTGAGACTGGCCACGATTCACAGTGACAGGAGGCCATGCAGTGGCAGTGTGAGACCAGGAGAGGGAGGGGTGGCAGCAGGATACAGCAGTCCACGTGAGCAAGTTCACAGACAAACCAGTCAGGAAATAAAGACTGTGGGCTCAGGCCCAGGGCAGGGCTGGTGTCCAGCAGGGCACTTCCGCCACTTGTGGCTGCTCCTTCCTCGTCCCCAGTCCAGTGCCGCAGCTGCTCCTGCCCCTGGAGTAGGCACAGTGACAGCCAGCCAGCCAAGGCGAAGGGCCCAGTGCTTACTGGGAAGAGGATCTGGAGAGTGTACTGCAAATTGAGTGTGCCCACGAGGCGGCCCCTCCTCTCTGCCATCTCTGGTCACAGCTGGGACACAGCAGCTCCTAGGCAGCGGTTATGCCCACACACAGCAAGGGCATGGTATATACAGACAGATGGGCTAGGCTCCTGGATATTCCTTCTGGTCCCAGCAAAGCATGGGGTTCACGGACATGTGGCTGGAAAGGGAGCTGGATAGGGGCCAGAGGTGAGTCCCTTCCTGGAAAGCCAGGGCCCAATCCCTTACCCCATGGCCTGCAGGTGTGCAGACTTCCCTACCTTACCCCAGGTGGCTCCTGGGCACTGTTAAAGAGTTCCCGAGAGTTCTGAGGGCCAGGGTCATTCCTTCCGACCATCATACCTGCCTCTAGCACCCCAGAAACAAACCCAGGCCTTATGACCCTGTCCTGCTTGGATCCATCCCCCACTCAGCCCAGCAGATCAGAAACGACTGTGGCTACAGCCTAGGCCCCAGGTCTGGGGAACCAGCCACCGCTCTGGCTGCTTTTGGTCCCAGGGAGACTCAGGACCGAACCCGTACATGGTGCAGAAATGGAGGAAGAGACCCCAGCAGGAAGACTGTGCAAGGAGACACTTTCCCTGCTTATCTTTACACCAAGCAAACCAACACACAAGCTCAGTGCCATCCCCCTGCCACTCACTGACCCTTGGCTTTAAATCCAACAGAATTTTTGCCACAAGAGTCAGATGCTCAGGGAAGGGCAAGGTGAAGAGGACAAGACTTCCAGGGGACAGACTGATGGAACAGCTTCCACCTCCAAGTGGGAGTGGGGAAGCGAGCCACTGAGCGGCAGGGAGCAAAGCACGGGGGCCAGACTGACAGCAGGGAGTCCAGTCCCAGCTCCGTTAGCACAGGCGCTTGTACGTGTAGATGTAGGCTTTGCAGCTGGGGCATGTGTGCGTCACATCCTTGAAGTCGTTGATGAGGCAGGGGATCAAGCAGCAGCCCAGATCACACCTGAATCAGAGATGGGGAGAGATGGGCAGGCCTGAAGAGAAGGCGCCAAGGGCCCGGGGCAACTCCAGGGCGGTGGTGGGCAGCCATGGCCCCCTTCCCACAACCGCCTGTACCACCTACCCCATGAAGCAGCAGAAGAAGCCCAGCACGAAGTTCATCAGGCCGATCTCATAGGAGATCTTGGTGGTGATGGCCTGCTGGCAGTGAGGACACACCGTCTGCACCGGCGCACCCTCAAAGATCTCTCCCTGCAGCACTGTCACTGTGGTGGCAGCCCCTGAAGGGACCAGGACCGTGGCTGTGTGGCCCCCAGGGCCAGGGTAGGGCCCTGGCGGGTAGGGCCCTGGCGGGTAGTAGCCCATGGGTGGGTGGGGGCCTGGAGGAGGGTAGAAACCTAGAATGGCACAGAAGACAGAGCAAAGACAGGTCACTAGCTTGCCAATTGCCCCATGTGAGGGGTGAGCACAAAGCCCTAAGGCCCCCAGGACACAGGTGAGGCCTTGGACCAGGCCCTGGGCCAAGGTGACCATCCACATTCTCCCGGCCTTGCTCCCTGCCCCATGGGGACCAAGACAGGGAAGCTACTTGACCCAGCCAGACATGACAGAGAGCTGGGAACAAGGCCCCATCTCTCCTCTCCTCCGCCTAAGCTTGATGCATTGGCTCCCTTGCCTCTGACACTTAGGGGACGGGGCTGTGCGTGAGGACTCTGGCCACAGGAGGGAAAGCCTTTCCGCTCACCAGCCCTTCTCCTCCCCATCAGCATCAAGTCCTGCATGGAGTGCCAGGGACCAGCCTACCTGACCAGGGCCCTTCTCCTGGCTTGTGCAGTCTCTCAGAAGAGCTGCTGCGGGAGCAGGCCAGGCCTCTACTATGGACTCAGGTCCCTGGCAGGGAGAGGCCCCACGGCACAGGCAGGGCCCAGGGCACTTCTGGCCACAGCACCTGCACAGTGGTACCCTGTTCTAGGGCACCTTCCCATGTCCCCTGCCCTTACCTTAATTACCCACAAAGACTACTCACCCGCAGCAAAGGCTGGACAATAGCCTAGGTGATGCACTGGGTGCTGGGCTGGGCTGGTTCGTTTCCAACTTACCTGGAGGCATGTAACTGCCATCTGCATTCACATGTGGGGGGATGAAGCCAGGCTGGGGTATTGGGTGACCTGGTGGCTCATAGGGTGGGGGGCCAATGTCTGCAGGGGGCAGCGACATGCCCGGTGGGGGCTGCATCACAGCTGGGGAGGTGCGGCCTGGAGAGAGAGCAGAGAGAGGAAGCTCAGAGGGCTCCAGCCATCAGTGCGAGGGCCGCTCCAGGAGCAGGCTTCCAGCAGCGGGGGAGGGCAAGGGACAGCAGACAAGAGTGCTGAACCCTACCTGGGGTGGGCGGAGCTCCGCTTTTCTCCTCCAGAAGGGGGGCTGTGGGGCCTCCAGGGTAAGGAGGGGGTGGCTCATTTGACATTTTTGCTGCTTCTCCTGGACCTGGAGGAAAAACTCAGATAAGGAACCATGCTCCAGCCCCCAACTTGCCACTCAGGTACTGGTCTGTGAGGAGGGGCTGCAGCACAAGGTGTGTGGTTGGTCTCAGAGCTGCCCCTGTGAGCCCTGCCCCATAGGTGTCCTCTGCCCTCGGGGCTCAGGTCACCTTTTACTCCCCTCCACATAAATTTCCACATTTGAGATGGGCTGGGACCGATTCCTTCGGGAACACAGACTAGGCTCCCTCTAGGCCCTGAAGATGCCCCACCATCGCCCAGGTAACCCAGCCCAAAGCCACCATCCTCCAACCTCCAGAACTACTAACCCCAGTGGTCATCCACACTTTGTGTGAAAGCCAGAGGGGGACAGAACCCAGTAGCTCAGGAACCTAATCTAGGGTTCCCCACAGGGCAGCTTGGCCACTGGTCCTCTCCTCCCCTCAAACTTAGGGAGCAGCAGGCTGGCTTCCACACCAGGGCACTGTTGCCTGCTTGTGGGAGGGATCTGGGAGACTTTACCTCAAATCCCAGGTACCCAGAGAAGACTGGCAGGCAAGGCTTTTCCACTGCTGGCCTGGGAGGACAGGAGGGCTCTGGGGACCGTGTCAGGGGAGCACAGAAGGCAGCGCCCTCAGAACCGGGGGAGGGCCCACGCACTGGGGCAGGGCTGCACCTGGGCACCTGGCCCCCAGGCAGCCACACTCCCGGCACCACACGTCCATCTGGTCTCTCCCCCAGCTGCCCAGCACCGCGCCATCCTGTGTCCCTACCCACTCCTCACCTCCCCCCTTCTCAGCTTCTCCCCAGAGCAGCCCCCACACCTCGACATGCCCTGCAGGAAGGAATGAGAACCTGGGGCTTCTCCCTACAGCAGCAGTTCTTTGCTTTCATGGGGAGTGGGTGGGGTAAGGAGGAAGGAGCCAGTGTCGGTCAAGTGGAACACTTCCTCATTTCCTTCCCATGGCCCACGAAGCAAGTGCTGCTGGGTGCCGGGTGAGAAGCAGGGAAGCCAGCCACCTTCCTGCCCCTGGGTCTGCATTCTGTCTCCTTTAGGTAGGCACTTCCTTCTGCTGGATTCAGCAGCATAAAAGGATAAGAATTAGTAGCATTTTGAAGTGAAACTCAGTTTTGTTTTTTTTTAACTGAAATAATATTAACTAGAAAGAAAAGCTAGACAATACAAAAGGATATACAGCAAAAACAACTTTCATAGCATAGGTCCCTCCTGGAGCCCACCAGTGTTAAGTTCAGAACCATATGGGGATGAAGGGGCCCAAATAACCCTGCTGGGAAGAGGGAGCCTGTAGTCAGTAGGTTTAAATATTAAATGTAACGAATCAGTGGCAGGGCCAGAGGGACTGAGTCCAAGCAACAAAAGAGAAAAACGGTAAAATCAAGTTCATCAAAATTAAAAACTTGTGCTTCTGAGGACACCACCAAGAAAATGGGAAGACAACCCACAGAATGGAGGAAAATTTTTACAAATCATGTGTCTACTAAAGGACCTGTAGCATTTAGAATATATAAAGAACTCTTAGAACGCTAACAAGAGATAACCCAATTTTTAAAAATGGGCAAAAGGATCTGAACAGACATTTCTCTAAAGATAAATAAATGCTCAATATGCACATGAAAAGTGTGCATATCAAAATGCAAATCAAAACCACAACAAGGTACCATTTCCTACTCACTAAGATGGCTAAAATGAAAAGGTCAATAATACGTAATGTAGAGAAATTGGAACCCTCACACACAGCTGAGGGGTATGTGAAATGGTATAGCTGCTCTGGAGATCAGTCTCAGTTCCTCAAAAGGTTAAAACAGACTTACTACATGACCTGGCAATTCCGCTCGTAAGTGTATACCCAAAAGAACTGAAAATTCATGTCCACACAAAAACTTGTACAAGAATGTTCATGGCAGCATTATTCATAATAGCCAAAAAGTGTAAACCACTCAAGTGTCCATCAACTGTGGTTATATCCATACAGTGCAATATTATTCAGCCACAAAAGGGATGAAGTACTGACACAAACCTGGATGAATCTTCAAAACATTATGCTCAGTAAAAGAAGCCAGAAAGAAGCCAGACACAAAGGACCACATGTTGTATGATTCTTTATGTGAAATGTCCAGGACAGGAAATCCATAGAGACAGAAAGCAGATTAGTAGTTTTCAGGGGTCTTGGTGGGGGTGGGCACAGAATGGCGAGCATGGAGTTCCTTTTGGGATGATGGAAATGCAAAACTATGATGATGGTTGCACAGTTCTGTGAATATACTAAAAACCACTGAAATGCATGCTTTAAATGGGGAAATCATATGTTATGTGGATTATTATAGGTCAACAAAACTTACTACTCATATAATTTTCTACAACAAAACTGTCCAATCTCATTACCCCGATGCAGCCGGTCTCTGCACGTCCCTGCCTGTCTATATACAGAGACACCTGTATTTTTATATAGCTGCTGTTGGGACAGTTTAAAATCCTTTTAGCATTGTGTCTCACATATTTCTTCCACCTTGCAAGACCCCATGACCACTGATTTTAATGTTCCCAAAAATGGGCCCGTCAATGTTTACTTGACCAACCCCTATGAAAGCATTCAGAATGCTCCTTGTCACTTTGATGAAAAACTGGAACACCTCTTGCTAATGCTCTTTCCCTTTCCTGGATTATTTCCTTGGGCTAAACTTGCCAGAAGTGAGATTATTAGGTCAAAGGATATGGACATTTTATGCATTTTGTGAAGGAGGGACAATGTGTGATGCTGATTTACAGCACAAACTTTGAACACTACTGTCACCACTGATTTGCAGTGTTAAGATGACACTTGCTTATGTTTATTTCTTTGGTTACTATGAGAACATCTTCCCAAGTGCTTATAAATTATATGTCAGCTCTTATGAATTGTTACTTACTTATAATTATCCTTTGAAGACATAGAGGCCAAGAAAAGACGGGACTTGTCTGCAGTCCCATGGCTGACTAGAGACAGAGCTGAGCCTAGGTGTGACTGGTCCACGCTTCTCCTGCAGGTGACTTCCCACAGTACAGGGTCAGGAACAGGGAACTGCAGTTTCCAGAGCATGTCACAGACCTCTGTCCAGGAGGCACGAGCTGTGCCTGCTGGGCCTGGGGGCCCTCACCCTACCACCGCCAGCCAGCATGGCCAGCCTAGTAGGAGGAAAAGGCAGCTTTCCGCGAGGGGCTTGACTCATGTCTGTGGAAGACTCTGTAATGTGCTGCATCTGTTAGAACACAGGCTGGCACCTGCCACAAACTCCCATCCTACACCCGCTGGGATGCCTCTGGCTTGGCTCAGCAGTGACTCGGCCTGCCCTGGGATGCTCTGAGCAGGCTGGGAAAAGCTGCATTGCCATTGGTGAGATGCTTGAGTACCTTCGAGTTCTAAGAGGGAGGAGCTAGCGTGGGTACTCCCGGCCCATGTCTCTGGAGTATACAGGCACACCCACCTCTAAGGATGCAGGCATGACATCAAAATCGCTGGGTCTATTTCTTAGTCTCTAGAATGCCAAGAGTTCAACTTCTGGAATTCCACCATCATAATGATGGTACGAGCCCTGCACACAGGGCAGAGGCCTCCCCTGGTGTCCACCCAACCCTGAAATGTCCTCTGATGCCTGGAGCGCGCAAAAAGAAGCTGCTGACCACACCACAGCCTGCTCCACCTGCCTCTTCCTTTCCCCTCCCCATCCACACCCATCCTCCAGCCGCCTTCCTGAACTGTAGCAGAGACTTAGGGGCAGCCCCTCCAAAAGGAGAGACAGGTTTCTGAAAAATGGCTTATGAAGATTTCAGGAATTCAAACCCCAGTTCCCCCCATGCCTCCCAATACAAAACCAAATGTGGGGTCCCACAAAACTGCATCGTCTAAGGTATAATTAAAAAAAAATCTCAAGAATGCTATATTTTTTAAAAGTCACATGTCCAAAGGCAAAATAGTTTTCTGATAAAAAGGGGCACTGCTCAAACTAAGCTACAAGTGCAAACGTGGAATCAGATCACAGCCTCAGGCACTGAAGCATCCGCTACAAGAGGCTAAAGGGGTAGCAAGACCAGTGGGTTTGCAGCTCCCAACAGAGAAGAGGGAGGCCTAGGGTCCTGGGAGCTCAATGAAGCCAACGTGCAGCCCCTGAAACCCGAGATGGGGCTCTCAGCCTCCTGGCTCAGATCTTGTAGCTACAGGCTGTGAAGAAACAGAGTCGTCTGATAGCCTCCATGAGTCCATCATAAACTGAACCGAGCTCCCAGGTGGCCCAGAGGACATTACACAGCACACCACTTTGTGCCCTCTGGATTTTGTGGATGCGAAGGTACTACCCACTCATAATAAAACACAAATTCTCTCAGAATAGGGCTAGAGATCCAGCTGACCACTGAGCAGCTGGCCAGCCACCAAGGCGCTGAGCCCAGCAGCACCGGGTGTGAGGGAGTGAGAATAGAGCAGCGGCACCCAGGACGTTGGAGCTGACTCCACTCCGCCACCGGCTTCACGCACCCCCTGCTCTGCCAGATTCGAGCATCCACAAGCACGGGGTTGGGGGGTTGTTCTCACTGAGTACGTGAAATGAGAAGGAAAGTTCATAAATGCAGCCTTGAAGTCCTCGTGTAACAGCACTAGCACACCTATCAGGGGCTCGGTGAGGTGTCGCAATAGCCATACCCAATGCAGGCCACGAGGGGGGCGGCGTATTCTAGGAACATGCTTCTCTTCCAAGGCTTCCCGGATTGCAGACGTCATTGCAGAAGGCACTACGGAGTCAGGACCTAGAGAAGTAGCCACCCTACGCCATCGTGAGAATCAAGAAACATCCCCTGGGTGCTTACTGTGGCTGCTGCCCTGGGCTGTGCCCAGACCAAGCATGAGCTCAGTCCTCAGCCAGCGCCTGGGCAGCCCATCAGCGTCTCCATTTTAGAGACATAAGCACCGCTCAGTCACACGCCCAGAGTCACCTGGCCTCACAGTGAGTTTCAGGTGTCTTCATGGATTTCCTCTGAGCCTTAAATTCCTGCTTACCTGTTTTCAGGCAGTTTTGGGGATACTGGGGAATTTCCACGTAGCCCTGGATAAAAGCTCCAGCCTTGAAGACTCCTACTTTAGAAGCCACTGGCCCTTAGAAGCTGGAAGTCTGGGCTGGAACTAAGTAGGATCTGAAAATGTGTGCAGGGAAGAGGGTGGGTTCCTGGGCAGCGCCCCATCATGGGGCCTCAAGGATGGAACTGACAAAGGAGATCAGTGTCCCCTCCACTGCAATTTCAGGCTGAGACCCCGCCGGAGTGGAATGTCCTGACTTTCGCCAGGGCAGGGAAGCAGCATGGGGTGCATGGCTGATGAGTTGAGAAGGTGCCATGGGGACACTGATATGTGCTGTGAGCCCACAGCTTCCCCATGCTGTCCACTGATTCGTAGCACAGGCCTGTTTCCTTGAGGGGATCAGCAAGAAATCCCCTTGAATGGAAAGGGCCATGGCTGCCACAGGGGACAGTGAGGCCCATGGGAGCGAGGGACAGACCAAGGGTCAAGGGGTTGTCCAGCAGAGGGAGGCCCTGCACTGGCTTCTTGTTCCACCAGGGGACAGAACGGGGCCACCTGAGGCCCAGTCTGGCCCCTGCACCCATGACCAAAACAGCCTAGTGCCCACTATGCCCTTATGTAGGAGAAAATTATTTGAGTCACCCTAAAATGAGATGAAGCCCGCCTCCACATCTGGTATCTGTCTTTGGACCCACTGCCTGCTGCAATCTCATTTCATCTTCCCCAGGGCAGCAGACACTGGGGGCTTCTGGGACAGGACACTGGGCCAGGCACTTTCTGCAAAAAGGAAACCCCACAGCTTCCCTCCTGCCATTTGGGCCGGGTCAGTACCCACTGAGGAGCCTGGACCCGCTCGGCGCTCAGTGTGGGTCCATCCCCAGCGTGGAAACTTCTGCTCCTTGATGGCCAGAAGCTCTGCCCTCAGCCATATTGCAGAGGCTAATCAAGCCTCACCAACACAGAGCAGCTCTTGCTTGTCCTCCGGATGAGCTGGGAGGGGCCAGGTGAGAGCTTTCCCAGGTGTGAGGATGAAAACGATGTTCTGAGACACCTGCTCTTGGGTTCTAGGGTACGGGTCGTGAAACCAAGCAAAACTGCCTCACTGCCCCTCTGCCACTCCAAAGCCACCAATCCAGGCCTGTCTGTATCCAACCCAATACTCTATAAACAGCCACCGAGGAAGGTGATGGCTCCGAGGAAAGGACACACAGCTTTCCAATGTAGGGTCAGGACAGCAAGAACTGAGACCCCGCCACCCTCTCCCACTCACAGTGGGAGAAGATTTGTCCCATGTTAGTTGCCAATGGATGAGTAAACAGGGTGAGCATGGAAGAGTGTGGCGCTCTGGAGTCAGCCCTGGCCTTGAATCCTGTGGCTGCGGGCAAGTCACAGACCCTCCCTGAGCCTCGATCTTCAGGGACCTGGGACTGGAACCCCCGCTTCCTGGCCAGGCTGCAGGCAGAGCAGTGATGACAACCTGTACCTGGCAGACTCACTGTGCAGCAGAGGGGACATCTGCTGGGGTGATGAAAATGCTCTTGAATTAGACGGGATGACTGCACAACCCTGTGAGCCACTGAACTGCGCACGTTAGAACGGTGGATTGTACGGCACGTGAATTCTCTGTCAAAAAAACAAAGCCCACCCAGGTCTAGATATTTTGGTGTGTGCAGAGTATAAATGAAAGGGATGGGGAAGAAACACCCCAGACCAAGATCGTCCCTCTGGGACTGAAGCTTAGCAGCCATGGTCCAGAGAGGAAAGGATTTCCTTCATTACACTTTTTTTTTTAAACAACATGAAGGTGTTTGTGTATTATCTGCATAACTAAAAATACAAATTTGAGAATACAATTTTAGGACAGGTCAGTGACAGCTGTGACTTCTGGTGGCAGAGGGAGGAGGGAGGGGGGGTCTCTGCCTCCTGGTGTGCCAATTTCACCTGCTCTCCTCTGCGTTTGCCCACATCCCAGAGAGGAGTTAAAAGCACAAGGCCTCAGGCCCAGGGAAACGCCTCTGGCATTCTGCTCTGCTCCCAGCTATTCATCGTTCCCTGCAGAGACCGCTGCTATCGATCCAGGGCCAGAGCCGGGCCAACTGGCAGCAGCCTAAGGTGGCCCGGGTGGCTCCCTGTGGGAGCTGCGAGGACCTGGGCCCAGGCCAGCAGCAGGCACTCCTCACTGGCTACAGCCACTGCTGCAAACTCGATCCTGCAGCCTAAGCTGTTCCACACGCTGCTGTAGGGGGCCAGTCCTGCCCCCATCTCTTCCGCCCCACACGCAATCTGTTGAGGAAACACACCACACTCTCTCCTGGAGGAAGACTGAGGGCAGGGAGTGGTCTGGAACTAAGACCCATCGGCAGCACGAGCGAGGGTTCCTGGAGGACGGAGGACAGTTGTGGGGACAAGACAGAGGTGAAAGGAGAGGACGGCACCCAGCAGGAAGGCTTTGTGACATCAGTCCCCTGGGGTCTACTAGAGCAGGGGTTCTCGAACTTTTTGCTCTCAGGACCCCTTTACAAAGCTCAATCACTGAGGACTCCATAAAGATTCTGTTTTCGTAATCTATCAATACTTACACCTGATTACAAATCCAAAATGAGGAATTTTTTAAAGTATTAATTTATTTAAAAAAAACCCATTACATGTTAACATAAATAAAATTTTAAAGTAACTACTTTCCAAAAAAAATTTCATGAGATGCCTGGCACTGCTTTACATTTTTGCAAACCCTTCTAATGTCTGGCCTAAGAGAAGACAGCTGGAGTCTCGTATCTGTGTCTCCCTCCAGTCTGCTGTGATGCTTTGGCTGAAGTACAAGACACCCCCCACAGGTAAGCAGTAGGAAAAGGGAGAGGCGTCTGAAGTCTTCTCGGCTGGCTGTGGATATTCTTCAACACAACACCCAGAGTTGACAAGTGGTGGCAGCTTCTTAAAGGTTAGTTGCAACATGGAATCTGAGTCCTTAACAATGAATTTTTCCTTTTCATTAAAAATCACTGGGCTCACTTGTATTTGGAGTGGATCTTTTATACACGTGCAGTTTTGTAACAGCACGCATGGGTCATTCAGAAAATCCTGGTCCGTGTTTAGGAGCTCTGATTATGTAGATCAGGCCAAGTTAACCTATCTCATTATATGATGTGCCTCCCACATTGTTAGTATCATGACAGGTCCCATCAGAAAAGTCTAACTATTGGGAAGGTGTCAAGCTCACGGTAGCAGATACAAGTTTTCCAAAATTCTAACATTTTCATTTGAAACCTCAAATTTTATCATTGGCAACAAACAGAGTAACAATTTTATCACTGGCAACATACATAAAAAGTCGGCTGTCTTCCTTGAATTAGTAGGCTCGCTTTGTTCATTTTCAAGAAAATGTCTGCTAAATCCCCAAGTCTGAATAACCACAGTTTGTGTGTCATTATTTTAAGTAAATATGGGAAAGCTAGTTCAGCTCACAACCCAAACAACTGCACATGTGCTTTCCCTGGAGGCACCCATTATACCTCATGTGTGTCCTCTCACTTCATCACACAAAACATTAAAAAGATGTGTACTCAAGGATCCAGATAATAAAGTTAATAATTTTTACTGCTTTTTCTTAAATGAAACCGGCATGAACACAACCATAAGAATGGCTAGCACAGCTGGGTGCTAGCCTTGGCACCGAGTCCCAGTGTTGCTGCATCACCAATGCGAATGCCAACCCAACGGAAACAGGCAATATAACTAATAATGTCTTAGAGTTGTTATAAACATGCTTCTGACCTTCAGCCCCTGGAAAGTTTCAGGAAGCCTCCAGGACAATGCACATCACTTTTCCAGAGCTGCTGGGCTACAGTAACCCCCAAGCTGGTAAGAGCAGGGTCAGGGCCCTGCAGCCAGAGGGACCGAGAGTCCCAAGACAGAGTGGACTGTTTCCGTGAGTCTCTGAGCTGGCTGTTGTCACCCGATGCCCATCGCCCCCTTCCTCTGAGGCCATGCTTGCTGCAATGGGCAAGGCTTTTAAAGAAAGCCTCAGAGTAGTTCAGACCCAGCTCCACCCCTTTCCAGCTGTGTGACCTCACTGAGCCTCAGTTTCCTCATTCGTAAATAGGGGTAATCATGCCCACCTCTCCCAGTTGGAGCAGTTTTAAAATAAAGAGTGTATGCAAATACCTAGAGCAGTAGCTTGAGGCCTAGCACACAAGAACGCTGAATAAACGGCACCTGCTTTGTTATCATTCATTATGAATAACTTCCAACAGGAAGGAAAACAAAACAGGCACTGATGCCTCTACCCTGACAGCTTCTGCTCCCACACCAGTGAGGACCCTGGTGTGCATGCCCCACAGGACTCGGGGGAAGTGTAATCAAACCCAGCCTGAGTGCACTGGCCCAGCAGTTCGCTGCGGCTCGGCCAAGCTGAGGCCAGCCGCTCCGTGGACCCCAAGACAACTTCTGGAAGGGAAGAGATACTAGTGATCCTCACAAAGGGCCATCTCTCCTGCCAGGCGGCTGCCCGGAACGACACTCTGTCCAGACCCTGTGCGATCACTGAGACCCTGGCGGCGGCAACTGCAGGGCCGAGGTTCTCAGGGCCAGGCCGGGCTGGCCTGCACACTGCCTGCCCAGAGGAGGTCCCCCCACCTCTTCAGCAGCCATGGCACCAGGATGCCAGCTGGCCTCAGAGGGGCTCCTTTGTCCCCAAGAAGCAGGTTCCAGGCATCTGGCCAGAAGGGCTTTGGGCTTTCCCGGGGAAACTGAAAGGCAGCCTTCCGCCTTGCCCACAGCCTCCCATCTGCTGAACCACGGAGGCACCCACTGCTCCGTGAGGGGTGGAGGCCCAGCATGAAAGCTAAATGCCCTGCTGGGTGCCCTGGGTCTCCAGGGGCCTCCCAGAGGACAGGGGAAGGGGAGCACACTCAGCCCCTGCTGGGCGTGCAGGCCCTTCCCAGGAGGCCTGGCCCACACATCCGTCCCCACCCCACCTGCCCACTGTAAGAACTGAGACATGGATATGGATAAGCCATGAAGGACCAGGCAGTGTGAGGTGTCCTTATGACTGGGGCTTATTCACCAGGGATGGCCGGTGACTCCCTGGGCAATGCAATGTACCATCCTGTTCTATGTTCCCAGGGGCAGGCAAAGGCCCTTGAAGGGGGATGGTGCTTCCTCTGGGAATAACAATGGTCAGTTCATGCCGTTCACTGTGTAGCACCAACTCTGTGCTGGGCACAGGCTGGGAAGTGGCCCACACATTGTCCCAGTCAGAGTGAGAGGCTCGGTCCCTGCCCTCCGTAAGTTTACCATGAAGTGGTGGAGACAGGCATTAGATACATACCAAAAAGCACCAAACGTAATGACATATCGTGACCAGTGGTGTACAAGAAAGTCCACTGTGAAAGTACAGAAAGACAGACCCATTCCGGGATCAGGGAACATCTCTCCAGCAAGGTGGTGGGCGAGAGGGGAGGCGGAATCAATGAGACCAGCAGGCAAAAGAGAGAACAGGGACAGTGGCCGGACAATGAGTCACGAGGTCTAAGGAAAGAGGCTGCGCCTGCTGTGTGTGAGCAGACAGCAGCCTGGAGCCTCAGGACTGCTTCAAAGGCACAGCGTGCAGGGCTGCCCTGCACTGCACAGACCTCGGATCCCCACAGAGGACCTGGGCCATTAGGCAGGGTGAGGACCACAGGCCAGGCAGCCCACAGCCCCAGCACAGCAGCACCCCAGCCCCTCTCCTCTGAGCAGTGCCCCACCGCCTCAGCCTTCAGGAACAAAGACACCAGCTTCCTTCCTGGACCAGCAGTAAAATTTGGAGAGTGCCACCGACAGATTGTGTGACCCTGTATAATCTCTCCAGGCCTCGGTTTCCACTTCTGAACCACTATTTTTATTCAGAGCATCAGTGTCTTTGCTAAGATGTTCTCAGCCCTTCTTGTAGTTGTGTCACCAGGTGACTAAGTTCCAGCCAAAGAGTCACAGGCAGAGTGAAGTATGTTCTTATGGGAAGGTGCCAAAAGGGAGCTGCCTTGGCCAGGAGATGGACCCTCATCCCGCCTGCTGGCAGGAACATGGATGCAGCAGCCCCAGCAGCCATGCTTGACCCTGAGCTGACTTTGGGAACAGAAGCTGTGCTAAAGACAACTGAAGGTGCTCAGGCCCCAGATGAACAAGGAGATACCATTCTAGACTGAACTGACCACCTTCCATATCTTCCAGCAAAACAGAAACAAACATGTTTTACTTGGTTACTCTGGGTTTCTTAGTAAATGCAGCCAGATCTAATCTCAATATCAAAGAGAAACGGAAGAGTTGGTTTTCCAGCAATTCTTAAATCCACTGTAGCCACAATCTACTTGTGATTGGTAAATTTCCAGTTAGTTATTAACAAGGAAGAAAAACAAATACCATTAAAAATAAAGTGTTCCTTGGACCCCAGAGTATGTAAACAAGTGGTCATAACCGAAAAGCTCCCATTACGACTTCCCAATGCCTTGGCTTCCTATAGCTCACACTGCCTCCACCAGCGTGGAAATCCTGAATTCGGCCCCTGTTCCACTGTCCTTACCGATGGAGGCAGGACAAGAGAGACAATCCCTCCCTCAGAGAGCATAACTGGTGGCTGTGAACCATTTCTTTATTTTCACACTTGAACACGGGTGTATTTGATGCCTTGGGAATTCCAAACACTTCAAAACAAGCTGAAGACATGGAAAGGACCAGAAAGCGAACTGGTTTTCCCATCTGTCTGCTCTCCTTCCATCCAGCCCGGCACACTCCTCCTTGATGAGTGCCATGGCTGAACACAGCTGATAAATCAGCCTAAGCCGATGGCCCCAAATACTGTCTCCCATGACCTTCCAGGGGAGGCGTGAGCCCTGATGTCACAGGCCAAGCTGGAAGGGCAGAATCCTCACCCACTAGGGCCCAGGCACCAGGTCCCACCCATGAAGTCACAGATGAAGAGCACGCAGCTCAGAGCCTGTCACGTAGTGTTCGACAAACAAATAATTGTTTGGATTACTTGTATTTATGGAGAAGTAAGCAGAGCATGGGAAAATACACAAGAAAACAGACAAGAGAGAACCCACTGGTTGCACTTAATCAGAAGCAAAATCAAAAGGCAGACAGGACTCAAAGAATGGTTGGTTCTAAGCTAACAAGTAGTCAGACTTCTAGGAACTGAGATGAGGACAATAAAAAATGCACAGTTTATATCCTGTTGATTTCCTGTCAAGGCCTTGGCAAACCACTGACTCCCCGTGACAGTGTCAACCGCACACGGGCCACAGCAGAGCGGGCTCACATAACTTTTCTGGAGGGCAATCTCATTACGTGAACATTCTTTTTACCATGTTAATTCCATTTTGAGGCATCTGTCCTAGAAAGAAATGAAGGCATGGGCACAGATTCACATGCAAAAATGTTGATATGTATCAATGTCTTGATGTTCAACCAAAAGGGACCAGTTACCCATCTGGTTAACATATACAATGTAACTATACTCACCCCCTCAAAATAATATAGATCTATTTTTAATTCACACAGAAAGATGGACTTGATAGAGCACCAAGTGAAGAAGGAACAATCCTCAGGTAGACGTGTACATTGACTTGTATGTTACACACCAAATGTTAAGGGTGGTCTTTCCTGGATAGTGAGATTTTGGATTATTTGTTTACATATAAACATACACAGAAACTTTTTACCTCTGTGTAGTTTCTAGTTTTTCTAGAGTGGGCAGCTTCTCTGGTTAGTTCCTTCCTCAAAATACTCATTATAACTGTGTTAAATTTATGTGTACCATCCAGAAAGGTTACCTCTGACTGTAACCTAATTCTGTCTGTAGGGAAAGAAACACTCCAAGGAGCAAAGCTGAGGACCAGGCTGCTTCTCTCTCATGAGTTGGTGCGGCCTTTACCTCAGCCTTGTAGGAATTTGGTGGCATGGGTCAGTTCTCCATACCAAATCACCTCCCAGAGCTTCAGTAAAATTGAGGGTCTAGACCTGTGAATTTGGAACATCAGGGCCCTCCAAGGTATTCTGGCCTTGGAGATCCTGCCTGGAGAGCCAGCAGGAGGTCACCTGGCAGAGGAGGGCACGTGAGAAAATCCCAACAGACACATGACAAAACAGACTGATGGTGTTACAGGGCTGGCTCGAGGCCACTAGCTGGAGCCAGCGCTGGGAGCACAGATCTCCTCCCACCCTCTGAGCTGCCTCCCAGGCAGGACAGGGCTCAGGAGCTTGGTTTCTGCATGTTCTACTGTTGGCACAGAAGAAGGAAGTACAGACAAGAAGGGGACGAGGAGAAAGGAAGAAAACAGATGCAGCTGCAACCACGAGTGAATAAACAAGCCATCTGCACCTGCTGGGCAGGCAGGGCTGGGTAACCAAGAGGCTGACTAATTTTAGAAATGTGATGAGCCTAAAGAACCATCACTTAGGCAGTCAAAGAAAAAGTCCTTACCTCTGCTTTCAATGAGCTGACACAAAACGGATAGTATTTGGATTGACTCTGTTTTAATCAGTTACCTGAGATCATGACATACCGTTCTGATCCAGGAAAAAAGCAAGAGGCCCATAAGTGCAGTCAAGCCACATGGCCACTATAAGGTCCCATCCAGCTGTAAGAGTCTTAGTTTGAACACAAATGCCTGCTGGCCTCGCTGGCCCAGGAAAAGAGCTCAGCCTGCAGCCAGGCCTTGCCCAAGTCCCCCCTTTCTGGGGGTAGGGAGCCTCTATGCTCCCAGGGGAACAGCTCTGCCTTTCTGCCATGTATGCTGAGTTCCCCTATGTTTCACCTCATCCTCCCTCAGAACTGCGAGAGGGTGGCTCTGCGTCATCTAAGTCCCTCATATTATAGGCAGTCTCCTGATTCTTTTACACTAAGTACTGCTGGGTGAAGAACATTAGTTGCAGTCAGCCCACTGTGGCATGCTTCTAGAGGTCACCTGGAAGGAATCAGTGAAAAGAAAAAAGCCAAATACCAGCAGACACGTAGCAGACTAGTCATTTTTCCTGGAGTGAGACCTCACCCCAGCTGCAATGGCTGGATTTTGCCGTAAACACCCTTTTAAAGGACACACAGTAAGAAGCCGTGTTACAGGACTAATGAAAAAACCCAAGAACACAGAACAGTCCAGGGACACACTCTCCAGTGGAAACATCCTTGTAGCAAGGGGCGCTCAGAAGACCCGCAATGACGGTCAAAAGGACCATGACAGGGACACGATGTCCACAAAGGAGATAGGAAGAGAGGGAAAAGTGCTCTGGGAAATGTGAGTGGGGAACTAATCTAATGAGCGTTTGAAACTATCTTCCATGAAATTTAACTGAATTCGTATCACTTGAAACGGATATCTGACCTGAGAGCTGACTCATGCCAGCTGGGACAGGAGAATTATTTTGGATCTTCTCTTTGAGGAAATGGGGGCTCATGTTATATCTGGGGTCGTCTTACTTCTGGTCATGTGTGTATTTATTTCTCTATGAATCACACATCTAGAGACTACCTTTCAGGCCAGAAGTGTCTTTAGGGAGCACAAAGCCCATGGTGCCACAGTGTCAGCTGACACACATCTGGCCTTCAAACGTTACTAAACACCCACGAAGGCAGGCCCGGGTGCAGCGCCAGTGGTAAGGGAGGGCAAGATGGCAGTGCCTGCCCCCGGCTGCTCCCTAACTGGGAGCCCGGCCCTGCTGCTCAGAGAAGAGCTGTGACTTGGGCCAGCGCTTCTCCTACGGTGCCCAGCTCAGCCCTGTTTCTTCTCACATTCTCCAAAATGTTTCTCAAAATTTATTAGAGCAGGGTCTTCAACCCCCAACAGAGTGCTTCACATGGTGGAATTCCATTGTGTGAGTTTACGTGGATTTCACTGCTCAAAACAAAAAAAGAGAAATGAGTGAACTGAGCTGATGCGTCCCTGCTTTTCTCCTGGTGTGGGCGGGGCTTGGGAGGGGACAGAACCAGGGTTCCTCCGTGCCTCCCCTAGTGTCTGCACTCCCAGCTCTCAGGCAGCTCGAGGTCTTCACTGAGCATCAGGACCATGAGGTCTCTGCTCCACCAGCTACTTCAGACCCCAACCACTGGGGAATTCAACACTGTGTTCAAATCTGTATTCCCCATCCTAGGGAGAAACAGAGCACACAATGACCATGGTCCCTACACCTGGGGACCTGGGGACTTTACCAGCCGTGAGAAAAATGGGACAGCTGAAACACAGACCCAGTACATGATTTTATTCAACACATAAATACCTAGCACACACTACGTATCAGGCACTTCCTTGCACTTCCTTAGGCCCTAAAGATGTGGGAAACAGCCGTTTTAATGTCACATTCTAGTGGGGGAGGGGCTGTACAACACAGAAACTGGTAAAATACTAGAACATTAGACAGTGATGCAGGCCACGGAGGAGCAAGGAGCAGGGGAGGGAGGGCTGTGGAGCTGCAATTCTAAGCAGAAAAGACTTCTCTGAGCAGGAAACATTCAGGCAAAGACAGGATGGAGGTGAGGAGAGTGACATGTACACAGCTGTGGAAAGTTCCAGGCAAAGAGAGGTTACGTGCCCACATGGCCCGCAGCCAGGCAGGTGGCTGGGGCAGAGTAGGCGCCAGGACCGCGAGGAGCTGAGGGCAGAGAGGCGGGGCGGTGTGTGGAGACTGGCCAGGCCCTCTGACCACTGAAGGACGTCCACTTTCATGCCAAGAGAGATGGAGAGCTTCCTGCACTATGCCTGGCATGCTAACTAATATGGCTCCCCAAGAGTCCTGACATCCACAGGTGGCTACTGGAGGTGGGGAACCCTACAGTACGTGGCCCCCACCTCCAGCACGCACAGGTGCTTTTTGGCCAGTTTGACTGGGACCGTAGAGAAATGGGTCACGGTGTGGTCCACACACTCCCCAGGCAAAGCAGGTAGACTTGTAATCCGAGCTTACCTACACCTGGACAGGAACTGAGGCCTGAGCCTTGGGCAGTACAGAATGCCCCAGAGTCCCAGAGCTGAAAGTGAGCAACACAGAATTCTTCTAGTTCTAGGACTGGCCAGTTTTATTCAGCAGAGCCATCACTATCCAAGTTTGTTTGTTTATTCTTTCTTTCAAGTAACAATCTGTTGTGAAAAAACTTAAGATTCCTGGCTCCTTAATTCAGCCAACATTTCACAGGCCCAGGTCACTCTTCTCCCTGGTCCCCGCCTGCAGGGAGCTGCAGATCCAGCCAGGAAGCCAGCTAACACTTGAGAAAAACTTACAAAAGATACTCAGCAAAACTCAAATGAGAATCGTGAGAGCAGGTGCTCCAGGTTGAGAGAAGTGGCTGTCTGTGGGTGGGGGTGACAGGAAGGCTTTAGGGACCAGGTGAGCCCTAGGAAGGCCCCCCAAGGAGGCAGGCAGAGGTTCCAAGACTGGAGCAACAGAGTCACTAAGAGCGAGGGGGAAATAATTCTGGTCAAGGGTCCAGCCAGCAGCTCTGGGAGGACAGGGATGGTGTTTGGAGCCAGTCTCTCCACAGCCCCAGGCAGCACATCAAACGTCAGGCGACCAGGTGGATGGTAACATAGCTCAGCGGATACTCCCCAGCCCACAGGCCCTGCTTCAGTTAGCAGAACCCTGGTTACCAAGACGGATGTCTAAGAGGTGTTCCAGATTTGTCTCTGCCCCTTAAACCCTGACCTGTCAGCAAGCCTGGCTAATGCCATGGTTCAAAAGCTCTCAGATCCACTATCTCACCTACTGGTCAAGATTTAAGGGGAAAAGTCTGGACTTGGCCCCATGTTCCAGCTCTCTCTACCACACTCCACACCAGCCACCCTAGACTGTAACTCTCCCTTTTCCAAATAAATCAAACCTGGTCACCATCAAAGAACCTTTCCACAGACCCTTCCCTCGGCTTCCAAACCCTCTTTCCAGCAAACCAGAGCCTTTCCTGTAATTCCTGGCAGAAGAATCCTTTGTCCCTTACCCGTCTCCCCACTGGAGAATACTGGCCTCTCCCACTCCTGTCCCTAGGTCCCTGCTCAGTCCTGGGCTCAGACCCCAAGCAAGTGCCCACCATCCGACGCCACGGCGCCAGAACACAGCACCAGCCGAGATGGAGCACACTGGCTCCTGGATGAGAGGGCCAAAAACCCAGATGGGAAAAAGGCCCTTTCTTGAGTCACTGTCAGCTCAATGGAGCGGTGTTCACAAGGGGGCCAGGGGAGCCCCCACTTCCCTCAGCCTCCTCCCCTTCGGCCCTCATTGTCTCAGGGCTCTGCATTATCTAGCAACCTTGGGCAAGTCACTTGGTACTCTGGCTGCTTCCTCAGCCGGGAGACACGTGCCCAAGCTCTCCCTGCAGAGCTCACACCGCCTGCAATGACAAAACACAGCTGAAAGCTCAGCTGGGGGGTACACAGCTCACACAAAGGGCACACCCCGCAAATGGGATTTCATTCCCTACCGCTTCCCCAATCTGTAAGGCTACTGCTCTTAATGTTAATGAGAACTATGACAACATTTCATTTCTTCCTCCACCTTCCCTGGCCTCTGTTTCTCCTTGAAGGAAAAACACCCAGACACTAGACCAGATCTGAATTCAGGCTGCAACAATACTTACTGAACACATTATATCCAGCATGTTCACAGTTTTTACTGGACCCTCATGACACCTCCTGTGGTAACAATCAGTGGTGCTGGATCGCCCAGTGGACAGACCACACACAGTACCCAGAGTCCAGGAGCACTAAAAAGGTGATGAGAAATGTTTTCCGGGAAAATGATCCAACACCACCAAAAACACATCACAAACACTTTCGTGGAAAGAATCAGAACGTCACTGGACTCCCCACCCTGCACGGCATGGTTTAGACTGCCTCTAACAGCAGGGGACTAGTCTTTTCAGCACTTACAGCAGACACAGGTCCTCATCCGGCCTGGGTGCTGCTCTTCGCTTATCAGAGATGTAGCAAGTGAGGCTGTGGGAGGGCAAATGCCTTGTCACACAGCTCAGAAGTGACAGAAAGACCTCCAGTGTGGTCTATGGAGTTTAGACAGTACTGGTCCCAGAACCCCAGTGTTGTCACCAGAGCCTGATGACTCAGAGGAGAGGCCATGGGTCCACAGGCTCAGAGCCAACAAGACCTGCATCTCCTTGGGTGGGTGGCCCTTTCAGGAGGAGAGGCTCTGCCTGCCACAGGTCCCAGGCCAGGCAACCCCTGGCCTCTGCAGCACTAAGTTTCACTGCAGCCCCTACCACCTCCAGGGGAGATGTGTCTGGAAGAGTCCTGACCATGCAAAGACAGAAGGTCTTTGTGGGATCCTAGAAACCAGCACATTTCCATTCCGTGCACTTGACTTCCAAGTCCCTCTTTGAGGGCACAATAAGCCTCATGTCACCACTGCCAGCCTGGCTCTCCTCCCCACTAAGGGCCACGTTCTCTGCAGAGCTCACAATGCATGCTGCCTTCTCAATGGCACTGGCACAACTGCCTTCCTCCACATCTAAGATGCCACGACTTTTAACTGCCACACTTCCCTGATTTGTCCAAGATGAATAAAAATATGTCCACGCCCCTTGAATAGTGTTTCTGAAAACGGAGACAAATTTTCACAGAACCTGTCACTTCTCTCCCTCTGAGACTACTGAACAGGGTTAAGGTTGGTGTCTGTGGCTACGGAACAAAGCTCCTGGGACCAAGGGACTCAGAGCTTGTTAACTGGGCTACACAGCCCTGTGCCCCTGGAGCTCTAGAAAACACACCGAACCAGTAGGTTCAAACGGGCAAGCAGAACGTGTAAAGAGGAGAAACGGCATACAAACTTGACGACTTACATCAATTCCTGCCAACGATCTGCTGGGGCAACCTGGCCATCGGGGCACATTCCATTAGCTCCCCCTCAAAACAACCCTGCTCTTTGAAGTATTACCCTACATCACGCAGTCCATGTTTTTGCTCTTAGGGTGGTTCTAGAACCATGGCCTGCTGTTTTCAAATCTTTATAAGAGCACATGTAAAGCTCTTTCTTGGTTCCAGAGGCCCATCCTATGGAGAAACCTCCAAACGCCTGAGCTTCTCAGGGATGGGAGACAGAGAGAATGACTTTTCAAATAACCAGGCTTCTGCTAGTTAAAAAACAGTAAGAATTCTAAGACTTGACTTAATTATATGCACATTTAGCTGTTTGGGAGGGAAATGGACATGTCTACAATTAACTTTGACATAACAACAAACAAAAACATAAGATGGACTGCTGAATGGTTAGACTTGTGATAAAGTACAATAAAATGCTAGACATTCTAGATGGTGTTCTATGTGTGTTTGCTGTAAAATTTCTTCAACTTTTCTGTATGTTTGAAATTCTTCATAATTAAACGTCAAGCAAAGGGCAAGGCAGAGCTGGCATACCTCTCCCCACCCAACTCTTAAGTCAGCCGAGAGGAAGAAACAAAAGACAGAGAGATGTCACACTTGCCAAGCACTGTCTTGCCCAGGAGCCCACAGAACACATACAAAACTGGTATAAATGCTATGCCCCGGGTCCTCCACTCTCCTCACTCTAAGACAAAGGTTCTCAACCCCAAATGTGCCTGAGAACCACCTGGGGAACTTATTAAACAGGGTCTTGGGGCACATCCCATAACTGCAACATCTGAAGCTCTAGGGGTGGGTCCCCAGAATCTGCCCTTTTAACGAGGGCCCCGGTGACTCCGATGCAGGGGATCTTAGGCCCACCCTGGAGAAACCTACAGTCGCTTGCTCCTTACCTGACACCTGTTGAGAGGTCTCCTGGGAACATTTAGAGGAAAATAGAACCACACATACTCTCAAACAAGTCAAGTGCCCAAACCTGGGCTCGCAAGACCCCGTGGGTTCAACCACACCAAGGTCCTCGAAGGCATGAGACGGGGCCCAAAGCCAGGCCAGGTCACTGCCTCCATACCTGGAGCCGGCGGCGCAGATTAACAGATGCACGCGAGCCGGGATGGGCGGGGGAGGGAGAGCCGCGCGGGGCCCCTCGGGCCTGCCAAGGTCATCAAGGAGCTCAGCATGGGCTTCGTGATCGCCGGGACCCTCCTCCCGACCCCTTCTCCTTGAGGAAACAGCCCCCTTGGAAAACCGGGGATGCTATTCCCCCAACGTTCCCTGCAGAGGCTGTGGAAAGTGTGACAAGTGGGACCCGAGGAGCCGGCAGCCCCCGGGGCACCAAGCCCGGCGCCCGCCTGGGCCTGGCTTGCTGTCACCGCAGCCCCGCGGGTGGCCGGCCAACCCAGCGACCGTACGACGTCAAAACCCCAAGGGCAGCTCTGGATCGCATCAGTGTCCTGGGAGGAGGCGACCGGCCCGCTGCGCCGCCGCCGGGGTCCCTTTACCTCGTGAGGCCGGGCGCCCCAGGCCGAGCGAACACCAACACAGCCGGGGTCCAGACGCTCGGAGGACAGGAGACCCTCAGCCCCGCGGGGCTTTGCGTGCACACCGCCCCCCGCGACCACCCAAAGGCCTCTGGGAGACGTAGTCCGTCTGGGCGCCCGCGACGCGCTCTGCGGGCCAGCGAGACCACAGTACCCGGCGTGCACCGCGAGGCGCCACGGGCGGGGGCGGGGAGGGGGCTTCGCGGTCCGAGGTCGTCCCCCTCCCCCCCGAGGCCCGCGAACGCCCAGCCCTGCTCCGGGGTTTTGGGTAGGGTGGCTGGGGGTTCCGTCCGCGGGAAGCCGTCTCGAATGGCCGAGGCGACTCACCGTCCCCGCGGCACCTGCGGCCGCAGTAGCAAGAACGGCCTCCTCTGCAGCTCGCAGTCGCGCGTCTGTCAGAAGGAGCCGAGTAGGCTTTCGAGCAGGGCCGAGGCCTGTGGCGTCACGGCGACGGGCAGGGCCGTGAGGTCCGCGCCGGGGCGGGGACTCGAGGCGGCACGTGACGAGCCCCGGTGACGTCAGGGGCGCAGAAGCGCTTCGGGCCCGACGAGGCACGTGGGAGGGCCCGGGGTTTCTTTGTCGCGTGCGGAAGCGGCTGGAAGATAAGGGGAGGCCCTGTGAAGCCCTCCCTCAGGGCCCGCCAGCACCGCGGCCTCCACTCCTTCCATCCTTCCGGGCGCGTTTGTTCGGTTACTCCACAGACCTTTATGGAATTTAGGTGCTGTGTGTTATGCAGACAGACCCAGATGGGAAAGATTTTAATTGCCTGATGTGGAGGTTACAAGCGGAGTTAAATAAGACAACATTCTGTTTTCTCCTTTCAGCCCTCATGCTGTTAACAGGTGTCGTTGGGTATTTTTAATGCCATTGTTTTTGGCATTGGTGTGCTTTAGTTGGTTTTGCTGTTTAAAATGGCCCTCAGACATAATTCTGAAGCTCTGTCCAGTGTTCTTGAGCGCAGGAAGGGTGCGATGTGCCTTATAGAGACGATACCTGTGTAGATAAACTGTGCAGGCGTGAGTTACAGTGTTATTGGCCTTGAGTTCACTGTTATTGAACCAAGGATATATATTAAACAAGGCGTTTTAAAATACAAACACTCAAAACATGGTTATGTATCAATCATTTGTGATCAGTGGCTGACAGGAGCCTTAACCTGCATTTCCCCTAGGAGCAGCAGTTGAGGGTATTCACACCAATTCAGTGTTTTCAGTGACTTTATAGAATATAACTACCACTTACAATGAGAGTCAACTGTATATGATTCAACTGACATTTTAAAGAATCATTCTGATTGCTGTGTGGAGCATGGTTTAGATCAGGAGAAGCAATTTGGAAGCTGGGAGACCAGAACATATGCAATTTTAAAGTTTCTACTAATCATGTTAAAAAGGTAAAAAGAAAACAGATGAGATTAATTTTAGTAATTAACCCAATATATGCAGAGTATTATTGTTCCAATATTTAATCAATGTAAAAAATCATCAGTGAGATTTTTTATGTTCTTATTTTTACCACACCAAGTCTTTGAAATCCAGTGTGCACTTTATCCTTATAGGACATCTCAATTTGGACTGGCTACATCTCCCAGGCTCAGTAGCCACATGCGACTTGTGGCTACTGTATTGGACAGTGCAGATATGGAACATTCATTCATTTACTCATTCAACCAAGCAAGATCCTATTCTAGGCCTGGAAATATACAGAATGGAATAAAGCCCAATCTCTGTTCTCAAAATGCACACAGTCCAGCTAGAGAGACTAATAGAATAGATTGTGTTGCAGACTGTAAAACAAAGCACTTTAAGAGGTCAGGGATGGAGCACCCAGACAAGGAGAGCTTTGGAGAGGAGATAGACATTGACATTGGGACTTGAAGGATGTGTAGGAGGTCCCCACGTGAAAGAAGTGGGGAAGAGTACTCCAAGCTGAGAGAACTGCTAATGCAAAGTCCCAGAATGACAGTGTCTCTGGGGAAATCCAAGCAGTTCTTTGTGGCTGGATTGTAGAGTATGAAATGGGAGGGTGCTGCATGAAGAAAAATGGGGGTTTTATAGACCAGTCTGTGGAATGTAGAACTTGTCCTGTTCAATAGTGATGGAGAATGGTGAGGATTTTAAGCTGAGCGATGTGACCGGATCTGTACTTGAGACAGATCATTCCAGCAGTGTGGAAGGACTGGAAATTGGAGGCAGGAGGTCCCATTATGAAGGAAAGGGGCTCTAGGATGAATCCAGAGGAAAGACCTGTGGAGACTGAGAAGGGTCAGAGAGGAGGGAGGGCAA